>NC_084664.1:12641822-13264322 GCF_028389875.1 Rhea pennata
CTTAAGTCTCAATAATACATAGAGCCATAAAATACACATAAAATAGAGCCTTACACAGAATGGAGAGCCCTTTAATAAAGAAGCAAATTAAAGACTTATAAAAGCAGAGGAAGAAATAATTCCTGTATGGTCATATATAACTGCAACTACTTTTGTTTTTGGCCACATGTTTCTATTTTAGAGCAGCCAAATTCTGTTGTGCTCCCTCTGCAACTTTATGCAGATTTAATGTACTCTATTGTCTGTTATAAATAACATGCATGGAGCCATGACCTTAACTTTCTCATGGACTCACACTTTTACGATCAAAAGTTCTATTTTGGATGACTAGAATGATGCAAGATCTGTCAAAAAGCTGCACGAAGGCTAAACTCTTTGGAAGATAGGAGGATGGCTGGCAGATAGCTCACGTAGCTGCAGCTGATTCAAACAGAAAGGAAGAGGTGGACTGAGTGCTTCTTTTTCCTAAAGCTGATCACAGCACCTCTCCAAGGCTCTTATTTGCCCTTGCTCCGATGTCAGACAAGAGGCCGATCGGCAGGGGGAGAGGAAGGCCTTGGCTGCCGAATCATCAGGCACCAGAGCTGCCTCTGTCAGCCAAGGGACAAACGCCTGCGACCTCCCAGTACTCGGTGAGATGAGTAGAAATCGCGATGAGATCCAGAATGCACAGCAAAGCTGCCAGGCACGTGGGGCCTGGCAACCTTCGGCTGTCTTGAGAAGGGATTTGAGGAAGGCAAGTGGCCGCGGCTGGGCGAACCCTAGTGAATAGCTACGAGCACAGCTGCTAAACGCAGCCAGGAGGTGTAGAATGACTTCTGAGAGAGACGAACCTCATCAAATACAAACATTAACATAAAAACTTGAGGCACTGCTGCAAATGACCAGGTTAGCATAGAGCAGACTCCTGGAGGGATATCAGACTGGCACAACTTTGCTCTTAAGAAGTAAAGCGGACCAGAGATGTGAGCCAAGCCATGCCAGGAGAACAGGTACCATATAGATAAATCAGACATTAACCTACCCTGGGAGCAGCAGAGAAGCAAGCAGCACATTACCCCACGGAAAGGGGAAGATGTGAGAAGAGCTGCTTTCAGCTCACACAGGCTCAACTTGCGGACGTGGGACACAGCTCCCCTTCGCAGCTCTTGACAGATCTGCAGCCAAGGGACTACAGGACTTTTGGTTCGAGTCCCATGTGTACTTAGCAGATCCAACAATTGGATGGTGAATTCTGCCAAATGATGAAGTTGGCTTTCATGTTTGGCTGCTAATGTTAGACTCGAGTGAGGAAAAATACTAGAATAAGCTAATTTCCAGGGCATTCTATCTAGCAAATGAGGAATGCTTGGAAAAAGAGCAGCACGAGGTTAATTTGGCATCCAGTTTCAAAAAGGTGCAAGTTTAAATACCAATAATGTGGAAGAGGAAATTAACAAAAAAATCAGTAAAACAGCAGTGTCTAAGTAAAGGAATTTAAATACAGGCATTACAGGCAGCAAGGTGTCGTTGAATAGGCTGGAGATACAGATGACTGGAGTTCAAAGAAACACCCCAAAAGATGTTAAGTTTGGCAAAGGCAATGACAAAGTTTGAATGGAGCACAATGAATGCAGATAGCATAATCGTAATCTCATTTAAACTGACGATGTGAACAATCTAATACTAGTCCTCGCAACTGCACTAGGTCTTTTGTTCACAACAGTACATTTCAATAGGGAAGAGATGGGGAAAAAAAATTGTCTTAATTATTTGCATACTGAAGGAAAGCATGGCTACAGACTGCAAATCATCATCCAGAGGCAAGAATCAAAGCACACCCCACCACACACTCTAGTCTGGTTTTGTTGCTATGGTGGGAGAAACAAAAATGCTGGGTAGAAAAATCATTCCTCTCAAACTGTACTTTTGCAGTGGTGATGGATTTCACAATCCATTACTCAAATTTTGGAAGTCAAACATGCTTTGGCATACGATTAGCAACATGGAAAGGGCCAGAGACCCTGTTCAGCTCTGCCTATTGGTGTCCCATGAGCTGCATTGCCACAAAGCACCTCTTGCTGCAGCCACCCCTTGGAGAGCAGGCTCACATCCCTGGCTCTGCTCCTCATTGTCCCTTGCATGGTAAGTGCACTGAGGATACAGAATGTACTCTTCTGGGACATGAAATGCTCCATTTGGCAGTACGAAGCAGAGGCAAAAAAAAAAAAAAAATAATAGGGAGCTATAAAAGTTGTAAAAGGATTTGAAGCTCTCCAGGGAAAGGATTCTATTTCTTATTTAGCACTAAATAACTCTTGTAAAACATGGCCTCCCCCACTTTCCAATTAGTAATGTACCAGCTTTATTCCAGTTGTTCCTTCTCTGAGTCTAAGCAGTCTTTTTCAGGTTAAGTCCATAAACCAGGTCGACTGGATAAAAATATGCATTGCTGAAGGATCTGGCTAGCTGCAGGTGACTTACGATCTTGCAAAACTCTAGGAGTTAAATATGTCCTACTGAAGTCAATGGGAATTTTGCTCCTTGATTTTGAAAGAATCACAATTTCATTCCAGATTATGGAAACTGCTGCTAGTAGTAGTCAGTATGGCATGAGGACACTAAAAGGAATTTATACTCACATAAGTATCAAAACATTCTCTATTTCTCCAGAAGACAGAACACAACTGTGTACATAAGAACTGTCTCATCTGCTACAATTGCATGAAATCATTTCCAGATGTAGTGTTGATGACATGATAGGAATAACCAGAAAAATCTGAACTGATTATGATGGTTTCTTCCTAGATTCTGCCCAGCATTTACTGGTTCTTCAATTATTCAACTTTCATACCCCAAGAAGATCACACTTGTGGGGAGACATATATGGTATATTCTTGACTAGAAGCAGAGAATCTGAAAATCCAGGAGACAGAAGCTGCAACAACTAGTATAACAAGAACTAATATAACAAGAACTATCACTTGTTACTGCAGGGTTCCTACGCTGCAAGGATAAATTATCAGACTCCCAGTATAAAACATGTATATCTCAAGCATGATTTTTAAATGCAGGGAACATTTCTCCAGGGCTTTTCTCTGGCTGCAGCAGCATTGGCAAGTATGCCAAGTACTCTGCCACTGATTTAGTGGACTGGAAGCCACACTCCATCACTGTACCTTACCTGCCATTGCCATCAGGTTTTTGCTGTCTCTTGGCATCCTGCTTACAGCAGAAAATTATTCACTTGCTTGCATAGTACACACAAAACACACTATTTTTAGCTACCTGCAGCTATCACAGCAGGTTTCTATCAAGACTTCAGTGATGAAGAGAAGTGGGGGTGGAATCGTGATGAGCTTCCTTTCTTACACCCCCCTACACACAGTCACACTCTCGCGTGGTGCCACTGGTTATCACAAGCAGCGACACAGAGATGTGCAGGCTGCTCCTTGAGCTGTCACTCCAGCTTTGTCTTTCCCTTCCGCGTCCCCGCGCTGAACGGACAGATGATGATCACAGTGCTATGGAGGCAATTTTTCTTGTCTTTGTTCCCTCAGCTCAACAGGGTTTTGAAGACACAGTCATGGCCCATACTTTTCACAATGACTCAGAAGCATTTTAAATTATTTTCCTCGTGAAAGTGAACCTTTTGTTGGCAACTAGAAATCTCTGCCACAGACACTTTACATTTTTAAAATCTAACTTTCTGACAGGAATAGATCTAATATGCCAAGTGATGAAAAGCACATTCAAGACACTTCCTAATGGCACAGTACAAGTATCATCTCTAGCTGTGCCCTCTCTGAGAACAGCTGTCCAACATCTTTCTTTCATCATCCTCCACCAAGCTAATTACACTGGCAGGACCATCTACAACAAATCCAGAAAGGTCACACAGCAGGACATAAAGGCTGTCCTCAGACAGTTGTGGTCTATACTGAAATATCTAATCCAACTCATGCAAATCACCTTTTTAGTTTGAGGAAAGTTAGCAGACCTTTAGCCCAAAAAAGTGGTTAGATCATCCGAATCTGACCTACTGGACAGGCCGTATGTGGGAACCTTTTTCTTTATTTCTTTAAAAAACAAAAAATAGTAAAACAACTTCCACCAAATACAGAATCAGCACTCCAGAACATTGAAATTCTCTGCCTCCATACAGTTGGTACAGCACACACTGCAATACCAAAAGTTTCTGTTTGGAATACTAAAGGCCTTCTACTGAAATAAATAGACCACGCAGTGGGAGTTTTGTCCAGTATGGAGATTTTCTAGACCATAAAACAGCTAGCATAGCATAGTACATTAATATCTTATGGCAAAATGTCAGTGCTATTTAGCTCCCCGTCGTTATTCTCTGTGGAGAGTTGCCTAGAAGGAGCTGGAAGACAAAACGAAAAATTCAGAATAAAAATCCAAAATGCTGTTTGGTATATTAGGGTAACACAGTGATTTCTGTTAACAGAGGATTTTTCTTTCATTTGAAAGTCCCGACTGTTTCAGCTAAGTCAGTAAAGGGACTCCAGCTCTCAAACACAGCGCAGTTGTATCTTCTGGTAATCCAGATCTGGACTTTGGCTAGCCAGTGATGTTAGAGGACGAACTACTATCTGGCAATGAATGGAGTCAAACTATGGACTAGTGTCAAATGCATCTTGCCGGCGTTTAGATCCAGAACACCAAGGGCTGGGTTCCGCCCTGTCTTCAGGGAGAGGAAGGAAGAGGGTTAGAGAATGAACGGTACAGGCAGCTACCGAATCCTACACCAGGACAAGAGTGCAGTCAGTCACACTCTCTGTAGTTTCCTATCATTTCTTACCCTAAGAATACTTCTAAATACAACACCACAGGACTTCGAGATTTTACATCTTTTTGAAGCTTATAGTCCCTGAGAAGTTAGCAATATGCAAAGTATAATAGTTTCATCACAGTCTTTGCAAGTTCAGAAAGGTGCTTGCTACTCACTATGCCAACTCAAATAATATCTTCCTAATAAAAATGTGGTCATACATTATAAATACAATGAAATATGAATCCTCAAATAATTTCTGTATATTATAATTGCTGTAATTCATTCTGTTGCGAAAGTTCATCTTGTTTTATGCTACTATAATGTGTGATTAAATTGTGCATAATACATTCAAATTTCATTTTCAAATTGTAATGTTAATTATTGTTAGTAAGAATTTTCTCTGAGTTCTGCAAAAATATCACATCAGAATTATCACTTTGCAAAGGAACTGTGAAGAGCGCATATTGGCATTTTTCTTGATCATTGTCTTTTTTTTAAAAAAGGATTGAGAATTTATTTCAGAGACCTGACATTACACTTAGTAAAACAAAATATGACTACTACAGGACTGGAAAGTGAAGACCTAAATCAGAACCCAGTCTTATCTTTCTAGCAGCTACATCAAATCTGTTAACAACTGAGAAGCCATTAAAAGGCTAATGAATGTGAAGGATGATTTATACTCCACACTCCAACTGCTATTTTTACAAAAGCAAAATCTACATGGAAATCTCAACAGTTCTTTGCTACTGAAAGAAATATGAAAGACTGTTTAGCTTTTGAAGTTATGACATAGTTGTTAAGACTTTCCTACAATATAAATTGTTACATTACTGTCAGTATGATTATAAAAAGCTTCAGGGCCAAACCTATACTAGTAAACTTTTAACTTATTACCTTTAATTTCCTTCAAAATATCAAACACCAGCTTTCCAAGAATGATTAGTTAGATTGCCCAAGCTGTGGCAAACTCTCAGAAAAATGCAACAGCCGAAAGAAGCCAGTCACTCAACCTTCTGGAAATGAAGCCTCTTCATGAGTGTCTTGAGTAATCCTTCCCTCAAATTAAGCCCTGTAAAACTAATTACTTCTGAAAATGCTTTCACCATGCAGAAGATCTGGCCAGACACAAACTCTAAAATGTTGCAGTTGAAATGTGCTTCCTACCTGGCATCTTCAGAATTAAACTGAAAAAGATCTTCCAAAGTTACCGCAGTTCTTTTGAAAGAGGTATCAGTGCTTTCCCAATCCCCTTCAAGGAATTTTAGGGCTCTTATCTAGCACACAGTTGACAATAAACTCTGCTCAGGCTTGGGTGGAAGTGCTACATTTCTAGATGTGCTCAGGTGTGGCCATGTGTGCGTCTCTGGCACTAAATTTGATAACTAGCTGGTCCCTGAGTACCAGCGCATGCATCATACTAATGTAATCCTGCCATCCCCTGAATCCCCTTAATCAGCAAGCATCTGTGTTTCACTTGCTTCCAGAAATATCCGAGTCTTGAATACTTCAAACAACATGGAAAAAAACCACACTTTTATGGAGGTTAAAGCAAAGAGGATGGGGGGAACAAGTTACAGTCAGCTCTCTGTGCTGTTCCCTTTATTGTTGCCTAATGTTATTTATTGCAGTACTATGTTCCCTTTGAAGCATAATTAAAAAAGATAAATAACCATACAGTCTTTCACAAAGATAAATTGATAGCTTGAGCCTTTTCCTGCTGGATTGCATTTTTCTAACATATAAGAATGAACAAACCTTTGATATCTTTTTTCCTCATTCTTCATAGGAATAATATCCCTTTTATCTACTTTGGGCTTCCCTTAGTTCCCTGAAGCAATCCAGCATTTCACTACAAGTCACAATAAAACACTCTCCTATCCAGCTGCCACGCTTGCCCTTCGCGGTGTGTGGCAGGCAGTCCCGCGTCGGCAAAGCGCCCCGTACGCTGGGCCACCGGCCCGTTCGCCTCTCCTCGAGGATCAGGACTTAGAGGTGCAGCTATTACGGAAAAAGCACCTTCGGAAATTCACCCGGTGGGGATGCGGCTGCTGTGGTCCATGCACGCTTTAGCTTCAGGCCGCTCTCATCTCCAGGGCCTCATTTCTATAAATCACTGCACTGTAGTAAAGATGATGGATGGCAGCTCGATTCTCTTCCAAGTTTTGCAAGCTCTGGTGAGGCACTTGTGCTCTTTTCCAGTAGGCAGAGGCATGCTGATGACTAATTTCAGTAGCAGTTCATTGATTAGGAATTATTTGTATCACAGATGTGTCAGTAAAAGACCGGTACATTCACTAACTAGACACTTCAGAAACAAGACACAGCAGATTTTTACCTTGACTACAAGAACAAGAAAAAGACTGTCACCCGTCCCACATGATGTTGACAAGTGAGACAGGTGAATGAAGAGAATATTGATCAGCAGGAGTAGAAAATACTGGTTAATGCAAGTCAGTTGCATACATAAATAGTAAAGTTGTTTCCACTGCATCCACTGTCTCCTACACTCTTGCAAGCAAAACAGAATTCCTAATGCAGCAAGACACGGAACAAGGAGCTTTCAAAAGAGGTTCGGTTGAAGGCAGAAGATCATCATAAAGCTCTTATGTTGCAAAAGATTTTTGTTACTATGCATTTAGCTTACTCGATGTACAAGTTCAGAACTACGCCTGGAACAGACAACCTGGATTAGTGACATTGTTTTAAGAACAGATAATCTCTTGGTAAATATTTGCACTGTGTGAGCTAGCTTTGCCTGCAAAATTGCTGACAATTTATCAGGCTGAGCACAGAACTGATTACTGATTCTTTCAGAATGTTGCTAAATGATACAAACTAATGATGCTTGTTCCCATTTCCCTATGAAACAAAATTAATTAGTGGGGCTACTAGACTGGTGAAGTTTTGTAAGATTTAAACTGCACTATTTCCATAGGTTTGAAACCTAAAATCCAAACTCTTTGAACTTGGTGTTAATTTTAAAGCATACATTTATCCATTGTAAGACCTAAGTGTGAGTGCATGAGAGTGTACTTGCAGTAGCATGCATATCCAGAGAAGGCAAGAACAGCTGAATTCAGAATCCAATTTATGACAGTAAAATACAGGAGTTTGGTTCTGCAATGTCTAGCTCATGAGAAAATCCTACAACCAAAGACTTAAAATGAGAAAACTATGGTTAATTTATAGTCAGAAAACTACAGTGAATACTACCAAGCACAGAAAAATAATTTAATAATAATAATTTTTTTTGTTCAAGCCATCACAACAGACTGTTTGCCCTGTTTGCCCATACAATGAACTGAAATATTAGCTTCACATGCTTTGAGTCATTAAGCATCAATTTCTTTTAGTCTCTTTGCTGTCTGCATCTTTCCTTTCTTAGGGTACAGATAGGTACCCGACATCTATAAAAGGATGTCATTTATTGACTTAAAGATTTTCTTTAAAGCTACAATGCCTCCTCCAAGGCTACTCAGACTCTCTAAGTGTCATTTATAGGAAAACTGCTTTGTTTGAATTGCATAATCTTTGTGAGTTTAGTCAGCACTCACTCTAAATATGACATATTAAGTGCTTTAGAGATTTTGTAAAAGGCAGAGGGCTTTATCAGAATAAAGAATAAGGAAAAGTTCCACATAATACTGGATTTTTTTTTTAAAAAAAAAAAAAAAAAAAAAAAAAAAAACATGAGATACAAGTTTCTTTGGTACTCTCCCAGGTTCTGAAGTGTTACCCCTAAAGACACAATACTGCCATTAACATCTAACACTAATACTAAAAATAACACCAGAATGAGAAGAAAATACTGATTTCAGCTTTTAAGGCAGCTGCTGTTCCAATTTTGAAATTCTCCTACTTAACCTCTACTTTTATCAACTTACTCAGTTAAACATACTGGTTACAGTTGTGTGAAGTCTCTGCACTGCCATTCTCTATTTGCAGCTTCACCACTTGCTGCAGTTTTGTATAAACAGAGTTTCTTAAACAGTAAGTTCTTCCTGTGCAAATAGGAAATTCTTTTGTCCCAGAATTTTGTAGCAATTAAATTGGTACCTGAAATAGGGATGTCCCTGAGCAGAAACTAATGGAAAACAGCCTTAGCATGACATTTTATTAGGACAGCATAGAAGAAGGGATGTTGGGCAGAAAGGGGGAAAGTCTTTGTAGCAAATCAGCCCTGGCTGACAACAGCAGGACTTATCTGACTTTCAGGAACTCTCCTCAAATTTCTTTGCAGAGGTTATCTCAAGGATGCTGTGGAACAGTGTCATTTTCTCCTTGGTGTGCCAAGGTGAACCACACAAATGTCTCCAATAGCTCTCAGCTATTCTCATGTGAGACAGATTGCTGAGCTTCTGTTTGGCTTTAGAGATGCTAACGTGCCAGTCACTGGGCCACAGGATGACAAATTACCTCTCTGCCAATATGCGAGCTGGGACAGTTCTCTCCACAGCCTCCACCAGATGGGCCTAATTAAACTATTAGCCAATGAGTGAGGTCTGATGGCTCCATTAGGAATCCTCCTGTGCTTAAATAAACAGCTCAAAATAAATAGTTTTCTCAATTAGAGTGTTGTTCATATCCTTTTCTGGGATATTCATTAGCAGAGTATCTCCTTTGTCTTCTTCTTCCTAATGGCACAGGACCCTCTTTGACATTATGCAAGAATTTCAAAAGGCTGTAATGGCATTAATCGGTTTGCTTTGTGCAGTTAAACTCTCTCCCTGCCTCTTCCAAAGTGCCCATTTTACTAGACTTTAGGACAAGGATTTTTCTGCCCTTATCACATGCAGTTTCATTCAGGTTTGCTACTATGGTGGGTTAAAGCCTGTCAGTGACATGTGTCACAGACACTGCCTTACCTATCTCCTGGAGCCATGATCCCCTTCTCCTTCACTGGCAAGGATGGCTACTCTCTTCTCTTTTACTTACTGCCTAGAATGAACTTCTCCTGCGCTAGTAAATGCCTTCAGCATCTACCTTTAGCCTTTTTCCTTCTCTGCTTTCTCCCTGGATTAATTTTATTTCCTCGATTCAGTTGTGACATGTATATATCTCATGTAGAAATCAGTTTGTCTACTGCAAGTGTTGTTTGGCTGTACGTCTCAAGTTTTTGATGTGGAAGATTCAAAGCTGTAAACAAATTCTTCCCCTCTGTTTCCCCATTTAAAATTTTATGTCTTATAGCCCCATCTAATCATTTCCTGACTTATTCTTGATTCAAGTTTCTCAAGAGCATCTTCATAATCCAGAACTTTCTTTCCTGGACAACCAGTGTAAGAAAGATCAACTATGTAGTTTAGATCACTAATCACGATTAAATATTTTTTCCTGACTCATTCTCAGAGAAGCATTGCTGATTTTGGTGTGGAGGTTGGTCCCACGGAGAAAAAAATGGATACTTCACACATTAAGAACCCTTTGGCAGCAGTTTGAAGAGCAACTAGGATTTTACGTAAAACAAGTAGTAGATGGATTCCTCAGTGCACCTCATGTCAAACATGGTATTATCAAGGTAACTAATTTGCACCATTTGAGCTCAAAAATAGTAAGATATTAGCACCACAGCTTCACGTATTTAATTATCACTTATTTGATATTGATTCTCCATTTGCTCATATAGAGCCATTTTAAGATACACCTCTTTGTCTAATTGCTGCAGAACGAAATTGGCATTTAAGTTTTTTATGTTTTAAAATATACTGGGCTGTGAACCCAAATTTGTTTCTATTTAGTCACTGAAAGGCAACGGAAAATGAAATCATTAACTCTAGGTGAGAAAATAGGGTACTTTTAGAAACAGATCTTGTGGAGCTGTGAATATTTGTATCAACCAGAGATCTGTCCATCAGTGCTTTCATGCAGTCTTTCAGGTAGTAAAAATCTTCCCTATTCAAATTATTTCAATGTCACCAGAATGGTCTACATTTTTAATTTAAGTATTTGACTGTTAAGCCTACACTTGAGCTGAGACATAAACAAGACATTTTGCCATTTTGAAGCAGCTTCTGAAATCTTTACTGAGCTCACCCTTCAAATACACCCTTTTCTCTATCATCCTATCGGACTGGAATGAAATTTCAGTACCTCTCTCATCATTCGGCATGTCCGGTTCATGTTGATGCAGCCTTTAGGAAGTAGGCAAGTTCAGAAAGTGACTAAAATCATAGATACATAAAGGTAGTAATATCACTACAATACTAGGTTTCAACAACTTTATCCCTAGATCTTCTTTCAGGTTCCTGTGGGGTGACTGAGGAGAGTGAATGTTTCGGAGAGCAGCACCTTCGGCACATCCCAGACTCTTCCTGATGCTTCACCACCACTTAAGTTAGGGATATGTCTCACCTCCATCACAAAAGAGAACCTCAGAGAAGAGGAACATGGGAAGGGGTGTGGACATCTTTTGATGATTGCACAGGATTAAAAGAGCAGAACTGAAAAAAATGTGTACAAGAGACTGCTTTTTTCCTTTTTATTGTTACTACGATCTAGTTTAAGGGCTGATGGTATTTCCACCAGGTAAGCCATCAAGTGGAGAGATCAAGGAGTCAATTTAGAAATAGAATAAAAAAGAAGTAGGTATCTGATAAAAGTACAC
Source organism: Rhea pennata (assembly GCF_028389875.1). Lineage (NCBI taxonomy): Eukaryota > Metazoa > Chordata > Aves > Rheiformes > Rheidae > Rhea > Rhea pennata. The sequence continues at coordinate 12,653,204 of NC_084664.1, forward strand.
GATGATTAAAAAAAAAACCCAAACAAAAAACCAAACCCCAATGTGTATAATGTGTGTGTAAGAGAAGAAAACAAAGAAAACAGGCATGTTCTTCAAGGCAGAGAGCTTTCTCTGTAAAAATCAATCCTTCTGGTCTTTTCAAATGGGACGAAGCATGTCTGTCTGGGCTGCCCAACTTACTGTATTAACTCTTATTTTGATAGGCCACTCTCTGTCTGTTGTCTTTCTCTGTACCCAGGATTCATGGTCTTGGTGAGCACTCTTCCCCCGTTATTGCCTTCTGCCTGCCCAGTGTACCTTACATCAGGATTGACAATAGCATTCAGTGCATAGAAGTCCCAGGTCTGAAAGGACATTTCATACTACTGAAGGGAAGGAGAGATGGCTGGAAACAGCCAGGAAATTTCCACCTACTGCGCTATAGGAAGACTTATCTATTCACAAGATCCCAGTTTATATTAGGATATGCAAAATTGTGCTAGAAAAGCTACACAGATTTCATCAATGACCACATAAACACTTACTAGAATGATTTATCTCTTTTTCCGTTGTTTAACCCAAAGCTTATCTTCAGGATCATCATTCTAGGTTGTTTGTGGGGGTTTTTTTTGGTCTTAGTTCTTAAAAAATTAAAACTCTGAAGCCCAGCACTATTAAAATAGCTCAGAACGTGCCCGTGTTTGTCACGTCATGTTTAACTGCAACTCTGAGCTAACGTGGGCCCATTGTTTAACTTCAGTTCTTGGAATTGTCATATTGTAAAATTTCACTGAAGTCCTGCTTCTCTGCCTGAAATGCCATAATGCTAACCAAGTGGGGAAAAGGGTTCTTCTGAGATTGATTTTTCAGACACCGTAGTTCTGTTCAATTGAATTCACTCAAGTAGTGGTTAACATAAACACTGTGGAGAGTATGACATGTCAAATTAGCAGCTTTGCAAATCTCCTGTTAATTGTCAGCCTAATTAAAAAATTGCTAATTATAATGTTTATAACTTCAAATAACTGCTCAGCTATAAAGCACTGGCTGTCAGGTGTAAACAGGGGGACTGAAGGAAAAAAAATCAATCGACATCTGTTAATTTATCAGAGGCAGTACACTAAATTGAAAAATGGATTGCCTAATGCACTGTAAATCTGCATTACGATAAAAGACCAATTCATTTCAACACCTGCTTAATAAATGATAATGGCCATCTTTAGTGGCTAGCCCTAGGGTTTCTTCTGCCAATCAGACTTAAAATCCTGCCTTTACCAACGTAAGACCACAAATTGATTGCACTGTGTTAGAATGTATATAATATCTCCTCCCTTCTTTATGACGATAAAAATGAATAGTCCTTACAGATGATTTCTGTAAAAAAATCTCCTGGATTTTCTAATGCCATAAAGAGGAAATCTATCTCATCCTTCTAAGGTACTGACATTCCTCTATTTTAGATGGACTTAAGTGCACTGATGAACTAGAAAAAGAAGAAATATTAAGCACTTATTTCCAGTCTCTCCCATCTATATACTTGCTTGCTTTGAATACCAGCTATACAACTGAAAGTCTGTACTTGATTTTTGTATTTCTTCTCTAGATATGTACTCGGATCAGACGGATGATACTCTTCTGTGGTTTATAGGACAGAGAATATTATCAATTTAGTGTTTCTCAAACCGCCATCTTCCAAAACACTATTTAGTTCAAAGAATTGCAAAGACTTAGAGTCTGCTCACTCCCTCAAAAAGAGACAGGGGTAAAATACTGTAGTTATTGATAAAAGTATTTGTGATTTTTCAGCAACTGCAAAACTGCTTGTAACAGCTGACACCAGCTCGGTTCTGCTGGGTGAGATGGGGAACACATGCAGGTGGTTGTCATCTCTTTCCCTACAAGAACTGAACTGCTTTGACTTTGGGAGGTGAGTGAAAGCAAAGACAGAGGTTGAATGAAGATGATACATCTCAGGAAAGGACTCAGATTTTCAAATGTTTGAGAATTGCTTCTTTAGAGCATGATGCTGTTGTTTCCTAATCCCTAATGACCACACTGTTGGCTCTTGACAAACCAACATCAAAGTCTTTCCAGTTCAGTTTAATGCTGACATGCTTTGAATCTACGAGGCTTTCCTGCACTCAGCATTACCTGGTGAAATAATGTCCTTGGCAGAACGGTGGCAGCCCAACGGCAGTTGCCATGTCTCTCCAAGACGTGTCTCACGATATTGTGCCGATGGAAGTCATTTCGTTGTGACATTTCGAGCATGCAACGCTGCTTCTTCTCCTCATTGAGACACATTCTGAGGGATTAGGCAGCTTCCGTATGATAGGATAAAACTCTTCAAGAGGTCTCTTGTATTTTTTCGAGACCGCAAAGCTTTGATAGAGTATTATCAAGTCACAGCTAAGTTAATATTTAAGACTATTTTAAAATTACTGGTTGTGATGAAAGGGTCAAGCACGTTTTAGGATAAAATTAGATCCCTCTTTTCTTGTTTTGTATTTCCCCTCCACTCAGCCCTAGAGCCAAGATTTAAACCTGCTTTTATTTCCCACAAACTTCTAAAATGTATTATTTTATGTTATAGTTTCATCTACAAGCTTTAAACAATATTAGTATCAGTACAAAGACAAAACAAAAAACTAGTCCTTAACCCAAGCACTAACAGTCAAATCAAGGCAGACACAAGTTGACAGGAGCAAAGTAAACACGATTTGTAACCAAACACTGCTACCCACATCCCCTGTCCTGTAGATTCAGCTCTGTACTTTGGATTATGCTGTCCAACTCAAAATTTGCCATATTTTCATGAATATCGTGACAATGGTTCTGGTAAGATTCAGCCTTTTTATATGGCTGCTTCAAAAAGTATCTTTTGCTTATAAAATCAAGTGCAGAATGAAGGGCCTTACTGGGGAAAGGGCAGCAGCAGTGTTACGGGAGAAGCTCGTGCAAACTGCCCGTGCTGTGCCTGCACGTACACACCCAAAACTCTAAATCATGGGTCAGGGGAGGTGGCTAAACCCAGTCTTAGAGATTCAGTTCGTTGTGTGTGTGAGCCTGTTGTGACCAAGGACCCAGCAGTAGTCTGTATTCTGTGTTTTTGGTTAGACTTCAGCTATAATTTATGTTACAGTTTCCACACGTTGAAGACAAGTGCGAAACTTGATTCTTTGCAGATCAGCATTAATGATTTCTAACAGTGTGCAAGTGATGCAACTACTCACAGAGTAATAAACCTATCGAGTCTGGAATATACAAGACCATTATTTTATGTCATCTCTTAAATTTACGTTTTAAGCTGTGTACATATACCCACAGAAACATCTTTTATTAACGCATAGGAACACAGCTGGTTTCTTAAGCCAAAAATAATCACAAAATATGTTTGCAGCTATTATACTATTATTGACTTAGTCTTACAAATCTCTAGGGAAAGTTGTTTTTGAAGGTTTTGCTTTTTTTAAAAAATACAGTTTTCTTAATAATGCATGAATTCTACTTCCCTGCAGCCTTTTAACAGCCCCTTTTTTGTGCCTAAAACTGCTTTTTATTACTAATGCCTCCTTCCCTTCTGAACCCCAAAAGTAAAATGTTTTACTTTTCCTATTGCATATGACTGCTATGTCTTTGGCACATGTAAGTACACACCTTTTAAGGCAAACCTATTAAAATTAATGTAACAGCATGTACATCCATCTGGTGTATATAAGTCAGCCAGAAGCGCGTCCTTTGATGGATGTAGTCTGCCTTGCACATCTTATGAATTCAAATAGTTAAAACTGTTGAGAGCTTTATGTCCAAGATTGCACATAATTTTCAGGATGACAGAAATGCACTTTATCTGTTTTCCTATTGCAAAGGAATTTATTTTTGAAACACAGTCCAGCAAGCAAACTTGACAGAATATTTGTAAAGGAATATTTTGGTACTTTAGTACTCTTTTAATCCTTTAATATTCCTTACCACAGTAAAGGAGAATTTATTTTGATATTATATTTGATGATGATGTTTGAGCTACAATTCCAGATTAAATAGCCAAATAGAATATTACATTAAAGGCCACAAAGAGTAAAGAGTAAAGTCCAAGGTAAAGTTTATTTTTTTTTCTAGTATAGATAAACGGAATTTTGATGCCCGAAATGAAATCTATGAATGTGTTGTGTAGCTGCTTTTATTACAATTGATGTAAGAAAATGTGCCTTACATTTTACCTAGGCTGCCTGCAGATTTTATAGTAACATCAGTACAGTCAAATTCCTCAGGAACCATGTTAATTCTGCTGACAATGATGGTGACAAGAAAAGATATTTTACATTTAGACAATGCAGACCAAGCAATTTTCATGCCTGTAGTGATAAACAGCAAATTCATTCCAAAGCTAAAGATTCAAGGAAAAAATTACAAGAATTGCAGTATATCTGATACTTGAAACATCCTTCAAAACAATAACTAGAAATATCCATTGCAGGCACATTAGCCAAATAAGAAACAGAATGCTAGTTACACTACATGTACTCAATAACTGCACTTTCTTTTAACCATGTTTACAGGTGAGAAGGATGATTTTGGAAATCTTTGCCAGAGGAAAGAAAGAAAAAGATCTTTTTATAAAAGATAATGCATGATATTCTGCAAATAAAGATGCAGAAAGGAAAGCAGTTCCTTTTTCAGTGTTATGTGAACGCATAACTCACTATGATATTTTAATTTTAACTGGAAGGGAAATAAGGTCTCAGAAACATTTCAATACCAAAACCAGTAACAGACTACAGGATTTTACAGGAAAATTTAAAAATACTTCTTCCTGTTCTGTGGTTGTATATGAAACATGGGACAGAATTAACTGAGACAGACTGCTGTATACTATGAGTGAACAAAAAAAAGCAACTAAAAGAAGAGGAGGAAAAAGGAGGAAAAAGACCATGTTTAGATTTTCAGCTGATAAGATCAAAATATCTTCCCTAATTGATCAGTATCTACAACAAAATGTAAGATCCATGGATCGCCCAGTTTTCCTCCATTTTTGCTTTACTTATCAAAACATTGTCATCATAATTCTTACAGATTTAACAGGAGTTTCTCTACATTTATGCTGCAAGATCAACTCTTTTCTGAAAACTCCAACATCCACTGGTAGCATTTGTAGTTCTAATGCATACTGTAGATACTGCAACTGTGTATATATACCATATGCACATACTTGTGTGTGTGTATATATATATATATATATATATATATATATATATATATATACACACACACACACATATATTTTTTTACCGTGTGAATATATTCTACATGTAAGAACATATATGCAAAAACCGATACAAGGAATTGCTTCAAAATAATTTTGACTAATTTTTTTAAATCCAGGTGTAAAGAGGTATGTTTCTTCTTATAATGGCTTTTTTTTAAATTTATGTTCATGTTAAAGGAATTCAACATTCCTTAATGTTAAAGGAATGTTGAATACATAGCTAGGGACATTATCGTGCTAGTCACCACATTTGGATAATTCATTTGCAATATCCAATTATCCAGTATGTTAATACCACACATCTGTTTGCAAACCTTGCCAATAATACCACATTCACATTCAAAAAACACACTGAACATATACTACTGCAGAAAAAAATCACATCATTTCCATCCCCAGTATTCTCAACCAGCTGATCTTTCTACAAGAAAAAAAAAATCTTAACATCCCACAGTCAAGCATATTCACTTGAAGCATAAAATAAAACCTCCTGTAATTATTTTTGCCGATTTCCTGAATCCTCTGCATTGCAAGCTAGAATTGAACATTTTGTGTTTATATACCTATTTGATGATCTGTACATGTGTTCAGAACTTGAAGGTTAGAACATTACAAAATAAATACAACTAATCTGTATATTGTTTAGCAATATGCTGAGAAGAGCAGAAGTGAGGTGCATATAAGGAAATATAAAATCATTCAGTTGTTAGCCCCTTAAATGACAAAAGAAAGATATGATTTATCTGAGGTTATCAAACAAAAAGGAAATCTGAAATTATAGCCATTCCGTTAACTAACTGTATAGTGATACCTTCTAAATTTCCCCTTCTTGCAAACAAGTTCATGCTGAACTTTATGCATGCACTTTGAACGTATATTCCATTGAACTTAATGCAAAAGTACCAATGGACTTAAAGGGACTACCAATATGCATAAGGTTAAGCATTTGTATGTCATTTTATAGATGCATGAACTAAGGGATTTTCTTGAATTTTGCATTCATGGTAAGAATCAAGAATCGAAAGGAAGATCCAAAGCTAATAGAAAGACTCTCAGTGAAGCAATAGGAGTCAGTCAACATCAAGCATCACATAAACCAGAAGGCAAGAATAAAGGATATTAAAAACAAGAAGAATATATATAAAGGAAGTTTCATCAACTTACAGCTGATGCATTTCTTGCTTAGATACGTGAAAGAAGTGTCTGTATGTCCATGTGTTGTGTTCCACATCACACCAGCAGTTTTATACAGCCTGAAAGTTGAATACTGTTCCAGGGTAGAGCTGACCTAGAGCTTTTTCAGTGTTTCAGTGTTAGCATTTTAGAATTAGAATCGGTAATAAATGTTGTGCCTAGTTGCCTACTCTATTCTATCAGTTTCAAACTGGCATAAATCACCAGGTGGGACAGTACCAAATCCAGCCTCTGGGAAGGCTGGGAAGCATTGAAGCATCTTCATGGGAAGCCTATGAATGCTGATATAGCTTACCAGACATTCGTTTGTTGGAGCTCACAGCTTGTCAACTCTGAAATAAACCTGGACACCTGAATACATAAAAAATAACAGATCTACTTAAAATCTTTGTTCCTTCCTCATGGATCTTTCTGTATGCAGAAAACATGCATTAATTCTTGTCTTCTTATACATGCTTTCACTCAAATGCGAAAGAGATGTTAAACTGGAGACGACAATATTATCATACATAGGTGCTCCAAGGTTGCTTTAGTTGACAAATCAGAAGAAAAAAAAATACCCATGATGCTTTTTATGGCCTCTCTGCAGCAAAGAAGAAAAACATTATGGCTATATTTTTCATTGCTGAGGAGAAGACACAAAAATAAACAGTGAATGAAGTAAAATATGTAGCACAGTCTAGAAATAAAAGCTTAGTATAACTCTTGCATGTCCTTATTAGAAACTTAAAAGACAATTTTATCAGTTTCCCTGCACTGATACCAAAGGAGTAATGGTTTACAATTGTTGAGATTAAGACAGGTAAAGAATAAAACTCTTTGGCAAAATCAGCCACAGTTACTCCTAGCACAATGCAGGGTTGCCGTTTCCATCAAATAAACACAGCTACAGGCACAAAACCCAACAGCTGTTTCCACGAACCCCTGAATTCCACAGACACAGTTCTGATTTGAGATCCGGAGAACAAATACCTGTACAATACCTGACATGTGGGAAAATAAATACTAACAACTTGAGCCACAAAAAGTAAGAATGAATTTCTTATTTTGGCTTTTATTAAGGAAAACGCAGACATGAGGAAAGAGAGGAGGGATGTTTCATAAGCAGACACATCTCAACCCTCCTCACAAATAAAATGTCAGCTGAGCTCAGCTTTTATGCACCTAACTGAAAATGCGCTGAATGGCAGCTGGGTAGAGTAGAAAGTGTTTGACAAGTTCTGAGAGCTAGAAGGCATTGAATACTTTTAGATTTAGATAACCTATAACAAGACATATCAGTGAAACCGTAATATTTGTCACGTTTAAGACATGCAGCTTGCTCTGACAGTCACTGTGAAACAACAGCTCCATCTCACCATTTGCAACACGCTTCTTCAAGACCTACGAGGTAGATTGTTCTGGGTTAAGGGGCGAGTAACTGACAGATTGTGTGGGCCACTGAGTAATAATGCAAAGAAAAAAAAGGTGACATACTAAGAGGATTGCCTAAATGTAATTACAGAATTATTAAAATGCAAGTTCCAAATGGAAATTGCCATAATGATTATTTTCCTAAGGCCTTCAGAGAACATTCAGAGGAGTCAGAGCACTGACACGAGAGGCTGTAAGGCAGTTATTACGCAAAAGGTCAAAGTTTCCTTTAGATTATGTCTACTCTGTGAGTCATTGACTTTTATAGACCAAGGTGTTTAGAAAAAAGTGTCATGAAATTGATGGCAGCAAAATGTTCTGGCTATACTCTGTAATCTTATTTTTAAAAGAAAATATAGCTCATTAAGTATAATATTCAGACTATATTATATATTATTGTTTTTCACTTAAAAGGCACTATAAATGTGCACTGGGCTTTAGTGCCTGGTTTGAAAGACAATAACCCTGCCAGGAAAAATTTACACCTTAAAGACTTAGCCCTTGAGACACCTACTCAATTGGGGAACCTGACTAGAAGTCTGACAGATATCAAAGGACTACTCATATAGATAAAGACTTTAAAACTACATTTTTATGATAGCTGTAGTATGGAAGAAAAAGGTTCTTTTTGTCCCAGTCTTCGGGCTTTTAGTCGATCCTCCTGTTCCTTGGCTTGCACATTAGTATCTCCTTTAGGGACCAAGCTCTGTCTTAAGATCCTGCCTCCATTTTCTTTACAACATTTTCCTTATAACCTTTCATAAGGTTTCTTTCATAAGGACCTTTCAATAGGTTTAGCCTATTTCTCTGTATTTCCTGTATCCCTCCTCCCAAGTTCCTTCCACCAATTCATCTTCTCATTTTATCTCTCTCTGAAACCTCCACCTGAAGGTTTCACAGCTTAAATTTAGCATGCTCACCTTGGCAAGCTTTCAAAGATTGAGTAATAAATATTACAAATAAAAATGACTGAAGTATCTGTTTACTTCTTCAATACATAAGGTTTTTGAGAAATACACAAATGAAAACATGATTTAGGATCTACCTAGACATATTCTCGTTTCAAACTGCAGAGCTTTTACTACAGCAAGTATGGCCATCCTTTCCAGGGGATGATTCTTAAGAAATAAGCATTAATTAGACAGTGAATACTTTTGGCATTCAGCTCAGAATAAACTGCTATTTTTATGATGAAAGATGAAAACACACAATTAAAAATAATGAAACAAATGCTCTTTACGTGACACTTAGCACACCAGCTTTCACCAAAAATTTGACTTTTCCACGCCTGACACTGAGCCTATCTATACATTACTATATACTGGGCAGTTTTAAGGGATCATGAGCATACACTGGACTCAGCCATTGTAGTGCAAATGATTTGGTTGGATTTTCACAACTAATTTTCTTGGTATTAAAATGCTAAAGCAGTTTAAGTAGATTTGTGCAAATGAGCCTTAGCAATTATTCTGATTAATTTAATGTACTGAAAATTAAATGATTTGCAATCTTGTGTAGTTACAGCTTTAACCATGACACATTCTCCTTTCTTTCCCACCGCCTTCCTACTTAAGTAGCAAAGAATGCATTACTTCAGTATTGGAAGCAAGAGAAGAGTCTTCAAACTCAGCTACGCTCACTTAAGAGAATGAACGCAGCTTATAGTTTATAGATGTTAGAATAACCCTACTACCAAAGCGACCTTTCTTTCTTATTCAATGTATCACTTATATCAAAGAGTTAAGGATGTCCTTTTATGCATTTTTGTTCATTATTACTTTAAAAGCTCACATAATTCAATTACAGTTTTAAAAAATATCTTCTTGGCAAGACAATCACCTGCCCCTTAAAGCTAAAACATTATATGCCAACCGCCTCCAATCTCCGCTGATTAACTATAGCATATTCCAAATTTATAGGGTCTATTACAAACCATCTGAAGAGCAGCCGCGGTGCCAAATCTCCCTTACTCTCTCTCCAGGGAATCCCTTCTCAGATGCTCTTTTCACATCCAGTAAACAACACTTTATGTCTTTTGCACAGATAGCAGATAATTACCATATGGTTAAAAACATGCTTGCTTCATTCACTTTCTCACTGTAAACTTCCTTCATTATGACAGCTAAGGAGCATCTAGGGAGGCAAACTCCGTAATTTAGCCTCGTATAGGCTTAGTGGTTTAAAAGGTCAGTGTCTATTACAATAAAGTTAGAAACAAGATTAAGTAACTTTGCAAGAAATTATTTTTATTCCAGCAGGACTGAAGAAAGAAACTGATACAGGTGCAGGAGTGAGAATGCCACATTTTGCACTGAGCACCAATATATTTTCTCATTGCATTCAAGACAGTAACAAATGTATGCTCAGGAATAACATAGCAGGAGAAGAGCTAACAGAGATTTAGGCAGGTAAGTAGCTAAAAGTGCCCTTTCTTGTTTCCCTTGCCTGATTCCCTGCTCATTGCATGCAGCTGGGTTGCACAGCTGGGAACAGGAAGTTGAACCCAGTCTTTGAGCAGCATCTATGCAAGCATGCGACCCTGCCAGCCCTGGCTGTCAGCACCCTGGGGAGAAGATGGACTTGCACGTCTCATTCACATAATGCAGGAGACAAGAGCTGAATTCCATAACAGGTAAGGAATCCAGAGTTTCAGAGATCTGTAACAGTCTTGGAGAGCCTCTGAGGCCATATTCTTGCTGAGCTGCTTTACAGAAAAGCTAATTATGATTTCTCCTGAGCTGAATGATCGATTTCATCAGGCTCCCGCCCTATTGTTGTTGCTTAATCTGTGCTCTGAACTGACAGGCTGGTTGGCAAATGCTACGGCATTTTTGACCTCTGCAAGATTAATTCTTTGTGACCTGGCTATTTACTTAGGAGAGCAGGTGACAGACGAGCCCATAGGGTAAAGAATGAGCTTCAAGTGCATTGCATCCTTTTGGTAAAGTTTCTATAACCTTTTATTCCATGGCTCCTAGAACACAAAAAATGCTGAGGATGGGGAGGGAAGAAGAAGATCCTGATTCCTGTAGAACTATACTTCCTGAGCCCGAGGCCCTGAGTGTGTAAGAGACATTTCTTTTAACTTTCATCCCCAAAATCTCTTTCTAGTAAAATGTGGCTTCACTTTACTTCCAATTTTCTCTGTATACTAATCATGTCCTCATTATTGGTTGAGGTGTAAGAGGCCTTGCATGAACACTGTTAAGTGGTAGTTACTAAATCTGTTTAACTTTCATAGACTTGGAATTAGACTTTATGAAAATTAGATAAAGAATTTAGACTTTATCAAAACTCTAGTGGCATCAGTGAAAATAGCTGATGATTTTGGACACTTTCATTTCTGTTCAGCTATCAGGATGATCATTTTTATTATTGCTTTAATTCCCTTTATTTTTCTTCTTGACTAATTTCAATTTCACACTGTATCAAAGAAGAATGGCCTTCTCAGAAGACACAGACAACAACATCGAGGCCAGTATTAAGGTACTGAGCATCTCCTGTAAAGAGCCCCCAGAACACAAAGCACTCTTGTAAGTAGCTATTAGAAGATTCAGAATGTGGGTTACAAACCTTACAGAAGTCTGGATGAACCTAATCAATATAGTGATTTCATGTTACCCAAAGAAGATGAGATTTTGCCTCTGCTCAGATAAATTAGAGCCTCTTTTAATTAAATAAGCCCAAAAGTGGTAGACGTGAGAACAGCGGGAGGATGAGAACAGTGGAGTTTACACGTGTAATAGGGAGGCCAAGGCAGGTCAGCGTCCAGAATGTCAAATGCCGGGCAAGCAAAGGGGCAAAGACAGGGACAGAGCGGAGCAGTCAGAGCAGCGCAGCTGCTGCAGAGGTGAGCCCAGCAATACCACTGACGAGCAGCTGCTGATGCGTTCCAAAGACAGAAACGAGAACGGTGATTCACCTGTTACGGACGTGCCATCCATCAGCGGAAACTGCCCTCCGCAGCGGGCACGCTGTCATCCTTTCACCTGCTGCTATTGCTTAGCGTGGGGAGAGGGTGAGGAAGAGCAGGGAAGGAGAGGCAGGGAGCTCATTCAGTTGCCTGGAAAGGAAAAGAAACTATTTCCTGGATTACAAAAAGTAAGATCTGGTACCCACTTGTACGGCCTGATACAACTCACGTGTTGTAACAGTGCTCACGCCACTAAGTGAAGTGTAAGATTTACCCAGAAATTCAGTAGAATAAAGCAACACAATAGAAAAATGTGAGCTAATTCCCCAAGATATCCATGTGTTTGTCCAGAGGGTCTCAGCATTTTGTAAGTCCTTTTACTAACCTTCTCATTTTCTATTTGCCTTTGTCACAGTAATCTCCGTTAAGTTAGCAATGCTTTCCAAAACTGTTTTACTGGTCACAGGAAAAAAAAAAGGGGGGGGGAGAGAGTGAGAGGACATTAGGGGTTTGTGTCCCATTTAAAATGTTGTAACAGTGCTCAGACACACACTAGGGTCTTTTGGTGGCTCTTGTTTTATCAACAACTTCATGAGTTAAAATCCCAAATGAGCAAATTCCGAAGGGCAGAACATATGTCACTGGTGCTCAATGAAGGAGACTCTATTTCTTCCATTCTGTAATTTGAACATTTTTTTTTTAAGCAGAACGTTTATTGTATATGTAAGTGAACTTTTACTGCCATTTATAGACTTAAAAAGGAAGAGATTTTCTCCTAGAAATATAAAACACGCTGTTTAAACAGCATTAAAGTGTAATTTGGGCAGCTGGCACTCATCTTATTTGTTTTATAACTAAGTCACCTTTCTTATGAGAAAAGAACACCTGTGGTTTTAGCTACACAGAACAAGTAAAAACAAATAGCAATACAATATTAGAACTGACTGCTCACAGATTTTCTCAGGAAATAATCTTCTTACATTATTATTGCTATTATTTATATTGCAGTATAACATAGGAATCCTGTAATGCTGGTCATTGGATAACACGGAACAAAAAAGATAGACCTTGCTCCTCAGATCCTGAGGTTAGGCCATGGCCATTATGCTCACGGAGTTGTTAGGGAAGTTGGAAACTCTTGCCACAAGAAGCTTTTGCTTTACACAGAAGGGGAGAGGGTAGAAGGATGGGATTAGCTTTTAAATACAGGACAATTTTACTATACATTCTGGCAGAAAACTGTACAAGCTCTCACTTTCCAACTCATTTGGCAACATATTTCCAAGAGAACAGATTTTATAGAAAAAAACATCCTACATATCGTTTAATAAGGGCTATCTGATAGAATAAGATCAGAGTAATGGACTGTTGCAATTAACTACTGATTTCCTGCTGTAACAGAAAAGGCAAAGGTGAAGCAAAGACATTTACTTCAGAGCAGAAGACACTGAACATTTAGTTATGTGTTCTTCCCATTAGCCTTACACTGTTTGACTAATATTGATGGAGATATCAAATGAGTGTTGGCAAAATCACTGGACATGGGCTGTTATATCATTATGGGCCTATGGCTATTTCCAGTAGACTTGGAGCTAAAGCCTTGTTCTCCTAGGAACAAATTCATTTCTTACTGCTCTTACTGCTGAAACAACCTTCCCCAAATTTTTCTCTCCCATTCCCAATGTCTCCTGAAAGATACTTAATACATGCAATCTTTGTACAAAGACCTCTCCCTCCTTGCAGCAACTCTTTCTCAGTATCTCAGATGTCCGCCTTAATGACCTCCACAGCTTGCCACAGAAACCCACCAGCTGCATTTGCCCAACTCTTCATTTGCCTTATTCCCTATACTATAGTCGCTTATGGAGAAGTAAGTGTAACCTCGTTCACCTTAATGCAGCTGCTGCACATGCCTTTCATACCCTTTCTGACTTTTTCTGTCTATCCTATGTCACTGAACTCCTCCATTGCTTTGAAGGGCCTTCAGTGGCTTTCCCCTACTGTACTACTTCTTAATAATATCGGTATATATTCCTAGTGGGCAATTTGTTCTCAGGCCCATCATAGAGGTGGGCAGACAGAAAAATCATTCTGCTCCTGAACCATTAGCATGTAACAACAGCTTTGGTGAATGATGGGGGTGTATCTAAATCTGGTGAATCATATGAGGAGTTGTTCCATCTTACATAGTGATATGCAATACTGTGTGGATGTTTGATGGACTATAGGAGCAGAAAAGTAAGTAGGAGAAAGAAGAAAAATTATCCCAACCAATAAGCTGGTTAATTGATGATCAGACTGATGGGTTTTATGAACCCTGTGGCAGAGATGACTACTGAAATTTGGAAGAGGTGAAGGTAACTACTCATCAGAGCACAATGGTCAACAATTAGCACTCTGGCAGTGCAGAAAAACACCAATCAGTATAGGTAAGCTTGACTTGAAGCTGAAATGAGAAAAAAAATATTCTGCACAATTTTTTAAATTACTAATAATATAGAACAACTGCATGAAGCCTGCAAAGCTACAGGCTTCAGATCACAATATCACTCATGTCCATATCTGAACTCAATGCCATTTCTTTAGTTTTACAGCTTAGTAACCTGAGAGGAGGGTAATTTTTAGCTTAAGCAATGGAAATCTGCTTGTTGGTTATTCACAGTAAGGTTTGGGGGTTTGGCTTTTTTTCTAGAGGAAACATGAAACAGAACTGTGAAGGGAACTGACTCATATTTTGTTTCATTTTCAAATGATGCTAAAGGAGCTGCTTTCATCTGCTGGGTGCATATGCCTCAGATCTAAGAGACAAGCTGCACTATAGTTGACAATTCTGCACTCACAGACATCAGCTCTGAATTCCTCAAGCCTTAATTTTTTAATTTCTTCTTTTTTTTACTGCTTATTTACTACCTACCTATTTACTATCTTGTTTATTTTACTATTAAAATATTTCTTTTTAATGGATACTTATTGCCTGGTGATGATATTTTACATTATTAAGGTCTACCAGCCTTCTTTACCTAATTGATTTAAGGGTGTACTGGACACAGTCAGGCCCAAAAGATACAAACATATGAAAAAAATGTATGAGGTCTTTGATTACAGTGAAATTAAATTAATAGGAAAATTGAATTGAGCTAATCAATTGAGTAAAATGAGAGGAAGGCCGCATAAGCGTTGGAATTAAAGGAGTTTCACAGTAACCAGTTTCTGCAGTGCAGCTGCTTCACGTTTGGGTAATAACAGAACTGATGAGCAGCTAATTTGTATGAAACTGGAAGCGCATTTAATGTTGTTTGGATTGTAACAGGAGTCTGCAGCTAACACACAAAGTCTCCATTGGTTTTGTGCTACACGCTGGAATTTCTCAAAGCTATTAATGATGAGCTTGGCACACCAGTGTGTGGCCAGAAAAAGCCACTGCCAAGATAATGGAAAACTCAAAGATTACATTTCCATTCCCCGACCCGGTGCCCTTCCGATGGCTTCCGATGCTATTTTTTATTTGAAAAGAGGAAAGGAACGTGAACTTGCAACACGGCAGCGAACCGGCTCGGTGCTACTCTCTTTTCTCTGTTACGAAGGGCAGACACAGCGCCCGCGGCTGCGCCGGAGCACGCGAGCAAATTAAGCAAGGCATTGAAAGATGATGTCCTAGAAAGGCTTTAATTTGACATTGCTTTCCCAGGGCTTCCCGCAGCGATACCTGCCGCACACAGGCCAGTTAACGTCCCAGGAAACTAACTGCTTTTCATCAGTTTTCGTGATTAGGGGTGTTCATATTCGCGCTCTGCTGAGTGCAGCAGAGTTGCCGCAGTAGCCACAGCTGTCGCTGCACTTACCCAGGCAGACTGCCGTCAGCTTTAAACTGCTCACCTTAGGTGTCAGCGCGTGCCGCTGGAGCAGCACAGAGTTCAGACAGAAAAAAACGGGGTGAGACACCCAGCCCAGCAGTAGCTGTGCTGGAGCGCTGCGTTACTGGAGGCAGGCTACTAGCAATACCCGAAAACAGATGTGAAGTCGTCGTCGTATATATCTTTGTAAGCTCCAGGTGCAGCGGGAAACCAGGGTGAGGACGTAACCGTAGCTTGGGTGGAACACTGGGCAGAACCTATTTTCTTAGCTGAAAACATACAGACTTTACAACACCAATTCTTTTTGCAAACATGTGGCAACATCAGTAAATGGTTTACAGTGTTTTATTTTAATTCTGCAATATTCTAAAAAAAAGACAAGTAAACATTTTATTTTCTATGTCATGTTTTGCTTCAGTCCAAAACAATACTTCTGTTTCTTCGCAGAAACATATTTTTCCCAAATTTTCAGCTCACCATAAATATTGAAATGTGTTCTTCTTTGAAAAGAAAACGTGTCTTCCCCTCAAAATTTGAAAGTATACATGGACTAAAAATAATCATAAACCATGATTTATTTATAATAGCCAGTTCCAGCTTTCTAATACTGCAGTATAGGTAATGGTATGACATTGAAAAGAAAAGATTGAAAAATACATAATTAGAGGCCCATGGGATCTATGCACTTGTGCTAACAGTGGCTGTGTCCGTAGGCCCCAGTCCACCAGAGCTCATTAGAAATGTACCTATTTTAAGTCAATAACATCTCATTTATCTTAATAGGACTATGCAAGTGGTTAGGTGAGAATAAAGCACAGGATGGTACTTACAAATGCATCTACGCAGACTGTTTGCTTGTCATATGTAACCGTCTGCATCTACGTTTTTAGACAATAGTAAAAAGTGCTTTATTCTTAGACCAACAGAATTTTGAAAATAATGTCAAGCCAAAGGAGGCCTGTAACAAGTAATGGAAATATGTGGTGTAGTCAGGTTACAAGGGTAATTGGATACAGGGCCACTTACAGGAGAACAGGTCCCCTGACGCTGTAATCTGCAGAGTCAGAGCTGCCTTTGCTCCGTGGGAAACTGACTTCTGGGGGCCTTGGCAGCTGGATGAATTGTAAAACTCTAGATCTGATATAAAACGAAAAATAGATGTATTTCCTTTCCTCGCACCTTATGCCATGGCATTAGACAAGTAACAGGAATCCCATAATAGTGGGAAATTTAGAAATAAATAGGATTCTTCATATGAATATATACAAATATAGTACATGTTAAAACAATAGTAATTAATAGTAGTAAATGATAAAACAGTAGAATAAAAAATTAGTTAGAAGCTCTTACTAGCAAAAGAGAGTCAGACCCTCTTCTGAAAATTATGGAAAACTGCAGCAGTGACTTAAGTAATTGCAATTCACTGACTCGTTGGCATTTCAGTGAATGGACATAAAGCTAATTTTCCTTCGTGTTTCCATCTAAACCTCTGGGCCCTCCAAATTTCACATTTCAAAACTTACAGCCCCAAAGAACAACATAGTAGAGGCAGCTGCCTTCATTGCCTTTGAAACCAAACAAAACGTGGGTCTGACACTTTGGTTGAAGAGCGTAACCTCTTGGGCCCCGGTTTGCCTGCAGCAGCCCGCGGATGCCAGCACGCGGCTAGGAGACGCCTTCGTCCCTGCCTGGGCTTCCCCAGCAGCAACTGAGGCACAACAGGAGGCAGCAAAGGTGCTACCCAGCGCGGGTCATGGCCCGGGGCCACCAGAGTTGGGGGTCTCAGCCTGCAGCACAGTGGGAGCCTGTACAACCTCTGTATTTTGCTTCCAGTTTGCATCTATAAGGAGAGAGGTCCAGAATGTTTTCCAAATTGTTTATATTTTGTTTCAGGTGTATTGGACAAATGCTTAGATAGTAAGTAAGCTCAGAATTTCTAATTAAAAAAAAAGATGTAAAATTAATTATAGATGCTCTTAAAAGCGTACTTTGTTGTGCAATGTGCTAGCTTGTGTGCCAAATCATACATCACTACACATTACTAAATGTCTGAATTTTAAAGGAGATCTTAGTTCTTTCTTCTATTAGCAGACAGAAGGAGAATTGACAACTTGTCACTGTGAACTGAACTACTACATTTTCTGATTCATTTCATTATGAGTGCAGCAACCTAGATTATAGAACCTTGAGATATTTTGGGATTTGATGTTATCTCCAAAACAGAGGCTTCACTATTTGTTCTTTAAGGAAGATACATCAAGTCCATAAGTTCAGAACTCATGTGATCTCATATGAACCCATCTGGTATCATCATGACATCAGCGATACTTAAAGATAATCACTATTTAAAAATTAATTATGCAGTGATCATTCATCTCTCATGACACCAAATTCTTTGTTTGCATAACTGCACACGTCTAGGAAAAGGACAGGAAGAAATAAAGGACTCACTAGTAAAGGAACACATTCCATTATCAAATCTGTAAAGAGATGGGAATAAATACACATTTAAAATGCTCCTGACTAACCTTTGTTATTTGCTACCTAGGATGCTGCAAAGGCACACGGGCATTATGCCACAGATGACAGCTAGACTGGGCTGCTGAAATTGTAGCTACACATTGCCCATCACACTACCGGGCATTCATCCGTGATCAGCCTACTTGGAGTAAGTTTCAACGTTATCAGATAACTTTACGGATCGTCCAAGACTATAATGCATGAGCTGTATACTGACTGCTGGATTGCCGGATGCATCTCTTAGAAACGACGTTGTACCTTGCATTGGGGGCGAGGCTGGAAACAATTCCTCTTGAAGTGGCAGAAAACACTGGGGACTGCATTTCAAAATTGAATTCAGAGAAGTTTTAAAATAGAATGTCATATTGAAGCATAAAATTAAAATGATTGATTTCAATGATTGTCAAGTAAGTGCAAACATCTTCTGCACTACCACTAATCAGGTCTGATGCACTCTTACTGCTCTTTTTGTGTGTTTCACAAAAACGTATTCACCTTTTAGTTCATCCAAAATTCGTCTGTCTCCTAACACATAAAAGATATCCCTTCTACTTTGCATGTAACATAATATAACATGTGCATACTACCTTAAACCTTCTCTTATGTCAGCCACGGATGACAGCTATTTAGGGACCAGTCTTATTTTAAAGAAAGCTGCCCTGGAACAAATTTTGCCACTCGTTCTTCTCAACATTGTGCCATGGTCTTTAGCGTTTCAAATTCGATGGCAAACTGAGAAAAATAGTTTCATTGGCTTCCTGACCATTTGGATTGTTCAGTCTCACAGCCCAGAAGGCTTGAATTGAATTTGTACAGGAAGCACAGTGGGCCTTGTAGTTTACCACTAACTAGATTACAACCCATTGAAATAACTTCTCTCTCCTATTTTCCGTTAATTGTAAGATTTCCAGTCATTTCTACAGTATATTGCGTGGGGACAAAGGAAAAAAAAAAAAAAAAACAAAACTTAGTTCAGCATGCAATGAGGAATTTAGAAAATTTAAAAGAATGGGGAAAAATTAACTTGATTTATGAAAAGCAATGTAGCAAAGACATATATGCCACAATATGTTCATATAGGTTCAGACTGAACCTAAAGCATGTCCTGAAACAGGACAAGAGGTCAAGAACCTAAAATATACAAAAGCTCCTCATGCCCTTGATCTGTTCTGTTAATGCATTTTCTTACCGCTGATCCAAGGGCGTTGTTTATTTATTTTTTGTTGGGTTTGGGGGAGGGAGAAGGGAGAGGCTTATAAATGGGGAGAGAACGGATGGATGACGAGGTCACCATCATCAGCGGAAAGCATTCCTGTGTCCCAGAGCCACTGCAGGCTTCTCAAAGGGTTTTCATCCTAATGGTACAGACCTTGGTAGGTGACAGCGGGACAGCACCAGTTCACGAGACAGTGGGGAGAGTCTAAGACAAAGACACTAGATGGTTCCCCCAAAGCCATAACAGTGCATCTGGCACAAAAACGCATTTTAACATGGACTAATTTGAGGTAGCCATGTTAAATTAGTCTCTTCCGTGTATTATTGGAAAACAGTTATAAGCAGTGACTGAGAAAAAGACAAGACTGTCTTACTGGTGCAGGGCTGGATATGGAAGGAATATAAGAAGAAAGGAAGGAAATCTGAAGGGTTTTTTGTGTGAAACTGAACAAGCTTTTCACTCTTTCTGAAGAAGTTTAAAAGCGTTTTACTTTATGGAAAAATATGAAAACGTAGCCTAACCAAAAGCAGAAAAGCAAGTAAAAAGAATCCCAATTCCTTCTCTTCTCATTCATGGCTTTCAAAGGCTCTATATAAGAAAAATTAATGTAACAGTTTCTTAACTAAAGGGATAATTTCAGTATTATTAATAATAAAAAAAAACACCTTAGAAGGCAAACGCAAAAGAAATCCAATGGGATTTCTGTGTGCGTGCACATGTGGACACGCTTACGCACTGCTTTGGTTTGCCTCTACGGAGGACCTTGTGGTAGCACGAGCAGAGAAGGGGAACTTTAAGAATAAAGAATTGCTTTAAGAATTGCTATCTTTATTTTATAGCAATCACCCAGAATCTCTTGTGCCACTCACCAGACCTCAAGGCGGGCACACGGCCTCCGCAGTCAGTAAGAGCTAAACCACCAAGCGCTGCCCGGCTCAAGCGAGCTACGTCGCGGCAGGGTTACGTGGCTAACGAGCCCTCGGCAAGTTAAAGCATTGCAGGATAAAGCCCAGCATTAGTTTCTCCCGAGTGTTTAACAGTCGATCTGAAGCTAAAGCTGTACACAAGATTTTTTTTTTACTATTATTATTATTCTGTTCCAGTTCATTTGTGCTTTAGTCTTGGTGTGTATGGCAATTTCAAAACAGGGTGTTAGTTGGTAACTGTTTCTTAAAAAATTGTATAGGTACAGTCCAGCGACTAAGGGCTTTATTCTTTTACTCTATTTTTTAACCCCTTTTTTTGTTTTCTGATATGCTGTTTCACCTATGTTTAACCAGCCATTAGTTTTTATTAGTAGAGCTAAAATGAAGGACACTAATGTGAAAAGAAAAAACCATTGATCTATTTTTTTTAAACAAAGGAGAACAGGCCTTACAGGGTCTGCTAGGTTGTTTAACTTATTTTTCCACTTAAAATTACTGATATTCCCTTATCATGATCCATATATATGGGTTATGCTTAAGTCTGTTTGAAAGCAACACAAATGTAATACACAGTACATTTTTATTCACTTCCTGTTCTGAATTCCCAGCAATTCAAGAAATAGTCAAAATTGATGGTTCCAAAAATTGTAGAGAGAAATAAAAAATGGAACAAGGAGACAGATCATCATCTTGACACAATTAAATGCTACCTGTGAAGCCAGTATGACCCAATGGCATTTTTAAAAAGAAAGATTTATCCTCAGGCATTTTTCTGCTCAGGTAATTTTGCATGTTTCTCCTCTTCCTAGCTCTGTCCAATTTTAAAGGTCCAATCCTGACCAAACTGCTAAGCGCATTTATCTATCATTAGTTTTACCAGAACACAAATGTACTCAGCACCTCACTAAAGCTTGCCAAGCACTGCAGAATTGGGCCAAATAACTAATCACTGTCTGATAAGATCAAATGCCAAAGTAGCAGCCTTGGAAACTTCAGCTGCAGGTTACACACTCAGCTTCCTCAGTGCTTAGGAATTAAATTTAATGTCATTTAGTAAAGTTGCTATTACTTTTACAACAGTAACCAGGAGGTCCCAAGTAAGATTAGGATGACACCATTTCAGATATAATTTAGCAGTCCTTAAAGGGCTCATAGTGCGTAGAGATTAGAAATAATGAAGACAGAAGTATTGTTTCTGTACATATGGACTACATGCAGTGGGGAGTCAAGTAGTTTGTCCATAGTCACTGTAGCAGAACAAAAAAATAAATTCAGGGTTCCTGAATTTAATGAGATCATCTTTCTAATGAGCATTTAAGGCAAATAAGACACATATGCAACTACCCAACTGGAACTCCTAGAGTTTTCCATATGAAATTTAAGCACAAAATGACAAAGGCCTGTTCTGACAAAACTACACTAAAGTTTCCAAAAAATTGGTTTGGGGTACCAATATAGTTTAGGGGACCAAAGAATAGCAACACTCACCACCTCAGGCTCTGTGCTCTGAAAAAAGTCAAGCCAGTATCCACACACGATTATTTTTTAATAGTTCTGGCCGTGGAGCAGCAGCTCACATTTCCAGTATTATAGGGAAGGAGGAAAGCAGAAACATCAATCACTCAACAAAGAGGCTTGTCAAGGAGTGGGCACTTTTCTTTTGTAGCGTTTTCTTCTCAGTAGCGGCCCACATACAGCCTATCAGGAGGCATCACGGATGTCCACCAGAATATTTTTCTGTGCTCTCTCCGCTGTTACTGCCTGAGCTTAATTTATTTGTCAAGAGCTCGTCTGGGAGTAGATGGTGCAGGGGGCGGAAGAAGCGTAATTGTTTCATGGTGATACTGTCCCCATCTCCCTGCTTTCTGTCGGCCAGCGAATATTTACACCAGACTTGCTGGACTGCTGCATCTTTTAGGATTTTTTTGTAATTAATTCAGTCTCAATATTCTCCTCATTTCCATACTTCTGAAATGTCATTTCATCTCTTTTGATCTGCTTCCACTTCTTTTCTCCCTTCACCCTCTTTGCCTTCATGCTCTTTCTGAATTTTGAAATGGATTTTAGTGGTTGATAGAGGCATTTGAAATGCTTTCAGAGGCTGGTCCTTGGAAACACAGGATAGCAGATTGCTTAATCACATTTCTCACCTAGAACCTGTATAATAAGGGTGATACATAGGATTTAAGGCTGCGAAGCTACTAGTGAAGATGAGCTAATGGACCTTGGCCAGCCTTAATTAGAGTTTCTAAGCCAAGCCTTTTCCTCCTCTGGCCATGAGTGTGTCAGCCTATCAGTTTTATAACAGCTGTCAACCTCCTCTGACTAGTTTATCTTCATATTTCCTATTTTGTGTGTTGACATGGCACCAAAAGAGAGTTATTTCCCTGCAGTGAAGGGGTCCTTTGTTCTGCCAGCAGAGCAAAAAGCGCCTCTTCTCCAAGGCTCCTCCAAGGTGCTTCCCAGGATGGGCAGGCTCGGCGGGAACCAGAGCACAGCTCCATCCGGACACCTTACGGAGGCGGCAGTGTGATACTTCTTCTTCAAAAAAAACCCTCTCCAAACAACAACAACAAAACAGGCAAAAACAAACAAAAAACCCAATCACCCCCCAAAATCCATTATGGATGTGTTGGCACACAATACGAATTGGCTGTCTGACCGAGAGAGTAGAATGAAACTTGTCCTATTTCAAGCTAGTTTAGGCAGTTTTATCAATTACATATATGGTTTCTCCTTAAGAGCTTCTAACTGACTGTGCAACATGTGAAAGCAAATGTGACTTAATAACAAAGTGTTGTTTTCATGAGGACGGGCTGACAAATTGCTTCCTGCCTGAGGATAAAGAGAACTGGCTTTTAGGTATGTAAAAACTGTAAATATTTCTCTCCTGCTTTTGTTCTTTCCCAGCCAAGAGCATCTTAAGAGAGCCATCTGCTTCCTTGCCACAGAAAGGAAAAGACTTAGGGTGAGCAGACTCCCTGCATTTATTCATCTGGTTTTGCCTTGGGTTAAATGTTGGAGAACATTGCCATTTGGGAAGGGTTTAGTTCTGCCACTGGCTACAATAAGGGCTGCTGTTTCTATCCACAATTAGGCTTGTTTGTCTCTGTTTATTTATTTATTTATTTCCAACAAGGCTCACGAAAGAAATTTGAGTTTATTATCTTCCTCTATTTAGCTCCACTAAAGAACGGCAGAAAATCCCACTCACTCACCCCCTGCCCTCCCATCAACCCCAAAGAAAGTCGCAATTGTACCATTAAGCCTTGAGTGCTTTACACATGCAAACACAAACATGGTACTTACAGGAAAGATCCTAGCTATCCATATGTTCATCTCCTTCCCTTTACCTAAACCAGACGATTACCTCAGCAGCTCAGCTGTGTTATTGAGACATTTCAGCGTGAAATTTGTTTTTCCTCACTGAACTTTAAGCGGAATTTCAAGTGCCAAGTCTCCAAAGCCAAGTGGGGCTATTAAGAGATAATTACTAATTATGCTAATTTGAGAAGTTGTGCTATTTCTTTCCCTGGTCATTTTATCTGCAGCTCTCCAGAGAGAACAGTCCCCATTCAATGTTAATAACCTTTCCCTGCTAAGCATTCAATGGAGGACACTGTGTCCTAAACCTAAGAATATTTTACAGTTAATCTAGATATGTGGCAGTAAATTAGAAAGAGAAGCAAGTTGCACTAATGCTAATGACTTATATTATTAATTTTTTGCAGTAGCAGAAACATTTGATTCCTCTCCATTCATACATCGATACAGCCTTTTGCTGATGATTTTTTTTAAATGAAAGAGTCCTCAGTGATTTGAGATGCACAGTATACAAATAATGTTTCTCAGTGATCATTTTCTAATCCTAACTATTACAAACTCATAACAGATTAAAACAAATAACAAATTTGATTTCTGTTTTCTAAATGTCTTCTCTATTTTTGCATTATTTATGTAAATGTGTCAAATATATCTTTCCCAAGTTCTATACACTTATACACTGCTTTCTTTTTCTTTTTCTTTTTTTTTTTTTGCTCCCATAGTGACTGGGTTGATCACATTAATGTGCTGTGTGCTGACAGAATAAGGGGCTTTCTAATTATTTTAGATAAAATAACGGTTTTATGTTTTATGTGGTATATAATTCCATCTCTATTCATGCATCTCTAAACATGCATATTTTACATCTTTTAGAATTTATTCATCGAGTGGTAGTACCCATAGCCTTCTTAAAGAGGGCTATGAGCCCTTCGAATACAGAAGGGCTGAGAAAGTCCTTTTGCCACACTGTTTGTTGCCAAAATCTTGTTTCTCTGCTCCTCAGAATGGATCCTTGCAAGCTGCACACGAGGTCTAAGAGCAGAGAGCTCTCTCATTACGAAACCTTGGCTCCTTTCACGTTACGGCAAAGGCCGGCTCCTGCAATACTTCCTTATGTAATTAGCCCACTTAGTGCAAAGCCTACATTGTGTAATAGCAACTCTTGGGAATAAGGGCTGCATAGTCACACTCTACTTTTGCAAGTATACCATGAACGCTATAAATACTCTCACTGAGGACAGTGACATCTGAAATCAGATGGGCAAAACAGTAACAAACGTGCTTGTTGCCACCGATGGTCCGATATGGGGCCACTAATAAGAATGGCAGCTGCACGTTTAGAGCAAATAAACTCCCATCGTCATTAAGTTCATCATCTCACTTGACAACTTGTTAAATTTTGTATCAACAGTGTTTTTTAATGAGTGAGGTTCTACTGAACTCCTTGCTTCAAAGCTACATAGTGACCCAATTATCACTGGGCTCATTCCCCAGCGTTCCTACGGGGGTCTGTCCAAGGCACCGAGGCAGGGGCTGCAATGTTGCAGCCTATAACCACATTATATATATCGAAAACATGGTAGTTCTCAAACCTGGCCTCTGGCTATGGCTGGCAGCGGGTACTTGCCAGGCTGCTCAGCCATCCTGTCTGCCCTTGCTGTAGGTGATCTCAGATGCCTTCTCTGAAACCATCTCCTTGCTGGCTGCCAGCTCAAACTGAAGACTTCTCTGAAGACCAGACAGTCCATGGTACAAGTCAGTGCTCCCACGAAGGGATTTTAAGCAGAGTTTACCACCAGCAGCAAGAAATGTAGATATGTTGCTATTTCTAACCTCATGTTGTCCCAGGGATCACCTAAGACAGTAGTGCATAAACAGCTTCAGCTACTTACAGGTGACGACTATTGTAGCTTAAGAGGTAACTTCAGAAAACAGGAAACAGTCATTTTTATAGGAATTGGGTCTGTGTTCTACCCTTTCCTTGCAGTTTACCATAGGCAGAAATTGGAAGTCAACCAAGGAAAGATCTCCTCCATGTGACCAAAATAAAAATGAGGATCAAGTGAAAAAAATCAAACCATAGTTTGTGTGTTGATACTTCAGTTTTTCATTATTTTTTAAAACATACAGGCCTAAAAAAGTGCATATTTTTTAAAGAGAAAAACATTGTAATCACTCAAAATCTTGGGTAACTCCTGTTTCTGTAAAACGTAATGCATAGCCCTCAGACCCCAGTTTAGCATACCCAACATGAAAATGGGAGGACTGTATTCACATGGGAGATGAATGAAGCCCTAAGAGTATGTCCCTGCAATAAAGAAAAAGATCATTTTAAGTTCCAGCATTGCTAGTTTCAGAATTGCGCTTCCTGTATCGGAATCCATTTTGTAACAGTGCAAAGCTGCCTCTGAAGCCCCAGTAAATGCCAGGTAAAATCCAGTTATTCCCTGCTGGTGGTGCTTGGAGCACAGCAGACCAGGACCAATAGGCCACTATGCTCCTGCAATACCACTGAGACACATAAAACAAGCACAAGGTATTTGAATCCCCAGCTGATAATATCTCTATACATTCATCTGCAAGTGCATCCAGCAGAATTGGCTATTTGCATCATCCAGTGATCCCAACATTTAGCAGCTCCCTAGCACATGCCTCACTGTAGCCACCAACTTGCATTTGGACAGACACTCATGGAGGCCATAGATTTCTGCACATAACAGACCTTCCCACTGTTCTCAAGGGAGGGTGCAGAAGAAAACTGAGTAACTCATGACAACCTTGCCTCATGTTAGCTCTCCCTCCTGCGTACAGATTTGTCCTAGGCACAGTCTCGCATCTCTCACAAGCTCCATCAACTCTGGAAACATTGTGTCTTCTAAAGAAAGAAGAGTATCTTGCCCAAAATAGAGCCTAAGCAAGTTGCTTTTGTCAGCTGCTCCTCCCTGATGGACTGCTGTCCAAACACAGCAGCTAAAGCTACCAGATGTAGGAGACCAGCCAACGCACTGGAGAGGCTGAGACCTCTGAGCTGCTGCCTAAAGGGGATATTACCTTATTGCTAGTACAATCACCTTTTCTCAAAAAGGTATTACAGAAGAGAGGTATGGATCTGGGCAAGGTAAGGCTGTAAGTGAATAAGCATATTCGCTGTGATAAGTGAATAAGAGAGACACTCTTAAAAAAAAAGGAAAAAAAAAAGAGAGAGAGAGAGAGAGAGAGAGAAAAGATGCCATATCTCCTGAAAGGCCTTTTGGAATACTTAAAATTAGTTCTTCCTTGGGAAAGAAATGAGCATTTGAGACAATTTCAAAATGCTTCACAGGCTATGTTGGTCACAGACACACTTATTCTGCATACTTTGAGAAACAATGGAAAACTAGAATAACAGCCCCATAAAGACACTTCACATTTCTAATTCTGGCTGAAACAAAGCTCTCTGCACATGTTTTTTCCTATTCATGTTTGAAATTATTTTTAACACAGTACCTACAAAGATCATGGATAATCACACTCACTCATGAAAGGAATAAAAAAAGAGTTAGAAATGCTAGCTGTTTTCTTTCCCTCACCAATTTGCATAATAAAAATATTTATAATGATATTATTTAACAACGTCATTCCAAAAACTGCAGTAGTCCTTTTGAAAAAAACATTTGGAGCTATTACTAGGGAGAATATTGTAACAAATTTTCAGAGGCTTAGACTGTATGAATAACAGAAACACACAGCTTCGAGAGAGTCCAGCAACCGCTGGCACCATCACGCTTCTATTTATTCTGAGGAATTCTGTGTGAGGGGATCTGAATATCCCCCTTTGGCCCAGTTCGAGCTGGGGAAAACTGAGTCCTTCGGAATGACAAGTCCATGTGGGTGTTAATGTCAACAGAGAATAAACAAGCAATTGCTGTATAAATTATGTGACACTTGGAGATGGCTAGTGCCTTTTGAAGAGATAAATCTTTGTGCTGCTAGTTGGTGCTTAAGATGGTAACTAGAGTAGTAGATGAGACAAGCAAAGAAATATTTTAGTCATCACTATTCTATTTGTCCGGACAAACGTACAACATCTCAGCAAAACCCCTCTTCCACTATCCCTTCATGCTGCATGTCGGGGAGGGGGGCAGAGAAGCTCTGCCATCCCGCTGCTTCCCCCTGGAAGTGCAAAATGCTAAATGGCTCCTTCTCCTGGCACCTCCCTCACCTGAACCACATCCCACCTGCAGCCTAGCACCTTGGGAAGAAGATACTTCCCAGGGCGAAAGACATGAGGCAGGGGGAGACTTTGCTCTGGTCTCCCCTACAAGGAGCGGTAAGGATCTCCCAGAACCAGAACCGGCAGAATCAGAGCCCAGACAAGGCGGAGCGCAACATTTAAACCTTATGAAAAAACCGTCATAATAAAGAGCAAACAGCAGCCACGATAGGTACAAGATGCAGAGAGATTAATTACAAGGTTGACATTCAATCTTGTCTTTTCAATTGAGATTGTAAATGATCTGAGCCTAAGAGAAAATTTCAGAGACTGAAGCTAGAGGTTTGCTAATTAATCAGTTATAACTGCATAGGGAATTGCAAGCCACGAATAAAACAAACAGAAGGCAGCAACGACACAAGAGGATGGTGAAGAGAGCATGAAAGCAGTACTGGCAACAAAGCAACCACTCTACACCAGCTCGGTGAAGTGACGCGGCTTGTACAAAACTTGTGCCTAAGAACTAAAAATCAGCTACGACAATAAGAAAAACAATCTCATGAGCCAAACCAATCCTGGAAATTTGGCCTAATGCTTATTAAAACTGTGAGTTTGGTCTGAGCTCCTATTAAAGCCAAGGACAAAACTTCCACTGAGTTCAGCCCTTTACATGAATATGCAGCCACGTTAATATACACACCACTGGAGCACATTTTGGCACATTAATATGCATAGTACTAGAGTGTCTGTGTTTAAGTATATAAAGAGAAGTTGAATATAAACTTATGCATTCATGCTTTGAAGTTTCATTAGTAACAAAACAGCGTAGAGAAATTATTAGCATTTTTACTTTACGATTTCTGTGAAGTCAGATACTGAGCTGCTACCGATACTTAGTAAAAAGGCATTCAACAGATGGGAAGTCTAGACCGACAACTTCTGTGTTATGCAAGTGCATTTTTATACCTCTCTTAATGTTAAATTCTGATGCTGTGCTGTAGAAACGAAATGAAGTGCTTTCTCGCATGTGCAATTTTAACTTCCTCGTTTGCCTTTTGAAACTCATGTTTGCCAGTGATCCATAACTGACAGTGCCAGTTAGCGGGATCCTAACCCATGCAAGAATTGCTGCCGAAATCTGCTGGCAGGGGGACAACGTGACCACCCGCGTGAGAGCGACCTCCGGGACCACGGCCCCTGTAGCAGGCAGGCGCAATCCTCCCGAAGAGGGACGATCCCCACGTATTCCGTGCATGCAGGACTGCGCTCCTGTTCCCTTCATCTCAATTCTGCCCTCCATCTTTGTCTTTTTTCTCTTCCAGTAGAAACAAAAAAGGAAACTGTGCTTTCTCCTTTTTTTCTTTTTTTTTTCAAATCCAAACCAGAGTTCATGCATGTATCTTTTCAGTATATACTACCTACTCAACAAAAACTGAATAACAACCTTAATGTACAGAATGCATGAAATATATAACCCAATACAGCCCAACATATGATATGTGAATATATGTTTTTCTAGTTGTTCATAACAGAAAATAAATGCAATCTCTTTAGAAATAGTGTTGCACACTCCTAATGTTATTTTAAATTATATTACTTAGGTAGCATTTATTTGTGTGGTTCATTTCTTGCCCTAAGAGGAGACTTTCATTTGTTCTAAGTATGAACTTAGTCTAGATTTAAAATAGTGAAAGCAAACAATCATAAAAACATAATGAAATCACCTTCCAATCTGCTTATGGTTTCACTTTTCATACCAACCCCCTCACCATAAAAATAATCCCCCAAATTTCTCTGAGATTATTCCAACAAATCCCATGGCCATCCAATCCTAAACCATACTCCACCTGCTAGTGAAACTATCACAGTAATTGTCTGGGCTTTTATCTAATGAATATGCATTAAAGCAGTCAAAACAAAATTCTAACTTAATCTACATTACCGGGGAAAGTTTCTGAAACAAGCTGTTGCAGGGAAATTTATGTAATACGTTGTCAACCTTCAGCAGGGACAAGCTGTCTCGTAGGAAGAGCTGAGAGAAACCAGCTCCCTGGAGTCGGAGCCGTACTACCGTCACCCTCAGGCCACGTTTTTGGTTACAGATGTGCTGGCAGCGCCACGTCCAGCTGTGCCCTCAGTCCGCCCGCCTGCCCGTACTTCACGCGCGCGCAAACGCCGCGCTGAAGACGACCGAAGAGCCTCGCGTCGCGGCGCGGATTGCGGCGAACCAGCAGCGGCGCTCCCCCAGCGGCTCCGCGCACGGCCGCCCCTCGACACGTCGCGCCCGGGGCAGCGCGCCGCGGCGCGCACCAGCAGAAGGGAAACGATCCGCAGCCGACACCAACAAACCGCCGACCTCTCGCCCGTGCGTTTTTGCTGCCTCTCATTTCTACCTAAGCAGCGCAGAAACTAACCACTCCTGTCACCGTCACAGAAATGTTTCTTCAGATCAAACAAGCGTTAGGAAGATCGGTTAAATATGATAACATGAGACTGGGCCCCAAGAAATATATGTTGATAAGCACGGGTGCTAGAAATTCTTATAAACAGGAATTATTTGGGAAAAGAATACTAATTCATAGTCTAGTCCCTGCTTCCACAAAATAGCCAAGCACTCTCCCGTCTCCACGCAGATCTTGTTACTTACCATTTATCGCTCTTCCGAACAGCAAGGGACCGCACGAGCGACTCTGCCGAATCAAGGCTGCTCGCTAGCCCAAAGCCCTCCCACGCCGCGCTGCGCCGGTCGCGCCGCCCGCTCCACGCGTACCGCTGTTTGCACAGTTTGTGGGAACACGAGCTGCTCCGACCGGCGAGGATGCACACGAGGGAGCTCGGACAACGAGGGAAGGGCGGGAAGCGATCCGGGTCTTGGCAAAGAATGACTCGGGTTTAAAAAGGGCAAATGTGTGACAAACACAGGCATCTCGAGGGCTACGTGCACTTTGTATGCATAATGTTATAAAAGGTGCTTCTTTGGAGCTTTTCCATTTACCTTTTACATCATTAGTATAATTAAATTGAGACAGCTTCTGTTGTGCTTAAATCCTACTCCCCTCATAACAGCACTTTACAAGACCCAAAATAATCTGTGAGTTATTGGTTGCTTTTTAATTCCGTTTTGTTCTGATGACTCTTGATGAGAATTTTTTTTTTCTTTTGATGTAAAATTAAAGTAATGATGCATAGCTTACATTAGGGAAGAGATTTTTTATATTTAAACATTGTTTTTAACTTTCAGATTTACAGTCCTTGACTCAGAAATTAAACCTTTCTCGCTCTCCTTCTATATTCTTTAATTTTAGAATTGTCTGCCACCCTTTAGTCAAAGTATTATCTAGTGGTTAAGGATACAATAGTCCTATTTGAAGTGGAATAAACTTCTGGTTTTCCAAGAAGCACACACATAAAAAAACAATGAACTAATAGTGAGGTACAAATGTAGGGTCTGTTATTACAATTTTTAAAGGAAATAAAAGCTGACGTCTACATAATATTTAAATCTCGTTGAAATTAAGTCATTCATTTAAAAGGATTAATTTCATTTTTTAAAAAATAATCCATAACAGCTTCAATCAATTCCATAAGCAAATTCCACTAGCACCTTAAGAAAGTATGCTGCAAAAATACAGTTACTGTGCAGATTTGTCAGTGCTGCTAATACCAAAGGAGGAGCTCCCTTTAAAACGTAACTCGGGCGCATGGACACCTCCTCCTGAGCACTCACAGCGAGCGATTCTGGGGGAATCTCAGAAGTGCCCCTTGGAAACTGAGCAGCAAAAGTGATTTAACACCAAGAAGGAATCTGATCCCACGAATCTGCATATTAAAAAAAAAAGAAAGAAAGCAAAGCAAAGCAAAGCTGCCTTCTTCCCTCCCAAGGCCGCCGAGCAGGGAGGCAGCGGTGCTTTGCAAAGCGCCTCGCCAGCCCGGCCCGCCGGCTGCGGCCCCGCGGCGCGCACCGTCCCCGAGGAACCAGCACGGCTCCCGGGACCTCGCCACGTACCGGAGAGGTCAGGCAGCTACGGAGCTGATGCAGCTGCAGGAACAGCAGTTACGAACCAGAAACAGCGGTTCATTTAATGTCGGGGCCCGAGAGCTGCAGACTCCCGCATCCCATCCTTTGGTAATTCATTCTGCAGGCAGATTTATTAACTTTCTGACTCATTTTACATCTCTGTAAATTGGGGGTACCTGGTCTCTCTTTGGTGAGAGAGAATAAGAATTTCGGCAGAAATACTGCGAGAAAAGTGCACGTACCCAGGACAATTATGCTGATGCGTTTTTATTAACCGTGCGCAGCGAAAGCCCTTTCTGGCTCGGATGAGCTGGAATTATCTGAAGAGAAGGATGATCTTAGTCATAGGCCAGGAAAAATAGACCAACACGCCTTATATCATGCAAGTGTAAATTTAATAAGGGATTCACTGCTAGCCTTCAGGAAAACCTGCCCAAGTACCTTGTCCATGGTCTCAAGTCTTGTGCCATTTTATCGTCTGCTTAAAAATGTGCACGGGCTAACTAATCCACAAAGCTGTGCTCTGTTAAACTACATCTATTACGAACCAGATTTAACTGCAAAGGGTGCTACTGCACTTTGGGTTAATAAAAGCAGGTGTACATCTTTAAAAATCCCCACATTTGTTTGGGACGTGAAACACCCGCGTTCTGAGAGCCGGTACTCGTAGTGTCTTAGCCCCTGTTTTTACCCCCCAGTTTATACCTTGTGCCATAACATGCAGAGAGAGATTCTTTTAACAAAATTAATGCAGAGCTAAGGTACTATTTGTAAAAGTATTAGTGGCAGGGTACTAGTTCACCTAGAAAGACTTGAATATTGAATATTCCCTCTTCTCGCCCATGTATGAATTCTAAAGGAGTCACACAGTGAAACTTTTTCTTTTTTAAAAAAAATCATCAAATGAGTTGTGCTCCTGGATTTCAGCTGAAGGCTGCAAGCACAGTACTAAGTCAAGCAAACCCCTGTCACGCATCTGTAAAAAGTGGTCATTCTAAATGTGAATTTAAAATGAGTCAAGTATCTGATTTTAGAATAAAATGGATTTTACAGACGCTCATCAGATGCGTTAGCATAAATAAATGATAAACACAGATCAATCGATAATCCTTGTAGCAGTTGCAGCTGGAGGAGACCTTCTATTAGAGAACATTTCTTTTCTGGACTGTTTCTTTTAAACTATAAAATCCAGGCAGCAAGAGCTGAGCTTCAATTTAATTACTGTCCATGTTGTTCAACAACGGAAACAATACGGACCATTGCGATTCTGCCCCCTGCCTCCCCAAATCACCATTCAGATGAACATTTAAATACCAATTCATGACTAGCACGAAGGAGGGGAATTACAACCTGGAAATCAACTAATGAAAGTTAAATATTATTCAAGAACCTATAGGCATTTCACCTGACGTTCTGTGGCAGGTCTGACAGCACGGATGTAAAAACAAATACGAGCTTAGTGTCTGCTTCTGTTCCCTTTTAAATGAATTCTTCTATAGGACTGAGCTGGAGAAAGATCAGCACACAAAGAAACTTAAGACCAAATCTACCTTTTTAGTGAAGATTTGGGGTTTCCTGCCATGAGTATTACAGGCTCCTGTACAAGCTTCTGTCTGCAACATTCTGAATTACTTATTATTTATCATGGAAAGCATATGTGCAAAAACAGAATATAGAATTATCCTGAAAATTCTGAAGTATAAGAAATTTTTCATTATTTTTCTCAGTTAAAAAAAAATCTTCTGATCTTTGTGTAAGTGTCTTTGTGATTTCTCTGCAAGACCTTTGTTGTTATACAGAGTGATCATAAATCTTATGATTATGTTTATATCTCTCTGTATAATATACATATTTTAAATTACAAATCATACAGCATGTACTTATGAATGGATGTATAGATACACACGCTACATATGTATTTTATTTTTACATCTCTGAACAAAATTATTCAACATAATATAAAAACTAATCTCAACTGTAAATAATTTTTGTTGACTTGACTGGATTGTCTGATATAACCTGGAGTTTTATTTTAGTTATATACCCATTGATTTAACACAGCTACACAATTAAAGAATGAAAAACATCGTATTTCATACATTATGTATATATAGAGGGACTTATATACACACACGTATACAGCAGCACAATTCTGCCACCCTGACTCACGCTGAGAAGAAGTTTCAATTTCAATGTGAGCAAGGGCAGCAGGGGCAGGCCTTACAAAAACATAGTATGTTATTAGACTTGGCTTGATAGTCATCATTTTACATTTGTTAAACTCCACTATTTAAGGAATAAATAGCCATTTCACAGTTTCTGCAAAGTGGTAAGAAGCAGGCAATTACATAAAATTAGTTGTGTGTAAATCTCTTTCTATAGAGATGGAGAAAAACGTCTGTCAAATTCTTTCTTCCCACACCTTGCAGTAGCTCTGAATCTTCATGCTGATGTTTCATTAGCGGTTAGAGGATGGTGACTCTGCTAATAATTTTCAGCACCATTTCTATTATAAGGAACAAAGATGATGTAAAAATGGTAAAAAAAAAAAAAATCACAAAATCACACTTTATCACGAAGCATTTTCCTGAGACCTACTCACTGCTCATTCTCAAGTGGCACGCAAAACACCAGCGCCCCGGACTGCAGCTCCCAGGAACGGCGTTCGCAAGGGGCGCGATTCCAAAATCGGGTGCGACAGCTAACAGGGCGGTGGGACCAAATCCGGAGCCAGGCAGGAACACCTCCATGGGCAAGGCCTCCGGTTTGCAAGAGCCACTTCCCGCTACGCAACATTCATTTCATGATGGTATGGTAGCGGTCATGTCAGTACCTGGTCTTCTTCTGCTTAACTAACCATCATGTGTTTATACAACTCATTTTGACCACCTGCTATCCCATGTGGTTTGGTTTCTTTTTCTAAGGGAATAAGAAAGGACAGGGTGAGGTTTTTTAGTTATTTCCATTGTTATCATTCCGAACTCACCGCAGCAAGGAAGACGGAAAGAGTCTCAATTTCAGTAGCCCTTTACATACATCGTGCAGCAGGGTTAGGGGGAACAGACAGGAAGGAACTTAAAGCGGTCCGGCATATTCAAAGGAAATAGGACTGTCTTCTTCATGCTTGCGTTTTTTGAGTTTTGTGAGCCACACAAGTGGGTATGGATCACCGTCACTGTGAATCAGCCCAAAAATTCACCTCCTGAACTACTAGCTTTAGTCATAAACAGAAGACAGTGCAAAAACCTCATAGCTTATGTGAGGAAACAAACCCCCTACAAATCACCCTCTTAATCCAGGTAAGTAAGGAGCCAGATAACTTCAAGAAATAGAGAATTCATATCTATCTATCTATAAAATCTCTAACACGTCCTGCTTAAAGCCAAACCCTACATCCACTGAAGCGTTCAGCAAACTTTCTGGGTTCAGCCTCAGCAGAGCTAATAACCGCCTCACCTTCCTACACATGGGTATGTCTTGTTTTACCCTATCTCGAAGCAATGAGTGCCACAGGCTAGCTACGTACTGTCTCCACACAAAAAGCCCTTTTATGGGTTTTAAATGTGCTGAAATTCAGCTTTGTTAAAGGCCTCTTTGTAAATAAATAAATGCCAAGTAAATCAGAGTAGCCTGCTCCTCTCATTTACAATCTTTCATTCATTACTATAGTTCCCACTTACGTTTGTCTCCAGATTAAACAAAATAAGTCTTTTCAATTTCCTTCCACTGAAATTCTACGCATTTTGAATCCCTTTTGTCGTATGCCTGCGAATCCTCCATTTCCAGTGTACATTTCTGAGATACAGCGGCCAGAACGAAACAGCACACGCTCGGTGAAGGCAGACCTTGGCTCGCTAATGACTCCATAATATCGTCGGTGTTATCCGTCCCGCTCGTCACGCACTCTGCCCTGCTCTGTGCTTCCCTTGTTATCATGCCTTGCTTAGCAGGGTTTTCATTAAACCATCCCCAGCGAAGTCCAGTCTTTAGTCCTGGGTGGATGCTGTCACCTCAGGGCACAGAAATACATCCTTGTATTTTAAGTGCAGAGTAAGTCAGAAATGCTAGACAGACTGAACAACAACGATAACACCACCTATTAGTACTTGCTATTAAAGCATTAAATCTGATCATTTTATGACAGGTTGACCAGCTGCTTCCACCAGGTAACAAAGTGGCCTTTTTAATACATTACATCTCACAACATGCTGTTAAAACTCCTCTAGGTTGGCTGCCTTGTTTAAAATTCATATAATCAGGGAACAAAGGTCAGCTGGGGAAAAAAAGTAAGCACTTTATTTTACTATTGAAACTTATACAATTTGCAGGCAAACCAAGCTGTTTAACACAAAAAAAATACCAAGTACATCACAGATGCCTTTAGAATGATCTGTCTACTGATGCATATCAGATTTTTTGTCTGGATAACTAATAGTTTACAAGGGAAAAAACATAAGCTGCCGGAAAGGTTGTAGAGATAGCTGTAAACATGGAAATCAATTTAGGTTCATTACTACTTGCAAAACCAATATACAATATTGGGCAGCATTAATTCAAAAGTAGCACAATTAATGGAAACCAGATACCCTAATCTTTCACTTCATACAACTTGCTAATCTAAAGGAAATTAAAGGAATCTACAAAAACAGTTTGCACAGACCTTTAGTAGCTTTGATACTTCACAAGGCAATTTCATGCGACCTTTAATTTTTAGTGCAGTGTTTTCCATTTGTAGGTTATCACTTCAGAATGGGCTGCCCTAAGTATTTTTAAAACTCCATTAATATCACTTCAACTAGAATTTGTAAGCAAAGCTGGGGAAAAAAATCATCTTATAGAAGAATTTCCTTACCTGAATCACAAAGAGGAGCTACAGAATTTTAAGCAATATGCAGCAATTTCTAACACTGTGATACTTTGCAGCATGGTTTATATGCCTCTACATCACCACTGAAGAAAGCAAAACATCCAACTCAACTTCCATGTCCAAAAAGGTAAAGCTGACTATTTTTGTGATTGCTCATGTAAGATATGTTCTAGGTTTATGTTAGCACTTCTTCTACTTACGTAAGTAATACTTTAAGGTAAAGTTGAAATATTTTATTCTCTCTCAAAGTAAAACATGCCATTTTATTGTCCTCAGACTTGGAGTGCTGTTGCTAGGAAGACAACTCTGCTATAACCTAATTGTCTGCTATTTAGATATGGACTCATGAATCCCATATTTTTATTCTAAATTTAAGTTCAGTCATTGTAGCTAATGTCCTTGATGCTATCTCAAATTGCTGTCATTACACGGATCACTAGAAATTGGAGGTAATAGTAAAAAAAAAGAAAAGAAAAGAAAAGAAAGGCACAAAATTAGATGATGGATAAAGGTTTAATCAATTTAATTTTATCACCAAATCCAGTCCCTTCCTCTTGAGCTGTCAGGGAGTGAGATAAGCGGAACACATCTCGAAGCACGGCACAATCCCGTTGTGGAGAAGGAGTTGTGTCCCTGAACCTAGCCAAGATGAAACACACTCATTTATTACTTTGGCATTGCAGGATGATGAAGAACCAAGCTGGTTTCCTCCCTCCATCCTCAGCACAATCTTTCTATTTCATTAATTTTTCATGGAATTTCATTTCACAATCATGTTGCCTCTTGAACCCTTTTGCAGTCCTTATTTAGTTTATTCCAACAACTTTTATTTCGCGTCCCATTGTAGCAGCAGCAGCCTCAGACATGGCTTTCTGCTGCAGCATCAGGGACACCTGATTCTCCCTGTTTCCAATAATTAACTTTAATCACTAGCTCTGCAAAAACAGCATTACAAATAAGGTGCTTTACTTGTTGTCATGTACTGGCAGATAATTAAGAAGTGGCATATTTCCAACCACCTCTTTCATATTTAGTTACTATATGTTGATTTCTAAGAAGTTGCCGAGGGCTGCTAAGTGGGGCCTTTTCAGCGTTATCAGTAAATGACAAGTCTGCTTTTTTCTAGTCTGCTTTTACCATTGATCTCTGGAAAAAAATAAAAAATAAACTTTCTGTTTAAAGTCCATACCATCCTATCTGCACAAAATCTGCTGAGGCCACTGTGTCAAATTCTGCCAGTGCTCTGGCATATTCTGAAGCCTTGGAATAAACAAAGCAAGAACTCACAAATCCAGCCCCCTCTGTTAAACCCCTAAACATTTAAAACAGATTTCTCTAAGGCATTAAGCACGTTTTTCTAACTTCTGGTCATTTTTATACATTTTATACAGATCAAAAAAAAAGGAAAGAGGAAAAAAAATATCTATTACCGCCTTTACATAAAATTAGCAAAATTAGTATGCAGATATTCTGCCAGGCATCCACATTCATTTAATCTTTGAGAAATTTGTATGTTAACTTCCCATTAGGAGTTAACATGCTTCATTTTCTTAGTGGCAACGAAAATATTCCTACCTATGCTAACTTAAGAAATAGCTATGAATAGCCAAATACTTTAGCTTTTTAACATACTTCCTACAAGTAGCATAAAACTGAATGCAAGTACTACACAAATATATACTTGCAGTGTAGTACTCATTGCAAGGATAGTTAATGATAACTCACGAAGGTAGGATCTTTATATTCAATTGTGGCTGGTTTTAATAAGCATAAAAATGAGGTGCGTGCAAATGAATTCCTGGATGTCTTTGTACTCGGGAATCGCACTCACTGTCTTACAGTCCTCAGTGCTCAGTTTGCGTCTATGGAAATTCTCTTTCTCCCTCTAGCAGCACGTGTTCTTTTACTGTTTTTTAGCCTAAATACACAGTGAATTTAGCTGTTTAGAGAATGTTATTTTCTTTCCTCTCTTGAACTTGCTTTCTGCCCCCAAGATACTCCTAAAACAGAGCAGCCAGGTACATGAGAAACGGAGCAAAGGGCTATACACAAACATGCTAATTTATAATTCACACTGAAATGGACAAAAACAGGGATAAATAACCGGAAAGTAAATCAGAAGGAGAAAACTAATGCTACTACACAGAAAATATTTCCTTCTCCTAAAAGGCATTCCTTCATGTTATACAAACCAATGTCTCAATTTGTTTTTAACAGGGTTCATATGTAACATGTCTGATACAATATATTAATTTATATAAATAATCTGTTGAATCCATCTCCTTAAAAGAATGTGAATATGACAGATAATTTCATTTTCTTATCCTGATTAATACTCAATTCCAATTTAAGACTGGAATGAATTTCTTTCTGTACACATGTGCATAGATAACTGCGTGTGTGTATACATGTATACATGTACTGACATGCTTAAAAGCATCTCATAAAAGTATTCTTGGTCTAAACAATAAAGTAAGTATTGAAGAATAGCTAGATGTGGGTGGTTTTGATGTAATCCTTTAAAAAGGTTTTTCACAATTATTAAATAGAATAATTCTGCACAATAGAGGAGCACATACTAATTCTCATAAAGATGTAGTCATTTACGAGGCTAATAAACATTTTCTTGACTGATCTTCAGTATACTAAATTTGTTAAATACTTCCTGTGTGTTAGACACCATCAAAAAGACAAAGAGAAATATGATAAGTAAACCACCTAGCATAAGAGTTAAACCCAACAGTTTTAATGTTGGGCGTGTTTTAAGTTACAGGCATTTTTGCCAGTATAATTCCATTAATGTTGATTTTTATAAATATATACTGCAAGTATATAGAAAAGAAATTCTAAAATGTATGAACACAAGCATTGCTCCCTGAGATGTAATTGGTTAGTATAATAATTATTTGGAAAGTGTTTACAGTAGTACATTTGAAGGGAAAATAAATGAACAGTTCAAGTGATACTGGTCAGTCAAGCGCTTTCTAGAATGCCATCAGCCTTCAGCTGGGTATTCTGCAAATAGCTGTCATTACTAAGTTACTATTTAGCAAGTTTTCAGCTTTAAGACATTCACCTTCCCCGTTATTTTTGGCAAAATACACAGCAACAAAGGAAGCAGCAGAAAACAAGTCCCACTAAAAGATGCTCACTTTTGTCCATTTGTTATAAAGGTAAATTGCAAGTGTTAATCTTTTTAACAAAGCACCTTTGCTCCATTACATAGGTGAATGAATTACTGACTCATTTCTGTCTGCCAAGCACCGGATACCTAGGACTAGACTAAGTTTTTTAATTCCCTAAACAAGTAGTTTTGCTAGAACAAATAGAACACAGAAGTCTGTAGAGCACAACTAAAGTACGTGAAGATTTAAACACACTGAGTATGGGAACTCTTCCCCTGCTCAGCATCTTAAAATTTATTGTGTAATGCAGCATGCAACAAAACCTTTGTCACCAGGTGTTATCCCGTGCTAAACATTTGGAGTAACAAATCAAGGTTACACCACAGACACTGGCACTACTGACAAAACCAACATTTGTTGGTTGTACTTGTGCTTAAGTCACTACTTGTTACTATGACTATGAATAAGAGGAGGAGTTTGACAGCAAGTTAAAACAGTGAGAATCAGATTATATAGTCTAGCATTTAGCATTTGACCATTTTTTTACTAGTTGCTATACAAAGCCTACTTAGACATCTTTCTAAAAAGTTATCATGTGACATGCTAACTGGCTCTAAGATAACTAATAATCAAAAAGATACTTAGCTAATGGGGCCTCCAAATTAGAGTTTCTAGGATCGGAAGAAGAAATCGCATATCCAAAACATCAGCTTGAGCTGATGAACTAGCTGACTAAAACTTACACTGGTCCCACATAACGATGACAATTACAGATTGGGTGAAATGTATGGCTTAGATAAACACTTCTCGTTAGTGCCTTTGCATCGCAGAGGGCACTTCTGGCACCCTCCTTCTTAAATCATTTCATTTTTACTTTAAAGTGTTCACAGTCTATTAACTTTGGCTGTTCAGGTAAAAAGCCAAAAAAACAGGCAATAGTGTGTCAGCCTCTCTACAGGAGAGAACAGGACGGCATTGAGAAGAGCTTTTATCTAGGGCATATCCACTGCCTGATGACATCCTGTAGCTTTACTTATCTGGATTATGACATTTAGTATTTCTCTAAAAAAGGCTTGTTTTCAGAAGCGGAATAACACCTTTGCACATAACTTCAGCATAGCAAACTCAGCGGACCTTCATAAAAAAAATAAAATAAAAGGCAGTTCGCCAGCAGCAACCTGTCAGGCAGCAGCTCGGGGCTCAGCCCGGTGCTGTCACCAACAGGCTCTGCCCTTTGGTCGCGGCTGGGCACCAATTTCTGCGCTCTGCATGTGCAAGTCAAACACACCGCGCAGCCTTGCGCCCGTCTCGGCGCTCGCAGCAAGACACTCAGAAAAATCGGAAATAAGTGCGGTTTCGTGCGAGGCTGGCGACACTGCGGGGCAGCGCCGGGGGGCTCCGGCCCCGCGGAGCTGGACCCCTTCGGCCCAAAGCAAGGGGGTGGGAGGGGAGCGAGCACTTCCCTTCCCCAAACGACAGCCCTCGCTCTCCCCGGCACTCGCCGGCTCGCAGCAGGTAGCAGCCCCGCTTTGCTGGGCAGATCTTCCCGGGAGGGCGCCCTGCCCGGCCGCCGGGGCAGGGAGCATCCCAAAGACCGCTGACAAGTGCTCGGCTGCTAAATAAATGCACACTAAAAGCAGGAGCAGACGGTGTGTCAGTGTGTGAGAATGCGCGTGCGGGAAAGACGGGCAGAAAGAGAGAGGGAATAAAAAAAAAGAAAGAAAAAGCAAGCTCCCCTACCTTTCCTCTTGGATCTCCTCCTCCTCCTCCTCTTGGGCTTGCATTTCAGCTGCCCGCTGGGCCCTCCGGCCGCTCTGCCCGTCCCCAGCACGGAGGTCATGGCCGCGGCCGGCGCCGCGCCGCGCTCTCCCGCCGTGCGCCCTCGCCGCTTCCCGCGGCTGCTTTTATAGCGCGGTGGGTCGGGCTCGGCGGCGCCGTGCAGCCCCGCGCGCCGCCTGTCACCCGGCAGCGCCGAGCCGCGCCGAGCCGAGCCGCGCCAAGTCCGGCCGGGCCGCGCCGAGCCGAGCCGCGCCGCGCCGCGCCGCGCCGCGCCGAGCCGAGCCGAGCCGCGCCCGTCGGGCAGCGGCGGGGCCGCGGAGCCGCTTCCCGCCCCTCCGCGAGTTGCGCGGCGCCGGCCACTTTGAAGCCGGCCCTGCGGGGGTGCGGGGGGCGGGCGCGGCGCCGCCGGGGCTCCCTCGG
Organism: Rhea pennata; assembly: GCF_028389875.1. Lineage (NCBI taxonomy): Eukaryota > Metazoa > Chordata > Aves > Rheiformes > Rheidae > Rhea > Rhea pennata. The sequence continues at coordinate 12,695,210 of NC_084664.1, forward strand.
CCCAATCGCTCCGGCCTCCCCGCGCTGACATCAGCTCCGAGGCGGCTCCCCGGGCGGCGGGCGCGCCCCGCACCTGGCGGAAAGCGGGGCGGAACGGCCCCGGGGGGTGGGGGGGGGCGCCCCGCCGGCCGCGCACCTCCGGGGGGGGGGGCTTGCTGCAGGCAGGTTACAAGCATTTTTTATTATTATAATTATTTTTTTCGCTTTAGAGCATGTGGACACTGAGCACTGTGCTTCCAGAGCTGCCGCGACTATCTTCCCCAACCGAACACTTAGTAACTAGTTCGTTAGTTGTAATGCTTATTGTTTCCAGGGAAAGGACGTGAGTTACTGTCGAAGGATCCCTGTATCTGCGATCCTCGTGCAAGAGGCTAAGTGTAACAACTCCCGTTGAATCTCCGGTTGTTTTTAAGGTACGTGCTCTGCTAAATTCACAACCAAGGGCAAAAGCTCTGTGAAAGGGGGAGTGCGTTGTCACTCAGACTGATATGTTAACACTCTGCAGTGCCTCGTTTAGGCCACTGTGCAATTAAAGTGTCTGGAGCAGAGGGGCTTTTACGGAGAGGAAAGATGACAGCAGCATCCCTTTGAAAAGCTTGACCACAAAGCGTTACACATTCATTACAAAAAGGCAGGGTATGCAATAGATAAGGTACTGCTTTAAGTTACAAGGTACCTACTGCTTATGTGCTTTTCCCCCCTTAGTTACTGTCTAACTTAAAAAATACATACCTGGAATCCAAAGCAGTGAATGGAAAGCAAAATATCAGGAAAAATATGCTAAATATTTAATGCCATCATTAGTTCCTACTCCATTCGTAGTCAGCTGGAGGAGCTCAGTAAAACACTGTTTATCAGAACTCCCTTAATCTAAAACTTCCTCTTGTTGGAATGTAGGTTACCCAGCTCCGGCTGTTAAATACAACCCCTGTAACTCTCTCAGCTATTAGAAACCCTCTGCATTTGCTGGTTTAGGCCTCTGTCACTTTGGGGTTAAGCAGAGCTACATGCAAAATAGATTTTCAAATTAAATAAAAAAGAATTTGATAAAAACCTTTAAAACTGCTCAGTTAAGCCAGGCTTCAAATGGCACACTCATACCAAGATGATGTACCCCATCTGCCATGAAGCAGGATGGCTATTCTTGCAGTACTTGCATACGTAAAAATGCCCAATGTACCCTCAGTACATGTAATTGCATGTATGCAATTTAACATACATGGCACAGTACACAATACAAAAGAGGACCTGCCCTAATTCTTTACTAGATCAGGTAAGAAAGCCCATGAATTTAGAGCAGTGATGTTTGAATATCGAGTATAATTTAGGGACCCCTTCATGGAAGCAGATTTTTGCGTATGTATCTTTTATAGGTTACTGGTCACCTTTTTTTTACAGTATACCCAAAAGAATCAAACATTTGAATCACTGCAGAGCTTACATAAATATGTCTTTAAAGAGTTTCTTCCATCCATTTCAGGGAGAAAAACATGTCTGAGGGAAAACAGAGGGATAATCACTATTTTCTTTTGTTTCTTTTTAGCTTAAGTTCCAACCTTTCTCCCCGTTTCCTTCTAGTTTCTGTTGTCCTGACCACTGCTCACCCTCATCTATTAAAGCGCCAAAAGCATATAGTTATATGTGAAGTAATAGTGCACTGCCAAACAAAACAGCATACTCAAAACATCAAACTCACCTGCTCCATCTAAAATTTAAGTCACCTAATTTAGGAGGCAGATACAGAAAATGGTGGCTTCTACCCTTCAATACCAATCTGAGCTTTATTCATTAGGGATCTAAAAGAGAAGCAAGGTCCAGTTAGAAACAAAATGAGCATGCTAGAACATTCATCTGTTTCTAGGACTGATTTCAAGCACAATACTTTCTTTAAAGTTTCTAAAGACTTTCTTTCTGATAGCATTTTATTATACTCTTAACAGAACTGGAACAGGAAATCTGAAATGTGAGAAGATAGACTGTCTATGTGGTGTTGCCGGTCCCTAGGAAGGCACGCTACGTAGCCAGCCTGAAAAATGTGACAGATCATCCAGTTCTCAGAAAATACTGTTTGGTGCTAACAACCTCATGATTTCAGTTGCAGGCACAGTTATCAAGAAAGTATCAGCAAGCCAGCTGCAGCAACAGCTGAGCTGTAGTGATAGGATAGCTCTTTTCCAGGGTAGTTTCAAGGCATGAAGACAGCTCAAGTTATGCTTGAGGAAGCTCTTCTCTTGGTCATGAGGAGAAGTGAAAGGATGTCCAGCTGCAAGAGTTAATAGGATTCCTTCAATTTGCTGTGTTTCTTCCTTGTGTTCCTCCATAATGGAAGGAGTTAGTTCTTCCATCCAGCTGAGTCCCTTGTTTCAACAGTCCTTTTTAACGTTAATGCAAGATTACCACGGGAAACTGTGAAACAAGAGGGTTATGCTGCCAGAGTTTTCCCAGTACCATGCAGCCGTGTCTCTCTCGTAGGCAGACAGGTACCTCTCATAATTTCAAACACTATAATGAAGGCAGTGACATAAGCTCAATCTAGGAGAATTCAGAAACAGTATCAGTGAGGTGGAGAAAAGGCTAAATTATAAAATAATATAACCTCTCTCTCAATTATGTGCTCATGTCTAGTAATGGCCAATGCACTTGATATCCTTAGTGCCCCACTGAAATTATGGCTGTTCCTGAATGCTCTGATAGTGGTAATTAGTAGTATTTCATGCTCCTTTTTGCCTAGTAAGGAAGCTCAGAATGTTTTCCTTCTCCATGGTCCTGGCCAGGGATGCCTTTATGTTTATTACCTTCCGGCTGAACGTTTCAAAGTCTACAAAAGACAATGACTTTACATACCTTGACTTAAGCCTGCAAAGAAACTCACATCACACCAGTGCATAACCACTTGCTCAGTTCTGGGTGAATCAGACAGGTAGGAGGATTTAAGGTGTTAGTCCTGATGTAAGAGACTCTTTCCTGTACTACCCGAAGAACAATTACTTTTCTTGCCACCCGTGGCCACTGCTGATCCCAGCAGAAAGCCAATAATGCTGCTGACTTCATTGCTGCACAGGGATTTGAGAGTAGCAGGCTGTCATAGAGACCTCAGCAGCATGGTCCTTCGGAGCAGAAGTGCTCCAGAGGCTCCTGGGCAGAGGGAAAGCTATGCAGTAATCATGCTGATGTGTTTTTCTCCCATCCTCCCCACCCCATTTCTGCTTGCTTTTGCTCCCTCCTGCTTGCGTAGGTGGAGAGAAGAATGAGGACCTTAGAATTTGGTAGATAAAAGATGCTCAAGGGCATTAAAGCAGGACATCAGTGCAATCCCGAGGCTGCGCAGGTGAGGCTCCAGAGCCTTCTGCTGCAAAACGCCTGCGCTAATCCACTCTTGCCCTACTTACAAGTTGCTATCAGTGTGGCTATTTGCAGCAAAAAACACTTTAGCTTTGGGACCGAACATCGTAGGGCGATGAAACAGTAAGGGTATGGATCCGTATTCAGACTGGCAAGTTTGCCCGACAGATGCCTTACTGCAGACTAGTACTCCTGTCAGGCTGCTTTGCACATTCTTGTGCATTAAATAGCCCAGACTGGCTAATGTTGTGATGCTGCATACCAGCACCACATGCTGGCTGAGGCTGTGCTGAAAGAATTTTGACCCTCTGTGAAACTGTAACAAAGCAAAGAATTCAGGACCCACAGTTCTTGCTGCCTTGGGAAAGCCACAGCTGCCAGCTTTAAGTCCCACAGGAAACAGTTCCCCTCTCCGCAGCCTGGTGGTCTTGCCTCCTTCAGCTCCTCCAGGCTCCACATCTCATCTGACAGAGGTTCACCATAGCTGCCAGCAAACGAGCTACGTCCAGCTCCCTGATGAGCATAAGATAAACATTTCAAAGCTGCTCAGACAAGAGTCTCTTCAATGGGGAAAATACCTAGATGCTGAAGATGGCAAATCATTGTAATTAGTCTGTGTATGCCACGCAAAACAGCAGCAGTCCCTTGGGATGAAACAAAACTTTCTAAGAGGTGTTTGTATTGGTATATTAAAACATAACTCAGCAGCTCTCACTACTGAGAGGAGAAGAGAGATACAGCTCATCATCAAATGTTCAGTTTGGATTTTTACTAACGCTTCTTACCCTTGTAATAAATTCAACCAGAAGGTGGAATGGAAGTGTTCCCAGAGCAGGGATGTCTGAAACCGTACCTTACATTTAGATGTTTCAGTCTATAAGGCCTCAGCCAATCAGCGTCCTCTCTGTGCTCTACTTTCCCAATATGCAAAAAGGTAATCAAATATAGTTTCTCTTAAAGCACTTTAAAACTCATCACAAGAGCTAAATACTGGTTTTTAAACTTATGAAATATCTATTCCGTGATATTAAAATTCAGAAAAATGTCTTTTGTCTCTCTACATCCTTTGAATAAACTGTTTGATACAGTGAATCTGCTGGGGGAAAGTTTCACAGATAGTGCAAGGCATCTGTGGCAGCACAAGGTACTGAGGACGTCCAGGTACTCATAAGCGAGGGCAGCAGCACAGGGCAGTGCTGCTGGCTCCCACGGCTCCCACAGGGAGAGGAAAGAGGCACCTGGCTCAGCCCTCACCGGAGTGGGGCTACCGGTGTCACGTATTCAAGTGAACTTGAATTCCCCAAATTCCCAAAGGATCGAACCGTGGGAGCACCCTCCTGCCTCGGTTGCCTCAGCCTGAGAAATCAGGCACCTCAGAAAAGAAGTATCCAAGACAGTGGCCAGACCTGAAAATGAAGACTTTCATTTCTTGCTGCTGATAGCTTTCTTATCAGTAAAATAGGGATGCAAATACCTGCTGGGGGGCATTAATGAAGGACTAAGATGACCGGAGGATGTTTGCATACGATATACTTTTCCTTCTAATCTTTTTGGTTTGGAAATCTTCCAAAAATTAGACTGTGAATAAATTATTCTCATAACAGCAGTTTGGCTTACAAAGACTTGCAAAGTTGGTGATGAAAGACTCCACCATTTTTAAAATGAATGCTGCTAGCCTGTGTCATTAGAGACCTCAAACAACTTCTCTGGGACTCTTAAAAGTATTTTATAGAGTAATCACACAGCAACTGCATTGAGAGAAATAATGCAATAGGAAAAATACTACAACATAGTTACTATATCACATTATTTCAATAGTATAATGTGTAAGGTTTTAAATAAGCTATTATAGAAGTATAATTTGACTAAAGTTTACACTTGCTAACATGCATGTATTTAGCATTATGGCTTGTTCCTTTAGCCCTCCAGCACCTATTAGTGACAGAGACTGAGGCTATGGTATAATAGTCAATGTAAGAGCAGTGTATTAAACTACATTAACCCCTGGCAAGATACTTTTGCAGATTCATCAGATTTCAGTGATATTCTATTGCTTTATAAAAGGTATTTCACTGCAATATTCTGTCACCTTATTTTTAAATATATTTTTAAAGTCATTTTGATTTAGATGATGTATTATTACTACACTGCCGGAAGTAACAATTCAGAGATGTAAATGGAGAAAAGTGCAAGAAACTAATGGAACACTTCTGTTTTTATAAGTGTTTTTCAACACTTGGCCAGCAGCGCCAGTGAGCCACAACTTTCTAAGGTATGTAAGGCCCTACAGCCTATATTGAGCAGTCTACAACAGTCAGAATGAGGCCAGAAATACAGAAAATAATCTATTTTCTGAATGATTTAACCTGTACATTCTGCAATGAAATACTGGAAAAAGTATTCTTTATATATCACTCTAATAAGCAATGATTCGCCTGGGGAAAATTGTCTATATTGCACAGTATGGCCATTCAGAAACCAGTAGCAAAGTAACATAACACTAATAGAGAAAAATAATAAGCATAAGGACTTCCTAGTACTACCAAACAATTTTGTGTATTTTATTTCCAATATGACAGAATTTCTCTGCCAAACTCAACAGCTGATGGGTCTCTTTCCATTTTACACTATGACCATTTTAAATTATGACACTACGCTAAATCTACACTGTCATAACTTAATTGAAGACTCCTCTGATAGATGTCAATGCTACAATGCAATAATGCTACAATGTTATTGTGAAATTGGTAACAACAGCTGAAAAAAAAACACTCTGAAGTCAGGCAATTCTAGCATACATCCACACAGCCTTGGGTAAGTCACTTAAATCTCTATATTCTGCACAATGGCAATAAAATGTATTGCTTCCTGTGCTTTTTTGCCTCTTGACTTTGGCCAATAAGCTACTGAGATAAAGGCTGTCTTCCTGTGTGCATGTACAAGTCTTACAATTACGGGACCCAGCTCTTCCGTGAGATGTCTAGATGCTTTTGTGGTGTAAATAAAGAAATGTCAGGGAGCAATGGCTGCAGTCACAATCCTAAGCACATATGCCTACTGTCACCAACGAGAAAAAAGGAACAGTTTCCGTGCCAAAGAATAAACTCCTTGAATTGTCCTTAGTAAGGGGAAGGTATAATCCAAGGCGTGTTATATGTTTATTCTCTGCCTCCAAAATCAGTTTCCCCTTAATTTTATTTTTCCTACACTATGATTTTCCTTCATCCCAATCCTGTTTGCAAATAAGCATTAGGAAAGCAGAGGAGCTGAACCATCTGTCTACAGAAAAAGAGATACCTAGAGGTGCTTGTTATTCGCCTCCTTATGTTGTTGCATCCCAAATCGCTGTGCTATTTCCCCAGAGGCACAGGAACAGGAGAAGTAACACAACTCCTGCCTGCATGGGCAGAAGAAAACACTCCAGGCCAAGGACCTGCTGCTCAGGAACACTCTACGTCTCTTGCAACAACTAAGCCTGGCAAGGATGATGACATTTACCTCAACCAGAGTCCACCGATAGCTCAGGAAGATTTTAGCAGCAGCAAAGTCAGACAACAAAACATGTTTCAGGAGAAGCTGAGATGACAGTAATTGGTTTGTTTCTCTTCCTAACTCCAAAAGCTTCAAAGCCCAACCTGATATTGCTGGTTGATTTAGCAGATTAAAACCTCTGCCACTGTTCCACAAACAGATGGACATTGAAGATGCTGTTTCAGGACCTCAGATAAAGCTGTTGAAGCACAATGTGCCCAACTTTGTGGAGAATCCTGAACCCTCCCCTCATACAAGAAAAAGATAAATTCACTGTACTTTATGACAGTTCCTTAGGGACCCAGTGGCTGTGTCAGTTACTGTGCTAATTAGTAGTAGCTGCAGAGGATCAGCTTAAGGATTTTGCCACTTCTCTCCACCCAGAACCGTCTTCCTTGAGTTTTGCTCACTGAATCTGCATTCAGGCATTAGTTTCTATGTGCCACACACCAGTAAAGAGCAGCCACCTCTTTATTGCTGGATGGCATTTCATCCGTTTCTAAAAGAAATTGGCAGATATGAACTCTGCCAAGCTTAGCAGCAGTGGAAGATTCAGTGGAAATTCAGTTTTAAATCTATTGTTTAGCCAAAGGATTAGAGATCTGAGTTTGGATTCATCTCATCTGATTTTGGCACTTACTCAAGTGAAGATCTAACTGAAGACCTTGTTACCCTGTGCTCCTGCACACAGCTGGAGAAAGACCTCACAGTCTCACGGTGGTAGCATCAAGTAGATTTTGGAACTGCCTTTGTCTTTTCCCACGAGTGAGTTAATATTGAGTGAATCTTGGGCAGCATGGGATTTCTCAGCATTTTTTTGGATCCTAAAACTAGACAAAATTGGTAAAGCTGGGCCTTGTTCTGAAAATAGTAACACTGGATGGCTGTGGCTCATTCATCCCTAGAGTTTATTACAAACCAAATCCGGTGTGAAAGTAAAAGAGGGACACAGGGGAGGACAGCTGAAATGGAGAGTGATTCTCCAATTTTTCCATTACTGAATCATTTTCATTAACATTCTTCTGTTCAGATGCTCGAGGGTCCTGCTACACTTTTTATAAAGTGGAGAAGAAAAACAGTTAAAGGAAATTCTACATCAGAGTTTGACTTAATTTTCTTCTATTTCTTTTTTCAGCAAGAAGACGTAAAAATGCTTTATTTAGAATCTGAAAATTTATTTTATGTTTTTCTGTTGACAACTAGAGGCACTGGGTGGAAAAAAAATAGCAGAACAAAGAGCTCTCTAGAGATATTTCACGTTTGCTGACTCACTACATCATCACATATGACACTGAATTATTAGTTTCAGCAAACACTGAAATAGCACAAGAAAGCTTTCTTGCTCTTTTATCTTCACCATTGTTCTTGAATTTAAACAACTCGCAGAAAAACTTTCAGGGAAAACCTTCAAATATTGAAAAATCATAATTTAGAACTATGTTTATTGTACAGCATGCCTCCTTAATCATACTGATATAGAAGGCTGAGACTATAGCTTACTTGACCTTACAGGACAATTTGGATGGAAAACATGTTTCACACTGATAGCCTGACCCAAAGCTAGAGAGGACTTTAAGAAGTTTTTACAGGATTCCTTTTCTGTGTTTTCTTCATCATATTCTTAAAGAAAGATTGAGATTTTGGCTTGATTTGTATCAATATGTTTTACTGTTGCCTGAGAAGCTCACACAGTAGAGCACATTTTTCAATTGTATTTCCAAGCTATCTATTTTCAACTTCCTTTTCAAGACATAATTACCAGTTACTAACAAATTCAGGAAACCATGTAAAATAACAGCTACTTGGGGTCTCAAAACAGAGAGTAAGCAGCTGGCCCTGTCTCGATTGCTGGCACTTTACAGTACAACTGGCATATAGATGACCTCTCATCATAAACTTTTGTACTCCGCTACTTGTATGGGCTTATTTGATTCCTTTGGCCTTGACCTTAGCTATAAATTTTTGAAGTTGCACTGTATTGTTCTGTATTGCAGAAACAGTGAAAGGCAAGTGTTCAGGTTGTATTATGACTTTCATGACCTTCTGACTGGGAATAGAAGTATCATACTTTACCAAAAAATCCAACTGAAACAACACCAAATCTAGCTCTATGTAGGAACTCAGTAGTTTCATACAATCTATTTTGATGAAATCCATAGAGCTATAATACTTTATATTAATTCAAATACTGAAAATTTCTGAAATTAAACTTGTTATGTACTGGTTAACATTGAAACTGCTAAATAATTAACAACAAATTGGAACATATTTGCCTATTTTGAGAATAAATTCTGAACGCTAGCTATTCTAATTCTTATTTTTAGACTTGGCTATCTGACTCTCTTCCCTTTGAAGACAATGACAAAATTCTCAGTAACCTAAATTTTACCAGGATTAATCTATTTTCCTATAAGCTGTTGCTTTTGTATGCGCTGGTGTCAGTTCCTTAAAATGCTGTGTGTGACAGTAAGAGAAAAGGAGAAGACAAAACAAAAATGAAATGAACAGATCAGTATGTTAACCAATGTCATAAATTGAAAGGAAGGGATAGAAAATGATCAGAAATACATATGTTACAATTTAAAGTAATAATAATTAGGATGGATTTATTTTAAATTCATTTTAAAATTTACTGTGCTCATCTCAGTCGCTCCCTTCTTTTTCTATTCTTCCCATACCCGTCAAAAGATTTAAACACCTTACTTGTTAGTAATAAGCATTGATTCAGCATCTCTCATGAAATGATGCATGATTTTACTCCATCACAGATAATTTCAGAAACATTTTGCTGCCTGCTTTTATCTGCACTCTACTTGTGGAGAGGATTTGAAAAGGTTTGCGTAGTTGCCTGCTCTGCAGTAATGCTAGGATTTTGTTATCCAGCTGAGCTACCATCATTGGTTCAGATAGCTTGGATTCCTTCCTTCTGGTGCCAAAATCTCACAAAAGCTCTCACTGAAATACAAAGGTGCAGAAGAGAAAGGGCAAATGAATCACTGAGCCTTTCAGGAGTCTATTTATATTCCTCCTGGAGCGTGGCAATTAGTGCTTCTCACAACCCCATCTGATCACCTTGTTGTCCTCTGTTTGTGCACCCATTTAAGCAGACTTTTAGACAGCGATCTTCATCTGCTTCTGATAACAGATCTCATCCTGTTTCCAGTAAAAGGCTGTAGACCTTTTTTCTACTGACTTTAACATAAACGGAATCGAGACTTGCATCTCCAGCAAAATGCCCACAATTCACACATATGTACGCTTGCACCGTTACAAGTTCACAAGGACACACTTCTGCGCCCGGATATGGGATATTATCTTCGTTGTATGTGCAGCAGTGTATTGCTTGCATACCAGCTTGCATCTGTGGGAGGGATCCTCAGATTCACAGACATACTTGCACTCTTTGATAGTTTTTCTTTCATTACTGCAAGGAAATAGCATAGTGCAATACGTACTACACCGAGAGTTCACATAAAATAATTTTCTTTTCCTGGTCTCTGTGCCTCAGTCTTTCCCCAAGCCTCCACACTCTAACATTCACCCAATTATTGTAGAGCTAAATGGCAAATAATTGCCAGAGGCAATTTGAATGTTGAGTTTGTGCTGGTTATCTGAGGCAATCACAGTGATTTGAATTTACCAGGTACTCTTCTTGCTTGTAAGACCTCCAGGGCAAGGACAATCTCTTTGCAATCCTCATGCACAACGTTTTTCTTCATAGGCCCTGGATCTTGCCTGGGGCTGCTGGCTGCTCCCAGGGTAGGTACTTGGAAGGGGCAGCTGACAGCCAGTTTGGCACTTTTCCTTCCTGCACACAATCTCCAGAGACCCAAGAGAAGCCACCGCTCTGTTGCAACACATCAGGAGGCAATGGACCAAAATCCTCACAGCTTTGGTGAGCTTTTTTTCTGGCCTTCAACAGTTTCATAATTAACATCTCCAACAGGGCAAGGAGGGTAATGGATTTTGACCAGATTTGCATCGGCAATGATCCAGTGCCAATGGGGTGTTTGGCATGACTTTCCTCAGCCAACGTCCTGTTCCTCCCATGGGAAGGAGGCTTTGCGGGCTGCTGCACCTTCAAAAAAGACATGAGCCCTTGAAAAGGATATCAGCCCTTGGCAAGACTATCAGTCCCCTGAGGGGGGAGTATCCGTCCCTAGATGGGGTATCTGGCAGAGATATGAGTCGCTGGAAGAGGCGTCAGCGCCGGCAGGGGTGTCAGTCCCTGGAGGAGTCCCAGCCCTTGCAGAGGTGCCAGCCTCCGCAGGGGTATCAGTCTGCCTGAGGACAGTCACAAGCGATCCATGCAAATTGCAGCTTGAGCGCAATCAATAGAAGTGACAAGCAGCCGGCGCTGGCAGCCGGGGACATAATGAAGGTGTGACTGTGTAAACGGCTAACAGATAACAATGCTATAGGAAATTATAGGGCAGCGCTGTATTGAATAAGTGCAGTGCGAAATGAGCTGCGGCTCGCAGGTCATGCTTCCCCGCTGCTGAAGTGTCTCCTGCTCTTGTCCTTTGTAATTGTAAGTGGCAGCAGCGGCGGGCTGGCTGCGATGAGGGCATGTGTTCGGCCCTCATTTGTCCTGCCTTGCAATGCAGTCCTCGCTGCTAGCAGCTGAGCGGCGGTGTCAGTGCCCACCTCCCAAGCGGACTGAGATACCAGCGAAAACACCAGCGCTCCGACTATGTAAGAATTGGAAAGGCTCTCGTTAAAACGGCCCTGTCGTTAAAACCATGCTGAACATCTGAGGTGGTCTCGTAAGGAATAGGATGAAACCTTTATGTTTTGCTTTAAAAAAATCAAGTTTCCTTCACAAAGAAGCACATGAGCCTGAAGGCATTTAGAAAGCAAAAGATCACATGTAGAAAAATAAAAGAATTTATGTGATTCTTTTAGGTTTGAAGAAGTTTTTATAATACATAAAATACATATTTTTTAACTTAGAGCACAAAAGGCTTTTGATTACATGCAGTTTTAATATAGCAAATTCTCCAGATGCTACTATTCCTCTTAGTCACCCCTTAATATTCAATGGGAGGAAGAATGGCTAAAAAGTATTCACTGATTTTTAATTTCATTTTCGAGTCCAGTGATATGAAGTACTTCTCTGTAATTTTGTTCTGACATTTGATTCAAACACAGTGGTTGTTTTTTGAAACCTCGAGTCTTCAAGGCTCTTTGGTCTGATTCCCCTTTAAAGGTTTACAGATTAAGTTTAACATTTGAACCTAATCAAAGTCAAGGAGATAACTCAAAGCACTCTGTAGACTTTGCTGATATTTCACTATCACTGATCAATACTTTCCGCTATTTATGAGCACTCTGTATATCCCTTCTCCCTGTTCACAATATCAGGCAATTTCATTTACGTTTTTCTTCACCTTAGCCCTGAGAATGCCCATTTGTCTGGTTAAGGTAAAACATACACTAAAGAGAACACTTGCTCAATTTCTTTACTAATGTGCTGTAAAAGTGGATCAGTATTTATTCTGTAGCCTTGTTTTCAATCACTTAATGTGGCTGCCTGCTTTCAATTCTGTAAAGAACCAATTTGTTTCCTTGAAAATGCACCTATCTACAAATGAAAACGAATTCAAAGGAAAAAAATTCAAGCTTTTTACATTTTTTCCTTTAAATATAGTAAAAAAAATCATGCCCCTTTTCTCCCGGTTTCCTGAGGCCAGACAGCTTTCAGCTGAACTGGGGGGGCATGCTTCTTGAACCTTAAAGCTCCCTGGGGTCCAGGTTTGCGTCCTTCAGTATTAAGCAAGATGCCATGAAAGCTGCATTTTGGCAGATGCCCAAATTTGCTGACACAAGAAGGTGCTCTAGCAGTCAGGCCTACCAGAGATGGACTTGGTATCCATAAAATCCACTGATTTAATTTTTCTGCTGCTGACCTGGTTATGTATGAGAAGTGATCAAGGAAACCCCTCCACTCCTCTTCTGCAGAGGCCAATCTGAGTATGGAGGAAAACTATGCAGAGGTCCCAGAGCCCTTTGGTCTCCTCCTGCTGCATCTTGCCTGGAAGAAGGTGCTTCTAGGGCTCACACTAGGGCTCAGACGAGCTTCACTCGATGCGCTGAGGGGTAAAAGATCTCTCCCGTGTGCACTGGACCTCTGGCAATGAAGAAACCAAGGGCCCAGTGGAGCTAATCCTGGGCCTCCGTTATCGTTCCTGTGCATCGCTGCGTGCCCTGGGTCTGCCTAGGACGGCTAACTGCGTTGCAGAGGAGTGTAAAGAAAGATGGTATCAGCCTCTATCTGTCTGAGCCAGAAACAGGCCATACCAGAAAAGCCTGTCTTGTCCAATTTCCAGTTCAGCTTTGCTGACTCAAGAAGTGCAGATAGTTTGGACATGCTTTAGATAAGGAGCTGAATATCTGGACGTTCTCCTGAGCACAAACTGAACGCCACGCTTCATGCAGTTTACTAAATTGTGTCACTAAATTTTTACCCTTACTGGTAATAGCCTTTTTTTTTTTTTTTTTTTTTTTTTTTTTTTTTACTTCAGTATTTCTTCTCCCAGCTTCCCAGTGACACTCCTAGTGAATGCACAAATATATGTACAACCACACACGTACTCACTCTAGTAGCATCAGTACCAAAGTGTGCATATTTGCTCAGTAAGCTTGGGTTCTTCAAAAATAAATGTGTGAAGCCAAGAGCGAGGAAGCAGCTGCTCACATGCCTAAAAAGCCCTGTGCCCACAGTGCGAGTTCACTTTTAAATGTACGACGGAAAAACAGACTTTGGCTTCCTGTCTTTGTAGAAAACCCAGCCTACCTATGTAGCACAAATGCACTCAGATGCAAAGATGAAAGTGGATATTTTGTGTCTTTCACATAGAGCCGCAAAAGGGAATACAGTACTTAGCAGAGCTGTGATTGCCAGGTGCCGCTTTACAGACAAGGAATATAGATAGCTATTTTGATATTGAGCTAATCAAAATGTAGTGGAGAGAAAAAAGACTGGCTACAGATTTTCTTACCTCATAAACTTCTCTCCCATCATGTCCAAATGTAAACATTCATACATACTGTCTTTCTACAAAGCATATTTAGCTGACATTCTTTTTTTCTTTTCTTTTCTTTTTTTGTTTTTTTTTTTAACAGCTTATTTTAGACTAATTTTCCTGTGCTTGCCTTTCTGACTGCTTTCTTCCTCACTGTCCCTGACTGCCTCTAATGTGCCTCTGCACAGGAATACCCTGCTTCTACTCCAGTTTAACAAATGTAATTGAATTCCTTAGGCATAACTGGGTTATTTGCACTGCAACTTGCTTGTAAGAAATTTACTGGGGATTGTTGCTATTTGAAGCACGACCCTTTGAAGTGTGAACCCTTTCCCTTGGACTTGGAAGCCAAGCAGAGCAATGCTGCTCTCCTATCCGATGAGTGGTAGCTTATTTCTGGGGCAAACACTTACAGTTCAAAATTCATTTTCTGTCTAACATACCTCTCAGTCCTCTTTTACAATTCACAGTTAGGGATCCACTGATCAAGGCTGAGGAGGAAAGCTCATCGCTGAAGAATTTCAGCTATCTCATCTTAAAAAAAAAAGAAAAATACTACCAACACCACACTAGAGGCACTGGAGGTTTGTTGCAGTGTAAACTAGGTGAGTTCAACCTTTGGGCAGGGGGAGGAGATGGGGAGGGAAGGATACAGACAGCTGACCTCAACCAGCTATTTTTCAGCAAACACTGCAGAGGACCTTTTGTCTCCATCACATTTTACAGTTAGATAATTATCTTGCTTGTTATCTTGCTGCAGAACAAGACTTTTGTCTCAGCAAAGACAAAGCCTTGGTCATTGACGTGTTCACAGGAAGGGAAGGTGAGGGAAGCCGGGGCCGGGTGAGGTGGGGGGCAGACGGCTACGTCCCGTCACCCCGACTCCACACAAGAAGTGCTTTGCTCCACAAACAGCCGTGACGGAAACAGTAAGACAGCTTGCCAGCCGAGTGTATTTTCTGTGTGAGTGAATAAGCATAACATAAACAGATCCTCAAAGGCTGGAACACCTTCCAGGCAACTGTTTCCCACTATATTCACCTTGCTCCTAAGCTTGACGCCCGGGAAATGTGCCCGTCTCCATTGCGTGACGATGAACTGCCCAGCAGTGCAGGACGCATGTTGTGGGACCACCTTTTGAGAGTTTGGATGTCCAGGATGCAAACTCATCCCGAGTTTATCTCTGTCGTGAAGATCTCAGCGCATATTTAAGCTCACTGCCAAACTGTTTCCCTGCAAAGAGACTGTTTTCTCATAGACAGCTTCTTGACTCAAAAATGTCTTCTTATTACCCCAGTCTTCCTGAACTTGAGCTGACAGCATATTCCAAATAGCATATTCAGCAACATTCAACGGGAGTGGGAAGCAGAGGTTGTATGGCTCCTAATTTGTTCGCACGGATAGAGACTAGGAGGCACACTTAAAATAGTCATGGGGAGCATCTTTTCTTTGTTGCTGCATTATGCATTTTTATGTACATAACCTAGAAATACATCAGGAGGAATAATTTTATTAAACCAAATTATATACATTTATGCTTCCTATGCTTCCTATACCAGCTCCCCTTTCTAGTGTAAAAGCCTGATTTTCCCCTTAGATACGCAGTGCTGCCTCATTCCATATTTGTCGGTTTCTCTTACACTTTTTCAATCAAAACATTCAGGGATGGCAGACAGAAGACTCATGCTCTAGCACTGAAGCTAAATGTTACCTATCAGCTGCTTACAACACAAGTTGCTCAGAAGCTTCAGCTGCTGACCTTGCCACTAGCTCCTGCACAGTGCGGGAGAGGAGCATTTCCCCATGCTTATGCATTTTATTACCATGTCTGATTATGTGCTTGCTTTATACAAATCACACATTGACACAAAATGTCTATGAGTCAGTCTTTTCCTTCATGTATTACTCACATAAGATCTGTAACAAAATCCTCTGTTTTTTGCACACTGAAAAGCCTTGTTAAGTTAATCATGCTGCAAATTGAAAAGAAGAATTATGTCATTCATCTTTAGAAAAATTAAAACTTTTGACATTTAAATAGTATATTTATGAAAGCAATTTGAGAAATACTGTCATCTATTTTCTGTCTGTTAAAAACATGTTTTAGTTTAAAAATTGGTTTTATCTCCATCTCTGCAAAAGCATGGCCAACATTGATTCTATTTAACATTTTATCAACTGAACTAGAGAAGAGATATTACCTCTTTGAGCACCAGCCAAAGGTCTTGTAGCTAATGCTGACCTCTGTCAAATATAACACATTGTATAGGAAGGATTGACAATTATTGTTCTACTGTATTTTGCAAGACACCAGGGGTCAGAGCAATGGAATTGTTACATTGCAGCAGAGTGATAATTCAAAGCTTGTTTGCTTTGGCTGGGTAAAGCAACAAGGGTCAAAAATAGTTACAGTGCTAGAATATGGACAAAATGTTATGGATTTTGTAAACTGGCTTATTGTTTTCTCATTATTTTATTTGTTTCTAAAGACTTCCTTTTTTTTTTTTTTTTTTTTTTTTTTGGACAGGTATTCCAAATCAGCCTGCTATCCTCCTGTGAAAGTACAGTTCTTCCTGTTAGAAAATGATAAATCATCCTTTTAATCTCAAAGATTTAGATCATATTGAAGCTTTCTCTAGCTTGCTGGAATGGAGGGGCAGGGGTCAAAGTAAAAAGGGAAAAACTATCTTATTCCTCTTCAACTTGTATACAACAGTGAAATAAGACTTAAAAATTCATAAAAAGGCATTTTGATTTCTGTTACTTATTTTTTAAGGTTATTTAAAATAAAAATTATGCAAGATATGCTGTGTGCAGAACCCATGATTGTATCCCTCTGTGGTGCGTGGCCTTCTTTAGACTGCTGATTTCTATTAAGAGTGTTCTGCTTCATTCAAAGAACATAAACTTATATTTTTGGTATTAAAAGTGCTGAGTTTGATACCTCCTTATGGATGTCTCTATGGTTCGTTGCAGATGCACTATAAAAGGAAAAGTGTAACTAAATGCCTCTATATTAGCAGCAGAAATGGCATACCCATTCCCACTGATGTTGAAGTCAATAGGGGTTTATTGCAAAACTTCAATATGAACAGGACTGTATATAATACTGAATATAGTATAATTCAAGATATAATTCATAATACAGAGAAAAAATATGAAGAATATCAATGAGCTTGTCTAGGTCATCTCTTTTGCCTACTGTAGTAGCCTTTCCTGTGGTATTTTGCCAGAGTTTTGGGTCAGTCAGTCTGGGTTTCTCAGCAGATTCACCCTGCTGCAAAAATAGAAGATACTGTACTGAGCTATCTAAACAGGAGTACCATCTACTGGATTTAAAAAGAAATCTTTCTGACCTACTTAGCCCTGCTAAGTTCTCAGGTAATGTATGTGGTTTTGTGTGCTGCATGTTGAGGAAAATGGGGACCAAGGGGGAAAGAGAGTCCACAGGAGAATTTTAGAAATGATGAGAGATACAAGGAAAGTGTGAAAGAGCTAGAAGATTTTTATGAATTTAGACACACAACGAAGCTATAGGCTAAATTAGGCATGGACTCATGAACTGATACTGGACTGTAAAAGCTGAGCACTACTCTGGATAAGAAGAGATGTCAGGGAACAAATTAGATAACATTAAGACCTAAGCCAAATGTCAAAAGTTTAGAATCAGATTATCATTGTTGTTTTTCTGCTGTGAACATTTATGTATCTACAATGAATAAAACTCAAATGGCAAGCTGAGGGTGAAAAATTAATTCTTCTGCCAGAGTCTACTGTAAATCAGGACCTGCTCTTTCTGGGCACTCTAGTTGCTCTTTGAAAAGGAAAGTACAGGAAAAATGATCTGATCTCTGAAGCTAAGAATAAAATCATACAGTTAGTGTAGATGGTTGTGAGGAACAAGTCAACAACAAATGTTTTCCTTCTTCTGTTTATTTTTTACAGTAGGTAAATAGTAAAATAGGTGCTAAAGTGTGCAGTCATCTTCAACTGCTTCAAAGAACCTGCAGAAAGAGAAATGGCTCAGCAGGTGCAGGAGTAGGCCATATGAGATTAAAATGAATGATATTATGATTGCAAATGCTTAAAAAAAAGAAGCAACTGCATAACTTAATGAAAGAAAACTAAAATTTACCAAAATCCTCAATCTTAAGACATGATGACTTTTCATGAGACTCCCAGGCCTTAAAAGTATATAGCAGCAGGTGGTGGTGTAGCTCTCGCTGTTGTTTGATCACCCTTCTTGTATAAGCAGTAATCTCACAAAGAGTGGCCAAAGGTTACGGCGCAGGACAAAAGCATTGTTTTTCTCCAGTAGCTTTCCAATATGGAAGGAAGACATGGCAAAAGCTGAACATACAGATTATACTTTATTCTGATTATCTCTAGACCTCCAAAGTTAAGGTGAAATGCTGCCTGGATGCATCTGTTGCTTCTGTGTAGAAGTCACTAAACCTGTGGAGAAAGGGAGAGAGTTTCAGTCTTCAGAGCAACCACTTTATCATGTTTCATGGATATTATGCTCATAGAAACACTTTTATAAAGCCTTTAAAATAAATCAGAAAATAAATGTAAGACCTAAAGGATAAAGTAGTTACAGACTAGCAGGACAACCATGATTCTGATGTGCAAGTCTGCTACATATTTTGAACTATATAATATCCTGTATATACATACAAGATTTTCAGCCCCACCTACAAAAGTGCTTGTAGCTAAACTTCTCCTGCCCAAGGAATATGAAGCCACATTAATCAAAATATTTTCTATTTCACAAATAATCACTGAAATACATGTACAGTATGAAAACATTATAGTAAAATGGTTTAAATAAAAACTGTATTGAAGCTTCATCTTTCCTCCAAAGCAAACAAAACAATGAGCCAAGCCTGAGGAAGATTTAGACAAGGCATCATGATTCATATCTCTTGGCTGATTGCTGGTGGCCTCTCTCTGTGCAAGCATTAGTGGTGTGGCATTTACCTTTGATTAATTCCTAAAGATATCAACTATTATGCAGAGGAGTGTGTTCTCGCTAAACTCCCTCTATGGTCAGGGGATAAATAAGTTAAAGTTAGAGGATGATTCAGAGAAGAAATCTTTGAGACAAATCCTAATGAACAAAACTAGCTTATGTGGTGAGAGCAATGAGACTGTAACAATATCAGAAATCAGATGCTGATATACAGGAGCCTTGGGTAGGTTTCTCTGTTCACATTGAATTCTGGCACTGTGGCTATTGCAATAATCACAATTTTATGCTGCATATAGGCAAACTCCTGTTTGCTGTAAAACATCAGGAAGAGAAGCATAAATACTAGCTTTGAAAAAGCATCTAGACAAATTTCCATCAAATCCTGATCATTAATATCCAGTTGTGATTTAATTCTAGTATGTACTACAAATGTGACAACATACATTTAAAGCACAATTGACACTCCAAGCTGATGAGGAGAGAACCCAAATTCTAGTGACTACCTAAAGACAGCTATCCGAAGTGACTATCTAAAATCCAATTGTCCAACCACCCCCATTTTTTTTTTGACAGCAAAAATAAATATCTAAGGTTTTCTTCTATTATCAGATCATGGTAGGATTCTGCCTTCAAGGGCCGGAGGCTATCAGTAACTTTGCTGCAGTAAGACACCTTGTGGAACACGAAGGGGACTCAGAGAAAAGCAAAGTTATGTCAGTGCTTAAGACTTTGTTACTGACATTACATGGAATAAAAAAGGCAATATGAAACTTTGAAGCCCTAAGAATTAAATTGTTGTTTTTAGTTTTCTTTTTTGTCAAAATAGTTGATGCAAAAAATGTACCCATGACAATGGGTTTCTCTGTAAATGGATTTAATTGTTGCACCTCTGATAATACAGAAGAAAATATTTTTAAATGTTTTCAGAAAAATATATTTTCTTTCATATTCAAATTCAAAATCATGATTGCTGTGTGATATCAATCTATTTTAATTAACATTAATTTTATTCTTCATCAGTCACATCCTAATAGAAGATGGGGAAGATTTCTCTTTTTTCATTCTTCTTACAGCTCACCATTTAGAATATATAACATGAGTGTTTATTGATAAACTAATAGAATGCATGATGAAATGGCTCTAGCCATAGCTCTAGCTGTTAAACATTGACCAACAAATTAACGTTATAAAATATGTACAAACTACAGTATGATTCCTGTTTATTGAACCGTGTAAGTCCTTACCAGATAAGCTGTCAGTAAATATTTTATCAGATACACATATTTAAATTAATGCAATTAAAGTAAAAAACAGTTAATCAAAGCATTGTTACATCTGGCTGGAAAACAACAAAAAAGGTAATTACGTTTATTAGAAATAACATAGAGTATATGACATTACACTGAATGGAATTCAACTCAGAAAAGCCCCTCTGTGTGGGGGGATTCTTATGCAAGTGAAGGAACAGCAAAATCCCATCAGGTAAAGCCAGCTGGCACAATTCTTCGTACATACTGCTTTTACATATTTCACTTTTCCTCCTACGCATCTCCTATCTTGTCCATCTAGGCTATAAGCTCTTGGAGGCAGAGGCTTTTCATTGCGGACCCCCAAATACAGCCGAAATGCTGATAGTCAATAACAGTGATGGAGTTTAATGTCAGACATCAAGACCTAGGCACCTCGTCTGGTGATTCAAGTATTCCCCGTTTCCTACAAAATGTTGGGAGTCTCAGCCAAAGAGCAGATGTCCTTCAACAGTGGCACCAGAGTGAACCAGTCTTGGGTATGGGTCTGCTCACAGAGGAGCTACGCGGGGAAAACATGCACGGCGAAACACAGCTGTGGCAGCGCACGCTCTGCTTACAAACAGGACCTCACTCTTTAGACTTGTCAACCCATTGCAAATTTAAAACGTCCCTTTTACCTTACTCTGATAATACCTTGAAAACAAACCCGTTCCCGACTCCTGTCAGCCTGCCAATCTCTAGAGAAGCCAGGGTGAACTGCTGTGATCCATGGATGCTGGCCTTGTCCTGCACATCAGAGGTCCCACAAAGGCACGGGCTAGGAAACGCTTTTCTGTTCCGCTCCCTTCCCCTAGCCAGCAGGACTGCTTGGGAACAAATACAGCTTGCTCGGTGTCAGTCTGGGCCAGATGTGCTTTTGGTCCACAGTGCAGCAGCTCTTTGGACACTTTCTCCTCAGCCCAAATCTTCAGGTCCCAATTTGCAGATGAGTTAAATGAAGTATGAATTCAGAGAGAGAGATTTTAATTCATGCTTTTGGAGCCATGATGAGACGCCTTAGCTGCTCTGTTCTGTGCCCTATTCAAAAGATACTTACTGAATAAATCTGAATAATGAATGAACAAGAAGAGACTGTTATCTGGTCTGTAAGTACAAAGAGGCTAAGTTTGTCAAATGAATTATTCACTGTGAATTATTCACTTAGCTCCAACAACCTCTCCATAATCCATCTTCTTCTGTCCATCCCAAGTGCTATGAACACGATCTATACCTAGCTCATATTTCAGCCTTTTTCTTTGGCTAATGTGTGAATTTAAGAATGTAGAATATAAACTTGGAGCACAGAATCATGAAAGCACTAGGCATAAATGATTATTATATTTAAAATGAAGTTAATAGCTAAAAAAACAACAATTACAAATTGCTATAACAAAGAAGAGAGCACATTCAACATATGTTAGATGCAGGTCTTGCAAACACATGGATATATGCTTAACAAGTAAGAATCTTGATAAAATCAATGGAAGAAAGTGTAGTGACAGAGTTAAAAATATACTTGTAAAAGGAGGACACAAAATAACTCATGTGTTAAGACAGTAAAACTAGAAACGTTTACAAGATCCCAGAAATTAATAAAATTACAATTGTTATAGTTAAAGCTGCTTGTACTTTAACTGTTCTTTCCCATTCCTTGTGTTCATCAAGAATATTTAATATTTTTGGATCGCTAAATCTCAATAGGTTAACTAATTTAAAAAATTCAGATTTTGATACTGGTAGCAATGTTCAGCAATACCTTAAACTCTGTTGTTGCAGAGAATGAGAGTAAGGATGACACAGTCTAATTTTAATGTAAAGCCCTAACGTAAAATATTAAATATGTAGAATGTGGCCTATGACAACCAAGCTAAAATCATACCTCAGAAACCATGCTGCAGCTCACCTACTTTGGAGAACTTGTGAATCACAGAAAACAAAATATTTTTAAGACCAGAGTATACAGGTTCTCTTTTTATCAAGTGAATTTAAAGAGATTTTTAACGCTAATACTTCACTTTCTTTATGGCATATTTTGTTTTATGCTAAGCAGACTCCAAAAAGACCCTATTAATGAAGATGGTTTAATGCCTATGCATTATTATAATGCACTCCTTTGTTCTACACTTTCTCTGTGTGTCATAGACTAAGTCATTAATCAATGGGTGCTGAAAAATAATTGTCTAGTTCTTAACAATCTTCTATTGTTGAAACATTTGGAATTTTAAGATAAAGATGTACTGGCTGCTCTGAAAAAAAATGTGGTTTAAGATTACCCTTCATGGAACTGTGGGCTTATTGTTAGAAATGCAAAGCAGATGACCTGGTTTTAATGTGTTTTAGTGCACTGTTGTTCAATTGCCTATTCAAATTGTGCTCGAAAAGTAGACTTCATTAATGTCACAAAATAATGATTTTATGTGTTACTTTATTGTACTGGCACATTAATTAAATGGAGAAGCATCATAGAATTACACAGGGTTTAAAAATAGAATTACAAAATCTTTTGGTAATAATAATAATGATAACTCTTAGTCCATTTAATACAATTTAGGAATTGTATTCCTTTTGTAGTTCTATCCTTTATGGCAGCTATAAATAAAAGACACATACTGATTACAAATCACCTGGGAATACATATCCGTAACAAATCTGTTCCAATATCTAACCTATCTATCTGACAACCTTCATGTAGACAGGGTATACTTTGTGGAAAA
Organism: Rhea pennata; assembly: GCF_028389875.1. Taxonomy (NCBI): domain Eukaryota; kingdom Metazoa; phylum Chordata; class Aves; order Rheiformes; family Rheidae; genus Rhea; species Rhea pennata. The sequence continues at coordinate 12,718,083 of NC_084664.1, forward strand.
TGTTATAAGGCTGCAGATTCCCAAACAACACAGACTAGTTCCTTTACTTCTGAAAGGAATACTACAGAACAGGACGTCAGCTAACATTTACCTCTGGTTCAGCTCTACCAGCCTGCTAATTTGACTGTGAAGGCCAGAGAAGGTGCTTGGAAAAGCAACAAATCTGAATTCCCTCTAGTTGACTTCAAGGTGTATTAAAAGACTCAGAATCTAAATAAAAGCAGTGATAGCTGCCTACATAAAGATACACGTATAGACATATAGGTAAAGGTATATATGTAGGTACATATACCTATATCTTGTATAGATACAGGTATAGGTATAAAGGCTGTTATACCACAACTCTCCCGAGAAATCCCAGCCACAGGTACAGTTGCTCGGGATGCTGGAGGTAGACATGCAAATGTGACTCACAGCTATGAGATATGATGGAAAAAAAATCCAGAATACCAGAGCTGGTGAATGAAATGTTTAGAAATCCTGAGCCAACAGAGAATATTAGCAAAATGGGGATCCAGACCACAGAGCTTTTCCAACAAACTCCAGTCAATGGAAAGTTTCTCATTAACCTAATGAGAAAGGATCAAGCCTCTTTCACTCTGAGGTTACCTCTTCATTATCATTTACAACAACAGCAACAAAGCTCAAGAGAGCTGTGTGCAAAGTGGAGCTCCTTCACTGTACGAAAGCTTATGACTCTCAGATATGTAATGCTGACTAATCCCTTTTTTAAAAAAAAAAAAAAAAAAAAAGTTAAGTGTGTAGTGGGAGTAGCCCCTAAACCTAGGATGGTAGCAGAGGACTTGAATGTACAAACCTAGGATAACAGCAGAGATCCTCACGGTATAAACACCGGTGGTCAGTTGCTGATCACTGCAGGAATGCTTGCTTAGGAGATGTGCAGAGCTGGAGTTAGGGCATAACAGAGAGAACAAGGAGCATGTATGTCACCCTCCACGTGTGTTAGGAAGGCAAAGGAGCCGATAATGACTCTATATCAAAGACTGTCACACTGTTCTTAGGGACGGGAATAGAAGAGGAAGGATAGGATGAATTGCTCCAACGCTACCTCCCCAGTCAACACCAGCAACTGGTACGGTAGCTTCTGTCTCCCCTTCAGTGGAGAAAGAGCACTGCTTTTTGATTTGCCGCTCACCACTGCAGATCGCTCAGCAGTCATACGTAAAATATTATTCTTTACTATATAACTAGGTTAAATAAATTACAAATTTAAAGCTCAACGTGTGTGTTTTCTCCTCCAACCATCCCACACAGCAAAGTGACTGATGCTGCAGCACTGGATCAGGGTAAATCTGGATGCAACCACATTGTGCCTCTATTTAGCAGCCCGTCCACAAACTGATGCTACAGATATGCCTTTTACAACTCTAAGTCATGAAGAACTTATGATTCTAGCCTGGTGTATTGCACCCCCGTCCACGTACCATCTCATTAACAGGTATGACTGCAGTCGCTGTTAACCACGTTCCTCTGTATGACAGTCGCTGTGGGAGGTTATTTAGTCACCAACAGCAGGTGAAACGAAACATGAGGAAACAAAGTAGGTGGAGGAAAGACGCAGAATATTAATGTTATTTTTTAAAATATTCTCAGCCTGATGATAGTCATTTCAGGAGGTGGGTTGATTATTTACTCCTTCTAATAGATTTTTACTTGATTTTTGTTTACCTTTTCTCTTAATTACAATTTTGGGTGAAATATCATCTTTGTAAAAATAAGTGATAAACAGTCATTGATCTTGATAGAGACAGAGCAGCACCACTCAGAGGTACCTCTTATTTAATTAATACAGTGTTGATAAAATACTAAAGCCAGTGGCTGGACTTTATTATCGCAAATGTTCAAAGTTAATGAGTTGGGAATTACCCACACATGAAAAAAATATCAGATGTTTTTATAAATATTCTCAAATATTTGCTGCTTTTTTTCCCTCCTACTGGCTATTTATTTTTCCATGATCAAATAGTGAACGCCTTGGAGCAAGCAAAGTACTTCTTTCAGGGCCTGGAAAGCATATAACACATTGTGCAGGTTATGGCAAATAAATACAAAGCCCATTATAGGAAGATGAGTCCTTCCATTGCATTTTGTGTTTCTGTTTTAGTTACAACAGGAACACACATTTTTTATTTTATCTTTTTACATGTGTGCATATAAATACTGGAGAACCCAACTGTATATATGTTCATGTCTAAGGCCAAACACCCAGTCAAGTTGATAGATCCTTTTCCTAGTGTGATGGCTACAATGAAGTAAATTCTGAGCCTAGTAAATAAAGGGGAAGACAAGAAACTGCTGGCTTTAAAAATATTCCTCCTCCTTACCACCTCAAACTCTCAAGAGCGGGTCTTTCTCTGTATCATAAATCATTGAAAGATGAAGAATAATTGTCTGTTTCTTAATTGTCTATTGTTGAAATATTTGGAATTTTAAGATAAAGATGTACTGTTGGTACTGAAAAAAATGTTGTTTAAGATTATCCTTTCCGTAAATGTGGGCTTATTGTTGTAAATGCAAAGTAGGTGACCTAATGTTAATGTATTTTAGTGCTATTTTAGTGCTTCCTATTCAAATTGCACTAGAAAATAGACTTCATTAATGTCACAAAATAATGATTTTACACATTATTTTATTAAACTTAAACATTAATTAAATTTAGAAATAGCTTGGATCTATGCAAATTTAAAAACAGGAGTCTAATATATGTTTTTGTAATAATAGAAGCAAATAGTTCTGAGTCCATTGAAAGCATATAAAGAATTCTATCTTCTCTTTACTTTTTCTCTAGATGTGTGCAATAAATAAAAGGAATACATGACGAGTGATTACAGCCTAGCTAGGAATACACAGATCTGTGTAACTCAGTTTTTCTGTTCTTATAGGACAAAGAGAATAGCTTAGCAGAGTTCAGTTTTACTTTTCCTTCTACTTCAGTGCTGTGACAGAACTTGAAATACAGAATTGCAACACAGGCAATGGAGGCCGGAGAGAACATCGTACTTCTAACTAGGCAATACTATTTACGAAACTACTGTCTTTCAAAAAATGCTTAATGGAGTACTGGAAAAAGGTGGAGAAATTATATTCTCATTAGCAAAAAAAATGACCTTGATAACAGAATCCCTGAAAGCAGATTCTCATGATGAAGCAAAGCTTAGCAAATGAATCAGCCTCCCCCTGCCCTAGAACTGTGTACACATTCTGGGTTTGTACAGAGAGAAGTACCTGTTAACAATTCAGACATAATTCAGACCACACATATTGTGTGAATTCAGGGGAAGACTCAGCATAGCGCAACACAACATCTGTGGAAGTAGTATGAAACAATTACTTCTTTCCGTATATCAGCTTTGGTATGAAGATCAACTAGTTAAAATAAAACATGTACTTGATGGAGGGGGTTATGGTAAGATGAAAGAATTGTCTGCAAAACCTAACACCAGCCATACATAATTCTTGACCTGCTCCCACTGCAGAAAAGGGAAAAAAACCCTGCAGCTCTAATATAGAAAAACTGCAACTATGACAATGTAGAGCCCATTAATCACCTGCACTAACCCCTAGGGTCAGAGTCTTGGAACAGAAGAGGAAAGTTGACTACTGGGAAGGAGATTACTAACTCTCAGTCTTTCTTATCCCCGATATAATTTAAAAGTTGAAAACTAGGAGAAGCTATACCCCTTGCTCATTCCTCTCTATAATCTGTCACTACAAGAAATGCCCAGCCTGCCCAGGACTTCGGACAATCCATGTCACCAGCAACTGTACCCTCTAGTATGACTTAGCACTGCTCAGTATCAGTTTTTAAAACATTCTCCACAGATGCAGAAATAATGATTTTTTAGTCCACATATAAGGGAACCTGAAGGTCTGGAAGAAGTGAGCTGCCTGAAATCATATCACTAGTCTCCTGTTGCTGAACTTCACAGCCTGTTTCAGACTTTCTTGTGTGAAACAAATTATGATATGAGATTATGCCAACTCTAGGTCACATGTATGGATTCATGGACTAATGTCTTATAAGGAATATGGCCAGTGGGATAGAGAAACATTTTCTAGAGGAATAGGACTTTACACTTAACCTTTTTTAGTCTATTTTATTTCATAAAATACTCCCTTTTTATCACAAAAATTCATTGAATCAGTGGGCATCATTCACCCCAGTCTTCTAATTTGCACAAAATTTTTTCAGATCTCACTTGCCATGATTAAAAATCAAATCAGAAAGACTATAGCTATATGCAGCTATTTTGTAAACTACCTGGCAGAAGTAAACAATGATGCTTTTTTAACAGTCCTCTAAAATTTGTAAACCAGTGGTACAACCTGATTAAGACTATTTTAGAATTAGACTTTTAAAAAAATAGAGTTGCCTCTCAAGCTGCCTATGAAAAAGCTGAATGAGATAAGACCTTCCTCCTTTTGTGCTCTGCATAAATGGGGAAACAAAAAAGAGGGAAAAAGGAAAAAGGAAAATTCAGTCTAAGCCTTTCCAAAGTTGTTGTTTGCTAACTTAAAATAAAGCTCTTCCCAAATTTCTTCTTAAAATTAGTGTGTGTGTGTGTGTGTGTGTGTGTGTGTGTGTGTGTGTGTATGTGTGCGAATATTACTTTTATGATGTCCATATAACAAGGAAAATTGATATCTTGTATGCATTTTTTCCCTGGCATGCAACATCACACATCATCTTTATCAAAAAAGAAAAAAAACAAAAAACATCCAGCAATATTTTTAAAATCTACCTCCTATATTTAAATGTGATTATATTACTTCTCTGTTTCATTAACAGGAAAGTAAATTTATTATGAAAGAGAATTCATCACAATATATATAATTTATTCCTTGTGGCTGGCCAATAACATTGGAGTTTCCCTAATGTGAGTGATCTTCTATTTAAGTGTAACCACCATCCCAGTTGCAAACAAACCTGTTGACCTTAATGCAACATAAATTGCACCAAGAGTCTCACTGTATTCTTTTTAGCACATAAGCTTATCAGGAAAAGTCAGGGAGAGAAAAATTCACCATTCTTTGGAAAAGAAATTGAACAAAAACCCAAAGATAGTATTATTAACAAGCCTAAGTTTGAATTCAACTGTATTAGCAGCAGAAACCAGAGCTCCTTGTTAGCCCTTTAAACAGTATCATATTAAAAGAATGACTATCATTAGATAGTCAGCCAAGCTTTTCTCCTTGCTCTCTGTCCCTGCTTTTATTTCATCAAGGATCACAACTTCATAAACATAAGAACTTCCACAAATTTGGGTACTTGGTATTATAAGTATCATTCACTACCTAGAAGCATAAAATTATCATACACAGGGACAAATTAAAGATGACAACTGTTTATTGAAGAAACAAATGCTTTCTTTCTCCCATGTCAGGTGAATATACCTCAGCACTACCCTGCTCAGGTAGATGTCTGATAAGAGTGATGGTAAGGTCAACAAATTAAATAAGGAGATGGCACTGTGTTTGCCATCCATGTTTCCAGCATTTTATCCCCTTGTGCAAAGGAGTTCAAATGTTCTTATGGATTGCCTATACATAGCATGTTTGAGAAAGAAAGTCTGTCTTGCAAAGAGATTTTATGATGGTTAGGAAAGTTCTGCTTATTATCAAAATGTGACGAGCCAAGAAATCCACCAACCCACATAGTTAAACCTGGTTCTTGAGCTGATTTGGAATGGGACAAAGGATACAAACCAGGGCAATACTGCATCATCATAGGATATTCCCCCATAACAAGAATAAACAGATCTTTGTCAGCAGCCAGTTTGTCCAGCACCTACTACTCACATTGCAGTAAGCATTGTCTAATATATCATATTGGGATGGGAAAAAATGGCAAAAATGGAACAAAAATGATCTTCAGCAAGTTAGTCAGCTCATCTACACTATGCCATTTGAATGAGGTGGAGTAAAAGAGTTGATTTTTTTTTAAGTTAGAATGCGATTGAAAAGGTTGATCACACATGGAAACAACCGTGAAGGATGAGTGAGGGTCATGCTTTAATAAAGAGGCTTAAGGAAAAACAGAGCTCAGCTCTGCTTGAGATTCAGTGAGAGTATAAGAGAAATTCAAACTGAAGATTGAACACATGTAAATTAGATGAAGGGGGACTATATTACAGAAGTTCATAATCTCAAGATTTGGAAGTACAACACAGGCAGCATTTGACTGTTGCAGCTCATATTAGATCATATTTAGCTTTAATTTAGTTCAAGTACTGAATTTGCACATGTGACAGCTAAAAGCTGAGTAGATTCATAGCTGTTATACAGCAGAAATCTTCCAGAGGAGCGTTCTGCCAAGAAAGAGAAGATGATCTGCCTGCATGATTTGTCACACAGATTTATCCATAACGCTCCTTCAGTCCCAGGTGGAAAGCATTCCACCACGACTTCAGCTTGCAAAAATTCTTCTGGGTTTCCTAGCTGTCAGATGCTGTGCTACGACCAGCAGAAGTCTTCCCTGTGTGAAAGCAGAACTTTTGGAAAGCTTGGCTGGCAGAGGGAGCTGGCCCAGAGGAACGAGGCAGTTCCTCTATGTACAGCCTCTTGTCTGAAGTACCTTTTGTTTTTTCATACCTTCTAGATATAACTAGCTTTTGACATCAGTAAAGTGCCTGTCAGGGAATAGCTATATAGCTTTAGGGTACTGTAACCATAGGAGTATAATTTCCTTGGGGATGCCCAACAGTTGAATGGAGAAAAGAAAATTAGGGTTGAAGGAGTGTCAGTCAGTGCGAGCTCACCTACGAATTGAGGCAAGAAAATGTTGCTGAATCAGCACACAGTGCCTTTCCATCCAACACTACTAGCTCCAGTGGCTCCCTCATTAAAGCATACATTTTAAACCCAGAAGTCTGTTTTCAGTGCTTAAATAGACTGTTAGCCTTCTTCTAGGATTTAATGATTTCATGAATCTGTAAGCACAATACAAAGTATAAATTATTTGCTACAAAAATTAAAAATTGTAAGCAGGTACCATTCTTTAATGTGTGAAATATACACATAAACTTATGCATAGAGCACGATAAAACTATTGGTGAATGCTGACTTTTTAATAGATGACCTTTGTAATCCTACAGAGAAGATGTGTCCTGGATATTAAATTCATTCTGCACCTAATTTCACCTAGAGTCTCAGTTCTACAGTTCAATATTTTTCATTTAGTTCAAGTTTTCATGGTTTGTTTGTACAATGCTAGAAAGCCATATAAGATATTCTCCATGCTACAGTTCTTGTTTTGGTATTCATGAAAAACTTCTTTTCCAAATGAACAACAAAACCCCCAAAATCCTAATCTGCCTTTTACCCCTTCAGGATGTGAACAGGAAGAACTCTGAATAAAAGCATTTGCAACTCAGAAAAGTCTACATCTGCAGAAGCAAATAAACAGAAGGCAGAAAATATCCTTCATTAAGTCAGGGGCAAATCTATTTTATATTCTAGCCATTTAAATAGAGCAGGATTATATTTTAGCATTAAACAACCAATAAAGTAATACTCTGTAAAGTATATATTATCTTCTTAAATATAATCTTATAATCAGATGTAGCAGAATCTTAAATAAATACATTCCTCAATAGGTGATGTTATACCCTGCAAAGGAGGGGAATCATTTCACAGGAATTTGATACACTCTTATGGCTTTTATCTTGTTTCTAAGACCTACCATTGTTTGGGCGTTAAAAGAATATTAAGTTTGAAGTTGCAAAATGCAATTTGTAGCCTGTTTCAGTGTTGTTTGCTATATTTCTACATATTTTGGTTTCCAATCTCTTGTGTAAAAAGAGAAAAAGAGAAGGAACAAGATCCCAGTAACACATCTTTTTCTCCTTCATATTAAGGTTTTACATATTTCCTTCTCTTACAGGCAGTTAATCTTTCTGAGGGTTAAGGCTGAGCCTAAAGAAAGCAAGGTGGACCACAGGTAACCAGACATATAAAAGGAAATTATGTTTTCCAAATAAAAATGGAGGATACTGGTGAGGCCCTATTTTCTGGGATGTGAAATACCCTTGCAATTCAAGAAAGTATACTTTATAAGAAATGTGTTGTCATCACAACCACTATCTTTTACTCCACAATATCATGGACATATTTTCAGAAAAGATTTATATACATTATGTGTCTTCAGTAGGTTTATAATGAAACACCGAATGACTGATTCACAGTGATACTGTGACAGTGTCTGCTCATTTGCTTTCTCATGCCAAATGCTCTTCATCCAGCAGATACCTTCCACAAGTCTATCTCTTCTCATTAAACACAAAGCCAACTTACTACGCTGATGCGTCTTCTACATTCCATGTTTGTGCAAAATGATATGACTCAACTGATCAAATTTTAAAGTTTTTTAAAACTTTTAAAGTTTTCTAAAAGACAATCCCAGAACATAATCTGAAAAATATGAAGCTCATCTGAGGAACTTTTCAAAATCTTGATATTTTGTGTGTGCTGCACTGAGGCCAGTGTTTTGTGGTTAAAGTACGCAACTGGTGAGATAGCAAAGCTCCTTGAATGTGTCCATTCTGAGATCACCTATGGAAATTTCGACTGTTATTAAAAAAAAAAAAGATAAAAAGAAAATAAACATTCCTCATAAACCTTTTTATCCCACAGTTTAGAGAACACTGATTGTTCCTTTACTAATCTTTCTAGGACTAAGAAAAAGGCAATTTCCTGAAGTGTACTCCCTCCACCCCCGGCCCTGAGGAAAATCTCATAGTTCTTTCCCATATAGTGGTCTTATGATAAAATTGCCATTTTTATATTTACTGCACCTGCACAAAAATAAAAATAAGCTAGTTTCATGTCAACAATAAAATATTGCCTTAATACTATGTTGACTAGCATATTTAAGGTGTTTTAAACAGAAAGGCTAATACCCATTTTATTTTGAAATTGACCTAATCTAGCTTACTTTCACTGAGATCTGATATTCATAATCATAATGTGTATACTACATGTAGGAATTTTTATGAGTAATTAGTGATTTATTTCCATATTGTTGAGCTGGTAATGGTGATTTCTTTTGCCAGTTGAATTGCTTGTTCCCATAGATGCCCTCCACACTCTGCAAAACAGGGCCAATTCTTTCTCAATTTACATTGCCCAACTCCACTCATTTCAGAAGTTTTATGCAGCACAAGCATTACAGAAGGATTTGTACTGGAGTATTAACCTACTTCCCATTCCTTCCTGTGTTAACTACCCTTTTCCTCTTTTCTCGCTTTTCACAGATTTTCTGTTTCCTTTATTCCCAAGACTAAAAGCCCTTGCCATGCATGTTGAAACCACAGCTGTTTCTCCACTCCTCAATGATGTCTGCCTTTGTGTCATGAAAAATAAAATGTGTCTGATGAGAATAGCGCGCTGTGGGATCTCTAGTCAAATTTACCCTCAGGCCTCAAAGGTTGTAATAAACTGTAAAAGCCACCTTGATCAAATGGGTAAACTCTTCCACATAAATCCTTATAAACTGCATGCATCTAATATTATGAAAGCCAATGGCCAGTTATCTCAGAAAACTCTTTAATTGAATTTTCATGGTCTGAATCTGTATTACTCAAAGATTTTTTCTCTCTAACTGTGAAGCCTGAAAAACTGATTTTAAAAATTTATAATAGATTTACCATTTTATCATATGACTGAAATACCTCAAATATATACTGAACTCCTAAGTCAGCATTGTTATTTTTGAAATCTGTTATTAGTTCTTCCAAAATGCATTGTCAGATATGCACAGGTGTTAAAGCTATACTTTGCAGATTCAACTCTCCTTTCACAAACAGCATGAGCAGCTGACTAATCCGCTGTTCTGGAAGTTCAGTTTGGAAATACCACTGTTTCACAATTATTTTGAAGTAGAACATACAGGAGAGTTTCCTTAACTCTGTTGTATCTAAGTTCAAGAAGGCCTCCTTCCACACCTTTCCAGTCCTAGTTACTAGCCTACCACTGAGACATGAACATCCACAGTCTTTATTGCCTGAAGAGCTGAAAACAAATGAGATTAAACCATCTTTAGTAATTACATAAATTCACCTCCTTGACTTTACATAGTAATAGGCTCAGAGTCCTACCATGACCAGTGTCACTGTCTAGGTTAGCAAGGAGGCATTAACCGCTGGACTAACGGCCCAGGACTCTCTGATTTTTAGGGAATTGCAAATATCAAGCCTTGCAGAGGAACAAAGATTTTTCAATAGAATTATTTGTTCCACTGATAAGTGATGCCTCAATGTTTGCTGCTGATTCCCTGTACAAAGCTTCAAATACTCATCAGCACATCCTTGGAGTAGCACCAGAAATCCATCCTAAACTCTCAGTGTAAATATACTCAGTGAGATGACACTAAACGTGACCAGCAATGGTGAGCATGCTGACAAACTATAGATTGCCTACATTTCTGGATCTGTTGTGAAAGAGGACGGGAGGGATCGGAGGTAGAGCTATAACGTTGCTGTGCGGACACCTACAGACAGCTGTGAGAGCTGAAACGAAAGGGAGAGTACAGGAGAAAACAGGGAGCTTGAAACAACCTGAGCAGCGCATGGATAGTGAGATGAACAACTCTGTATGAACAGTGTATGATAGTGCGTGAACAACTCTGCTTTCAAATCACTGTTGCCTGTGAACAGTCCTGCTGTATGGCTTTCTTCAGATGAAGGTACATACATAACATTAGAGAGCTTTAATTCTTATCCATGGATAAAAAACACCCCTCTCCACTACTGGAGAAGTTAGAAGGCAACATAGGCTTTCTGTAGAGAAATATTGTAATTAAGACCTCTATTTTGCTAACACTTACAATCTGGTTTAATTTTAAACATGCAGCTCTCCCATTAATGTCAGCGGGATTACTCTCATGCCTAAAGATATGCAGATGCTTAAGTGTTTGCAGGACTGGCTATTTAGTTAATAGTTAGCAGTTAATTGATTCCACCAACTAATTAATAAAGGAGGCAACATTGCATTCCTTATTTCCAAATCCAATCATGAAAGTTGCTCTGTTAAAGGATTAATGAGATTTGACCTGTCGATTCCATATGCTTACTCTTGCTCTAGTGCAATGATTTCTTTTCAAAAGAAGCTACATGTTAGAGGTAAGGATAATCTTAGAATCATAAAAGATGGAAATGAAAGAGTGTATGCATTAAAAAAAAAAAAAAAGAAAATTTTACTTCAAAATTTTCCGGTGTGAAAATGATCAGTTTTACATTAAGGGAAAATACAATTTTACAGAAGAGGATCAATGAGAAGATAAGCAAGAGATTTTCCAAATAAAGACCTGTAAGGAATTTCAACCATTGTCAAGCCTGGACTTCACTGGCTTTACAGAAGCTCTATGCACAGAACATCTGCAGTTTGGGCTAAGTGTCTAATTCTTTATCAAACTGCAATAACCTGTTTCCCTGTCAGTATTTTCTGACTGTGAATTCTGCAGATTATAACTGTGCTCATTTCTCATCAACTTTAGATTTGCAGAGGATTAATTTAATTGACTATTTCTTCAGCCTTATGATACGGGAAAGGATAAAAAGCAATACTTAACTACCAAACGATCATCGCAACAGAAAAGACATGTGCACTCTCAGAAGTGTACATATGATAAACACATAAGTATATTCATCCTGTTACAGAGAGACTTTTATGTCAAGGCCTCTGTTTATAGAGCATTTCTTTCTATGACTCTATGATTCCCCTCCGTCATTCCACATAGTTTGCTCCATGTGTATTACTCAGTTGCAGAAGAGTGTATTACTTAGCTGATACTTTCCAAACTGCAGAGCACAGCAATGGTGAGTAGCATCTATTCTCATACTTTGAAGGTGCACGTGGAGGCTGACTTTACTCCCTGTATAAAGTCCTCATTTGCGGATATTCTTATCTCAAAAACTAGAAGAGCTAATTATTTAAAAAATAGGCAGTGCTTTCGTCAGTCAGCCAGTAGCTTAAGAAGTGTGATGTTTCTGAAATACGTTCATTTGTCTGGACTACATCAAAGGCATAAAACCATTTTTTTTAAAGCCTGATGCATGTGACAATTGCACATTGCTCCTCAGATTCTCTTTTCAGACTGAAAATTGCTCAGTGGTTCAAAAGAAAGATTCAACAAACAACTGAAGTATAAAGGGATAAATTAAGATTCTGTGTAAAGATTCCCAATGCAGTTAACAGGTTTTGAAAAAGCATACATTTCAAAAGACTTGCTAAACATTCTATCTGCCAAAAGTAATAAAATAATAATTTGCAGTGGTGAAATATCTCTTATCAAAGAATCACAGTATGTGCTATATAACTGGCAGTAAACTTATTTTGACTAGGAGGAAATTAAGATACAAAGAGGTATAATCCCGAATATCTGTCACTGTCACCAACATAGTGTTATTCTGTGCCAGGACAAAAGAGGCAGGCTAAAGGACTCTTTTCATACCTTCAAGAAATGATAGGCTTTCCCTTCTTTCTGATATTTTGTGTTGATTGACAAAAAGACATTCTCCTCTTAGCGCAGATGATTTAGGTTTGTGTGTCCACTATGGAAAAATGAAAAAAAAATTCCCTGAAATCTCAATGTGTCAATACAATTTGATCTTTATCTTGAACCAAAACTCTATGCATATCATCACTTCTAGAAAGAAAAAAAGGAAAAAGTAAGATTTTACTTTGCTATGCAACTTCTACAACCTCACTAAAATGGAGAAAGGTCTCTGGACTCTATAGTCACAGCACTAGGCATTGCTCCATAGGTTCAAGTCTGCAGGGACCTGATGCACAAAGAATGTGAAGCATTGGGTCCCAGTTAGAAAACTGGCAGCTACATGCATACTAAGTGACATACATGTCCCTTCAAGTGATATGATGCAATGGGAGGATAAAGCTCCAAAGCCAAGCTGTTAACCAGAGGATTAAAGGACAGTTCAGGCTACAAGGGACCTAAGGAGCTCTCTAGTCCAATCACCTGCTCAGAGGAGGATCAGCTATGAGATACAAGCAGGTTGCTCAAGGCTTTGTCCACTTGGGTCTTGAAATCTTCAAAGGATAGAGACTGCACAACTTTTCTGGGAAGCCTACTCTACAGGTCTTATGAGTAGAACAGATTTTCCTTTTTCAGCTTGTGCCTGTTGTCTCTTATCCACCCACCATGCATTGCTGTGCATAGCCCAGCTCTGTTTTCTTGATGAACTCCCTGTAGGTATCATAGGCCGTTACTGGGTACTTGTGAAACCATCCCTTCTTCAGGCTGAACAAGCCCAGCTCTCTCAGCTTCTCTCCAATGGGAAAGTGCTCCTGCCTATGAACTCTTGGTGGCCTCTGCTGAACTCCAATTTTTTGATGTCTTTACTATAGCAGAGGGCTCAAAGCTGGTCACAGTATCTAGATGTGGTCTAATGACCAGGGGAACTGAGCAGATGGGTCCTTTCCTTTGATCTCCTGGCCATGCCTCTGTTCATACAACTCAAGGTGCTGCTGCTGGCCCCCACTGCTGCCCTTGCGCATGGCCGGATCCCGTCCTGCTTGCTGCCCACCTGGGTCCCCAGTGCTTTTTCTGTAGAGCCCTTCAGCTGGTCTGTTCCCAGCATGTATCACTACTTGGGGGTTTTCCTTCCTCTCTGTAGGGCTGAGCGTTTGTCTGGGCCGTTTTGTAGGGTTCCTGTCGATGCATTCCTCCCTCTGAACGGCAGCCCTGCTGTCAAACATACTGACAATTTGCTGTTACCCCTCAGCTCCACTACTCTACCCTCAGCCCATATCCCAGGCACAGCTAAGCACTGACCTGCCAACCATCAATGCGTGCCACACTGAGGAATTACATATGAAAGCTGTTTGCTGCTCAAAAGCAAGATGCACAGTGCTACTGAAGGGACCACAAAGTGGGAATTACAAAACAAGGGTCTCATTTTCATCTTACGACAACTTAAGAAAGCTCCACCTATGCTGAAGAGAAGCTTCCACGTCTCTAATGTAATGAGGAGCAGGCACCAAGGCTGCCTTCTGTTAAGGTGTTACAATCAGAAGCTGCAAGATACCATACAAGGCTCTGTTGATTAAGCTGCTATCTACTGAAACAAAAAAAAAAAAATATTTCCCTTCCTCCTCTCTCCCTCCTCCCCACATTGTCCAAAGGAGGGAAAATGAAAGATTTCTGCTTTTATTTTTTTTTTAAAAAATTCAGAATGTAAGTATCAGAAATCATAGATATCATCAATTAAGAATGAATTTGAACTAAATTGCTTTTCCAAGAGGTTTGGGTTCAGACTCAGAGCTCAGAGCAGAACACTACAATTGACAGCTCTGTCTTAACAAACCTGAGGAAAACCTAGAAATCAGGCAACTGTTTTGGTCAAATTCAAGCTTCATCACTTCTAATTATAAAGCTGTAAACACTTGATGGAACAAGCTAAAAGAAAATAATTGAACATTGGATGCTGCAAGATTACTGGGGCCAGTGACCTTCAGTACTTGTGCTAATCATCTCTATTCACTGTGAGTTCATTTTGGAAAGAACAAGATGGATCAGATGCTAATTAATTTTCAAGCACCATGTTTCACAAGTAGTACAATGCAAAAACTGTCTTGATAAAACTATAAGCATCCTTTAAACAATCACTTGTCTGAGCTATGAAGCTTAGTTTGCCAGCTAACTAATTGTCCCAAACAAATGCTCTGGTACATTCCGCTTCTCTCTCACCATACAAATTCAAATTAAAACTCACTGTGGGACTGCTTTCTTCCTGCAGGCTCCTAAGGCTGATTTAATTCTTATTGAAGTCCGTCCACCACCTTCAACAAAGCACTGCCTATTATTCTTTAGAGCATCTTAGCGCCTAATGAGAGGGAGATGGTTGGTTGAGGTAGTGTGTAGAAAGAGGAAAAGGCAGTCATGATTTCAACGAACTTAAAAACAAAATAAGGCAAGCTGAAAAGAGGGGAAGGAAGAGACAACAGAGAGGTCAGATGGCTGGCACGAGATCACACAGGAGGTCAGCAGCGGAGTTAAGAAGGAAGTCCAGCTTCCCACCCTAAAATGAAGCTCCAAAAGAAGATATTTAAAGGCCTGATTTTCTCCTGCTAAGTTCGGAACACCACAGTTTCTTCGACGCACTGTGCTATCATGACATTTCTGACCCAGAGAACAGAAAATGTGACAGTGCACACAGTCTTGCTGACTGTACAGCTTATACTGCTCCCAGAGCACTCTGCAGTGACCACGGTATTGTCCTTGATCCATATTTATATAGCTAAAGATATTTTAAAAACCTTATAGAATACCTTTCTCTTTTTTAAAAAAGGAATATAAATGGATTGCAGTGGATATGAAGACTGCTTTGTCGTAAAGGTGGGGACCTGCTCATGAATTTGTTCCTTTGAACGTTTGCATTTTTTCATTTCTAAGTGGTTATCATAAACCTTCATCAATGTTAAGTATTCTTTCACTAGGGAAAAATGAACCAAACAAGCCTATATGGTGAAATTTGTTGTAAATGCAGTGCTAAGCTCCAATCACCTATTCCTTGAGCATCTAAATATAAAACAATGTTTAAGTATCTTAGTTTTATTTTTAGAGAAAATAAATGTACTGAAATCTGTGGATAGAAAGGATGTCTGAAATCAAGCCTTTGCTGCTGCCAAAATATGTCAGTGCCTTTCTTTAAACCCTGAGCTTAGAAAATCTAAATTGAAAGCAGAAAATACATTTCATACACAAAATAAATAACAAAACTCCCTGTAATAGCAATATCTTTATCTGATTTTATATCATCTGGATATTCTGAAGGAAAATACTTTACAACTTTACTGGTATTACACTATCCCTTTTCAATATTGTGTCTATTCAAGTCAAAATTCATTTATTTTTAAATACTGGCTTAACATGCTTCTTAAACAATGAGAATCTTAAAAACAAACTGAAAATGTATTTCCAGGAGACACAAGCATAAAACAAAAGTGCAACTAGACTTCCAAATTTTGCATGCAAAATTAGCAAGACTTGATTTTTACTCCATGGATTTTACTCCTAGATTGCTTTTTCTTCCATTTGGTATTCTTATTTTTAGACCCTTTTTTTTTTTTTTTTTTTTTTTTTTTTTTTTACGTAGTTGTCTAAAAACACTGATGCATTACTCATGTGGGAGTCCTGGCAGTACTTTGTAATGGAAGGAAAAACAAGAATTAGGAAAAGAAAAATCGACTTAGCCACCAAGCATAAGGGCCACAGCCAAATTAGCTGCAATACTGATGGCATGGCACTATGATTTGAAAGGGGAGCCTGATAAAGTAATAATCAGCAGTGGTTTAAATTGGCTGGAAGTAACTTTGGCTATGACATATCACCATTGCATTGCATGAGCACTACAGGCTTTTTATTTTTCTATCACAGATTCACTTTTCCTTCAGAAAATAGCTGGACTAAATGTTTAAAGATTTGATTGAAAGGGAAATACGTCACATAGCAAGACATCTGTTTCATAGCATGTTTCATAGCATTACCAGAGCAGAGGACACAACTCAGTATATAACAGAAGGAGAGAAAAGGCCAAAGAGAGAACATGACCAAGGCAATGAGACATCATTTATTCATACTTTTACTGCCAGAAGTAAATAAAGTTATGCTTGTAATTACTGCAGCATATGTGGAACTAGAAGCAAAACTGCTGAAGCTTTATTGTCCAAACAGCACTTAAAGATAGTTAATTTATACACAGACACACTAAAGTAACAGTACCCATTATCACTGCTGTCCACTCTACCACATTAAATCTTCAGCCAGATTTAATTTAACAAGAAGAGCCTCAATCTGCCACTGCTGCAGTCAATCCCTTCTGCACTTCACAGATTCTTTTATGTGCCTGTTGAGAGAAGGAGGTGCTGTAATTAGCCGGTAATATTAACAGGCTTTTTTTCACTTTATGAAGTTGGAAATAAATGGTCACATTACCAAGTAGACTGCTGAATGCTCATCATATTTTGTTTCAAAGAGTTATTTAAACTGTGCATAAGACACATTGTTTCTCTGCCTCTTGCCCAGAGCCACTTCTGCCTTTGTGAACTGGAACTTTTCATGTGGTATAAAAGCAAATTGGGGCCCCAGTTCTGTTTGTGTGAACAGTATTGCTCCATCCAAGGAGATTACAATCTCTAATTTGAGAATATGAGGAGGAGCAGACAATACAATAGCAGAGAGATGTGTACAGATACCTTCTTCAGCAATTTACAAATCAAAGTCTGAAACAATTTTTATTTTGTCCCATGCTAAATCAGATAAAGCTTCCTTGAAAGCAGGATATACTCAAAAGTGTGACAGCAGTTTCATAAAAGTGTCATACTGTCATTGCTTTTCACTATACTTTCAGGAACCTAATTTTCTCCAACCTCTCTCTCAAAGATGGTTGAAATTGGACAGATGTCGAAAAAATATTGCGTAGGTCAGGAATACGGGGGGAAGTGGACAGAGGAAAGTGTTTAATGATTGTGAGCTCGCTTTAGCACTCAAAAGCAATGCAGAAAACAGCATACCTGGTTGAGTTATAAAAGCCTCATCAGCCCAGCTCACACTGACGGCAGGTTTCTGTTAAATGGGCAAGACAGTCAAAGAAACAGCTGCACCCAACAAAAAAATTCTCCTTTATCAGTACAGTGCCATTTTTTCTGAAGCTTCATGAAACACCTTCCACTTCCCTCCTTTAACAATTGTAACCAACGTATTTTCCATCAAGGATTTTGTTTTTCCTCCTCCAGCTTTCTATTTAAGGGGGGGAAACTGCTACAATTTAATAGAAGCATTTCTATAAAATTCAATAGGAAGCAAATCTTGCTATCTCGTTTGCATAATGGATGAATTTTGCATTTGAGTGAAGACACTGGCAGAGATCAGGAGTGAAAGACATTAGTACACATTCTAAAACACACATTTGCACTCATGTTTGCTTATACTAAGTGCCTTGGAAAGCTCTTTCAGAGATTTGTTGAACAATAAGCAGTGTAACTGCTACAAAATGAATCTTTGTAGCAGGAACCTTAGGGACAATATTAAGGAACTTAAGGGTTTCTTGCATTTGTTATAACATAGATGATTTTCTATCCTACTTTTTCACTCTTGCACAAATTAAACTCAAACTCTCCTTTGAATGCTTAAGCTCTCTCTCTTGTTCATGCTGTAGGTATTTTATCCTGAAATCTACTAATTTTAAGCTTTTGATAAGCAATGATTTTATGGAACAACTTACACTACAAGGCATTCAAGAAGCTGCAAGCTCTGCTGGCTGCACAGGTTCCACTTACGAGCTGATCAGTGAAATCTCCACATATCCTTGCTTGCCTGCAGTTTATGGATATAGTAGTGGCAGCAAAAAACTTGAGTTCACTACAAGCATAGACTAACACAATCTACAGAAGTTTTTAATAGAATGAGTCTCTGCACATGCCTGCTTTTTCAATAAATGATAGACATCTTTTAAAATCCCAATTTTTATCCCAAGTTATAGAGCAGTACTCTGACCGATGATATCGTCTATCCTTTCTTAAGCATATTTTCTGTGCTAAAATGAAGAGTGTGATTAGTTTAAAATTGAAGATCCTTATTTTACATAATTATATGTAAAGAGAAGAAAAGTATTTCTATCATTTATTGAAGCTTTTTACAGAAGTTCGTCCCTGAATTCTGAAGGAAAGTACATTTTATATGTATAGAAAATATCAGCAGTAGCAGTCAAGAATAACTATGGTAACAAGTCTAAGAGATTTTGACTCATATCATAGTCAATGAATAAAATCCCTTTATGTGAAATATCCCCGAAGACTTTTTCTGAACAAAATTATACAACTGTTTTTCCCAAAGTGTGACAGAGTATCACATGGCTGACATGACAGCCCCTGGGAACCCGGTGTTCTGCTGAGGGCTCTATTCACGGCACATGCTTAGGAATGTGTACGTACAAAAGCTCTAAACTCACTGCACAACAATCAGAAGGTGTGACTTTTTTTTTTAAAAAAAGGAAATACATATTATAATCTGCCTTAAGAAATACAGAGCAAATCTTGAAACAGAAGAGCAATGAAAAAGGCCAAAGAAAGATCCTTTGCCTAGAAAGTTACCTTAAAACTGGAAGGATCTGTCAAAAACTAGAGCAGCACATTTTGTTTTACACACAAGCTGAATAACACAGACCCTTGCTGCAGCGAATTTCAACAAGTTTGTTCTTACTCTCAAATCATTGCTATATTCAAAATTAAAAAAGAAGTAAAGTTTTACTAGATGCTATGGCCAGATTGCATTCAGATAACCTCCCAAATAATGAACAGTCTGCTTTCACTGCCCTGTGCGATTGTTTTAGTGAACACTCAAATACTTTCCCTGACAAGTTTCATTGGTAAATGAAGTCTGAGCTATGGAAACTGTCACATGTGGCTTTGCTTCTGGTGACTTGGCATTCTTCAGGCTTATTTCCTCAAGGATTTGCAACTTCAAGCACTCGAGTCGTTGTAACAGAGGTGTCCTAAAAAAAAAAGAAATAAGCATCATCACATACTGCATTTTCTCTCAAAGGTAATAAAATGAGAGCTTGCCAGCAACAAAAATTTCCACCCAAGACTTAGTAGGAGATTTAGCAACACAGTGACTCTTTTATTTGATCTGCACTTTGGACACTCTCATGATTTGTGCTACAATATGAGTAGCCCAGGAGGCAGGTCAGATACATTCTAAGTTTTTCTTCTGATTAACACAGGACATGGTTTACCATGTGACCTGCAAAGTTCACTCTGTGTCCTGTTTCTGGCCATGACTGGTAGACAATTCTCTTCTGAGGAACAGAGACCCTCATTAGCCCTTGGTTCCTAGTCCACCAGAGATCACTCTCAAGTCACTGCCCCCAGGTCACCTCAGCATATCACCGAAGAAAGATAAATTTTTTCAGCTATATACCTCCATGCTACTTCCTGAATACATCATTTACATCCTCGATTTCCACAGCTTTGCGGCCCATTTAAAGACTACTTATCACCAAAAAGGCACAAAAAAAATCCACTTTAGTACATTTTAATTCTGGAAAATTTCCCCATGAACCAGTGAAAATAGGCTTGTTCATTTGACTTTTCTGGTAAATCTATTTTGTAACATGAATAAAATCCTCATATTTAGGTTCACTGCACCATCCTGCAACCCTCTTCCAGCTCCTCTGAATCTTCTCCTGACATCTTGGCTAAACTTCTTTCTGCATCCTTCTATTCATTCCCAGAAAATCAATTGATTTGTCTCCTTAATCTCCTTCAGGCCGTAGCTATGAGGAGGGAACTTAATGCAGAAGTTTCAGTCTACTTCTGGAACTTAATATCATACCTCGTATGCCTTAACCTTAATACGAACAGGGTCCTTAGACACTCTTAATGTCAGTAATGTGCTGCCAGAGATACTCTGCTCAATGTCCCCCTTGATTCCTAGTTCTGAACCCCCTTCTATCTCTTTTCTCATTTGCTGTCATGAGTATTCATATCAAACCTTAGTTCTCTGCCCCAACACCTTATAGTTCAGACAGAGGAACTAAAACTGCCTTATGTTCAGGCAGGTTAAGGAGCAGATGTATGCCTTATTCCATCCTTTCCTTTCTTTTATCCTCCTGAAACAAGGACAGAAATAATTAATCCTTAATTTCTTTCTGCCAGTTGCATGTTCCTTTCATCTAAATACTGAGAAATATCGCTGGAGAGCCACCAAGTAAAATTTAGTACTACGTAGGACAGGTTGATTGAGTTGGTTTTTGTGACTGAAAAGAAACCCAAGACTAAAAACCTGAATATATTTCAGTCCTATCCTGCAATCTTCTAATTATTACATCCAATCATCCAATGCAAGGAAAAGACTATATGATTAGAAGAGAGTGGGATGCCTCTTCTGGCAGCAGTATACATCTGATATAAAATGAAACTGCACACTAAATTTACATTTATGGATTTCAGTGAGCAAAGGTGTATTTATGTAATAGATGACAGAATTTGATGTTAGCGCCTCACATGCATCACACACAGTGAAAATCATATTCTGACGTTTTGCATAACAGAAGTATAAAGCCCTCTATTCAAATCGTTGATCAAATTATGCTCATAAATAAAACTTTGAGATGAAAGTAAAGAGGAATTTAGCTCAGTGATGGATTTTTTCCAGGAGATAGATTTATCACATAGAGTTGGATCATGCCAAATCCTTTACAGCAAAATAAGTAGTTCAGACTTATCACCCAGTATTAAAAAATAATCTGGATTTCACTATTCTTCACACACAAGGTTTCTTCGCCTCTGTGGAGCTACACATTTGAGTTAAATGTCAGTGAAAATCACCAGCACAAATATAAAATATGTCAGTGTGAATCATAACACTAAATTTATGTAGTAATTGACACTGGCACAAGCTTCATCTCATACTTGCATGACCCACTCTATTTTGGGCAGTCATTTCTTCCTGTCAGTTTCCTGAGAATTATGGATATATTTATTCCCCCAACCATTAAAGAGTCTGGGTTTCTTTGGCCAGTTTCAGCTACAGCTAATAGGCAGAAATTTCAAAGATATTCTATACCTATGTACTTCATGGAAAAGCATAACCATTACAGATCAAAGACCCTACTACAGTTTTTGCAAGGGAAAATATGAGCCCTTTATTGTACAGTAGAATATATTTGTGACCATGAATCACAAATCCATAGGAAATCAAATTTTTACTAGGTGTGATGTGTTTGCACAATAGTCTAAAACCAATAAGGATTATAGTGTTACATGGTAGGATCCTACATTGAAATTCCACCACTGCATTTCATTTTTCCCGTTCTTTATTGATAGTTATTATAGATTCTTCATTTCTAATCACATCACAGAAGAAAAAGTTAGATGTCTGGTGTTATAAAACTACTTTTTCCTTAAATAAAAAAATGATTATCTTGTTAAATGCCTATTCACATATGCAATTGAAAATGATAATATTGAGTACTTCTTCTGAACTACCTTTTCTTTAACATGATCAATTCAATCCAATCTATTCTGCTGCTTACAGACTTATTATTGTAATGCAAGGGCCTTTCCAACCCATTTTAAATAGGGAAAATCTATGGTATGGCAGGAAAGATAAAGGCCAGATTCTGATTTCTAAGAAACAAATTAGAGTTTGTCTATTGAAAGGTTTGAGCCATACTATATTGCATTTTAAGGCAATATTATAGGCATTGGGTAGTTTGTCATTTATAAAATCCATTCCCATTAGGGGATAGTTCATCAGTCTGAGGTAGCTAAAATCAAGCTAAATGTATTTTCTCAGTCTTGAAGATTACAAGTAGGCTTGTGTTTGCTTTGATATACAGTAGTCCACACTGTGAGTGGAGATTATTTTCTTTCCCAGAGGCCATGCAATTTTCAACTCGAGAGGAAATTCACCAGTTGAAAAGGATGAATGAATTCAACAGTCAAAGAATACCGTAAACTAGTGACTCATTTCCATTTTCTAGGGTAGCAGTCATGAGCAGCTTCTTCAAACTGAATGTACTTCTTCCCTCTCATTATTTTAAGTCTTATTCAGGGTTGCAGAAATCTAAATTCTTCATTAAAGGCTGAGTTTTAAGAGTTCTGTAGTCAAGGAAATACAAACTATTTGGAGCTGGAATTATCATGTCATATAATTCAGTTTCTAAGAACACATGTTGGAAACGTCTGAAGTGACACAATACAGAGAAGTGAATTACAAAGGCATCTAACATCAGGACAGATCCCATGATGTGATATAGAATAATCTCAAGGTGTATCTGGATACATTTCAATGGGCAACACTTTCACTGAAGGAACAGGCTGAGGAAAGAGAAATCAGTGTGTCTTTTCTAGCAGTTAATACAGCAGGATTATAGATCTGTCCCAGAGAGGAAGGAACTGACTGAGAGATCCAATATATTAAAATTTTAAAGAAAAAAAAAACAGTTGTGAAAAGCAAAATAGCTCATATATAACAAAAATACTAGCCTGAGTCAAAGTCCATTGAAGGCTGCTTACTTCCTGACACATTCAATTAGATTAAGGTCATATGTGCAGCAATATTTACTACCAGGCTGTTGCCCATATCTTGATGGAAACAGAAAGAAAAATTCCTGTAGGAGGCCCACAAATGCCTACAATGCCTTAATTGAGCCTGATGGCTCTCCTACATGTGCCCTGTTCACAAAGGTGTGGAACTGGCTTCATCTCATCCCTGCTGCTGAACACCCAAAAGTTGCACAAAGGGAGTAGGTTTTGTACACTGGAAACTGATAGGAATTGAAATGTCTCCTGAAACTGCCAGGAATTGAAGAGAGGAAAACTTAACCTTTATTGCACATGACATAGGGTCAACATGACCTGAGTCATCACACACCAACAGACATGAATACCGTTCTATGCAATTACCCACAGGCAGATACTTTTGCAGAATGCATTGTTCTTAAATTATACAAAAAGTTTCCACAGAAACAGATACAATAATTCCGAAAGATCCTTGTGCTTTTACTCAAAAACCTTGCTGAATTTGGTTGGATTCCTTTGTACAAAAACATACTAGTAAATGTGAGTAATTGCAGAATGTGATGCCAAATTTGCAGAAACTGCCTGTTGCACTGAAATACAGAGCAACAATCTCAAGATGTTGTGAGTTAAGGAGGACTGTCATTGGTTACATGATTACATATGCATGTATTTCCATGCAACCTATATATTTATTTAGTTTCTTTCTGTTAATGTCAAGAAATTGCTCAGCAACACACAACCACACCATTCTGTAGGACAAGTAGCAATATTTGTAACAGTGGTGAAGAGAGGAAACACAGTATAATCAAATGTCTTAGCTGCTTAAAGAAAAAAAAAAACTCTAAAATAATTTGTTTGCTATGTTTGCAGTGTAAGCATAATTATCCAAAAACAATAAGTACTCCATATGCCATGATCTAGGTTTCTATAACAAAATTTCTCTATTGCATTTAGTTATCCCAGATCTTTATTGATGACTATTATGGATTCTCCTGTTATAATCACATCATAGGCAAAAAAATTAGATGACTTCATTAGGCAAGTACATTAATTCTTAAACAAAAGCTCATTATTGAGCTTAGTTCCTGTTCACATTTCCAGATGAAAATAATAACATTGAACATTTTGGAAACAGACTTAGTCTGTTGGCTTAACTTATCTCCATTTTATCATCAAATTGTAAAATAAACTAACTTTTCATCACAAACATTTATATAGTGTTGCAATGGACTTTATCCAACATGAAATTGTTCAGTTTAGCAGTAAAACCAAGAGAAGTCTTTCATGTTGTACCAGCTCCACATCACTGAGAGCACCCTCATGAGAGTCAGCACCTCAGATGCCTTCCATACACAACAACTGGATTTACTAAATGAAAAACAGAGCTATGTATAATGAAACAGGAGATAAATGGAAGTGCAGAAAGTTAATGTAATTTATGTTTGGAGGCTGAAAAGAAAATTTATTTGACTTCTGTAATCCCTATACTATGCTATAGCACACTGTTTTTGGCATTCGGGCGAAAAGGTTTTCTTTGAAGACTTAAGGGATGTAAATAGATTTTTCAGCTTAAGAAAATAAACAAAAAAACCCTAAGAAGCAAATCTAGTTTCCATCTCCTAGATCCTCTTGTCTGCAGCACTTCTAGCAGTTCTAGAGAGGAAACAATCTATATAGCATTATATTTTTTTGACTATACAATATTGACTATACAATATGATCAGTTTCCTGTTTTGCTTGTTCCATACCAGCATCTTGCTTTTATTTTATTTTATTTTATTTTATTTTATTTTATTTTATTTTATTTTATTTTATTTTATTTTTATTTTTTTTATATACTGTCTAACTCAAGCACTCCATTTGCAATGGAAATTCTCCTTGGCGATACTGAAAGAGACCGTGCCCCAGCAGGCTTAGTTGAAAATCTGCCTCGGAATGAACACTCTTCTGGTGCAAAGCTCGTGGGGAGGAACTACATACCATTAACTGTCTGAAATAAGATATGCTAGGACAGTCCTTCCACTTTGTTCCCAAGAAATAAAAATATTTATAAATATAATTCATCTGGAGATACACAAACTAGCTATTTCTTTGATTAAACAAACCATTGATGAGTTGCTTAAGGAAAACCACATTCAGATGTTAAAGAAGCAAATACAACTACATGTTATTTACCTTTATATTTACTTAGGAGTTTTAATTTTATGAAGCATGCCATGCTATGTAAAGATATTAATCTGAACAGAGTACCATCTATAATTTTAACAGAAATATTCCTCATAGAATTTTATTTAGTTTTTCCAATTCAAATTCAAATCTGTAGATGATATGATCCAGCTCTTTAGAGTGTCACTGTAGAGACACACGCCACTTAACCCTTAAAACTTCCTATCTTCCCTTTTGAAAACATTGCTATTCTGTACCCAGCGCTTTCCTGCTTCAATTTGGCTGAAGCTCCCCCCCCCACACGTTCCATTCGGATCCTAGCATCCTGTCGAACGCTTCCCATGATCTCTCAGCATTTGTTGGCATACTACCTCGTTAGCTTCGTTTTATTCCTTGCTGAGTGTTTGCTCACGCTCAGAGCCTACCTCACTTCCACCATCAGTTAAGTTGAAAGTTTCTGTTGCTCCCCAATTAGTGGTGAATCTATTGTTTCATTTTCTTCAACAACTTCTTCCACATCATTTCGGTTGCCCACTTTGTATCAATTTCATAACCCCAACTAAAATTATTACTTTACCATTTCTTCAGCAGAACATTAAGTGATGAGGAACTTTTTGCTTTTTGAGAACCTTTAACTTAACCTTCAGCTACACTATTAGGAGGCAATGATTATTGCTACAGAGTTTTTATCATATATATTCATATCTAATGCTGACTCCCAGCTTTTCCTTTTCCCCTCAGCTTGAGTTAAACTAATAAATGTGAATTACCTTATAGTGATATGTAACTACATGAGGGTAAATATGTAGTTTAAACTTTAAGTCATACCTTGCCTATGTAAAGGAATTTCATGCAGATTTTCATTAGAGATGTTTCTGTCTCAAGAGATGAGATTTTAATGGAAATGTTCTGTATAGACTTTCATTATGCATTTTGAAAAAGCCCAGTGGGATGGATTAAAACTTAATATTGGTATGTGCATAAGTGGGCAAACCTGTGCATGTTATGTATGCATGTGTCCCTAGAATCTTTTTCATATAAAAATTTAAATTAAATGAAGAAAAAAGATCTCAGCACAAGCACTGTATATTTTGGTAGAATATCTCATACTTCTCCCTTTTGTTTCAGCTTTACCTACTGAAAGCTACAGTGATCTATGATCACCAGCCAGACTAACATAACCAGTAATTAAGATTTTTCCTCTGTCACATTGCTAAATCTAAAACAAGAAAGGATCATCTCCACCTTGAGAGGCATCGGTTGAATCAGATATGCTTTCTTTCTAAAAATATTTATTCCTTTTGTCAATGATTTTACAAGTACTAGTTCTAGATACAAAACCCAGAAACTTGCTAGGATCGCTGTGTCAAGTCTTGTATGTGCTAAACGTTACAGAGAGGCAGCCTCCAGGACTCAAACTTATCTTCCCTAGTACACAATTTAAAGTGAAGCTGGTGCCTTTTAAAGAAATTTGAAAGGAGATCTGTGGCCTACAGGTACAATAATTAATTTTAAGGAGATGTGGACAACATATTTTGATTTTCACTGATCTTCAATAAGATCAACAATATCTATATTTAGAGTATTTTTGTCTTCATTTCAAGCTAGGATTCAGACTTCAAGACACTGGAACAATACAAAAAGAGAGAAGTTCTTTTGAGGAGCTAAAGGCTGATAAAATGATGTAAGCAGAACACATGAGAACCTACATGGTCTTTTCAGTCAAGAAGATTCATTTAATCCTGGAGATTACTTCAAAATGCAAAGCCACTGCCAAAGACTTTCTTGTTTCCAAAAGTAAAAACAAAACAAAACAAAACAAAACAAAAAAACCCAAAATCCTTTCCCACAATCTTTTGCCTTTCCAAAAGTCCTAATAAGATGCGTTCCCTCCTGTGTAGTAACCAGGTGTGACACTGAGTACCTCAGCGTAAACCCAGTGATAATTCTCATACTCTCAATTCTCAGCATTCCTCTGCGATGTTTTAGAAGGAAACACTTAGCAAAGAAGAGCATGTGCATGATGCCTGTTCTTAGTCACCCTTACCCTTCACGGAGCGTGACTAGAGCTCCTATGCTCAAGACTGTGCAGGAGCATCTCTTACTGCTGTGATATCTCCCTCTGCTTTGCCCTGCATCTTCTTGGCCCTCAAAGGAAGTCCCTTTCATGAGGATGCTCCTCACAGGCATGCTCAGGACAAGGAGCTGCCATTTGTCCCCACCTTTGGTCTCACCAAATCATATTCTTCCTTGCAGCAGCGCTGCTCTCTTCCTCACAGACAGCTGGTCAAAGCTAACTTTACATTTCAAAAAGGGCAGCTTTCCCTCTCCTCTTGTTCATGAGCACCTTTCCTTGGTTAGCACAAAGAAAGCAGCAAAATCACCACAGACAGCATATTAATTTCATGCCTGTAGCTAACCAAACTTCAGGCACTTATGAAAAATCCATAAAAAAACTATGCACACTGCTATTTGGGCTACCCACACTCCTAATTTGGAAGGAAACATGAACCAGTCTAAAACATGTACTTCCAATGGAAATTATAAAATCTACAGGTTTCTCACAGTTACAGTATGTTAGAACTACTGCATTTTGCATTTACAGTTCCACCAATTGCATTATTCAATCAATAGCTTACAAATTCCATTTAATAATACTAAGTCACAGTCTGCTCTCAGTAGCAGATGACATAGAAATCTTATTTCATGTAAGTCTGCCCACTTATTCATCAATAATGTGGAAGGAGGGCTCTGCCTGTTAAGTAATATTTATTATTGTAAAATAAACCACAAATTAGCATACTCCAAAAGTTATTTTGCACAGCGAAGGGAATAGATTTTGTTCCTGTTTATTCAAGTTTAAAATGAAAAGAAATGTTATAGTCTGCTTTCAGATTTAGACAATAGAATCATAGAATCAGTAAGGTTGGAAGGGACCTCCGGAGATCATCTAGCCCAGCCTCCCTGCTCAGCAGGGTCACCTAGAGCATATTAGATCATCTAGTCCAGCCTCCATGCTCAAGGAGGCTCACCTAGAGCATGTTAGACAGGGTTGCATCCAGGCGGGCCTTGAAGATCTCCAGAGGAGGAGACTCCACAACCTCTCTGGGCAACCTGCTCCAGCGCTCCGTCACTCTCACAGTGAAGAAATTCCCCCTCATGTTCAGGCAGAGCTTCCTGTGCTTCAGTTTCTGCCCATTGCCTCTTGTCCTGTCACATGGGACAACTGAAAAGAGTTTGTCCCCGTCCCCTTGACACCCTCCCTTCAGGTACTTGTACACACTGATAAGATCCCCCCTCAGTCTTCTCCTCCCCAGGCTGAAGAGGCCCAGCTCTCGCAGCCGTTCCTCGTAGGGCAGGTGCTCCAGCCCTCTGAGCACCTTCGTAGCCCTGCGCTGGACTCTCTCCAGTAGCTCCATGTCTCTCTTGTGCTGGGGAGCCCGGAACTGGACACAGCACTCGAGATGAGGCCTCACGGGGCTGAGTAGAGGGGCAGGATCACCTTGCTCGATCTGCTTTCAAGTGACTGAAAGCAAACACAGATCATTTCTGATCACTTTAAGCAAACGCTTTTTTTTATACTTCAGTAAAATATTCAGGAACAAAATCCAAAAAATTAAACAGTCCTTTGAATGTGCCTAAAATGGTAAAGATTTATGACAAATTTAAAAAAGCTTTCTGTTCCATAAGGAGAAATTGAAAATGTAATGTCCCTTAACTCTGAATGTTACTGGTACTTTAAGTTTTTAAATGCATACTCAATTTTAAAAATAAAATAATTATTGCTTGAATTTCTGCTAAGTAGCAGACACTGCCCATGATTAGAATTCTATTCACTGTTGCCTTTCGCAGGTATCGTAATTATAGCTTGCAAACTGAAAGCACAAGATAAAGATTATCTGTGCATGTTTACAAGTTAAAAGGAATGCTGAGATATAATTTATTACTCCATACTGAAAGTGTGAATGCTCTCACAAATTGTATCTCACTATGTTAGAGTGATATTTGCTGATGCTATGCAGCCTCCCATACACACTTATTTTTGTACAATTTCTTCAACGATTGGATGATACTCCTAAGCATGGAGGTAACCAAAAATCCATACTATGACATTGCAGCTTTTCCTACATACATGCATACATGTTTATTTTTGCAGCAGGAGAAAGTCATAACAGTTCTTCTTGGTATTTTCAAATATGCATAATTTGAAACCTGATTCTCTTTAACACACAGCTGACAGAAAAAAATCTCTAGAAATATCATCCAGTTGCCCATGTCCTACGTTACTGTTTACTGACTGAAAAACTTAAAACCCCTCATATACTTGAGCCTGTGTATTAGATAGAGCTACTAGAATCCTACCAGAAGGTGCATTGTTTCTTTCCTCTCCTTCAAAACAGAACAAACAAACAAACAAACAAACAAATTTATTTTTACCAGTACTGAAGCATTTACTTTGTGGAGGTGTATGTGTGGGAGATTTCTTGTTCAGAGGCAGATGACTATATGAGTGTTTAAATGGACCATAGAGACAGTATGTTCTGCTGCTCTGTTTACGTTGTCTATACACGTATGTAAAGACTACACTCCACAGTGAGTTGAAAAGCAGAGATTGATTTGACCCAAGGTAAGTGAACCTTTGTTGTAGTATTTGGTTGAAATAGTTGGAAACTGGTAAATTTTAGTATCTTATAGTCAGGAGACTGCAGCTATTTTTCTGGACCTTTTGCAGAGACCTTTTCAGGTAGCTTTTGGAAATGAAGGCACTTACCACCACTAGAATAGCAGTCTTAATGCTTTGGGAAATACTTTCAACTAATGTTCCTCCTTGCAAATTGACTATCCATTTCTTCTCAAAGATGTCTAAGATGTAAATGGCCTTTTTCAGAGTACGGTGGTGGTTGTGTGTCGAAACCTGCTGTTCAACAATCCCAGCTGCATGCATCTTATTATCCCAGCACTGATTACAAGATCCCATTGACCACAAGCTGCCTGTCTGCCTGTCTAGATGGTGTGATTAGTATATAATCAATCTTTAATCCAATCGGAAAACTCACTGCCTGCAACTGATAAACGTCTCGGTAGGGTACTGATGAAGCCAGAGCCTTGGTATCTCTAAGGGGACACCTGCAGCATGTGATGTGCAGAAACTAAGCAGGCTGATCTAAGAGGAAGGAATTAAAGTGGTTTGGAAAAAATCTGATAAACAGCATTCAAACAGAGCAAATCAGGTAAATAAAGTGTGAGGCTCAACAGCCTCGGACCTCCTGAAACATTTTTCTGTTCCAAATCCTAATACAGAGAAAGAATCACCTTTTAGCTTGGAAAGATCATTCAGGACAATATTTAATTTACAGTCATTAAGAAAAATTGCCACCAGAATATTTTCTCTGATTGTAACATTTCCTCCAGTACATGAATTCTTCTGTGCTGCTTCAGTTCTGTACTTTATTTTCTGTATGTCTTCACTGGATACTGGAATAGAATGTGACTACGACTTCCATAATCACAGAGCTAAGAAATAATTGCCTGTTCTTTGCTGATTCTTTTTTAATTTCTTGACCCAAATTAAATATTTTTACTCTCTTTATCTCAGTATTCTTTTGTAATTCTACAGATGGGATGCTTATTATTAAAGCTCATATTAAAGTTGTAAAAAAATAGCACATTATTATGTGATAAACTCGATGTGATTTATATTAATCCCTAGTGCTCTGCTTCAGGGCAAATAGTTTCCCATAACTTCCTTTCTATGATATGACCTGTTCCTATTACACTAACATTCAAAATTAAGAATCCTGATCGATTATCTTATTGAAAGTTAAACAGCTTCCAATATACCTCACTTTTCACAATATAAACATATCTTTACTATTCCATTTTCAAACTATTATTTTTATCAATTGTATAATTAGTTTCAACATATTTCTAAGAACCATCTTTATTTCAATAAATACAGATTATTTCCACACATCCCATGGATTTATGCTTCTTTGTATCTTCTTGGTGAGCTGCACTCCTACTTTCATGCTTCTCAAGGTATCTGGCACCCATCTGAGACACCTGCAGCAAAGCCTACATTTATCAATGTTTACAATAAGCTTAAGATCAAAAGAAACAAAATTAATCTGTCTACTAAGTCTTTTTATTCCTAAATGACCATTTCCAGTTTAATCATTTCCCCAATTTCAAAGTCTCTCTCTAATCAGCACACAATGAACAGCATCATAGTAAAATAATCTAATTGTCACAGCTCTAGATTCTATAAAAAAACTTTCAAAACTACTTGAAATTTGACATTTTAAGCAAAGCCGATTGTTAAAAGTTTAACGTGGCTATAGTGTGTACGAAACAATGACCAAGTGCATATAAGCATTTAAAACTTGCACTTCAAAGTCAGTATGGACCACTGTAAACCATCCTGTATCAAGCTCAGTGCACAATTTTAAAATGCACTGTGAACTAAAATAGCTTATACCCAATAGGCTTGAACATGCCTTTGAAGAAATATGGAAGATATCTACTCTTGTAGAATATGACCTCCATAACTCAATTTATGGGTCATTCCCTCACTTGTGGGATATTTTGAATATCATAATTGTAAAAAGAGAAAGAAAGGAAGCAAAAATGTTCAGTTATTCATTTTGCAGGGTTTTTTATTAAAAGCAGAAATAACATTAGATGAAAATCATTTCACTGATAATTTTAATGAAATATGAAGTGCTTTGAATATACTTTATTGCAGGCAATATAGAAAAAAGGCTCTGGCTGCTTAATGTGTCATTTAATGAACGGATTCCACATTGCTTTATCCTGCTACATTTGGAAGTGAGGGCCTTGCAAGGATGATGGTGAATCCTTTTAAAAGGGGG
This sequence comes from Rhea pennata, assembly GCF_028389875.1. Taxonomy (NCBI): domain Eukaryota; kingdom Metazoa; phylum Chordata; class Aves; order Rheiformes; family Rheidae; genus Rhea; species Rhea pennata. The sequence goes on from NC_084664.1 coordinate 12,750,185, forward strand.
CTTCTTCCCACATTTTCAAATTACATTTCACTAATGGAAAGCCGCAAGTATGATGAGCAGAGATGAGGCTGAATCATATCACTGGCACTAACTACCTTAACAAATCTCACTGCATTTCTAATATGGAAAAAGAGTGAAGCAGGTAATGTCCTATAAAGATGAAGGTCAGACTGTGATCACAAGGATCCCACAAAATCTGAAATCTCATCTAGTTTGGAGCACAGTTGCAGCACAGTTGCTCAGTTAGCCCAGCTGAAATTCAGGTCCTGTATACTGCTCTCCAAGGTGGAAACTTGGCCTAACAGAACACGAGAGTCATTACAGTCAGACTGGTAAATGTTATTTATTCTATACCTTTTTTCCTTTTAATGTCAGCTTAGAGAAAAACAAACTAAGTAGCCAGTGTTATAAAGATGCGTTGCAGCAATAATCCTTTTCCCATATCCTGACACACTTTTCTGAAGGATACCTGAATCTACCTGTTTTTTTTGCAATGAGATAGCTCCACACTAGCAAATTTCCCATTCTCCATCCCAGACTAACTTAGGCTCTCTCTGTTACCAGTTCTCATTTCAGGTTTTTGCTCTGTAAGAGGAAGATTCATTAGCCATATCTAACTTAGTAAAACATAAACCATAACCATTCCCTGGCCTTGAGTCCAGCTAGTGCTGGCCATCTGGATCTACACTGTACAGTGCCTGACCCTGTATCTCTTAATACTAGAGAGTAATGTCCTTCTCTGTGCATGCTGTTTTCCTCATGATGCCTGGTGTCTGTCCAGAGTGATCAGGGACCATACTGTGACACAGAAATGCTGCACAGTTAGGCAGTCCAAGTGATTTGTGACCCAGAGCTCAGGCATGGAGGAATGTCAGAGGATCTAGAATACAAGGAATAGCCTCACTGGCCTGTAGATGAAAGAAGCAGAGATGAAGAGAAAGGTTTTACCCTGGGATTTTTCCCCATTTACTTTTCTGATGCCGAAGCTCACTCAAAAAGCTTGACATCAGTGAATGATAAAAAAAGATTGTGTGTAGTAGATACTACATGTTACTGGAAGAACACCTTGCTTTGAACATGTGATAATGAGAAGTAAAAAATACATTTACAAATTAAAAAAAACCTTTTCAAATGTTCTAAAACAGATTTTCCTCAACAGAAAGAAGGCAAGTTTAACACAATATGGTGTCTGAACCTGTCAGTTATGTGCAAGTGCCAAGTATTGTTAGAGATCACATTATCATACAGATCCATAAACAAACAGTTGCATAATTTCTCAAATGATTATCACCTCTGAACACCTGGTGTGTGTGTGTTATATATAAAAAATAACACACAAAAGTGAGAATTTTACTATGCTGCAGTGCTGTCATGGCAAATTGCACCATCAAAATCCAATTGCACAATACAGCTTTAGGCATCAGTATGATGAGAGAACTGCAATATATAATCATAGAGACAGTGCTCCATTAAATAAGATGTGAAACAAGCCAGCAAGGAGCCTGAAAAACCCATGAGGTGCTGTAGGCAATGTAATAGGACCCCTTGGTCAATGGTATGAAGACTGCTGATAAATCAAGACAATGAAAGAAGGAGCTTCTCAGTTAGCTTGAAGCAACAGATCCTCATTACAAACCCTCACAAGAGCAGTTCCAGCACAGTGGCAATATCTGAAACAAGACTGAAATTTATTAGAAAGGTTTTTGTGTACTGAAGCCAGTCTGCAATGTCTGAACAGCTCTGTCTGTCTGATGTGAAGAAAAAAGATGAGGAAATCAGCTGAGCTAATAAATTTCAAGTAACTACCCCTTTTAACCTTCTAATGAAAAAATATATTTTAACAATATTTTACTCCACAAAAATATTCCCTTCGTCTTGTGTAGTTTCTTCTTTCATTGTGCTGCTAAACAGGAATTGACGCGGCCAAGAACTTGTAGGAGAAAATTGAACGCCATGTCCAAAACTTTCAAAGTATTTAGGAACACTGTGACATACAAAAGACTTATCAGATGGCATTCACTAAGCCTCTGTCCTCAGGATCTCAAAGTTCCCTTGACATCTATATCTTTTCTACAAGAAAGCTACAAATCTCTAAATTTTTTCTAGCTCAAGAAGCTGTCGACTTTGTATGTCTTGATGCCTCATTAGGATGCAGCAAGTAAGTGGGAAGGAGTCTCCATGCTTTAAGGCTCAGTCTGGCACATGCTAACAGAGTCGGATCTCATTGTAACTGTGCTTGAAAAAGCTACAAAAAGAAAATGTAGACCTAGTGTACAGTCTTCACCCAAAGACAGGAGATATACAGGCCTCTGAAGACAATTGTCTTTTTGAAGACAAAAATACTCTAAATACAGATATTGTGTTTTCTGAGGTACACCATCTCTTTCACGCACAGAGATTTTTACTTAAACAGCAAATGTAAAATTTGTTAACTAGTGTTGGGAGCATGAACTTGAATTTTCCCCAGTGGCATGGCTTCAACAGGACAGGTCAGATAAAGTCAGTTTCCCGGACAGTGAATGCCATGGATTTGAAAGCCCTCAGGATCCAGACCTCATTCCTCCATCTTCTTTGATTAGAATAACAATCACAAAAATGCCCTGTTTCCTCACCGCATCAGGTCACCTTTGTTTTTGAGTTTCTTTGAAGAGCAGATGAGTTCTGAACAAGAAGATCCTCCCAGAGATACCGCTCTCTGGTTCACCCTACACCCTTCATGGAGTTATGGAGGTCAGATTCCAAATCATTTAGGGCTTCACATATGTAAAATATCATAAACTTGTGGTACCAAATACAAACTACCGCTAATGTGAGATCAGAAATGCTTAATGTATTCATAATTAAATATGATTGAAAAGGACAGGGCAAATCAAGCATGCAGTTTCCCATATTAGAGCAATGCTTACGTTTAACCTTTACATAGAGTTTTGTGGCTGAGGGTATCATTTTTTTTAGACGGCTGCGGCAAGGGCTTTTGAACTCTCAAATACAAATCACCTTTGTGAAGCTTAGTTTGATTTTTTCCCACATGAACCAATAACAGTTTAGTAAAAGTTTAAAACTGACTGTTTGCAATGAATCCCACTGAACTCTATGGTACGAATCTGTAAAGGCAAGGAAATGCTGGGTTGTGGACTAAACCCTGAAACTCTGGTAGCTTTAGTTACTTAGTGATACTGTTCAAAGGGATTCCATTTTGCCCGAGTAGCTTAAACCTGAACCAGTGCTCCACGAAATGCTTCACAATTCACAAACTCCTGAGCATCCTCAAATTCGGTGTATAAACATGAGGTTGGTGGTATTAATACACTTTCCACATGAGCACTCTGTAACATCAAGGATTGGTCTCACACTCCTACAACTATGCATTGCCAAGGATTTGAGAGCTTGTCGTAAACACTTACATACTAAATATAAAAAGGCAGTATAGAGATTCTAGCACAGATATTCTTTTGAAAATATTTCTCAGTTCAGAGCTTGAAATGGTTCAGAATTTGGAAAGCAGCAGATTAAATATCATTTAAATTATAATTAAATTAGAATTCTTGACAACAGCCTTAGTTCGAAAGATCTAGGTACAGACTACAATTTTATAGATTGAAATATATTCAAATTATAATGGAGCTGAAAGAACCTTACTGTTTTTTATTGACTATCCAGCCAGTATATAAAAACATATTTACTCCAGTACATTTTGTATATTCTAAAATCATGTCCTATATTCAGTTGTTTTGTTTACCTTATTCAATTATAATGCAGCTGTTCCAGTTGACATGATAAACTCCATAAAATGCCCTTCTTCATATCTGCACCTGACATAAAAATACAAATATCTCATTATCAAATTCCAACACGAACAAAGTTTAAATGTTTCTCTGAAACTTAAATAGCATATTGTTTGCAGTAGGCCAGATCCTGACAACCTTGCTTCAGTTTTTACTCATTAACCACAGAAATACTGGAAAATGATTGTCTTAAGCAAGTTTTGTGAAAATCTAATGACTTCAGGACTTCCAGTATACTGAAAAAAAAAAAAAAAGAAAGAAAAAGATGTGAAACACTTGACTAATAACAGTCCTGTGTTGTTAATAAAACATGAATCCAATGTACCTTTCTGCACCCCTTATACCCATTCACACAGAAACAAGTCACCTCAGCTTAAATTAAACAAATCTAAGAGCTTAAATTGTGCCAAATAGATTGATCCCCTCACAACTGCTCTGCTGATTGGAGGTCACTGAAGACCACTGCTGAATAATTCACTCTTCTCTCAGGAGATGTTCCTCTCTGCTGGGGACTGCATTTTTCTGGATACATACCAGAAACAAACCCCTTCTGGCTTGTAAGGAGATCTGTCTTGTCTATGCATCACTAAACAATGCAAAGATAAATATGCTAGAAGCAAGGATATGTTTCTAGAAGCATATTTGTTAAACAAATAAACAAAAAACAAAAATCGTGTCCGCCTTACTTTGCCCTTAAAAGCAAATTAAGTACGTGATATGACCCCATGTTCTGAAATGTCAGACGTTTGTAACATTTTTTCAAATCAGTAATGATTACACCTGCTGTGACATCTTCATTGCCTTTAGGGTACCAAAAATTCTGCTGTTTTCCCAAACTGACACTCATATAACTATTTGCAAACTCTGGGGAGGTCATAATTAAAATGAACTGGAAGGAGCCAAAGTAGTGCATTCTTGAATTATACACTCAGTTTGAATGAGTGTATGCAAAAAAATCCTTATTTTCAATGTTTAAAAATGACTATCTTAGCAACAGTGTATTAATTGTGTTTTCTAGTTGGTCATTTGAGAGCCTATTCAGTAGGCAAAGGATATGAATTCAGAGTAATCTACTCCCCCTTTTCCTCACAGTCACAGGGCAGTCACAGGGAAAAGAGTGGGCACTGAACCCTAGTTCAGCTCCTTGTTAACTCTTAGCAGTCCCAGGAAACACAAAGGTTTTCAGCTCACTGGAATCGTCTAATTTTTAGAAACACACGGAAAAAAAGAAGTAGCATCCAGTAGGACTTTGAATTTGTCAGGGAGACACAGCTTGATGGACAGGTTTAAATAGTCTCGTACGGATAATAGTCCGGTTTGCATTCTTCAGAACCCTTGACTTGATAATATGTCAATTGACAGTTAATCTCTGGTTTACACATGAAAATAAAAGTTTTGTCCCATAAAAGTCTTATATAAGAGTGTAAGGTATGTGGAGATCACTTGTAAAAACTGTGTTCATCTTTTTTAAGGGTGAAAAGTTGGCTAGTACATGGGGATCGATCAGCAGTAGGCTAGCAGTACTTCAGTGCTGTACTTAAAATTCCCCTTTTTATATTTCTAAGTAAATTCAAGATGGTTTACATTTGAATCTAACCTGCTTCGCCTTCTTTGTTTTAATGTAATTCCCACAGGAGTGTTGTGTAAGTCAATGGGAGTCTTCTATGAGACAGTAGCAGTTTCTGCTTAATTTTGGTGAATCAAGATCAAGTATTTTTACCAGAAGCTACCCAGCGTGCCAGTGGCCACTGACCAGTCTGTAAACGACCAGTGTCTTTTAAAAGCTGGAACAGATAAATAATAGGAAGCTTCTGTATGCTTTAGCTGCATTATGGTAGTTATCTGTGATGGCAGTCAGCCATAATATATCTAACCAGATTTTCTGGACTTCTACAATATCATTTTCTGTACTTAAGCAGATGTATCAGAATCAAAGAGACTGGCAGCAATTGTAAAATAAAACTCAGGTTTTTCTCATAGTTTGCCTGATTGACTGCTACACACTGACTTATCAAAGAAACCAGGGAAAGATGTGTCACTTACATACACATCCCATTATGAAAAGTAGTCAGTAAGTTTTGATAGATAAACAGAAGCAAAACAGCATAGGCAAGAACCAGCTGGGTTAAACCCTGCATTCAAATTAAGAGCATCACAGCAGGCAGCTGTTCCACGATAAATTTGAAATGATCAATTGCAAGATTCTGGGAATGCCATAAGCATCAATCAGCTCAGGCTTAATGACATCGGCTCTATGTCAGAAAAGCTCTGTTTAGAAGATTTAGCCCTCCACATTACCTGACACCAGGAACCATGGGTCTCCATCCTGCACTACTGCCAAAGTACTACTACTACAACCAATGGCAGCAGTGTAACTTCCTGCATGAAAAGGTTGTCTACAGCTTATCCTGTGACAAAAAATAAAAGCCTTAGATAATCTGGCAACCGAGAACACAGAAGAGAGCGTGGGGTGAAGTGGAGAAGCAATAGTCCGAGGAATCTGAAAAGGCAAAAACGCAACAGGAAGGAGGAGGACAAGGCAGTTGCAGGGGAAGGAGGAGCAGAGCAGCACGAGGGCAAGCTGGGGCACAGTCAGTGTGCAGAAGTAGGGTCCAGGGTAGAAGTAAGCGTTAGATAAGGGCGGTGTGCTCAGAAAATTGAAGATTGTGTAATAGCTACGAGGAAAGTATGGACTACAGACTAGGTGACTATGCCTTAGCAGAGACCTGAAGTCATGAACAATAGGAAGAGGGGAGGTAAAACAAGGCTGTGCAGCTGAGAATGAGGCTGGGGAGGACAACATCTAGAAATCTTTGTGTTAAGGTTCAATATTACAGGATGGGAAGATGGGAACATCAGGTTAAAATCATTACAAGAAAGGTGAAGAGATGCATGGGAGGTTAGGGAGAACAGAACACAAAGAGCTGTGGCGTGTGACATTCTCAAGCCTGCAGGATCTGCAAGATATGTAATAACCCACCAAAACCCATGCATCTAATTTTTCTTGGCCCACAAAGATCCAATCTGCTCTCATCTCACATGTACTGCTCACTCTGAACTCACAATATATCTGGAAGTGCAGATGGCCTTGCAAGTAATTGAGGATCCCTGTAGAGTGAATGCTAATGGAAAAATACCCCACTTTTGTCCTTTATCTTAAGCAATGCAAAATATTCTTTACCACCTAATCCAGCTTTCATCTGTTACTTAAAGTAATATTGTAGTAAAACCCATATGACTGGAGACCATTTGTCTGTCAGGTTACATTTAACATGTTTAATAAAAATTTAATGTTCCTACAATTGATTTTTCTCTCAGTGGCACTGAATTACTTATGAATAATCTCATCTCTTCTTAAACACAACATGCTCCTCTAACAAGGTACAGCTAAACGGAGATCAAAGTGGTCTATAATACAATATTTAACTAGCAACACTGAATTGAGCTCCTCCATATTGTGGGGGTGAACAAGCTCTGACAGGGGCGGTAAAGGAGGAAGAGAAACTAAGGCAGCTCCCATCCTGGAAGGGGAATAGGAGAAGAGGAATAGGCTTGAGAGGAATACTTTGGCAAATGCTTGTGCTAGAGCTGTGGACTACTTTCTCTTGTTCTTCCTCTGCCCTTCTCTCACCAGCATTTTCTTTTCTCTAGTACTTTTTCCCTTCTCTTAAGTTTATTTCTTATCCCTAGATTGCCACTCGCTCAGTGAAAGAGCCAAGGCATGAATTCTCTTCCTCCAGAAAGAGGGATCTCCTCCTATTCCAATACCTTCCTTTCACAACTTGTTTTCTACATGCCTTAGATGGACTTTAAATTATTAGGCAGCTCCTGCTGGCATGGTTTCTAAATCCTCAGCAGATCTGGAAGCATCAAGGACAAGTTAGTATTGATTCCACTACTGTTACTTCCTGTGCACAGTTTCTATTGGAAAGCTACCTTAATCTAAGGATGTATAACAATGAAGAAATAAATTGTTCTTTGAGTCTTCCTTGAGGCTATTGATCCTAGCCCCTGAATGCTGCCAGCTCGTCGCTGTACTCCATGCCCGTACGAGAACATTTCCAGGCCCATAGGAAAGGGCATTTTGGAGGGGAACTGCATGATACCACTGGGTTATAAATAGTGATGTGGAGGCTAATCTTTACTGTAAGGAAGTTTTTATGAAACACTAATCTTAATGATAAAGATGAAGATGGAAGAAAATTAGAAATCATGTACTTATAGTAAAAAGAAAAGCTAACCAATCAGATAATAAGCATCATTAGGGCAGAAGTTAGCAAGCACATAGAGTACTTGGAAAAGGAGTTGTTTACATTTTTCATAATTAGCTAGTTTCAGAAGAAAAAGTACATCTTTCGTTGCTGGACTAATTAGGGTTCACATTATATAGGAATGTGAAATCCAATGCTTATTGTAATATATCCAGACAAGTAGCATTTACTAAGCAAAATCCTCCACTGAGACAGAATGAGCCATTCTTCATAAGTGTAGCTGATCATTCATGATGCACAAGGTAGCTAACTGTGCCAGCCACTTCGGAGGCAGCTCAGATAACTCAGGTTTCAATCAAATACTTAACTGAATGTAATAATGGAAAAAAAGGAAAAAGAGCAATGAAGTAAAAATTAGTTTATCGGAAATAAATGTAATGAAAAAGTTTCTTATACGAATTATTTCTTCTCTTTAAAGGAGAACAGCACTGTATCATATTTTTCAAAACCATCAGCCTTAAATTCTGATATATGAAGGTAAAAGTCTGAACTGTGCTTTCTGCACCAGTGAATATCAAACCATTATATAGTGACTAATGAGACTTATTGGTACTTGGGTCCTTGTGACAAGCTTATTAAACAATAATTTGGTGAAGTGTGATACTTTATGAATCATCAAAGATAAAAACATCTCTTTAAAGTATTATTTAGCAGTTGATTACAGAAACTGGAGGCAAAAAGGTAGGAATTCCAGAGAAGAAGACAAATTTGGTCTTTTCCAGGACAGCTATATAAGCCTTTCTGATACAACAATACACATTTTATAACTGTATAATTGTACAAAATAGAATTGTTACATATGAATATTATCACCACACAATTGATTCAAACTTTGTGTGCAACTTTTCCTTACTGCCTCACAGGATTAAACAAAGAACTAACAGTGTAAAATGAAAAAAAGAAAGAAAAGGTACTTTTTTGAGTTTTATCTCATAAAAGGTACTGTATTATAAAATGATAGTGTGAACAAAATAACAGAACAATTACACCTGAAAATCTTTACTGAAAATTAAACATACCTACAGTACCACCTACTCACACTTTCAGTGCAGAATGACACCTCCAAGAAATGAAATTTCTGTAGTAGTTGAGCACAACAAAAATTTTGCTGAATCCGCTCTGTTTTGCCTGTGAGATCTTAGAAAATAATAAACTTTCATCAAAGCACCAAAAAGGAGTTATTAAACCACTTCAAAGGCCATCATCCTCTCCAAATAACAAATACAAATAACAAGTCACGTTATGCTCTGAATTTCAATAATTGTATAAATTAATATTAAGAGAGAAAATAGAAGAAGAGAGGAATGAATCATTTCTGCACTGCCATCTTTACTGCTATGGTCTAGTTCTAGCTGAAGGACATTTAATTTAAAAATATGACAATGTACATATGTTTTTAGTGAGTATCGTAACAAATGCTACTGGAGAATCAAAAGCTTTCCAGGAATTAGCTCATCTAATGCTCACGAAAATGCAGATACAAGTCTGAATCATTTTGACAACAAAGTTTAACATGATCTACAGACCAGCTACTAATGTGCAAGGGAAGTGTGCACTGATTTCTACTGGAAAAAGAGTACAACCCTTTATTGAAAACTTAAGAGCTTTCCCCTGTAAATGTTACAGAAACACTCGGCACAGGTCATTGACCTGCATTGCACTCTTCCACAATTTTTATATGCGTGTCTGAAAATAATCTAGAGAAAACAGCTGGCAGGGGATCCTTGCCCCACAGCAGATCATATTTCATTTTTAATTTAATATTATTGTTGACTTATATAAAGCTTCTTCAAGATTTACTTAGCAAAAGATCTGAATAACTGAAGAACTGTTAGATCTAACTCAGGAAAAATCTTCTAAAAGTGACAAAAGATAATGCTGTAAACAATAAAAGATACTGCATTTTGGTTTATTTTGTGAATGCATATTCAAATGTGTATCTGAAAACATAAGACTACATCATGCTATTAATTTGCCCTTCAATATTTATATCACAACTTCATGTGTGTGAATGCTCAGAATTAAGGGTATATTATGTTCCCTGTCTGACACGGAAATTTATGAAATTCCAATGAAAGAGCACAAGTTTTAACCTAATTCAAACAAGATATATGCAGTATTTTCATAGAAATTGGAATTCTATGCAGAATGATCAACAAGCTGTAATGTTTATCATGAGTTTAAAAAGGTTTACTGTAAAAGCATAAAGCTCCCATGGAATGAATTTCAGGCATATTTTAAAGAAATGTAAATTTTAAAATGATCTATATACCAGTTGTTACTCTGAAATCTGAGATGTACACTGATCTAAAAATACATGATTTTTGAAATGAAAAAGTCTAATGAACATGTTGATGTAATTTTCCCATCCAGTATTCTCCCTAGATTTTTGTTATGAAATTATTTACTCTTATGCTATAGTTAAAAAAAGATTATGTCTGAAATGAGTTCTAATGCATTTATTTGATCATAGCTAAATTTTTAAGATACTCAGTTTGTTTTCCCGCTGAAGAAGGGGCAACTGTGCAAACCAGGAAATATGTCCAACATAAAGGCACAATACATTCAGTTCAGTTATTCAGAGTGATCCTCCTGTTAGAATGTCTTCCACAATTTTTCATGGATATCCATTTGGACAAAGAGAACAACCGCTAATAAAATCACTAACAAACTAGTACCCCATGATTTCAGACAGCTATTTTTAATGAAAGTGTTTTTTTGCAAAAGCTCAAAGGGAATGTGAATTTATGTGCTAAAATAAAATACTTTAATATTTATAGTATTAATCTGAAATCTGTAAAGACGCTCTCAGTTTCCTCCTCTACCAAAGCTGTGTGTGTCATCTCAAGGACAAGTCATGTCTCTCTGTGATGTGGACTTGTCAGTCCTCAGCTGTAAAACTGAGTAGCACTACATGTCAGTGTTGTGAAACATATACATTAAAGAGTATAAGAAATTAAATACAGCACAAAGGAGGAAGGAGGAAACACTTGCGATCACTTTAGAGAAATATGGGCTTAAATCACTCTGTCTATATTCTCATTATAATTATTTTTTCAAGAGGAAATTCAATTTATTCCATGTAAAATTTTCATCAGACATAATGTAGAATCAGAATTTTAATGCTCCAGTGAAGGATGAGGAATTTCAAAGCTTGTTCATGTGTTATAACCATAAAAATAGAAATCAAAGCTATTTACTATTAAGAAAGTGCTTAAAAGTGAGGTCCATTAGACCACAGAGGTGTATCCTATGAGAAATGAAAATGCTATACATCAGTATATTTCAAACCACATAAAAGAATAAACAGAAAAAATGAAAAAATGAGATGGATGAGATTTTTTAGCTTTACCTCCAGTTTTCAGAAGCTGTCTTCACGATAACCATTGGCAAGAAGCACAAAAAGACACAAGAGAATAAAGAGAACAATCAAAGCTGCTTGATTTAGTGAAGGGGCGAGAAGTCCCAGAGCAGAATTTAGAAGGCACAAGGCATTCTTCAACAGTTACAAAAAGTCGGGGGTTTGTTCTGAATTTTGCACCTGTTTTGAGGAGGCTATCGCCAATCTCACTTTTCAGCACATCCTTCTGTTCTGTAGGAACATGAGGGAACACTAGTTGTCCTCAGTTAAATGCATGAAGTTTTAGGCAGACTTTTCCATGGTTCAGGAATGTCAATAGGAAGATGTTGTGCTGTCTACTGGCTGTAATGAACTCCTCTTTGTACATACGTACATTTCTGTATACAATAGAAAGCAGTAGCTGTTAATTCAGTTCATTCACGAGTTCTGCTTGCACAGACTAAAACACAGGCTTCATAATGAGCAACTTCTCTTCCTAACAGCATAGAACAGAAAGGCATCTGCCACATTTTACTTTTCTTTTTAAGGACTAGGAATCAAATAAAGTACATAAACACAGTTTTTCTCCTGATTGTAGGCAAATAGCAGTCTAAAAGATTTTCTTGTGCTGTTTGTTTCTTTTTGTGGAAAGGTCATTTCCACTCCATGCTCAAAACCTTTCATTGAGGTTCCAGAAAGAAAATACTTCTGCTTCACATGCAAATTTGATAATCCCAGACACTAGATTAACAAAACCTCAGTGTTAAGTCAAGCAGGAAATGGGTTTATAGTTCGGAAGGGGTTGTTCAAATGAAAGATTTCTCTAATGCAAGAAGAGAGGGATGTTTGGGATGCATAGAATCACAGAATCACAGAATAGTTGAGGTTGGAAGGGACCTCTGGAGATCATCTAGTCCAGCCTCCATGCTCAAGCAGGGTCACCTAGAGCATGGTAGACAGGGTTGCATCCAGGCAGGCCTTGAAGATCTCCAGAGAAGGAGACTCCACAACCTCTCTGGGCAACCTGTCCCAGGGCTCCGTCACTCTCACAGGGAAGAAATTCCCCCTCACGGTCAGGCAGAACTTCCTGTGCTTCAATTTCTGCCCATTGCCTCTTGTCCTGTCACATGGGACAACTGAAAAGAGTTTGGCCCCGTCCCCTTGACACCCTCCCTTCAGGTACTTGTACACATTGATCAGATCCCCCCTCAGTCTTCTCTTCCCCAGGCTGAAGAGGCCCAGCTCTCGCAGCCGTTCCTCGTAGGGCAGGTGCTCCAGCCCTCTGAGCATCCTTGTAGCCCTCCGCTGGACTCCCTCCAGTAGCTCCATGTCTTTCTTGTGCTGGGGAGCCCAGAACTGGACACAGTACTCATGTAATACATGTTATACAGTGATGGCCCAGTACATATCCCCAGATTTTGCTGAGAGTTACAGTTTGTGCAAACATCCACCACCTGCAGTTGTATTCTCTATGAGCATCTTCCATGTATATGCAGCACTGTTCTTTCTGTTGCTGTGATGTACAAACATCAATGATTTGACAAACAAAGCTCTTAATTAGGAAAAATCAGAGCATTTGATACCAAAAAAGGAACTACAGAATTACTCTTTACATGATAAAAACAGAAATTAAGCAAACATTATAGAATAAGTAGTAGTTTCTCAGTGTAAAATTTTCATTTAATAAAAAGAGTTGTAAAGTTGAATGCTTAGAAATGTATCATTCCAAACTGAGTGACATGGTGCAATTTCATTTCTCTCTAGAAATATTGCATGGGAATCATCTTGCAAAAGGTTGAAGGATAAAGGGATAAATTAGATAATGTTAGACTAAAGAATGAGTGGTGCCAGAAGTCATCACACTTTTGCTTAGGAAATAATCTTGGTTAAACAGAATATTGATTTAATCCCTAACACACTGTAAAATTTATTCTGATTCTCTGCATACACCTACAAATGAATAGTTTTAACATACATTTTAATTAATAAACTAGCCAGAAACTATTTTCTGACCCCAGTGTCAACTCAACTCCGCGGTGTGCCTTGTGCCCATCCAACTAAAACCTCTTAACCTCTAAAACCTGCATCCACATCCAAACTCCTACTAGAATAGTTCCCAACACACACATATTCCTATACTGTGCCTGGGTATCATCTGGAGCAGTTTTAGCTATCATGAGCCAAAAACATTTTAATAATGTACCTGCAGTCTAGTCTAAAACTTGGTCTTACTTAACCTAGTAGTTTTAAAAAATACCCCATAGAAACAATAAATTGTTTCTTCACTGAATTACATAGATTGAATAGAAAATTATTAAATTCAATTTGATAGTTGAGCTGTGGAAAGATCTAAATTCTCATTACATTCTCTAGAATGCTTTTACGGGAAGCCTTAAAATGCATTGCTTCTTCATCATGTCTTCCTGTATCATAATTGTCTCCTTGATCGGTTCCTGCATTTTACTTTTCTTTTTTCTTTTCTTTTTCTTTTTTTTAAGCCTTTTTGTTCAAGGCTGTACTTGGTTTTGTTATACACCAATCAAAAGGTTACTGTCTAGACCTACCTTAGACAACAGCTGACCCATTAGATTTTATTTTACTCTAAAACTGACAGAATGATTCTCAAGTATTAGCCACTAGACTGCCTTGAAAAAAGCAAAATAAATTGCATTGATTTGCAGGTACTTGGATTAGCCATACTTTCTTTAAATATGAGATTTTTTTTTTCTTTTTTTTAACTGCACACACAGATATATTTTGGAAATGTTTTGGAAGAGTAATGCACACTAATTTTAGTCAGTTTAACATGAATGACTTAGAGGTTTCTCCCTTTGCTTAAAGAGTGGAAATTTTCAGACAGCTTTCTGAATGGTAACCAGCTAATCGTCACCTTTTCTCTGAGTTTTCTCCTTGCAAGTGGGCAGTCTCAGCAAGAGTGAAGGATCTGATGACTGCTGCTAAATTCTGAGGCTTTCCCTCTATTTCTTGAGGATGAAAGCTGCAAGATTAATAACATTACGGACCATAAAATAGAGACAACCATGTTGTACCACAGCAATCACAACAATATCTGATTCTGGTTTTGTGCTAGATTTTGAACAGATGTAGACTATAAAAGAAGCATTATCTTTGTTTGCAGGCTGCTTTCAAAAAAATCAGGTTAAATTTATACCTACCTGAAAATACGTTACTGCTCTGTAAGTTTAGTTCTTTTGTTAAAAGTAGAGTAAATAATCCAAAAACATGGAAGAGGACAGGCACAGTGGAAAGGAGCCCTCTCTCTTCAGGTAACGTATCCTGCCAGGAGCTGTGCCTGCTGCTGCTTTCCCATATATGCTTTGCAGCCTGCGGTTGGCTTTGCAGAATGGCTGGCATGACTCTACAAACTGTTTAGGCCAGTGCTGAGACCACTGAGATTTGTAGATCGTCAGGTAGCCATGGGATGGAAATGTTAAAGAGCTAGTTTACAGACAGCAGCAAAATTTAGCGCTCTGCCCTTGGACCACAGAAATGAGACTCCACATTAGCATTTTGCTCTTCTTGCAGCAGTGCTCTCATCTCTTCTTTTCTTTATCTTGCTCTATAAAAGAAAGTAGCTCCATTCGTATACTCTACAGGCCTACTCTCTGTCTCCTTCCTACTCTATCATTTTTTTCTATGTACTAATCCCTTCACCAGAAACACTGAATCATTTTTGGTCCCAGTGCTTGGAAAGGATGGACTGAGGAGCTACAAAATGATTGGTGAAATATCTTGGTCTTCCTTCCTGACTTAGGAAGCCATCATATTCCCACGATACCCTGCTGGGAGAGAAATTAATCATACGCTAGCTGAAACATGTAATGCAAGAAGAAATTGGGAAATTTTACCAGGCCATTCACCAGTGAGGATGAAAAGACCCAAGAGAGTGAATACTTTCAGATTTAATACAGAAGTTGTTCACATTTTACAGCAAGCATTCACTGAAACTCATGCTAAGCCTCAAGTTAAAATTATAATGTGAAATCAGCTGCAAGAATCAACTTTTCTCTTGTCTTATGTTACCAAAAAATTTTCTCCTATCACAGTCAGTGAGGTTGTATTATTACAGCTTTCCTCTGAATGCAAGAAATGTTCTCCATTACATCCTTTTTGTAAGAGTTTTGTTATGGGCAGGTTTAAGGAACCCAAGCAACTGGACAGCACTTGCAAGCAGACATTATTTTGTGGTGGATTAAGGCTGGACTTTATAGCTTAGCATAGCACATCCTTTTAGTAAGGGTATCATAGTGCCACCCACTGGAACCAAGAAGAGAGGAGTGGCTTGCCCAACTCATTTGTAGTCTTAGGTCTTCATGGGGCTTTTGGCAGTCAAATTCCTTCTGATTAGCAGAGCCTAGGGTGGCACATGTTTTATAAAATAACAATGATTGTAAGTGTGAAAGGGTGCAAAACTACTGTTGCCTTGATTAGTAGATCTGGGCTTCATCTTTCTTCTCTCCTGGGGAAGTGAAAATACAAGAAAACAATGTCAATTCTTATTGTTATGTTGAATAGAAAAAATGAGGGAGAAACCAGCTTACAAAGAAATAATATTCTCTATAGAAGAATGTCAAGATGGAGAAAAGCAAGAGATGGATAATGAGTCTTTAGGACTTACTCAAAGATTAATTTTAGGATTGTACAGCAATAGAGTAGTGCTGAAACAGAGAAAAAGTTGAGAATTCCAACTTATTTCCACCCATGTTATGCTAGCATATTGGTAACTATGACAGCCTTGGAGAATGTGGCAGCTAGCACCAAAACAAACAACATTTGGCTGTCTTTGGTTTGACTAGAGAAACAAACAGCATCGAGTGCCTCTGGTCTATCTACTTAACATATGCAAATTGTTACTAGACAATTAGGTCATTCATTTTAAAGGCTAAAGCTCTAAAGGATATAGGCAGTACTACATGATCTGGGATGAAAAGAAAATCAGACTGGAGCAGTCTATTTATTACAAATTCATGTGGCTGAAACCTTGACTAATTAAAATACAGGAAGGGAGAAAATCTCTCTAACTTGCCTTTTTCTTACCTGCTTTGATTTGACCATATATTGTGTCCTGTCAGAATGAAATCAGAGGTCACGGGACTGTCATGTAGAGATGAGGTAATACTCAGTCTTATGTGTTTGTCTGCAAGTTGGCCCAAATGGCTTCTTGCAATGACAACAGTAATGAAACTAAAGATTAGGTCATAGGTTTTCACAACTTGAAGAGTAGATTTTCAAACAATTGAAGAAAATGAAAGCCTTCCTACTGTTATTTTATTTTTCCCCATCACAACTCCTTTTACTTGTGTCTAAACATGGTTTCAAAAATAATTACTTTTGTAACTTTTCTTTCATTAGTCCTTCTGTCATTAGAAAAAGGATTCATAAGTTCCCTGGAATAGATCTTTCACAGAAACTCAGCAAGGAAAGATGATTTTGGATCAGCACCAATCAGTATGTGTTGGTCCTTAACATGAAAGGTTTCTAGGTGCTACAACCTTCTCAGGGGCCCCTTGTTTTAGTTCATGCATCATGGCCCTATCACTGAGCCACAAAAATTAATATCTCCTGTACATAAGTGACGTGACCTTGTATTTATATGAAGTGGCATCTGCATCGAGTTACTTAAGCAGAGGAGATCTTGCCCCAAATCACTCCAGATACATCACTCAATATTTGAATTTGAGATTCTCTGACAAGATCTATGTCTGTGGTGTTCATGCTGGTGGAATTTGGACACAGTAAAAAAAGTCCAGTGCTTGATTATGAATTTTTTTTTTAGTATGTCCTTTTTGGAGAGAGTTGAACATAGTGTATTTTGTAATAGGTGTTGCAAAGTGGCTAATTTTTCCTTTGAAATATTCTCAGTGTTCGTTGATATTTGGTAATTAAGATTGCCACTTTGGTAATTGCACCAGCAATTTCTGAGCTAAATGCATGAACTGCCTCAGTTTGAACCCTGTAGATGAGAATTGCCACAGAAATCTTTTCTGGACTGGCATAGAGGACTGAGTCAGTTTGATAATTAGCCATACACTTCCTCTTCCCAAATGATGCTTATCCCACCTGCCTGAGCCCCGTGCCAGCTGCACTCCTAGGCCAGATCCCCACACCAAATAGCCACCTTGAGTAGAGCTGGAAGGATAGATTTGGATGTATTTGTGAGCTGCAGGGTTTTAGGCTGTGCTGACAACAAACTCACAACCTCTGGCACAAAGCATACCTGTAATGCAAATTCACCAGATGCTTATAAAATGAAAAACTGTACATTCAAAACCGGAAACTGAAATTGAAAAATGTTATTAAGATGCTTGTACACAAATACGGGGAATTATGTTCAAATAAAAGTTACTTAGACTCCAGAGAGGTTTCTATTTCATCAATAATTCATGAATTTGTAAATTCATCATTTGTAATACTTAAATGCTTCCTTGAAACTAAGTAGCTTTCATGTCTCTAGTTAAATATAGTGAATTCAGGTTATTGCAATGCTCTCTGGGGTTCTATATTGACCCTTATTTCTTTGTAATTGCTGCATATTTATAGAGGAACAGCTGAATTACGTCTTTCCATTTTGATTTGAGGCTTTGGAGCCACAATAACAGCTTTTGGATTTAAATCCTCAGATGATGCCCATAATATAGTGGGTGAAATGTCAGGGGGGAAATGAAAAACTTATGACAGAATAAGGGATTTGCTAAACAATTTGAGAGGATAAAATATGCGACATTGTTAAGAAAGAGGCCCTTGTCTTCTGTGAATTGAAGTTGGCTAGAAAAAGGCAATTAATAAAAGAGTGAGCTGAAGCCTTTTGAACAATGCCTAACTTGCCTCTGAATTACACCAGAAAAGGGAAGAGTGGTCCCAGGAATCTAGCTGGCATCAGATGGTCACTCTGAAAGCCTTAAAATATTATAAGTCTTTTTGGTAATGTAACAGCACCAGAAATATCCTGCCAGAAATATTTTTAAACAGCTTGTAGTTTTGCCTTTCTATCAATCGTCACAACTCGCTGGTTTTGCTCTTAACATGAATTTTGTATTTTCAATAGAAAAAAAGGAATCAGTTCTCCAGACATTTTAGAACTTTGAGCCAAATCTTGTAAATTGCTAAAGGACAAAATTAACTTAAAGAGTAGCAAGGAGAAGGCTGCCTTAAAGCTAAGCAAGTGTGTAAATCTGGGCTGGTTCAAGGTCAAATGCTGAGCACCTAGTGGGGTCAGCTACCTGGCGGAACAGAGCCTGTGTGATACATAGGTTTCCCCTGGTTACAGTGTTTCAAATTCAGTTGCTTTCAATTTCCTTATTTTCCCCATGTGATCTTAGTCATAAAAGCCATAAAGTCAGATCTTCAGCTAGTAAAAGTTGCTCCATCTCCCATGAAGTGAACGGAGCAACTTCATTAGCTTTTACTGTGGAAATGATTATAACTCTGCTAATTATCCTCAGCTGCAGAGAAGAAACACAAATACATGAATTATTTCCACATTTCATATCCTTTCAGAGAAGATTTCAGTGAGGCTCGACGATACAGTAACCATGTGCCAGCACCTTAAGTGGTGTGCCAGTACCACTATTCAGCTTTCACTCCCCCAAAATAACAGAGAAGTGAATAAATCTAACTAATTCCTTTCCAAGTGGCACCTGACTCACTGTCCTGCAGGTACATTGTGAATACACCTGTAACGGAAGATTAATGTTAGCAAGTCAGTCTCATAAAATCATGCAGCTCCATTTCTGTCTTCATCCATCCAAACCTCTTTTATCTAGAGGATAGTGATATAGTTCATGTAGTTCCAGACATTTTGAGTCTTGTTGATGACACACTCTGCTGATGTAGTTCTGTGCGTTTCTTAAGGCATTCTGAGAAGTAAATGGATGCTTTCCATCTTGAGAAACTCCTCCTTGTTGAATCGGTGCTGCACTATCTCACTACATGGAATATGCATTAGAATTCAGAAGACCTCTTAATATTTATGTATTAGCTTTCCCATGCTATACTTTAACAAAGAAAAGAATTAAAAATTTAAATCTGTTTTTAATGTCAAAAAATTAACATCTGGGAATATGTCATTGGCCTTGCTTGTCTGAGCTTTTGTCAGATCAAGACTGGTATTACTGTCTGTAGTAAGTCCTCAGGGTCTCTGTCGGGGACCAAACAACTCAGCCTCATTTCATCGTTCTCATGCTCTAAGAACACAAAATTCTTAATCTGACAAGAGACACTGAAGCACATCCAAACAGATAGAAAAGATTTTCACAAATCCAGAGAAATTTCATCTGTCACTTTGCTTTCCAGCAGTAATTCAGCAGCATGTGCAAAAAATTTCTAGCAAATTTAATAATATGTTCAAATTGTGGAATTCTCATTGCTCTGTTTGTTTCTCTACTTGTTTTTTTCTAACATACTGCTTTCAGCTCTGGGAGACTATCATTAACATTACATAAGGCTCTTACTAGAAGAGGCAGGAGGTTTGTTTGTTGTATGCATGTGTATGCACAGCATATTTCGTGGGTGATATCATGTCATCTCATCATTGTCATAATTGTGAATGATCTCTTAGTATATTGGTTGATTTTCTGTTAAAATGTCCCAAATATGAACTAGGTATTTTGGTTTTTTTTTGATTTTTACTTTTAGTACAAAAATTCCGCAGACATTTCATATAGATTTTGATCAAAATATAAACAATATATTAAGTAATATATTTAAAATATATGTGAGTGGTTACATGGGAAGAGGATTTATGAAACTCTGTCATTTATGCTTTTTTTAGGTGTAGATTCTCTAGTATCTAATATGGGTTGCCTTCTCACTGCAGGCTTTCTAGCACTGAAAATCTCTCTCCTCTCCTCTATTTTCAGGGATATTTTAGGAGCTTAGGTTATCTGGGATCTCTGTTACATTCAGTTGCAATTGTAGTATAAAAATATGGAAGGAAAGAGCAGAAAAACTGTCAGTGTAATCATATATTCTGGTTCCTCTGGAAACCAGGCTAAAACCAAACCCAACCAAACAGAAAATTCTCCTTGTCTTCTGTAGTTATCAAATGCATAAACTGAAAAACTGTTAGTGAAAATATTTCTGTCAAAGTGATAGCACATAACTAAGAAATATAAGAGGAGGCACTTCGAAGCCATGTAAGCACTTTGTAGGTTGAGTCGGAGTTCTGCATCAAGAAGCAGTTGAGAGAGGAGAGAAAGTCCTCAGAGGACGGCTGTACTACTCTTCTTGTGGGCCATACTGCCAAAAGCAAGAGGACAGATACAGGCATTGAGTACTAGCTGTGTTTTCTGATGTTTAAAACTTGTTTGGACAAAATATCAAAACCTGTCCTGCTGGGGGCTGAACTACCTGGTTCTTGAGCAATATTTAACAGTGCCAAAGGGATTTAGATATTGGTATCAACATTTTCATCTGAGCTTGATGTAGACGTGAGAGTGGAAACTCTACATATTACTGAAATTTATAAAGTGTTAAAGCTTTGTTTAGTTTTCTAAAACTCCTCTACTTGTCTTTTTTTGCTTAAAATATATCACTGATGCTGGCTTGACACAATCCAAATTCAGTGGTTGGTGACATTAAAATTAGATCAATGTTTCTATTGTGTAACTTAAAGTCCTCTCTTTCACATAAAAAATACCTGAATAATACTCAAAATACCTTGTAAGAAAAAGGAAACTTAGACTTCTTCATGACTCTAAATTAAAGTCTCTACCAATTCTACTGAGCCTCTTGCAGCAGGAACATTGGACTTCTTTGCAGAAATGAAACACATGAGCACACTGCAGATAGAGAAAAAAAAAACTGTTTCTATAATAAAATTTTAGGTGAATTGAGAATTTTGGTTCACTTCAGACAGTCTTTGGATATTTCTTGGAAGTGTGTGTGAGTTTTTCTAATTTATTTGGTCTTAAAAAAAAGGGTAGATATGGATTCTCATGCTTGCAAGCTTAGTTAGGTGTGAAAGAAGTCAAAGGAAGTCAAAAACAAGAATTAAAATGACAGAAATGGAAAGTAGATTCTCCTGAATTGTTTTCATTTCATTTTCTCTCCAAACCAGAAATATAAGTAGAAATAGCCTATAATGAAAACATATATGGGAAAACTATGAAAATTTTTTAAAATTTCTTGAAGAATTTGATTTGTGTTAGGTGTGAACATTCTGGTCAGTTCTTATTTCAGATGAACTGACTATATTACATAGTGAGGACTGTATGCTGACCAACAGTATACATGGGTGATATATATACATATGAGAGATACATATGTAATAATATATATGCATATATATATGATATATATCATACATATGTGTACTTACACATAGCTCTCACATATTAAGAGACTGCAAATATGTGTGTGTGTGTGTATTTATATATGAAAGTTGGCAATGGGTATCCAGCAAGAGAAAAGGACAGCTAATGTCCTTTTTATTAGTTTAGCCTTCAATTAAAAAAAAAAACACACTACATCTTTGTGATATCAACAGGTCAGTAGACTGTTGATAACTTAGCTTTTCTTTAAGTTTAGGGTCCAGTTGGAAGCAAATATAAAACTGTAAGTCAAATTCAAAATTTCAGAATCTATGAAGAAGAAACAAAGATCACTTCTCTAATTTACTTAACCTAGCAAAGAAAATTTTATTACAATGGAGTTTTTCTCTTTGCTAGGCCCTCACAATTAATGGATCTTTGGATAAATTCATTCGGCTAATTCTCCAGTGGGAATATGTCTGACATTTTTCCACTGTCTCTCCTGCTGAGCAGGAAGACAAGCACTTTAAAACTATCAAGGAAAGAGTGTGTCTTAACTCCAGCCATGACTGCCAGTTTTTCAGATTTGTGACTGAACGTGAAAAGAAAGGATGGGCATTCTTAGAAGTACTTAATTCTTTGACATCTTTGCCTCTTGCTACAATGATGATTACATTCTTTCTTTATTCTCTTATTTATTTTGATTGAAAATGTGCCTTACATGCCTTACAGTCTGGAACAGCTGTAGTAGAATATCACCTCCACGTAAAGCCGGAATAGGATCCAAGAAAGCAAGTCGCACTAAGCTCCCCTTATGATCACTAAAGATCTCGTCAGTATAGTTGCCAGAAGGTAGGTGAGATTCATTGCTTGCTAAAGCAGGTCAGAAGATTTATGCCTTAAAAATGTGTATATCTCCAATGACAGAGGCATTTGAAGGTGAGCCTGTCTAAATGTCTAAAATAGGGATGCGGACATGAATTGTACCACCTTGGACCACTCTCCAAGAATGTTTGGGTGGGTTAGGTAAATCCACTTCCATAGCATTTTAAATCAGAAAACATAATTCTTAGTGTGAATTAAAACATTCAATATAGAACAAGTATTTTCACAAAAATGCAAAATTTAGCATTTTTTGTGTGATAATTCCCTTATACTGAGAAGTAATTAGGTAATTTCATTATAGATATGCAATGTAGCTAGTAAACCTAGGTTTTCAGTGGCCTTCAAGCGAAAGACACAATTCCTGCTGTAAAATTGGCCATCAAAAATCTTAAAAAGTTATATATGACTTTTTACACTTGAATTCTATCAAAAACCACATTTCAGGTACCTTATACGGATGGTTCTAAAGGAAGAAGGAATCCATCCTTTTCAGAAGTGACAGCTCCAAGGTCACAAGGGAGACTGACAGATTGTCTTTATGCCACCTTGGAGTCCACAAATAGATTTTTCTATGAAGAAACTCTAGACATATTTCTCTCCATTTTTTTCCCTACATTCTTTTCAGCTAAGAGCTATATCGTTGCCAGAAGATACAAAGGGTACATGGGTACAAAGGGCATAAGCGGTTTCAATAATTGGAAAATACACATTTTTAAGACATCAGAATGTGTTCTTCATCAGAATACATTGGTTGAAAGGACTTTGACTATTTGAGATACTGAGTAAATAAAATGTAACAAAATGGCAGATTAAATTTTGTGTTCATTAATGAAAATTAATACATTTGGAGAAAAAAATGTGTTTATGGATAAACACACACAGTTTCTGTATTATGGACTACCACTGAGGAAAAAAGATGGCAGTTAGTTGACAGTTCAATGAAAATAATAGCTCAATACTCAATAGCAGTCAAAATAGCAAATAAAATGTTTAAAGTCATTAAGAAATGAACAAATTCAAAATGGAAAATATTATTATGCAACACTACATCTCAGTGGTTTGCCCACTCTTTGAACATCTGAATACAGTTTTGGTCTCCCTTCTCACTAAGAACATATAGGGAACTATAAAGAGTAGAAAGAAAGGCAACTAGTGAGATCAAAAGTATGGAACAGCTTCTGTTGATAGATTAAGACTCTATATCAGAAGATAATAAAGAGATCTATAAAATCACAAATTATTCACCTGATAGATGAACAGGAAATGTCTATTCATTGCTTCTCACAGGGAAAGATTTACAGGGGCTCCATAAGAAATGAGCAGGTAGCAGGCTTAAAGCAAACAAAAAGAGATACTTTCACAGTGCATAACCAAGCCATGGAACCATTGTCAGGGGATATACTGAACACCACAGGCAAAAACTGCGTTCAAAAAGCGGTGAAACAAATTCAAGAATGAAAAAGAAACTTTAAGTATACCTCCAATGCCTTTGCTAGTAAGTCTTTGTTAACTGCTGATTGCTGGAGCTCGCCAAGCCTTTTTTGTAGGAGTTTCACTACATATGTGCCAGTTCTTACTGCTTTTCCTAAGAAGCCACTGCCAGAAAGAGGATACTAGCCTGGCTAGTCTCTGGTGTGATTATTATCATTCTTACAGTCATTGTTGGATTTCTAAAGTAGCAGACATCATTTTAAAGTTGGTAAAGCAAAGTTACATTTACATTTAAAGCCATGACTTTGTCTCCAGTTCTAATTTTCCTTCTCATATCTACGTCAGCCTCATATATAACGATTCAGCTGTAAAGTAGCCATGTGAAAATTTTATCTCCTTGAGGCTGTGTGTTAGAATTAGACAAAATTTAGTCCATCCATCATATTTCAAAACGTTCTTAATTTTAGGAGCTTGAACAAGTGATGTGCTGCTTACCCCTGACAGTTGAGGGGAGCAGGAGCTCAGGAGGTGACACTGACCCTCCCCAGAATAGCTCTGCCATGTGGAGGAGAAATGGGCTCTGCACAGAGGAATCCCACTGCGCTGGATTTAATTATCCAGTAGACCCAAATGCTGTTCCTGCTTTGCTCCCTAACCTTCTCTATCACATTCTTCTTTAAGAAGAATGCAATACATATTCATATTGCAGAAAAGTCAGTCTTCAAGTGAAGAAAGCTTCATTTTCTCCTTAGTAGTACATCCATGTTTTAGCTCATTTGCAACTTTAAAATCCTCCAAAGAAGTTTTGTTTTTTCTTCTCTGCTTCCTCTCCCTGAAGATGAAGAAACCTGTACTGCCTGTCCATGCAATCTTTTATATTTTTTTCCAAGTGACTGAATGATTTTGTGAAAGGAGGACCTCTCAAGTGTTAAATGTCCTCCGTTCCTACAGAGGTCTATGGGAACTGAGACATAAGGGAACTGAGGGAAGTAAGTTAGCACCTGCACTTTAGCTCCTTGAAGAGTAAAACTCTTACAGGCATGCAGCTAAGTGCTCCCTTCCGGTTATTATGTATATAATAGCCAATAGCAAGAACAGGTAAGAATATGTAATCAGCCTTCTAGCTCTCCTTATTTTACACGTTGAGTTAAATTGCTCTGGTACATCCACTAGTCTTTCCATGCATCTGCGGTACTTTATTTGTTTGTAATTTGTGCAATAATTTTGAAATTGACTCCTCCTTTGCATTGAGTAGTAGCAGAATAAGCCTACAATAATGGTCCTCTTTTAACTATCTCTATATCATTCCTGAATTATCTTTTCAAATACTGTCAAACCCTCCCACTGCACCAATAAGCACGTACCTCCTCCCTTTTCCTCCCCGGCTGTCTCCTCAGAGCTCTCTCCCCTTTCACAGTAATCCCGTCTGTCTTGTCGTTTCCTCGCCCGATTGGGCTATTTCCGCAGTATCGCACATTTCAAAACTGTATATACCGTCAGCTCTCTTATCATTGCTCCTAAGCGCTTTACATTTGTATAAATGACTTTAATAACCCTCTGGGTTTTTTTTTTTTTTTTTTTTTTTTGGGGGGGGGTCTTTTTCTTTAATATTAGTACTTGTAAATTGCAGAGTTAATCTGACCTTCCTTTAACTCCTTTCCAGTAACAATGATGTTTTTCTTCCTTTTCTGTTTATCATCTCATGTTCCAACTTTTATTTTCTTTTTATTTTGGCTGCTCCTCTGCAACATAGTTTCCTCTTGCGTCTCCTTCAGTTTTGGTATTATAATTATTTATGCAGGGAGATCAGTGATTGAGAGGGTGACTGCAATAATGTGTGGAGCCTTCCCTCACTTATCCATTCAAATCTCTCTGATTTGGGGGGCTTTCTGAAAATGTGTATTCTTGAATGGCTATTCAGTGGTCTGCATTCAATATTTTGATATTCTCAATACAGTTCCTGAATTACATGTAACACAAAGCAAGAGAGAAACATTATGAGCTGTCATGAGTGAAGATAACCTTTACACTAATATTGGAATAACAGAGAGGACATATACTGAGACTTTCTGTTCCAGCCAAAAAACAATCTTCTTCTCTCTTGCAGTAGAAATGAAAATATATTGAGGAGAAATGCAGAATAATTGGCGAAGTTATGGGGACATGAAAACCACGCAGGGGTTAAGCGCTGCAGAATATAGGGAACTAGTGTATTGATTGTTAAAAGGCACTGAATCCTTAAGTGAAAAATCTACTCAAATTGTACAAAAATACTTGAGTTTGCTGGAGGGAAGAAAAGAAAAAAGTCACAGACAGTGAAAGATTTCACAAGTTTTGGCAGGAATGTATATAGGGCCCGTGGCAGACCAGTTCAATCTCTTCCAGCTGGTGGCAATTCTGCCTTTAATTAGCAAGAACTATTCTAACTCAACAGAATATTTTCCATCTCAAAGACTCTCTTACTTTGTCCTGAATCCTTGGGATATTGCATCTCTTATCGTGACTGTACAGAAAGCATTTTGATCTAGAGCTGAAGTTCTTGCTAGAAACACTAGCCTAGGATAGCTTTTTAGCTATGCCTGCAGCAGAAACATCTCGGAGTTTCTTGCACTGTGACTAATATCGAATAAGGCTAATAACGAACGAGCAGTTTGTTTCTTGTCAGAGACAGGACACAGCTTTACCAGGCCCTGGAACCGCCTCAGTGATGGTACTTTCTGGAGTAGAGGAAAAGGCCTTTATTCTCCTATCAGGTAAGAATATTTTTTGTGTGACAACATGGGTTACACATCCCTCACAGAGACTCTTAATGTCATCCACTTATCCTGTTGTTAACAGCAATTACTATTAAGCACTACTTGGATAATTCAGGCTCATAACAGACTTGCTTTTCTTAAAATTTCTTACATCACCAAACACTGCAGTAAAGACCCTCGTCTCCAAGAGCCTGTGTCATTGTGCAAAACTTAGGCACAGAAAGCAGCGCTCTGGGGCAAGGGCGGGATGCTAAAGGGTACGTGGAGGTACCGCCTTGTGTTGAACCTCTCTCTTCTAGGTAAAGTGATCAAAGGCATAGCTGAAAGGAGCACTTGCATGGGACAGCTGGACTTCAGGGAGAACGTGGTACATACACAGAGCTGAATATTTAGTTTGATGCTCTCTTCAAAATTGCAAAAGTTGTCAAGAGGCTGCGTGGATAAAAGGGATCACTGAAAGATCTTGTAAACTTTCAGACAAAATTCACAGTCTTTTTGTCTGATCCAGCAAAAAAATCAATTTCAATATTTTTGTTCAAATGAAAATTGAAAAAAAAACCTATTTCAGCCACACCCTTAAAGGTTTTCATTTTCATTTGTTTCACCTGTGAGCATGCCAATGTTTGGTTCTGTTCAGATGAAATGCTTTGGTGTTAATTGCTAAAAACTGGAGCATTTTTCAGGTTTTACAGATTTTCTGCTTATGAAATCTTTTGTTACAGCTATTTTCAGCTAGCCACTTTCTGACATTTGCCATGAGAGTGACAGGAAATGATTTCTTTAACCAAAGTCCCATCTCACCGTTTACTTGTCCTTTCTTCAGCAAACCGCTGTCAGAAGGAAAAGGACAGAAGCCTGCACTGGTCTCCCCTCCTCCTTTTGCTGAAAGGCAGGTCCTTCAGCTTTCTCAGAGTTTACCTGTAATCACTATCAGTAATAGTGATCTACTCTGGAATCGAGGCAAATCAAAAACTATACTGGTAATAGAAGTCCTTAATTCTTTCAATGTATCTGGAATATGTTTGTGCTTTTGAATCACTCTGAACTTCACATTGATACAGCTTATTTAAAGAAGCACGACTACAAAAATCTTTAGCCTTATGTATATTTATTATAATCTTATTTTCTTAACGTTGTCTTTATAATGCTTCATTGTGCATTAGCACTGGAATTGCCGTATGATAGGTGTGGAATCAGTATTGCATAGCTGTAAGAAAAGGAAATTCATGAAAGAAATTGCAGTTTAACGTACAATTCACATCAGAAAATATCTGAGAGCCGTTTGTCAAAGAAAATTAGTAATGCTCTTATCACCCCATATTAGCCACCTTTCCTGGTAAGCCTTAATAAACATCATAAACAAAAGCATACTGCTGTGTGTCAGACAAAGAGCTCTTTTCCAGCCAAAAATATAATTTCACATTAAATGCAAGCATCAGAACAGTGATGCATTTTTTTTTTTTTGTCCTGAGGCACTTAGCTGGAGATTGTTCCCAGACCAACTATTTTTAATAACATCATCACAGTTTCAAGCAATAATATTTTCTTCCTTTATCTAAACCCATAGCAATTCAGTTAAATTGGAGGCACCTTCCCATTCATCTATCGTTTTTTTAGGAAATACCTTAAATCTAGTCTATTTATTTCTACAGAGACTAAATTTATAAAATGATGATCCATTAAACTTAAAAATGCCTGTCACTCCCCACAAGGGGATCCAATACAGAGTGCTCATTAGAAACATTAGACACAACCCCTTGACCTCAGCCTAGCAAGGCTGAAGTACACAAAGAATCTTCCTAAGCGTGCGGAGATCACTCCTATGCTTTACAGGAAGCAAAACCAGCTACCAAAAAAAAAAAAAAAAAAAAAAAAATCATACGCTTCTGCAGCTTCCAGCCATCTCCACTGATCTCTGGTGGCATATCCAGAGTGCAGGCTGCCTCACTCCCTGCTCCTGCACGCAGAAAGTAACTCTCAAAGTACAGTATATAAATAGCTATAGAGATCTTATGTTTGAACTATTGACATTTTTTTCACTGTTAACTTCAGGGAAAGTCAAGACAGATCTAAACTTTTTTTGCCAGATCTCACACATGCTATTATAGTCTAAAGACTATTAGTATTACTCTATTAGTAATAACCTTAATGCTTCCTTTAGCATGGAGTCCTCTTAAAACTGAGGAAACTAACAGTAAGTTCAATGTTATTTGTTTTTACCCTCAGTCTCTCCTGAGTGCTTCTGCCTCCATATTACTTGCACTGTAGCTGGCCAAAACACAAATAGAGCCATGACAGGTAATTTTGATCCCCTTTAATTTGATTCTCTGCTCTTCCAGACCGGCAAAGCTCTGCTCATCCGTTCTTCTGTGGTGGTGACACTGGATCTGATACCTCCATCCTTTCGACTGATCCCAGCCGAGGGAGAAGGGCTTTGACGTGACAGCACTGCCTTCCCTCTCGCAGGTGAATGTGGCATTGGCAGGGGCAAGGCTAACACTGAATTTCCTAGTTGCTATAATATGATACATTAATTCTGGAAAATTTTGGCATGTAATATTTTTCAGTTTATCCCCTTTTTCTGGAATATTTATCAAGCACAATTTTTAAAGGTAAGTTTATACATGATACTAAGTTAATTATTTGTACCACTAATGAGTAAGCTTTTGAGCATAAAAATTATGTTACCTGTGCAAACAGCATCACCTCTAGTGATAGATAAGTAAGGGTAAGTGTGTTGCACTGTTTCTACCATTACAGTGGAATGAGCAATATTTTCATTTCCCCCCTCTTTACCCTGGATTTACACATTGTCAAGGTAAACCTTTCATATATGCTGCTTTTAAAAACATGACGTCACTATCATTTACTATTTTATTGTCTATGCTATTTCACCAGTACAGCAAAGCCATAAAGATTTATAAAAACAAAACAAAAAAAAATTAAACATTTTTTTTCCCTTGTTTATCAGGACAAGGTTATAGAAGAGCTCTTTTACATAAATAAAATGCTGCAGGCCTAACTTGTTCCATTTCTCTCCTTCCATTTTACATTATTGATGGCATAATTTTTCATTATGCCTTTTCCTACACTTCATAGGAATTCATAAAGCATTTCTTATCTGAAAGAAACAATATGTTCTTTGCGCCACTTCCACTTATAATTTTTTTCCTCTAGATCCACATAACTAAATGCTGGGTAAACCCAGAAAAAAAAGGTGTCCTCATTTCTGAGTTTTTTACTTGCCTAACGATTTTGGAAGGTCCTGAATTTTAACCCCAAATTTGAAGGAATATATAAAATAGTTGCTTTTCATTTGCTTGAGTTTCTGATCTGTAAAGTGAGAACTAGTGTGCACTACAAATTTCAGTATAATGAGAAAGTCTAGACCTAGTATTGGCTTTGCTACACTCCCTTTAGGACCCACAGTAGTTCTTTTAAAATCAGTCCAGCTGCATCTATATGAACAGCAGTCTTCAGAGTGCATATAAGCACTAAAAGCCATTTCCAAGCTACCCGCATCAGAGTTCATTTTATTTTTTCACAAAGACTGTGTAGTATTTGCCTGATATTTACTAGTAAGCCAAATATTCACCTGCCTGCTTTTATTTCGTTATCTTCTACTGCTAAATTCTAATAAGTTTTTCTTTTATTGCTTGTTAGTAACAGGAAAATGAAGGCTTTGAAGCTTTTTCTAAATATTCATTAACAAAATATGAATCAGCCCTTGAATCATTAGCTGCCTATATTTGCTGCGATATTGTTAAAATGTGCATACCATATAGAGTTTAATCTCACTTATTTGAAAACATCTAAAAGTTAGTTTTAGTCCAAACTAATTGTCTAGCTTTCCCTTTGGAGAGAGAGAGAATTAATTCAAGAAATTTTGGGGAAATTCTGCCCCCCAAATCTTTCCTACTTATCTTATATATTGACCTTTGGGGATGTTTGCCTCTCTACATAATTCAGATAAACTAGCTAGAGTAATAGCCATGGTGAGGCGTGTTCTGGGAGAGCCTGTCGCACTGAATTCTGCTCAGGTCTCTTAAGGAAGTACAGGTGGGGTGAGGGCACGCGCTTTCTGGAATACATGATCCTCAACAGCTTCTCTCTGGCTTCTAGGCAGTGTTTAAAATTTTGAATTTGAATCTAAAATTTACAAAAGATTAGCCTACTCTTCAAAATGCTTCTTTATGCATAGGCTACAATAAAGTTACAGTCAGATGAACTTCTGAAACTTGATTGTAAAATAAGGGATGGGGACATAACTTTATGCAAAAAGAATTCTTAATTTAGGGAAACACTACTATCTTTTGACTTTAAAGAAATGCTGGTTAACAGTGGTTATGTAGACACTATTTTATTTTTTTATTTTGTTTTTCTGTATAGTCCTTATCTTTGGGTCTTCTGAAACTCTGGCTTCGCATTCTGATCCAAAGGCAATTACTTAAATTTTCAATCCTTGAACCCAACAAGGCTGGAAATTGTCCTCTGTTATCAACAGATATTGCTTCAAGATTAAACTCACCTATCATTACCTCCGTAGTAATTTCTACATTATCAATCTTAATTTTTTTTGGTAATAGCTTATAGGCAGCACTTAATGTCTCATCCTCTAGCTCAGATATATGTTATTTTAGAAAGAGTAAAAGCATCCGGCATAGAACTAAAATGAAAAGAAACTAACTCACTCATCTTTATGCAGAAAATGTAAGTTACATGCTCTGTAAAAGCCCTTTGGTTTCAGCCTGTGAGCTGACTCTTCCCTTAGGCTCCCGTCCGACTGTCCCTGTTCCTCCTCAGGGAACCTGACCTACATCCACGCACCGTCTGCCTTTCTCGGAGGCTACGCGATCATGTGCTTTGGCCTTTCCGTAGGTTATTAACATACTTTGTCCCAGTGTGGGGACATGCTCTCAGAGCACTCAAAGCATCTTGCTGTCAGTCCGAGGTGCAAGTTTCAGTCTTGCTGTGGACGTGGGCCAGGCGCGACCTTCGTGGCTAACAAGTGCTACTTAGTGCTCCCTGGGGCTACCGGTTGTGTAAGTGGGAATGGGTTAACCTCACTGGCTGAACCCGACTTCGAATTTCATGCACAGAGTTGTATTTTTCTTGAATCTCTGGATATTTTGCTAAGGAGAAGAGTTCTGTGTGCAGGGCTAGAATAGAAGATGTGCACGTAAGGAGTTAAGTTCTCACTATTTAGAACAGAGTGTAGTTCAGTGGGTTAGGTTTTTCACTGGTGACATGACTACAGCATCTACTCAAATGCTCTAATTTTCTAATTTCTTGCAGAAGTTTTTTTTAACTCTTAGTGCAGTTTTCTCTCTCTTAAAAGCCTACCTTGAAATGCCAGAGGAATTTCTGAATCCCTGTTGTGCTTTTCTTCACGTCCTCTTCTCAGTTGTAATTTATATCCTTTTACTTTTAAAATACAGTGACCAGATACAGAAGTGTTCTGTTTGTGGTCACATCATACTTTTTGAATAATGTCTTCTCATTTACGCTTGAATTTAACATTTTTGTTTGCATACAGATATTTTATTTGCTTGTATAAATTGCCATTAGGCACTCTGGCAGAGAGCTTTCAGCCACTGCAGCATTTTAATTCAGTCACTTTTTTCCTGGTCAGTACTTTGTATTTTTTGAAATTAGAAAACATTTTCTTCTTTGTTGTTGTTTTTTTTTCTTAGCTTCCTACTTTGATATGTCTGAATCTTAACTGCTTAACCACTTTACTAAAAAATAGAAATTAAAGATGAAAATAATCTTCTGTTAATAAGACTAGTAGCTGGTGTATTCAAGTTACTTTAAGCAAAAGTACTTAGACATTTTGCACAGATGACACATTTTGATGCACGATGAAAGCAGCCAATATGTTTTCAGTGGGACAAAATCATGATCCCATAGGTATCAGAATGTGGTGCATTAGGTTCATATATATATATATATGTATATTTTTTTTCCAGATGTTGCTTCCTGAACTACACATCAGAAATATAATCTGAAGTAAATGGCAAAAAATATTTCAATTTATTTACATTTACAATTTACAGGAGATGTGAGCTCTTTCTCAATGGTCTTACTAAGAAAGGATGGTCACAAAATTGTGTACGTATTATCAAAAACAATAGACGATACCTCTATCAAAAAATATAAAACATAAAAGGAAAAATAAGTGATTGTCACATACATATTCTCTCAAGATACATGTTTATAGAACAGAAAGGAATATATTGATCAATAAATCCCAATCTACACAGCTGGATCCATAAAATTTTACTTCTTGCAGCAAGCAAAACTCACATCAGCAGCTAGTACCACTGGTATGTGACAGGTCTTTACCTTGCTTGGGGCACCTTTAAATAGAGACGGTGTTATTAATTTCAGTGTCTATACGTTGGTTGCTAATATTTCACTGAAATATGATCAAATTCTCATGTTTTCTAAGGTAGGGTAGTCATATAATTCTGGAAGACACTGCCACTATATTAGCTGCATATCACAATTTTACTGCATTTATTCTCATCATATCTCTGTCATGAGGAAAAGCAGTTAATGTCATCATTTTATAGATGGAAAATGAAACCCTTAAGAACATGTCTTCACATAAGATTGTTTATCCCACAGTTTTAATCAGAGTCTGGCTTTCATTGAATATCCATACCCCACAGACTGTTGTTTTGGGCCCTGCTCTGGAGCAAACCAAATGGCTGTCTCGAAAGGAAATCTCATGTACAGACCAGCAAATAGTCCAGATCAAGCTGGGAGCTAGATCCGAAGTACACTGCTGACAGGAGCTGTACTTTGACTCCCTTGTCCTGCTACAGTTCTTCAAGAGTGTGAGAAGGGATATCACACTCCCTGTCCTCCTTGGTAGGTTCATGAGAAAAGCATGTGCTAAGAGAGCGTGATGGGATGGCTTTTATACCACAGTGCTCTTCTGATATGTGCTACAAATATGACCTGTGCTTTTTAGGGTCCCTAAAACTTCAGCAGTGAGACTGTGAGAAGGTTCTCAGCACTTGGCCTGTGGATCACTGGTATTTCACTGTCCTGATGACAATGAAGACATACAAATGTGACCAAAGAAAGCAGGGCACAGAATTTTAACACTCTTTGGAAATGTAACTCCCACTGAAGGTCCAGTTAATTGCAATGAGAAACAGGGATGAAATTCATCCTGGCTAACTTTAAATGTCTGTAATGCGTATTCTGCATCTAACTTGGCTACCTTAGGCTATCTTTATTGTCAGTAGAGAGGAATAGGCACTTTAGGGGTGTTACATACATGACCTATTTTAGATGTTCATTCTAGGATAAGATGAATTACGTCCTAGCAGTGCTTATTTCTACCCCTTCACTATAACAGGAAAAGACACGACTACAAACACACAACCTATAGTTCCACGCACTGTCTGGAAAATGTTGTGAGCCTTTGAGGTGAGGCCAGAATTGGGTAAAAGTTGTGGATGTTATCAGATGGGATATTCAAAGTGCCGAACTCTTCTAAAGTAAGTACAAAAAAATCTGTGCAGTATATGTATTCCTTTATTATGTGGTACAAATATGGTCAAATGCCTGTACCAGTGTGCCATTAATGGAATGGTGGTTCAAAATGCACTAAGGTAGCTCAGCTACTGTAACCCTGTGGTTTCTGGAGTGAGTTGGTGTGCAGCTCTGCTCTAGTTCAGAAATTCTACCACCACTGCAATCTAAAAAATGAAGTGCTTCACTGATTTAGATATGGCTGTTAATAGTCTAGTAGAATAATACACTGGGTACTATTTTTTTCATATTAAATTTAGGGTATTTCATACTGGTATTCTGCTTCAGTAGAATTGTTTACATTTTAAGCTTTCTTAGGAGGAGAGCTAAGTGTTGATAACTGACAATTTGCAACCAATAAAGAAAATCTAGATGAAGGGCTCTAAAAACTCCTGTTTTGAACAGACCCACATAAAAGCTAATTAAGTTCAGCATATTCCTCTCAGGCATTCATTAGAGAATAGTTTATACGTTGGCTTGGTATAAATGTACTGATGCCCTGTATCCTTATCAACTTAATTGACCATTCACACCATTTATTATTCAGATAAGCTTTGAATCTGCAAGGAGTTACCCCTGATGCTCAGCAATGCAAAGGACCAGGTTGTTATATTATCTGTTTTTTCCTTATTGAAGATTATGCTAAATATCACTTTCAATACAAGCCCAGAACCTCTGCAGACAAATCTTGTAGCCTAATACTGGACAGATGTCTCTATCAAGGACTCTCCGTCCTTGCTGATGTCTCAAATGGTCTTTTGAATAAAAAAGACTATCCTCTGAACAGTACATTTATTCTATTAGTGTGATTATTCTACCTCTAAGTGAGTTTCAATGTAATGGATACAGGGCTGTTCACAGACTGATAAGTGGATATTAATCTGTTACAACATACTATAATAGTAAATTATAAATTCACCTATCATAAATACCATTATATAAAGCTGCAATTATGCAATTAACACACTATGCTTTTCACCAACATGCTAAAAGCTCTAAGTGCAGTCTGCTCAGAGTTGTATGGCTATGGACTGTAAGTATTATGTTTTATGTGTAAAGAATTTAATTTCCTTTTTTGAAATGTTCTTTCTGAAGGTCACCCGGCTAAAATTACGGTTGCTAGTATATCCTGTTTTATATTATTTTAATAAAACGTGTAAGTGGAGATGAAGATTTGGTAGTGCCATTTGTCTTAAGGTGCTTGTCTTCTTAAAGCTGTTTTTGTTATCGCAACACAAGGATAGAATCTACAGGTGTCAGTATGAAATAACATACATTTTAGAATCTTTGTGATTTAGATTAAACTATATAAAAAATCTCATCACCTTGTAGCCTCCCAGCTCAAACAGGATCTTTATATACTGTGTGACAAGTATACTGTGGTCAGTATATTCCATAATGGTCCTCTGATCATCTAAATTACAGGCTCACATCTATCTAAGATCACATCTATCAATACAGTCATGACAGGACATTAATTTCAGCACTGGGTTTGAGGACATATATATACGTGGGTAGACATTTGTAATTAAAGCTAGGAATTTGCTAAAGTACCTTGTTGGTTCAGGGCCAATGTGTGTGAAGGAAATTACACATGGCAACCAAAGTGCCCCTGCTTTCTTAGAGTAGATTGTTAGCAGCGTGCTTCATATCATCTGTCCTGGCCTCTGCCGTCCTGACGAAGCAGTAAATGCATGGTGAACTGTAAAAAGGATGCTGCTGACAGCTAAACTGCTCTATGGAAAATCCACAGGATTCTACAGGGGAATTAATGGGGCTGACATAAATATTCAGGGTAACCAACATTGCAATTCTTCAAGTATGTTGATCTACAACACTTTTTTTTTTTAAAAAAAAAAAAACAAAACCAACTATTTATTCAAGAAGAGGCTGATCCTTCCTTTCTTCTTGCCTTCCTTTCTTCTTTATTATGAGTAAGTGTAACTTTTTATTTATGTTTAAAACCCAGAAAACATCCAGCTGAAACAGCCCTAATGTCCCTAGGGAGTGTTACTCTTCTAGATTAAGGTGGGAATTACTTTGTCATCACAGTATTATGAATGATCTTCTATGGCATGTGTCTGTTAGATATGGCTTACTTGCAAATGAAGAACTCATCAGTTGTTATTAGTTTCTAGTACTCTCTAGGAGTATTTTAATTCTAATTCTCTATTTAAGACTTTCAGTAACTTAGTGCCACCTTTTTTCTGCACATTTCTATTTGAATTTGGATGGTGTCCTGCAGAAACAGTTTGATTTTCAAAGGGATGAGTACCACATCTCATACAAAGCACAAACTTTATTACTGTGAGGTTGACTGAGCACTGGGACACATTGTCCGGAGAGATTGTGCAGCCCCCATCCTTGAAGATTTTTAAAACCGGACTGGAAATAGTCCTGGGTAACCTGCACTAGCTGACTCTACTTTGAGCAGAAGGATTGGACTAGATGGTCTCCAGAAGTCCCTTCCAACTCCAACTATTCTGTTATCCCATGCCATCTCATCTATAACATTCCTGCTACATTTAGA
Source organism: Rhea pennata (assembly GCF_028389875.1). Classification (NCBI taxonomy): domain Eukaryota; kingdom Metazoa; phylum Chordata; class Aves; order Rheiformes; family Rheidae; genus Rhea; species Rhea pennata. Next base: position 12,787,002 of record NC_084664.1, read on the forward strand.
GAGCTACATTAGAATTTATTTGGCTGATTTAGCTGTAAGTGTTTTGAGGTTCTTTTCCACCAACAAAAGTAGAGGAAAAGCTCTGAAGGACTAAGGTTTGTAGTCATCAGGGAAATATTCCAGGTTAATTTTTCATTATTGTATGACTTTGACACTAGCCTCTGAGGTTTTACCAAAGAGGTGTTCAAATGATTTATATGAGAACAACACAAAATGCGTAAGTAAAGATAGTAAGTGGGATGTTGATTATCTACAAATTAGCTGCACATTTAGACAATTAGAATAATGACATATGGATGATAAGGTGCTCCAGTTTAACTTATCTGTTGAGATCAGTTTACAACACTACAACTTTTCCCTTAATGTAAAAGGTAATTTCATTATAGGCTGCAGTACAGCTGTATTTTACTATCCAATCCAGTATCAAGTATTTCTGTTCTTAGAGATACATTAATTAAAAATTATGATAATAAACTACACCCATTTCCTGCTGGAAGTGAAGGCAAAGAAATAAAATATCACCTTCCAGTGTAAATAAATTCACAAAGGACAAGAAAGTAAATCTGTTTAGTGCTGATAGCCCATAGAAGTGAGATATTAGTGTAAACAACTGGCAAATATTACATTAGCTGTATATTGAAAAGATGCATTTACTGGTGTTTTCAGGAATGTATCTTGTCACAGAGTGTATTTTCTAATTAAAAATACATTTTGTTGTTTCACTTCATTCTAATGGAGAACTGAAAAGAGGAATGGGCAAGCAGGAAGGGTTCCGGACACCCTTGGTATGGCTTTCTTTGGAGTCAGCTCTTCTGGGGCTGATCAGGTAGATCCATATTTGCACTGTGCTGCAAGAGACCTAGTAAACCCAGCTAGCCCTGGCCTGGGTCTGTCTGCGTGCCTGTCCCTGCACTCCTGTGCAACACTTTATGTACTAATATCACCAGTGTACCTGGTTTAACTTACGGCACAGCATTTCCTAGGATGGAGAAAAATGGCTTATGGGCCAGGTCGGGCTTACAGACCACACATTACAGTCTTGCACTGAGTGGATGGTTAGTAGGTATCTGGAAAATGAAGCTGATGTTAACAAAGAACAGAAAATATCAGCAGATTCCCTTTTGTCCTCCATTCTTTAAATTTTCATGATTATAGTCTTATTGAAACACCAGTGATGATTATGGGCCTGATTCTTCACTGCCTTTCCCGTGCAAGTCTGAACAGTTATTCTCTGCATTCCTTTTCCATGGGTTTAATGGCTACATAACATCTGATCCAAAATTTGGCAAGGATTACAACATAGAACTTCAAAATGTAAAATAATCAGGAAAACAACCAAATGAGCATTGCACAGTAGAGACACAAACTCTGACAGTTTTTTCTCTAAAAATATTTTTTGTACCTCAGTTTCATGAGGTGCTGAGAATACATAGGTCTCAGTTATAAAAGTCTTCTGTGCTAGCTGTTTTTACATAAAAAAAACAAAACAAAACAAACAAACAAAAAAAAACACCTAGGAGGTAAGTTCTTGGATTTAAGATAGAAAAAACTTAGACATTAAATACAATATGCTGAATCATGTTGAGCAGTTGTAGCCATCTTCATGGTTTTTACTATTCTCAGGCTACAGAGAACTGTATTGACTAGACCTCTTCCAACATACTACTTATTTGTTCAGACAAATGGGTTACCTGTGTCAGAATTCAGATTGAGGCAGGGGGTGGGATGAAGAAAAAAGAAAAAAAAGAAAAAAGGAAAAAAAAGGACTCAGAAGTTTTTGGTTCCAAACATTTGAACAAGATATTTATTTGGTTTCATTTCTTACATCTAAAGTATATCCTTAACTGTTCCAGATCTTTCAAGTTATAACGTTAGAGTTAAGGAAAATCTTTTAGAGTCGTATCTTTCAGTACAAGCAGGTGATTCCTGCAGATGCCTACACTCAGAGGCTACACACTCAAAATATAATAAAAGTGGAAGGGATGGGTGTTCCCCATGAACAATAAAATAAACAAAATGAAAAAGCAAAGCAAAACAAAACAAATACAGAAAGCAAAATTCTTCTATCATCTCAAGCATCCTGGCCTTTCCTTTCTCCTTCTCTGCACTGAACTTTTGCGTAGAAATTTGCACTAAAGCCCTACTTCTTGCTGCCCCGCTGACATAGAAAAGTGCTTTTGCCATAGTAGATTGTCATTGATGAGGGAAAGGAAGATGAATGAGAAATGTATGTGTTAAAGAACTGATGAGCAGCATGAGGCCAGTTCACACTTGATTTGTTCCTCTCATCAATGATGTTTGAGAACTTACCTTTGTTTTCTGTACCCACCAGAAATAACACAATTCTGTAGTCAAGTAACTTTACAACTAATTTTATACTTAGTGCTATAGTACCTAAGCTTATATAAAGGTCCCAAGTGATATGATTAAATCCAGAGATACTACTCAGCAAGAGTAAGTCATAAAGCATAAACTAATTAGTGTTTGAGGACATGGATAGAACAAAAGAGGTTGTGCATCAGATGTGCTTTTGAGTATTGCCAAATAAAAATGGAAAGGAAGCATAACACAACATCTTCAAGAAGCGATTTCAACAGTAACTGAAGAAAAAAACTTTTGATTGTTTTCTAGAGTGCTTCTCTGATCTTGGTCTACTTTTCCTTGATTGTGCATAAAATGTGCCAAAAAAAAAGGAAAAGGAGGAGATAGGAAAAGGTGAAATCTTTGAAGGGACTACTTCAGCTTACCAAAAAATGTATTCAATAAAATAAACTTACAGAAGGCACCAAATTTATTAAAGAACATCAAAACTAGTAGAAGCTGCATCTCATAATTTGAATATTCAGATATGTATTCCATACATGTTGCATAAAAGAAGAACAGATTTGATATTTTTATCTTTTCAGATTTCTTTTACTTTTTGCTCAGCAGACCACTGTTCTTCTCAGGCACAGATGCTTCATCCTAATTCTATCATGGTCAGCATTTAAATATGCTCTTATATGCTGACCTTAAGAATTAAAGTAAAACATCTGCTAAATGCTTTAGTGGAAAATATAGATGATTAGTATATACTTAAGCACCCTGATGAATTCAACACTGTATTGGCACTGTTCTTATCTTTACACACGAGGCTGGGAACAATGGAACTATGCTGATTTATATTAAGTGAGAATCCTGTCCAGTCTACTCTGGTTTCACCTACTAGCTTAATCTGCCAAAGAATTTATTTTTTACAGTTCTGTATTTAAATATACTGCCAGTCACTTCTGTTTCACCGTGGTGGACTAACCCTGTCACTCATATCTGGGTAGAAACCTAGTAGACCCCAGTGCAGGAGGTCTGCAGCAGCAGGTCAACAGCAAGTCATCTACCCAATACACAGCCAAAAGAGAACTCAAGGCAAAGGAAGCAGAAACAAAATAATAAGAGGGAGAAAAAGTGGGGAACAGGAGATGCAAATTGTCTGGGAAAAGAGAGGAGAACTAATCGCTAGTCAATGGGAAGAGCAGATTGAGACAACAGACTGTTGGAGACTCATGGGATCCATCGGCAGATTGCAATGATGACTGCTTTGGGGTAGGTTTAGGCTATAGTCTGACAGGATGCCAAACTAGAATAAAATAACTGGGATGTGGAGCAAGATAGAAGTGCCATCTTTAATATCTCATCAATTTACTGCCTTGGATTCAAACAAGACACTTAGCTGGACAATGAATTTGGAACTGGGACAGAAGAGAAGATGAAGAGAGAACAGGAGAGACAGTAGAAGAGCTAAGACAAGTTGGAAGATAGCACAGGTCAGTTATCAGTGGAGATGGGAAGGGAGTGATCCTAGGACAGGTACAGGGGGTCCGTGACCCCTAAACCATCCTTCAAGGGCTTGGGGCAGATGAATAGCCAAGGGCCTATCCAAACTAAAGAGGTAGTCCACTGAGAGGATGACAACTTGCTGCCATTTATTACTCTTTGACTTATATGGCAGAGGTTGGATGATAAATTTAAATCTACACTACTTTTGTTCTATGTAGTCATCTATAATTCACATACAGAATTTTTCTGTGTCTCTTCATAAAAAGTAAGAAGCATCTCCCCTTTCACACAACAACAAATAAAGAATGAAGAACGAACCAACAAAGAGCAACTAATTTGCTCAGCCAAGAAGTTGGAACGCTGAAAATGAGAACTGAAGCTTCTCAGGCATTGATTTGATCTCATTTGATCATCATGGAATGAATATCCTTTCAGACCGTAGATATACATCCATGCATACCGTAACTTTCCTGCCCAACATCACTACTTATACAGAAAAGCAACAACAGCTTGTCTTTTTTTTTTCTGAGTTCTTCTGTGGAAGAACAGGAATACTTTCAAGTGCTGTTTTGGTGTTAAGTCACATTTCTCTTTCCTGTTTAGTCTTCTTGCTGCAAGAAAGGAACTATAAGCAGAATGAGATCTTGACATAGCGATTTTGCTCTGAGGAAATGCGACCTTATAGTTCATCAGCTCCACTGGCTTCTATATTTCCAAAAAAAAAAAAAAAAAAAAAAAGCAAAAAGGAAAAATTCTTGTATAAGTCTCCTGCTCATTATATAGAATAATTATACCTTTTCCTTAGGCTCTTGGCTAACAGCTAACCTAATAAATGCATATTTGATAAGAGACAGGCAATGAATTTGCAAGACTTCAAGATTTTATTTGCTGTAAGCATGAACTCTTCTCTAAGGCTCTACTTAAGGTGCAAAAGCTGGTCCTCTTCCTGACAATATCTAAAAAGAAAATAAATTCATATTGGAAAAAGTTGTTGAAAGTTCAGTGAGCCATAGAGATTTTTTTGACAGTCATACAGATATTTCTGCTTATTGAGTTAGAAGTGACATTGGACAACATTCTGATGTAGGAAGAAAATGTGTCCCTTTCAGCCTTAAAGTAATAGTAGAGGAACACTCTGAGAATTCACTGATGCTATAGCATTTCATCCTACCTCTACTTTCCTACTACTCACATGCTTTTATTCTCATAGCATATAAAAAGGCAAAAGAGCAGATGTCATGGTAATGTGGTCTTGTTTGTACAATTTATTGGTCTAAATTTCTTCTCTTTACATAGAAAGGACTGTCTCACTCATATTTATTCTAATAAATTTACTAATGGGTGAGCCTTCTTTCTCTCACATCCTCTCAAAATTTTATTTCTAGTGCAGCGGTTCATTACTTGAAGTCTAAACCTTGGTACATCAGTGCAGGCTGCTAGAAGACACACTCACAGGCTGCTAGAAGACACACTCCCTGGGTCAGATCGTTAGAGAAGCTTTAATCCTTTAGAACAATTTTTCAATACTGTTTACACCAGGGATTTCCTTGTACAAATCCTCTTTACACAAGACAAGAACAACACAGGAAGAAACTATTTGTCTCTGATCTTTGCAAAGAAGGAGAGCGAGCCTGAGTCCTCAGGGGGCTTTCTATCACTTAAACTAACCAGGAGGGGATTAATCAAAGATATCTTTGCTGCATGATGTACAGTCAGCTTCAAAGCTACAATCACATTGATCAGTGTACAACAGAACAACATTCACAGCATCTTGTGTTTTAAGTTGAGGTACAGCAGTGCTGAAATGCCCAGTTCGTTTCACCGTTCCTTTTTTTCCCATCAAAACAACAGCAGGGTATCACAATGTCCTGGAATCCAAAGTGTTCTGGTCAGTTGTTTGCATAGTAACTCAGCAATTCATTGCAAGCAAACCTAAGCTCCTTTTATGTGACCTTTTAAATACATCTTGCATGCAAAACAATTTTCCTCTGTTTATGGGAGTTGACGATTCCTGCATAACTCCATTTTTTACTATTGCATAATTAGAGTTATTTCCATCCCATTGCAACAGCACACAACTGAAATGCTCTAGTGGTGAATAATAATAAAGAATTTCATTAGATACTTTTTAAATAGAAGAATAGACATAAAGCTCATCAAGAAGATGAAATAAATGTTTTGGGATGAAAATGACAAATAATAAGCTATTTGATGAAGAAAATTCTGATTTACAAAAAAAGAATTGCTATTTACTATTTTTTTCATTCTTGAAAGTAACTATTATATTTGAAAAAAATGCAAAAATTTCTCACATGAAACACTCATCTATTTTCAATAGTTAATTCTGAATGGACCCCACCTCTTCACCATAACTGGTTAGAAATAGAAATTTTTCAACAAAGACATTTTTGAAAGAAAAATTATGGAAAATAAAAATATAATGTTTTCAAAATGAGCACTCCTAGGTAATATGTATCAAAATTTTTGACATCAGAGTGAGATTTTGGGGAGGAGTAAGGGAAGATCTTCATCTCAGTGCAACTGTGTGCTGATAACCACACCATACAGTTGTGCATTTTGGACTTACCAAGTCTGACTAACCTAACTAAGAAAAAGGGCTCATCCACAGGTCTCTCAAGCATAGGTAAGGCCCTTTGCCATTAGTCTATTGATAGCCAATCTCCACCTTCCTAAGCTGGTAAATATTTGATTATTTATACAAAGAGAAACGGGTGCAAGAAGAGTTCATATATCTACTGAGTGACCAAGCTACATTTCTGTTTCTCTCTCTCTCACTTTTCTACTTTTTTCTCTCTCTTTGAAAAACTTCAACATATTTTGATTCCAATATGGTAGAAAACACAATATCAACAACGTCAACAGTTTCGGTTAGGTGGAGGTGCTTTTCTCTTTCCTCTAGATGATGAAGATATTTCTAAACTCTCAGAAGAACAGGTGAATCTGAGAACAGCACCATAGACTTTTTGTACATTTTTGCTAGAAGTGGTATAGTTTCTTCCTGCTGAAATACGTTCTTCTCTTCTGCTGCTGGTCCCAAAGCGTGGCCAAAACCCACCTTGTAGATCTATCTCTGACTGCAGCTTCATTTTAGATGCAGTTGCTCTCTTTTGCCACAGAGAATGTTTTATTGCCCAGGAAGACAGAAAGACACAAATAGGAAGATCACAAGAAGAGAAAAGATTATGCTAGTTACTTAGGCCCAATAGCCTCCACATTCGATCCCGTCTCTAACATGTCTAACGTTTCCTTGCTGGGTACAGCTGATTCTGGGTTCTCGGCAGCTGTTCGCAACCTGACATCCGAGCCCTCTTGCCACCTCTCACCACGTGGGAAACTGCCCCTTCAGACCGTTTGGGCCTGTGACATGTCGTGAAGGAGGGATGGCGTAAGCAGCGCCACACTTCAAGAGCTCATTCACCAAGTGGAACCCATCTCTGCCGTCTCTCTTATGTCCATGAGACTGCGGAACGAAACATTGGAACAGGAATAAAATCAACTGAGCAACATCCTGCCTAGAAATAAGGAGTAGTTAAAAGCTCCAAGAAAGTTAAACTCCTTGGGGAACACAGAGGACAGCTGGAGGAAGTTTTAAAAGAACTGCAAGCAATGGGCACCAGCAAAAGGGAAGACAGACAGAAGGTTGACTTATTTTTGACAGTAGGTGGTTTTGAAGTACTTGATGTTTTAATGGTTTTCAATAACTCAAGCAGAGGAGGCTAACTGTGAAAGTACAGTACAAAATTCAAGGAGTACTGCACACTTCACATAAAAAATGAAACGTGAAAGATATGTTTTTAGACAGTTTCAGAAAAAAAGAATTTGTGGTGGAATTTGTACAATTTGTAGTTGTACAAATCTATCAGTTTTGGAGAGCTCAGTTCTTCTGACTAAATCATGAAAGCATCTAGGTCAAAACACTCAGAAAGAAACTACCAAACAATTCAGAACTCACCATTAATGAAGTAATTAGAATTTTCCAAGTGGAGGAAATTATCTTTTGAGAAGTAAGCGTTTGCACATGTTGTGTATGATGAAAGATCTGGAACACTGCAAGGAATGATACCTGAGACAGAAAGACATGTAGAATAGTTCACAATTAAAACCTCAAAGGAGGTTCACAGGAGCTGGAAAAGTCCATAGGTCCTGGTAATGCCTGGAATTGGGGAAAAAATACTTGAAAAAATTATTTCCGTGCATAGGAGTTTACAAAGTTTAGAGCTGAAGTATGTACTGGTCTAGTTGAGAAAGGAAAATGTTCATTCTTCTTAGCTGAAATGTGAACTGTGATTACTGAGGAAAATATATTATACGCAAAGAATACATCTGTTAACACAGTAGTGTTGGGACTTGATGTTTCAAGGCCATATTATCAGTTTGAAGGATGTCTCCTAATATTATGTAAGAAAAGCACTAGAAGTGCACTAGAATACTGATTGCAAATGAACAGCAACACTGAAGACAGTGTTAAACCTTGTTTGGCAAGTGATAAGTGTCAGATTAAACAAAGAAGACTATGATAGAAGTGTAGAAAGAAATGCTCCCAGAACAAAGTAAACAGAGCTGTTTATACTGCACAGGGGAAAACAAACCAGAAAACAAACCTATCCCATTACTCTCACTTTCCTAGGACTATCTTCCTGGAAATTAAACTATCGTGTTCATACGTATCAATACTCCTCAACAGACATGCTAATCTGATGTAGTAAGGTCTGTCGGTGGGATGATGAGCAGTTTGCAAGGAAACTATGGATTTGGCATTTCACCACTTATCTTCATCATCCAGAACCCCAGAGACTGAACAAGACGATGTTGAAATAATGAACTCCCCTCGTTAAAAAAGCAGTTAGGTCGCACTCTGCTCTGCCCGCTTACCCAACAGGGCGAGGGAAGTATGAGTTGTAATCTGCTGAGGTTTCTGCACAGCAAAAAAGTCTCCAGTTTTCAAAACTCAAGACATTATGCCTTTCAACCTCTTTCCCCCAACCAATGTGGTAAAGTAAGTGGGTTTTCCATGAATTAATAAGAAGAAGTCCAGAAATCAGAAACTAAATATGTGAGAAAAAGAGATGAGCGTTCCCTTTCATGTTTGCTCAGGAGTCCTGCTCTGGCCCTTCCCAAGGAAATTCTTCAGTCTTAAGCATCTTTCCAACCACAAAAACTCTCAGGAAACAGTGACTCCTAAAGGAATCAGTTCCCTCAACTTGATCAGTTTGTTTATTTGTTTGTTGTGATGGCTGGCATGACAGTAAAACCTCTGTCGGAAATTATTCTGATACAATTTTCAGGTTTTTAGAACCATGCCATCATGACTTTTTTTCAGATAACCAATTGTTAAAAGGAACACAAACAATAGGAACCAGCTTCGTAGTCTGCTGATGGTACTTACTATTACTGAATTTCATTGAATTTTCCCAGAAAGATTGTCAATTATTTTATATTAGAAGGTAACTGATATGTCAAGACATGTGAGTACATAGTGGAATTTATTAGGAGAAGTCTATGTTATCCATAAAGTTATTATCTATTTTAAGCAAAAATTCATGGGCTGTCAGAAAGTTGCAGATAGCAAAAGTAGCCTTTGCCCTATTTGTCCAGTACTCCTGATAATGATGTGTGTCATAAGTACCCTAAATATATTTAATATTTAGAATAAGCTCTTTCATACCCTTTGCTTCAGCTGGTTGAATTTGAATTGTTTCAAAAAGTATGGTAATACATAAGCTATGTGTCCTCATGACATATGCAGTTTACATATTAAACAGACTTGAAAGCACAAAAAATACTATACACATGTCTAGGAAAATAAAATGTAAAAAACCTTTGCACCCCAAGACTGGAGTGTTATATTTCAAAAATAGTGCTGGAGGTACAGTATGGCCCTCAGGCTGAGAGCAGTTAATGACTGCAGACTGGAGTGCAATCCAAAGTTTACAAGCTGGATTTGAATTTGAGTTCCTGATTTTGCAGCTATGAAACTAACTACCGTGCTAACAGCCCACAGAGACCAGATGGACTTGTAATTAATTGGAAATGTTTTGTGTCTATGTATTTCCAAAGCCTAATTGCTGATGATACACACTTATATACGTGTATACCTATCTAAAAGTGCATTATCTTTAATGTATTTTATTAAAAGATGAAGCAATTTCTAAAGTTCCATAGAGTTTTTATTAAAAAAAAAAAAAAAAAAATCTTTCTTTAAACATTGCTTGCTCCCTCCTTGGTAGACCATGTGGAATGTTAATTAGACAAGGCAAGAGGTAAACATGGTTTTATTTCATCTGCTTCTGGGGTGAGCTTGCACCGCTCACTCTCTGAGAAATGAACACTTGCTGGGGCCACTGGCAAGCAGGGGGAAACAGCAGCGGCTTTCAGCACCGCTAGACCTGGAAGAGGGCATCCGCTCAAAAGTACCAGGAGGGAGCAGCACGGATGTGTGCCTGCATCCCCACTTCTAGAACGAGAGGAGAATTACTAGTATCAGCTCCAGGCTGCCACGCTGCTCTTTCGTGGGGCCACGTCCTTCATACATTGCCGCTGTACTGTCAATGGGTTCAGACAGGGGAAACCCAAAGGTGAATTACTGAGGGAGGATCACTCACTGGAGCTGTCTACACTGACTACAGGGAAAACTGAGGCTGATCATGATCCTGACTTATGGCTGCTGGCAGGGGATAGCATGTGAGATGAGTAGGGGCTCAGATGAATTCACTCAGATGAGGACTTGCTCAGTCCTCACTTACGGACTCTTGTAGCTTGACTGAATTCAGTTTCGTCGAATTTTAAGGAATACATCTGCCGTTTTTTCTTTGTTTATAAACATATGCAAAACAATGGAGTAAAAGAGACATAATACTCATAATAATTTTCTAGGATTTCTCATTATTTTTGCAATGAATGACTATAGCAAGTTGACTTTTGCATAATAATATGTGCAGTATAATGAATGACAGGTGCTATTTCACTGCATTTTTATGTAATAAACCATTCACTGTGCATAGTAACCCATGGACCACAATCCACCACTTCTATACTCAGTAAAATAATCAAGAGGGGAGGAACAGGTTGAGTTAAATTATGGCTTTTTTTGTTGTTTCCTCCATATTTCTGGGCCTCACCTACCGTTAAAATTTGTCAGGTTTTGTACTAGGAGAAAAAAAATAAGTAGGGAGCTGCCTCGTTTCTCCCTCCATCCCCAAGGCTCTCTCTTGCCAAACCTATGTACAGGGACTTGAAAGAAAGAGCTGTTCCACTCTTGGGTGGAAGGGTGCCTTAAAGAATAGTTAGAGTAGAAATAATAAAAACTCTCATTTTTAGTACTGCATTCCAGTAGGAGCATCTTTGCTATGCACTTCAAGCAGGCAAGCTCGTGTCTATACCACTCAGGTATAGTCTTTATATAATAGACTGGCCCAATACATACTACTTGTATGGTAAGACATCCCAAGCAAAACTATCCTCTGGCTCTTTTTGCTGCAGACAACGCTTAGTTTGCAATGTGTACACAGTGTAGGTGACTTGGAGACGAGCGTCATGGAGTGAAAGAAGCGTTGAACACATCTAGCAGTATAGATAGATGAACACTGTGAAATCAGTGAGATTTAGTTACCTTTTTTTTTTTTCCTAAATATAAACTTCACAGATTTCCATTTCCAGAAATGTTCTTTTTATTTATTTTTTTTCCTAGTTGTAATAGTGACAGTATGAATCTGTGCATTTATTACCTTTGTACAGCAGCTTGGTTTTTTTACAGTGACTCATTGAAGCCTGAGGTCACTGAGTAGGAAGGTTTCAAAGACCTGCTAAGGAAACACAGTCCCTGTCAGGAATTTTTGATATGGATTATCTCTACCTTGAGCTACTGACAAAGTGATTTCACAGGAGATCTTTATATAAATTTAAAAGGTGATTCACTCAGCCTTGGAGACAACAGACTTTGAAGGCAGTCGACTGCAACACTGGAAAAAAATCACTCTATACTGCTAAATACTTTTTTGTAACTGACAGAATCATTATTTTTTTTGTGTGCCCTGTCGTTCCTTTGTGTCATATAAGCACTCATTATCCTATACTTTTTGAGGTTAAAAATCTCTGCTGGATGACATAGGGAAACTTGAGCAACCACGGTAACAATTAATGGACCTCAAAAGGTTTTAAGCTTCCATCTGGATAAATGCAGATGGATTTGAATGCTATCTAAAGTATCTCTCTCTCCCTCTCCTTTCTTTTTAAGCTAAAATGCTTTGATTTCAAAATCAAACTACAGATCTAACAACCTCAAGTTTCATTTGTTGTGTTTTTAACTACAGAATAGCTTACTAGATCAGTGATACAGACCACATATCTTGATAAATTTTATTTCTGTTTCATATCTAGATAGGTTCGTTTTTCCATATCTATAATAGAAGTAGTATGAATCATTACCTTCCTACCAGCAACCTGACTTTGGTAGGTTTTTACTTCTGCATCAGATCTGAGTTGAAATCAATAAATGCTCCCAGCTGTGTGTGTGTCTCTCTCTCTCTCTCTCTTTAAAGGGCGTCAAGGATTGGAGATACAGCTATTGCGGAATTCACTGAACAATGCTAATTCATGAAATATGAAACATTACATGGTGATGTTTTGATATCATTGAAGCTCTGGCTGCTTACAGGTGTAGTTTTGGCAGAGCTCTACTTCTCCTGTGGCTTTTCATTTGTAAAGCCTGTTTTTTTTGCCAATTCACATGTCCCAATTTTTAGCAGTTTTCTTGATGGACAGCAGAAAGGCAGCTCCCAGAGCTTCAGGATCAGATCCTCTGTAGTTTACCTGACAAAAAGAAGTCAGGGATTTAGGCTACAAATTCCTCATCATATTGAGTCAGAAACATTGGGAATATTCAGTTCTAAATTCTCATGCTTGTAGTTTATCAAAAGGGCTGGTTTCCATGAACCTTTAGGTCTGTGTCAGACAATCTGGTTTCGTGTTCTGCTAGATTTATTTTTCATTAAGAATACAGGTTGAGGGGAGGAGGGGTTGTTCTAAGCTGAAGTAAAACTAAATGTCAACATTGCAAAATGACTTCAGAAATATGTTGATTTTTCTTGATATCTACTGCCTAAAGAAATAATATACCTCCTTCCTGTAGATTAAAAAGTCCCCAATTTAGCTATTGCAAAGATGATAAAGCAGCACAAATCATCTTTGTATAGATATCATTAAAGCTCATATAAAGCTACTTTTTGTAGAACAGCTACTTTTGTACAGGAAAGAGTATATTCTTTACTAGTGTAAGACTCTTACAGTCAACATGAAAAGTTCATGGGAAGCACAGTTTCTCACAGTAGGAGTTGTACTGGTGTAACTGTTTAAAATCCCTTTTCAGAAAGCTTTCCTAGATGACTTTGACAAGTATTTTTCTATATCATATGCTCCCAGACACTGCTACCTGTTAAAATTCATTTCTTTTCTGTAACAAAACTGGCCCCTAACAGTTGGATGCTTGGATGGCAAGCTGCTGATTTACTGTATTTGTCATAGCACATGCGTACATGAATGTTCTATACAGAAAAAATTGTTAAAGGTAGAGGATGCTGCAACTGCAGCAGCATGTTTACTACTAAAACTGGGAATAGTGTGATGGAAGGTGCTTGTTCTACCTACAGTTGCTCAGACTCGTGTCCCCCTTCCAGCTTGTTTTCTCTACTCTTGTTATAGCAATGTCATGGAATGATGCCATTACAAGTTGCTGCAAGGGACTCATGAAAATGCCTGCATATGTATTAATGTTCCAGTTTCTATATGGAATATGAATGAGTGTATACATTTGCATTCTATTTCTAGTGCTTGCATGAATCATCATAAAAAGATTAAAGGTACGGCCACTATTGAGCTCATACAAAGAAATCTATTGATGTGGTCTCTTCAGGGACTGCACTTCTAACTTTCTTAAGAAAGACCCCAAATGACTTGACTAGCTGAGTGACTGTTAATTGGATTACTATTCCTGCCATTACCTAAGAGCCATTAGTCATTGATGGAACCATAAACCATGTTTCATAAGTGATTAATTTGCATATGACTTTTTTCTTTCCTCTGAGCAAGCATGATGACCTTTGATGTTTATTTCTCTTATCTCTAGAGAGGTGGCCCATGCCATATGTCATGGTTAAAAGTCAAAGTAATCACCAAAGTTGCAAGACCTCCGGGTAATACTGATGATTTTAAAGAACAAGAGTTCCTACATATCTTACACACTTTTCCATAGCTTCTGTCTGATTCAGCTCTTCAGTCATTTTAGTTTCCGCGGGTTGCAGTAGGATGTAAACAGTGATAAAGTAGATATTTTAATAATAAACAAACATGCCAGTTGCACACAAGGTATAAAGAATTTATTGCTACGTGTTTCCTAGCCAAGATAAGCTTTGGCACTCTTCTGCCATTGCTAAGGTCCCTATTTGCTTTTGTCCTTGGTTTTAGTTTAAAGAACCATAGAAGCCTTTTTATTTGAGAATGGAACAAACTGCAGTTCAGCATCACTGTGCTTGATGTATTTGCAGAGCTGTGCTTCCTCAGCACCCTGGTAAAGCAAAGCTTTCCTCAAGCTGTGCTTGGCTAAGATTGTCCATGATACAGTGATTTCACAGATGCAGCTTCCCTTTCAGACTCCAATCTTAAAACACAGTTTCTTATTGAAGTGTTTCGCATATTAAAGAGCTCAGTTAGACACCTCATCTGGCTTACTGATGTGATTGAAATGCCACTGCCCCCAGGTGCTTGTCCACCTCTTCGCCTGAAGCTACAATCTCTAAAACAGGTCCAGGCAAAGGAAATATGTGGCTCTGCTGAGACTATAGTTCACACTCTGTGGCCGCAAGACAAATCAATTTTCATCGGTAGTTGCATCTAACATGTTAGAGGATGAGCTGAGGCAGTAGAGCTGCAGGAATAACTTTACTTCTGCTGCCTCTGCGAAAGGGGCAGCAACCTTTGACAGTAGAGCACAGCTGGGGTGGCAAAAAGATTATCCAGAAGCTGAGCTGTAGCATCCTCCCAGCTACTTATTGTCGTATTTTATCTGCCCACTGTGGTTAAAAAGAAAAGAAAAGAAAAGAAAAGAAAAGAAAAGAAAAGAAAAGAAAAGAAAAGAAAAGAAAAGAAAAGAAAAACCTCACCCCAAACCCAAAACCATTGCAAATGTAAAAGCAAACAAACAAAAAAAACCCACAAAAAGCTAGTGCCAAGCTCAAAGCCTATGATGATGCTGAGGGCAGTACAAGCGAGTGGATTTTCCCTGAGTTATTTTAAACACAGAATATAATGTTGTATTAAATATAAGGCTGTATTAAATAACCTCCTCATCATATTGATCCAATGGCCATATAATAGAGATGGAAATTATCCATGTTGTTGAGGATCAATGTTTTTCCAATCCCTTTGGTTCATATTATTACTGAGCAGATGTACAGTTAAAGGTACATGAAATGAGATACTTGGATTAATTCACTTTAATTTGAACAACAGAGCATTCACTTACGTCTTGCATCCTAGCCCAAATTTGAAATGAATGATTTTTTTCCACTTTTCCTCATTTTTACCACTAAAATTAAAAGCAGAGGGTGAGTCTCAGAGCAGGGGTTATTTATGTTGTAACAGATTTGACTTCAGAGTTGTCTTCCCATCATGTGCCTCTCTATGTTCAGCATGCTGAAATCCTGATTGTCTAATGGTAACCCTGAGGGCTGACTACAACACAAATAAATAGTACTAATAAAAGCTGAAAATAGATGGATGATTCAATTAAGGTCCAAAATACAACTGAAAAGCGGCAACAACAGTCTGCAATTTCTATTTGATGATTCTGTTTCCAAATTTTCAGAAGACAATTTGAGGTAATGCGTTTGGATTGAAAATTGCAGAATTTTCTTTAAAGTATGACTATTAAAGACAAAGAGATCATGAAAAATAGACTTTGGGGAGGCTGATGAATGCAATTTTGCACATATGCTTGAAGCAGTAAACAGAAATCAGGCAATAGAGACTGAAATATATATGTAGTCAGGTATAAAGAATGATTGCAGAAAAATGGTAGCTGTTTTGATTATATCTTTGCTTAGCTCTTAAGAAACTGATGAAGTCAGACTCTAGGTACAGAGTGACCCACTTATTTTGTGAAGAAACAAAGTAGGTAATGGGCTAACTATAATTTTAAATCATCCCTTTTCACTAATAGGTTAATATTTTATCAGAAAAAAAATGTATTTGACAACTTCTGCTACAATTATTACATTTTTTCTATTTACTTTAGAATAAGAAAAGAATATGCTAGGAAATCTTCATTTTGTGTAGTAGGAACTAAGTTCATTCTCATGAACAGATAGCAGTGATATGCTAGTGGTACCTGGTAGATGTTACAGTACTCACAATTAAGTCTTGAACTTTTTGGTTTTGTGTGGTAGCCAACAATTTGTGCTTGTTTATACAACTTTATTTCCGTAGGAGATAAATAAGGAGACAACAGAGAGCTAGATTCATTAGCTTTCTCTGAAATCTAATGGCATGTATAGCTGAGATGAAGAGTGACAAAGGGAATGGACTGTGCTTTTCTCCTAAAAAATAAATAAATAAATAAATAAAGGGGGTTTTGGTTGAGTTAGGATTGCATTAATCCCGAGTACAGCATCCTGGATAATGCCTATGGACAGAAACGCTCAGGCCAACCCTTCTGCCAAAGTGCCTGTTCCTGCCTGCTTTGAGGAGATCTTTGTTCTTGACAGGTCCAGGCAGGGCCTTCCCACACGTATGTGTCCACCTCTTGCTAAAGCCCTGGCAACGTGGTCTTTGGGGAATGCTGTCTTCTCTTGAGGAATCTGAGGTGCAAAGAAGTTACCAGGATATTTGTTCAGTAGCTTTTGGGGGTGGCATTAAGAGCCTTTTGTGATACCAGAAGGAAGCCATGGGGCAGGAGCTGTCCCTTAAAGGGAACTTCTCTAATTCTTACTTAATATTAAGAATCCCTGCCTTGAGTTTTGCTGCATATTATTGTAATGGAGTGCTCTCAAATTTCTAGTGACCTATTTTGAATTTATGAATTACTTGTAAATCCCTTTGAAATTAAGTATTTATCTTCAAGGACATTAGGTTGGTTTGTTACCTGATATTTTCCATCAACTGGTGTATTTTCACACACACACACACACACACAAAAATTGCTTTATTTGCCATGACAGAAGCAGAGTTTTACAGAATTCCTTGCATTGCCATGGGAACGAATGAGTTCCTTCCGAATCATCATGGCCAAACTAACTCAGATGAAGTAGGAACAAGCCCTAACCTTTGCCCACTCTTCAAACATATGTCAAAACTGATTTGTTCTGAATATTCAAAAAATTGAGGAGGTCCCTAGGATACATGAGTGGATTACTAAAGTTATTTATATTATCATAAATGCAAAGAGCACCTGTTAATTTATCTCTACCTTTACATATATGAAAACTTTAAAAAGATTTAGCAGTCAAGCTACATAGAATAATTAACAACTGACTTAAGAAAACAAGGAAGAAGCCTGTTTTCTCTGACAACTGTACTATTATAATTTTTTCCTTTGAGGATTTTCTTACTTCCTTTTTTTTTAATAGAAATATTAAATTAAATAATTTTCTAAAAAATCCCTTTCCCTTATTATCAGTAGGTCTAATAGAATTTGTAAAGTGTGGAACTTTTGTCTGTGCCTATTTTAACCCTTAGATTTTGACAAAAGATTGGAAAATATTAAGCAGTTGAAAATGGTATAAAGAAAAAATTGAGAGAAAATCCACAGGAAATAATTTCTTTTACATACTCCATCATTAAAAAATGAACAATTGAAAGAAAAATGTTCTGAATTTTAAAAATCAAAATCAAAATAGGAAGATGATTTTTCCTCCTATTTTATCCTGACATTTCCTTTAAAGGTAGGGAAGATAATTCTGTGGTGTTTTCGCAATGAAAAATATTGTTTTTTTACCAGATACCATATTTTTGCACTAGGAAGATTTTGGTATGCTTGTTTTCTGACTCATTGTTTTCCTTTTTTTTTTATTATTATTTTTGAGGTTGTACCCAGCAGCCTTGATATGATTCATACTCCATCTCTGAGTAAAGTGAGTCTATAATCAAGCCTCAAGTAAATTAAAATGTTAATCTACTCTATTAATATAAAATTAATATTAATTTATTAATATGGAGTTTAAAAGTGTTCATGCCAATACAGACAACAGAAAAACCTGAAGACTTTTGGTCCTTGCGACTAGTTCTGGGGACTTTTTTTCTTCAGGTCAGCTTGGAAGATCTGGCTACATTATTGAAGCACAGGCTATGGATGAAGGACTGCTGGGTTCTACCTTAGTTCAGTTGTTGCCTCACGGTAGTGGAAATTCATTGCCTGGATCTAAGAGTGCTTGAATCTTTGTGCGGGCATTGCCTGCTGTAGTGAACATTGCCTTTGGGCAAAATGTTGGGAAACTCACCTTAATGTTTCTACATCGTATTTTAGCCTTTTGGAAAGTCCTGTAACTAAAAGAAGCTTTAGAATCAGGAAAATTCTATCTTTAATATAGGTAGTTCTAACAAATTCTTTAATAACTTCTTTTCAGGAAAAGTCTTAGAAATTATTAAAGATCCTTTTACAATGTATATGGATATTTTGTTTGTGCTAATAGATACATCAGGTAAGACTCTGAGTTAAGAGTCAGTAGGAAATATTGAACATGGGAGAGCATTTTGAAAAATGCTGTCAGTGCTCATAATTTGCATATGAGTCTAATCCTTAGAGGCTTGTCAAAGGTCAGAGGCTTGGATTCAGTGATTTACTCAGATTATAGATCTCCAGCCCTCAGCTGAAGGAATACATGACTACGAGAATAGGGAAATAGGTGAGAGAGAATTTCAATATTCATAGCTGGGGATATCCTGAGTTTGATCCCTAAATCCCAGGGATGTTTCTGAGTTTACTCAATGCTTTTCTGTTACAAAATGCTTGTACCATAGAGTGGAAACCAAAGATTCTCTCTTCCAGTGTGAGGTGCAAGGGAAGTTGCACCGAAGTTGGGTTCTATTTCCGATTCCTACAGCTGCATTTTGTGAGTCCTATCCTAATTTGTCAAGTATCTGCAGAAGCAATGGCCCCTGCTGGAAATTTAACAGGACAATTATCTGATTTCTGAGATCTAGGTGCATTTAGACATGTACAAGGTACAAATTCACCCAGCCTATGGCATATCTGTACATGCACAGAAGGGAAGCCATTGGTGCATAAGGAATTTTAAAGTCAAAGATGATGCCCAGTAGAACTAGTTGGATTTTTTCATACTACAAATACAGATTTAGGTACTTATACTCCTATTTGTAGTCAGTTTCTTGGCTCAGAAATGTTAAATTCTGGAAACTTTGTTTGTTTCTGTGTTGGTTTAATATGATATTTTGTGCGCTGCTGTGTTCTGATTTTCTTGATTTCTCTCACCCTTGCTTCTCATTTGCATAACATGCATGGTTAATCAACCAAGCATTGGCTAGGTGCATGACAGGCCAATGAAGAGCAAGGGCCCAAGCAAATCCAACACGTATGAGACAGTGGGAGCATCACCTTACATCATTATTTATTGCAACTTTGGTATTCAAGTTATTTAGAACAACATCTGCAAGCTGGAACAAGCACAACTTTGCTACAATGAATATGTGCCGTAAATACGCAGGTTCACATACTATATAGTGTCACTGTCAAGCAAATTCCTTCTCTTCAGTTCAGTGGCAGATTAAATTTATTTTAAGGGCTTTCTACTACATATGAAATACTTTGGCAGAATAGTTTGTCAGTCTTCAACAGAATAACTGCCAGTAACTCTCATCCATCTTCCAGGATTAGGAATCAAGGTATCTGGAGCACATCTATGTCATGAATGTCTTTAGGAACAAAGAAGGACTAACATGGGACCATTTTTCTCACTTCCCCTTCTCAGTCCCATATAGCCATTCAGTGGCCTGTACTTAAGTGAGAACTTCATCCACCTCCTAGTTTGTTTAACGAAGCTAGACACTTCAGTGGGAGGGCTTCCAGCCAGGTCCCGACTTGAAATAAGGGCTTCCAGCCAGGTCCTAGAAATAAATGTCTGGCCAAAATATTCTTATCAATATTCTACTCGTGAAAGAACACTTGCCATTATTGCACTCTCACATAGGTCAAGTTGGGCCTAAATACTTGTTTCCTGTTAGAATAAAAGATTGTAGTCTATGGAGTATACGAAAAAATTGTTAAAGTCTACTTCCAAAAAGCATTAATTCTTTATCTAGAGCTGCAGTATCATAAGAACGACCTAGTAATGTATAATTAGAGACATATTTTTATTTGGGGCTAATCAAGGATACAAATAGGTAGGGAAGAAAGAAAGTACAGTAGAAATGAATGTAACTTGTCCCACAGCAAATTCCTTCATTTTGATATTTCTCTTCCTCCTAGATCATTAAAAGAAACTATTTTTTAAGTTTCTCATGAAACCAAGTATTCTCAGTTGATTCAGCTCCCATGAAATAAAAAGGATAATTTTAATACAGCAGAAAAGGGTTTAATTATGAGCTTTTTATAGTTTGCTCTTATTCAAGTTAGAAAAATGTAAAGAAAATGTAAATAAAAATTAAAGGAAGATTCTATTTTTTTTTTCAAATGTAATGATTTGGCTTTAATTATTTTATTTAATTATTTGTATTTTTCTGTGTGAAATTTTACCAAAATAATAATATTCCTATGAATTGC
This sequence comes from Rhea pennata, assembly GCF_028389875.1. NCBI lineage: Eukaryota > Metazoa > Chordata > Aves > Rheiformes > Rheidae > Rhea > Rhea pennata. The sequence goes on from NC_084664.1 coordinate 12,807,601, forward strand.
TTAGATTCCAGAGTAACTTCCAGCTTAAAACTGAAATAATGGACATTTTTTAACCTTTGCTCTTTGATGACTTTTAAAAATTAGTCATCCTAAGACCTCAAAAAATCATTATGGACACACAAGTTTATGGAAAGCCCCTTGTTAATACTTTGAGATGCCAGGTTCTTGCTAGGCAGAAACTGTTATTCCACTACATTCAGAGAAGAAACCATGGTATACACACACAGTGCTAATCTACAATCTATTTTTGAGTCAGGGATGTCAAATGACTGGAAAATAAGTATACTTATCCATGAAAAACAAACTTTTTTCTTCCCTCTTCCCAGTTTACTGCCCCTCTATAATAAACTGCTGACTTCTCTTTTCTATACTGAAATGAGGGGTAAGGACTCTCAGCTTATCAGCAAGTTCCCTTTTATGTCTTTTTTTTTTTTTTGATGAAAAAGTGATGTCAATTATTCTTTTTTCCTGAAAAAAAAATCTCTCAGTCTTTCCCAGTTCAAAAGACCCAGGTGAGCAGACCAAAATAAACAATTACTTCTTTTAAAATAAGCTCTGACAGACCCAGCTGCTCACTCCAAAGCTGTTTCAGCTGCAGTAGAGGTGATCAAAATGTAGGAAATTGTTTAAAGAGATTGTTCCCCTTTTATATTAGTAACATCTGAAATTAGAAATGCTGTAACTTATTTTGTAAAGAATGAACATAGCAGGTAGTTGTGTGTTGCACTGTGTTTTTCTTGCTTGACATTGTTAGACTCACCACAATGTTTCTGTGCTTTTGCCAAAAAGTTGTTGTTATATTGAAAAATTTTCGGCAACTTGTATTGATTATCTCTAATATGTAGTAGGAGAAAAATATGTTCATACATACATATACATATATTTTTAAGATGTAAGCTTTAGAGGACACTTAGGAACTGACTGACCTGAGTGTTTCCCAGCCATCCCTCAACCCTCAAAATCCGCTCAGAAAGCCTAGTTCAGCCTACTCTGGAATAAAGTATTGGGCATTTAATGAAGCCAGTTTCTGTGAATTCATAACCACAAACCATCGTTTCAAAACTGCTTCTCTTTTAGCATCCTTTCTCAAAAGAAACCTCTGGAGCAAAGCTATGCTGACCCTGACTGACTCCTTTTACCCATTTAAGAGCCCTACATTGTATTTTGTTGTTTGTGTGAGAGATGAGATGTTGCAATTTGGAAAATGACAATAGATTACATAGCAAAACAATAGTCCATAGACCTTGTAGATTGTCAATATTAAAAAAAAAAAAAAAAAAAAAAAAGAGGGGGGTTCTGTTGCAACATGTAGATCAAAGAATAAATATGGTCCTTCACCAAGCCCGTAAAAAAAATCTTGCTAATTTAATTCTTTGGGAAAAAAAATCAAATTTCAAAGTATGTATTTTCATTAACCTTCAATATAATTTTTAGACACACAATCACATATTGACATTGAATGTCAAGATCAAATCTCCCTATTCTATATCAGAGTATCTTTTCTTTTCCTACTTATTCTTTCTTTTGATTTAAACATGCTGCTTTTGACCCATGTCTTCCATTCTGCTATTGTAATCTTCCAACGGTATTTTCTGTCTATACTTGCTCTGATTTTGACTCCTGCTTTTCATTTTTCTTTCCTGTGTAGTGACTTCAGCATCAATGCTGGTGACCTATACAGATTTAAAATCCCATATTCCCTTTACTTCATTTTTTTGTATTGATTTATTGATTCAACCTCACCATTCACCAAAAGAACTGGTCACTTGATTTGGTCTTTGCTGTGCGTTGTAACGCATTCACATATCTTTATTGTAAATACATGCTAAAACAATGCTACGTGTAGCTGAAAAGCAGAAAACTGCCTTGCTGTGGCTGGGCAGATGGAGTCATGGATTGCTTAAAAGTGTGACTGTTAAGCAGCTGGGCAAAAACCTAACAAGCAGGATGCATCTAATATACATAGGGCTAATGAAAGTCTACACATGGTGTAGTGTCACTTCGTGATGTGAATGTGCAGGTAAAGAAATGCCCAAAAGGTGAACTCAATGTATAGTAGTGATTTGATTCAACCTTTTTTATCCTGTGGATAAAACAGTTTATTAAAATGCACATTAGACTCATAATGACTTAAACGTGGATAATAACTCATAGGAAACCTGATTTAAGATTAAAAGTGAATTATTACTTGGTATCTTTGGTGGATGAACAGATCAATGCAACGGAGTGCTCACTGAAGATTTTTTCACTTATTCTTATTCAAAAAACTTGAATAAAGGAACTTCAGATGGCAAATCCAGTCTTGATGTAAGCCAGTGCTTAAAAGTGACTGAGTTAGTCAGGATTCTTGGCTGATCAGAGAAACAGGCGGTCTGCCTGATAGGTAAACTTGGGGGTTATGAAATAGCTAAAAGTGGGTTATGGAAATGCCATTTGTCGCAGCGGGAGAGATTAAACATTGAAATAAACAACAGTACTTGGTTCTGCATCTGATCATTGTGTCATCTTTTGCAGCATCATTCTTTAGCTCCTCATCTAAATTTTGCTGTTTCAACGTTATATGGTGAGTCTAGACTCTATAAACTGTGGAGAGTGCTGGGTCTCTTCAGGGGGTAAGTCACTGCATCCGCTGGAGACAACCACCCAGAGTGTCATTCTGTGCAGGCTAGGTGAGTTGCTAGGACTTGATATTTAATTTTTAGATAGTTAAATTATGTGATATGAGTTCCATGCTCCATATTTCTATGGTTTACAGTACACCAGAACTGTCTTATCGCTTCCTCTTACTTTCTGCATGGCAGCTCATTCCTTTACCTGTCGTGAATTTCTCTCTGGAGTTGCTCTGTTTTGATCTGCTTCATTCTCAGTTGTGAAAACCTCTTTTTAAAGTTTTTTTTGCTCCAATCTTGTACTCCTTAACAACCAAATACATTGAACAGGGTTGGTTTTAAATAGGCTTAATACAGGTGTTTGTGATTGATGTGTCTACACTAACATTTAAATTATATTGATGAAAACGTCTTTTTGGAAAACAGAAATTTTCATGAGAATACTTCTATTTCTGTATAAATTCAAACTTTCACATGGACCTGAAAATTTGAGAACCACATTTAGTCCAGCTATAAGAAATAATTAATGGAAAACTGTAAAGAATTTGAGTTCTCGGTTGAAAGGTCAATTAACATATCAATGAATCATTTTTGTGCACATTATACCTAGAAGTGAGATGATTTATATTCAAACCAGTTCTAGAATTCTTACACAGTTTTGGAAAATTTATCTGTCCCTCTACAATGGGGTCCTTGAAGAATATATTATAATTCACATTCTTCTATCACAGAATAATTATTGCATGAGAAGATAACAATTTTTTAGGTTTCAGAACAAATGTCTCATTAACTCAGTATCCTTTCTCCAACAGCAACTGGCAATTGTGTTGACCGTGTGTGGACAAGAACATGCAAAAACTGGTGAAGTATAGAAAGATCTTTTACTGTTTCATGGTTCTGGAGTACCCCATTGCAGGAGTTGTATCTGTATCTTCACCACCTAGAAGGATGACTTATCCTCTATGAATATATCCAGCTTCTTTGAACATTCTTAGAGAACTATTTTTGAAAATAATATTTTGGGTCTTTTCCTCCTAGCTTTTTAATAGCAAAATTTAGCTTCCTGATCATTTAATGGTCATGTAGGGATAAATCATGATAATGAAATCTTTCATGACCGTAATTCCATCTGGCTTTAATTAAATCACAGTAAGAATATAATTACCATCAATTATGATCTAGGAAAATCTTCATTACCTATCACAGTAGTCAATTTTGTATCATTATTCCTTGTACTATTTGTCTGCCTCTTTCCTTGCTCTTCTCATGCTTAGAACATAAGTGCTAGGTCTGTGGTTCGAGATTGTAGTTTGATATTTGTACAGTGACTTGTATATACTATAGTCTAGATCTTATCGGTGTTCCTAGATCCTATCACAAATAGAAGAATAAATATTACTAACTGCAGTCGTAAAACTGAGAAGGTGATTTTCATAGACTTTTCTTCCACTTTATCTGTTCCTTTATTTAAGCACTTTATTTCTCTTGCTAACAGAAAATAATATTTATTTTATAGGATGCTGGTTGATGTGCAGATTATTCTTCACAAGTTCCTGTTCATGTCAGTTGATAGAACTTTGTTTTCCTTTCAAATACTGGCATACTTTATTTATGAGGAGAGCTTTCCTGTCTGTGTCGGGGCCACCAGAGAAGCATCTCTGTTTTATCTATCCTACATAAGACAGCCTGTGCTCACAGCCACAACTCCTGGAAACATCCACAGGTACAATTTAACAGTATCTCAGTATATAAGGAAGACCAAAATGGTAAAATTTAGTATCATATGTGAACAGTACTGAATCTCATATGATTTTAGACATTATTTTAAAGAAATCAGTTAGGCAATATTCTGTGTTGTTGAAAACTAGTTGTGTCTTGTAACTGTAACTTGTTCTGACATAATGAAATGATCTTCCCTTCATTTAGAAAATGGATCTACTTTAAGGTACAGTTACAGATATGCTTTAAGATTGCTCCACTGAGATACACTGAGTTTGAAGAGATATTTTCCTTTTCTCTGTTTGAAATACACTGCCTACCCCTTTCCTTGTTTATGTGGCAAAACACTAAATAAAAGGCAGTGATGAAAAGGCTAAAGATCACCAAGAAGTGATCTATGAAAGAAGATAATAATTTAGTATGAAATATTCACCAATTCAACATAAAACAAGCTAGCCATACATCAGTGAAACAGTGCAGAGGAGAAATCTTTGGCTGGCAGATGTTACCAGCATATTCCACAAAAGATATCAGTCACAATGATAATAGGCAGAAGTACAATTTCTTTAGAAAGTATAAAGCACTGTGAATGTATTTCTCTCTTTCCATTACTTACAGAGGAAGCTAAACAACTAGTTTTGTCCTAAACAATTATCTACTGGTTGTCTAAAATGAGACAAGATTGATCTCGTGCTCTATTATATCCAATGGCAGCTGTAATGTGTTTGACTGCTGAGGCTCTTAACAAGAACAACAAAATATAGCAGACTTGTGTTATGTACACATGTATATTGCGTGCACACAAATAACACAATAGAACTTGAAGAGAGCCATAGTGTACAAATAAGAATATTAAAAGTTGCTAATTATCAGCATAATAATGACAAGATAAAAAATACTTTGAAAAATGCTTTGAAAAAAAGAGAAAAATAGCCATTACCTTGTAAAGAAAAAAGCTCTTTTAAAAATTATGCACAATATTGCATAGTTAGAGCTCCTACTACACATATCTCTGAAGCCTACAGATGGGAAAATTATCTGAGGAGGTTGGTAGTATCCAGGCTGACAAGTAGACAAATAGATTATGTTATATTAATTTTTATAGAATTCTTGAGAATTATATCCAGAACTGGTACAAAAATGAGTCTTTCCTACTTATGTCAAATCTATAATGTGAATTTTGGCTTTTTTCTCATCCAGTCGGCCATCCCTAGCGTAATTTAAGCCATAATTCATTTAATATTTGTTTTTGCAGTACATAAGCTACGATCACGCAAATGCTGTTATGTTCATGGTGTAGCCTGGAACTGTGAGTAAGGATAGAATGAAGCTATTACAGAGGTGATGTAAGCAGTCAGAAAACTGTTTTCGTGGTGTGACATAGGAAGAAATGGGATGCCAGGAGGAAAAACCCAAGGAAAGAAAGTTTGGAAGTAACTAAGGTCAAAAGTGGGAGAGTGAACTCAGGAAGATTTGTGGAGGACTTACCTGCAAAGCTTTCCTCAGATCATTGAAAAAATACTACAATTACAGCACTCTCAGGATAGTGCAACTACTGCTGCTTTTGTCAGGGAGTTATGAGACTTGGTGCAAGCTGCAGGATGGTGCTCAGGGTGTGAGGAGCACCAAACTCCTGCCAGAGTATTGACTTGAGTAAGCTGATTGCCTGGCTGGTTTACAGAGGCAGGATAATATAAAGCTGCAAGAATAGAAACAAGGATCTAGTTTGAATTTCCAGTAGTTGATTGCCTTGAGATGAATATTTTGGGCGGCGTGTATTGGTCTTACTTGACTGTAGAAGCTAATATTTAGATATTATTTGTTACCTTAATGGTTCCTAGGGACAGCGAAGAGAGATTCTAAATTCTAAAAGAGATATTCAATTCTGCTTAACCAGAATGGCAAGAGAAAGTTCAAACTCCCGTGTTAAACAATCTGCCTGGACTTGCTGCAGATATTAAAATTGCATAAGTCTGCTCGTGTTTTTGTAGATAAGGGAATAATTCTATCAGTCACTGTTGCTGTAATAAAAGCCAAGCCATATAAAAGTCAGCAACATAGCTCATTCTCTTATTCTGAATCTCCTGCATAAGAAATTAATGGCAGCATGCATGAAATTCTAACGAGGAAAGCTTCAAACTGGAAGATTCATTTGTTTGGACAAATGATATTTGTTGACTGTGCTGAAGTAGATTACAACATTAGAATTATATTGAGTAACCAGACTACTACTGTTGTTGCTGTTGTTGTTACTGTTACTACGACAGCTGAGCTGCACATGGTGATAGGCCAGCAAAGAATAGTTCTTACTCCAGAAAGCTTAAAATCTAAATAAATAAGGTAATGAAGGTTTTTATCTAAAAATAAAAATAAAATGCAGGAACTTGAATTGTCCAGTGTCACAGTGTAGCTAAGCTAAAAAAAATCCCTACCTGCTTACTCTGAATCAGTTAAACCATACAACTCCCCAGAAAAATTTTATCTTTCTTGTTGTCTGCTTTTGATAAAAAATGTACTGAAAAGAGAGCTTTTACATAAACATTTCTACTTCTAAACTCAGCTATTGACCAGCTCATTATAGTAATTAATTTGACATCAGAATTAGTAAAACAATGTGCTTAATATACATCTAACCTACATTTAATTTAAGAAAAAATGTCACACTGGTTTTGAAAGGTTATACAAAAAATGAGAACTGGTCCTGTATGACTAAACAACTCTGTATATATATGATGGAATTCAGTACAAGACTGTACTTTATTATAACTACTCTGTGACTGATACGGTATGTTACCTGAACGTATATTTGTCCCTGTAAATATACTTCAGCATGTAAGAGGCATATAATTCAGCATACTTTAAAAGGAAAAGGTTTTGCTCTAATTTTTTCAGTATCCCAGTCAGAAACATACAGCATTGCGTGCCATTGTTGGAAAACACGGCCTGATCTATACATATGTAAATAGGTAATAACTCCTCTGGAATTGGCTCAGTTACACAGTTATAAAAATGTGTAGATTTTAGGAGGGTGCATCTTCAGAGCTGCACGAATATTTTTGAAGCTCTAATCTTTAAACAGGCATGGAAGAAAATATATCTTTGTACCTGGATATGGCTAGTTTTTACCTTCATTAATAAGGGTGTGAAATAAAAAATGAAGAGTAAAGTGAAAAAAAAAGAATGGGAGTAAGAACTTCTGCTCTTTCAGATTAAATTTTATTATATTTAACATGAAATTTTTGAAAAAAAATTCCTCACCATATTTCCATGAAGTATGAATGTTGTGTTTGCTGGAAGTTCAGCAGAGCAGAGGAATATAGGAATACAATTATAGATGGTTTATAAATTAGCGTTATCCATAATATCATCATTGCTGATATTTGGTACCTGTCTCCTCCTGCCGCTTCTTTAGGGGATGCCTCTACCTGGAAGTGAAAGGATTTCTTGGAGAAATTTTTGTTCAAGAGGCTGGGTGGTATGTTGACTTCCAAAGAAACTAGTTTCTCGTCCTGGAAGGTGAAGGAATGTTGGATCTCTTGGCTTAGCCATCAGGAGTTATATGTATAACAGTTGCCCTTAAATCAATATGATTACAAGTGCACTGAAGAGAGATCTGCAAAGGTAAAGCAACATTTTACTTCATATACATCACAAGGACATTTTACAAAGCCCTTTGAGAGAAGTTCTGTATTTAATTTTGAAGAAATTTATATCTTACATTATGAGAACTGTCAATGTAAGACTGCAAGGCAGCCTGGTTATCAAATCTTTACTTCATGGTAATCCAATCGTGTATTTTCTTTCAAGCATCATTTTTCTCATTTTTATCTCTGCTGATATATAATTCTAGAACATAAATGCTCGATCTGTACGAAATCCTCTGTTGATCTCCAGCCTAAAGTTATTCATAGGGATCTTACACCCATTTGTCTTTGTGCCAGCTTTCACCTGTAGCCCCCTAATGTGTTCACAGGCAGCAGTCAGCCTCCCTCCGCTCCCACCTATAGTCTGTGCAGTACAACAGTAGAGTATAGCAGATGTATAGCAAACCAATTTTCCTCCAGAGCTGGATTTTCTCTTCTGGTGATCACAGTAACTTGTCTTCAAAGCTGCTCAAAAGTCTGAATTCACTTTGGCTAGATAGGGCTGGAGGCTTATTAGTGTGCAGTTTGTTTCCTCCTCTCACGTCTTGGTATTCCCCTACCTCAGTCGTTTTGTCTAGCGAGATCCTCCCTCCATCCCCCATTCCGTTCCCCTTGTCTTTCCCCTGTCCCCGTCCCTCTCCCTTTTTCCCTTCTCCCCTTTTCTCCGTCGTGTTTGAGTCTGAGGCACGGGAATTCATTCATTCCCAGGTAATAAAATGAAGCGTTTATTTAGGATAACATGCAGGGCAAATGCCAGCGTCTGAGTTCCCCATAGCAGGACTATTGTCTATTTACAGATCCTGAGACTCTGAGACTTTATTGCCTTAGAGAGAGTCTTTTGCCTTCACATCTCTAAAGGTACGTGAAAGTAGATAGATGTAGACAGCCATGAACTTCTCTGGCTCTTCTGCAAGGTGAGTGAATATAAGCCAAATATCCTCTGGAAATGCAGAGCAAAGTGCAGACCATTACATTCTGCTTCTCAGAAAGCCATATTTATTAATAGTCATTTAGGCAATGTCAGAGGTAATTGACTTTTGAAACATATTCATTATTCAACAATTTAGTTTTATGTCATACTATTGTGTAGATGAATCTCTTTTCTATTTTAACCAGTCACAGAAGTAGCAGGGTTGTGCTCTTTTTAATTCCTTCTTCTTCATTTTCCTTTGCTATGAAACATGCATTATTGACAGACCCTTTAGTCTGTCCTTTATGATGACATTTAACAGATGGGATGGGTCCAAATAAAAGAAGACTTACCCTAACCATTCACCTCCTCCTCAGATCTTTGTTTAACTTTCACATGCATTTTTTTTTAGTATTTAGGTCAACAATTTCCAGCTACCCCCTTAATATATAAACAGGAAAAACTGGTAAGCAGTGAGATTAAAACTGATAAAACAAAATACTTCTGAAAAAATATACTATCAAATTGTAGATTTTACTTCTATATTTCATAAGGAGAAAAACAACTTAAACATGTCCTATTCATGCCATGTGTTTAAAAAGCCTTTATTCAATTAGATTAATCACATTTGGACCCATCCATTTTCTCAGCCTTGTGAGGACCTACCATGTAAAAATAATCTTTTAAAAATCATCTGCAATGTTGCAATGCAGTTGAGAAAGATGTTCAAGTACTTCACTAGCAGATGTGTACTGACTGTGGTGGGCTAATCATAATAATATAATCACTTAAATTTTTATTTAATCACTTCTTTTCACAAGACTATTTGAGTATTTGGAATTTATATGGTAACAAATGCTGTTGGTGTATTGTTTTTCTCCCTTAATTTGTAGCTGAAAGAAATAAGCCAAATTCCTGAGAGGAGTTTGTATTTCTGCATGGTTAATAAATAGGAAACCAACATCTACATTGTTCATGAAGGATGAAAATAATGTAATAGCTATTCCAGATTGACGATTTGATTGCTATAACTATAATGCATTATAGTTATTCAAGTTATTAGTGATATGGCCATCATGACTTTTTGTTGCAGAAAATGAATTAATTTGGTCACTTTCTATTTTTTAAAAATATCTGACAGTATTGAAGGATATAATCTAATACAATTCCCACCAAATGAAAATTCATTTTAAGACAGCTTGCAGTGATATTCAAAGAACTGTGAAACAATACACAATCCTCTGTTCATGGCTTTACAAAATAATTTGGTATAAAGAATCTAGATGTCAGGAGACGGAGAAAGAAGAAATTCTTCCACAATCTATGTACTAGTACTAGCTAGGAGCCTGGTAATAAATAAGAGGAATTAGAAATATTCATTTATGAAAATATATTTGATCTGATGGGTGTCATCGAAACATAGAAGGATAATTTACATGACTTGAATTTAAAGATTGGTGGCTACACCTTGTAAAAGTATGATAAAACAGGGAAAGAACTTTATACTAAAGATACTATCTACCTCAGAGTTACTGAAAGATTATAGCTTTATTTGTTGTACAGAATAGCAATTTTGACTGTAATATCCATACTTTGTTCCTTAGGAAGGCCAGTTTTACAAAACGGAAAAGAATAAGGAAAATCATGAAAGAAAAAATTGTGTTTAAACACTCTCATGTCAATACTAGTTGGAATTACACGTGAACGCTGAAGATGGTGAACCTTGGCCCCAAAGCACAATCCAGCAAATCAAGACCCATCGTTGGTTAAAAATAATCAAGCTTAAGAAGAGAGGTAAAAGAAATAATTGAACTGTTTTTAAAAGAAAACAAAGAATCTGTGTTGATAATATGAATAAATCAGTAGGTAAGAATGCAGATCCTTGATAAGAGTAGGTAAAGGTCACCATGAAATCCTTATGATGTAAATAGTTAAGGAGGTGATCTGATGAAGGAGCAGAAGCAGGAAGAATAATGTGCACAGGGCTCGTACTAAGGAGATGCCATCAGCTGGTATTTGTCTTTAAGTAAGCACGCTTGCACACTTCTCACTGGTAAATTTTCACAAATGGAATGAGAAGGAATATTTAAATATATCAGAACAACTTGAAATATTTTATACCAGTATGGGTTCAGGACAAGGATATTAAATTATGTGTCACAATGGCATAAAGTCTGAAATGTTCACCAGTTATTTTTCTATAATATTTTGAAGAAAGTAGGGTGAGATACCTACTTGAAAAACTTAGAAATGTCCCTGTAGAACAGATTTCATGTCTTATGTTTAATAGCCTTATATGTTATATGTTTATATAATAGTAATGAGGTTAGTAATGAAAAGATGGTAATGAAATGAGAAATAATAGTAATGGAATGTTTCCTCTGTCAGTGGCTAAGAATAATATCAAGCCACAACTATCGTACTTAAGCATTGAGTTCTGAAGACTAGACCTTTTGCATTTGTAAAAGGTCAGCAGAGCTCTCCAAGTTTCGATGTTGATTTGTGACAAATATTGGAAGACAGTGAATATTCCAGGACATTAATAACAGTTACTTAACAATAAGTGAAAAATGTAGAAAATAGGATTACCTAGGAAGTGTTAAAGTGCTAAAACTGATCATTGGAAAACTTGTAGAGGAGCTAACATTGAAATGATAAATAAAGAATTGAAGAAGGTTCATGCATTTAATGCCAGGGAACACCATTTTAGTGAATTTAGGTTTAGAGTAAACGTGATCTCACTTTTGGTGAAATTATATGCACAGCTGACATAACATTTTCATTCTTGTTAACTATTTGATTTAATTCCAGCATGATGAAAATCATTGTATCCCATTTTGAATGGACTAAAAACTAGTAAACTGATAGATCCTACAGAGTAACTGTAATAGAATATTGTCAAATGATAGTTTCTAGTCAAAAATCCACATGGGTCTTGTTTACAGTCCGATCCTATTCAGTATTTTCATTAATTCTCTGGAAAAAAACACAAAATAATCACAAGTAGAGTTTCCACAAAGATGTAGATTTGGTAGCATGTCTTCTTGTTATTCACTTTAGACTGTAGTCAGCATTTCTCAGGGCATGATATCCTTTTATTTTGAAACCTCTGGAGAACTGAAGCAGATGTGAGCTTCACCACTGATAAGAATGGCATCAGGCCCTACTGCTGCAAACCTTCCTAAAGAGATTCTAATTGCCACTGGTTACCAGTATCATAATTTTTATTTGATTAAATAATTACCAAACTAGGACCTTGAAACTATTGAAATGTCTAAATAAAAGCTAGAAAGCAAGTCAAAAAAGCAACTTTGCATTCGTAAAGGTTATGAACCTAGATTTGTAATGACCCAGAAGCATCTCTTACTCCCTATATATAGCTGAAGCTTATTTTTACTGGTCTATTAGTGAGCACAAAATGCATAGGGGCATTGTGTAGCAGAGGAAAGAGAACATGCAAACATACATTGCAACGATATAATCACCTAAGCATTGCATGATGATAGCCAAATTCACCTAAGTGTGCAATATACAGTTATAGTAAACACTAAAGTCCAAAAGGCCACCTATGACACAGTGGATCCAAATCATGAATATCAATATTTTAGGATGGCAATCTGATCTGTCTCATCTTGGCAAATCGACTCTCCCAGCACAGGTTGATGACCTCTTGCTACTTGCAGGGTTGTAGTCTTGCAAGATGGTGTTTGAGATAGCAGTGATACTTCACTCATGGTGGCTACAATGACAAATGAGTTCTGTAGCATTTCTCAGGAAAGGAATACCATAAGGATAGACCCTCATGTAATTAAGAATCATACATTTTCTTTAGTGTTTTCTCTCTTTATGACTTTGTAAGAAGACTGAGGAACAAATATTTAAATCATTGGGTCAGTTCTTATCCTCTTTTTGGTAGCAATCTGGGAATACTAAAGCTCTAAGACCAGGCAAAATTGCAACAATTCAAGAACAACTGGTCACTTTTCTCTTTCAAAAAATTATATGAGGCAAGTTGTGAAAGTATCTGTTTCTTGCTGCTTTACTGCAGCTTTCTTTTTCAACATTAATCTCTCCAAATCATCTGCTCAGTGGAGATGTGAGTCCTCATAGCTGCCTTTTTGACTGGCCAGCAAAGATCAACTCAAATAACGTGAGGGATGGAAACTATGTTACTTAATTTTACATCTCTAAAGCAGTATTTACAGCTGATCTACACTCGTTTTACAGTCAATAGAGAGATACAGGCATTCTAAAGGTGCATTTCACCTGATCTATTTTAGGATCTGTTTTTACCAAATGAAGAACTCCGTGCTTCCATGGTGACTAAATATCCATCAAGAAACTCGTATTTCACAGTATATAGGGAGCTTAGAGCAGCTATCTCAGACTTAGTCAAATGAATTCTACCTGCTATGTTATAGCCAAGACTCCTACACCGCTGTTGTCAAAACTTGATTATTAGTTTCAATGAATATCTATTAAGAGTTATCACACACCAGTTATTTGGGTTTTTGGATAACCAACCTATTTTGAATATATTGATAAGATGCAAAAAGGCTTAATATAAAGAGGAGGCCTCATCCAGCTTCAGTACGATACTGCATATGTTATGTTTCATCTGACAACATGCAATGATACACTATGATAATCCCTGCGGCATAAATGGGATTTTGCTAGCTGTTCCTAGTTAAGTATTTTTCTCCTTGTTTTGCTTCAAATCTGGCATCAGACTATCACCAGAAATCTTTAGCTGGCCATAGAGTTCAGATGATCCCCTTTTAGTACATATTAACGTCACATAAAGCGAGTGAGTTACCATTAGTAGATGTGGTAACATTGAGGTGATTATCCAGTCTTGCCAGGTTTTAATTAAGCCAGCAGAAAATGGACTTCATAGAAGCCTTTCTCAGTGCCTTTCCCTCTGATGCCCAGGTACATGAGATACCACTGATAGTTTCTGTTATAAAGTTGCTGAACCAATATCCCTTCTCAAGGGGCAGAATATGACTTTCAGGAGGTGGGGGGGGGGGGGGGGAGAGACAGAGAGACAGAGAGAGAGAGAGAGAGACAGAGAGAGAGAGAGAGAACCAGCCTTCAGGCACTATGTTACAACTGAGACAAATCAGCTTTATATGAGCATTTGAGAATCCAACGAATTTCTTCAAGTTATGAAAATAAGTTGCAATGTTGAGATGGTTAGACAGGTGGCAAACTGAGACTACTGTTCTATGCAAAAAAACCCTATATCTAGTTATACAGTTAGTTTCTGTTATTACCTAGTTGCTGTCATGTTTCTGTCCTTTTCAGCCCATCCAAGGTGTTCATGACTCAGCCCTGTTCCTGGGCAGTGACTGTTCCTTCATGAATGTTTGTTCAGCACCTACCATAAAGCGACATTCACCTCTGTAGGTTTTGCATATTATATTAGGTGCTAATGAAATACAGATGATAAAAATAACAAATTAAGCACTTTGCCACAGGTTTGATTTCCATAGTTTGAAATTCAGAACATTTTTTTTCTCTCTTTTTAAAACAGATAAAGACATTGAAAGCCTCTAAAATAAAATGCACTTTTGTTCTCAGATAAAGTGCCTGTTAGGTGTTTTATAGAGCTGTGAGAGTTTAGAAAAGCTTCAGAAGCAAGTCGGCTCTCTCATATTTATTTTGAAAATGCACTCCACACTCACAAGCTTAGAGGGAGCTTAATTACAATCAATGGAATAATTACGTTGAGGGAAATGTGCAATAGAGAACAAAAATGAATAGAAAACATATGCACAAGTGCACCTTTGGGCAAATGCATTATGGGCACAATATTGTCATTATGCCTCTCAAATCACATCGTTATTTGCTCTGGCGTGTGTGTGGGAAACAGACTAGATTGTACATGGCTTGTACATTCATATTCTCATCCATGTTTAAACATTTTACAAATGGTGCATTGTAGTAACACTAACCTACGCTTAGCATATGTGTAATTTTGCATGCAGCTGAACTTTCACAACATATTTCTAATTCTAAGAAAGCATAGCTATTTAAAATGCTCTGCTTCTATCCTTCCTCTATCTGCAAATATCTCTCAGTCCATATATTTTAGGGCTATTTATAACAATTTGTTCACCAGAGTGTGACTCACTGGTGAG
The DNA here is from genome assembly GCF_028389875.1 of Rhea pennata. Taxonomy (NCBI): domain Eukaryota; kingdom Metazoa; phylum Chordata; class Aves; order Rheiformes; family Rheidae; genus Rhea; species Rhea pennata. The sequence goes on from NC_084664.1 coordinate 12,822,626, forward strand.
CACTTCTTTACAGATGTATTATTTGCTGTAGTCTAGTTGCACTAGCCAATTGCTACTGTTTCACTGACCACAGCTCCCTGATAAATAACATGCACACCCAGAAAAGGTCTCATAGAACAGGTAGCTTCAGAGACTGAAATAGTCTTAGAGAGTCTTATCATGCTCTTTTTTAATTCTGAATTCTTATCTCTTGGTGCACCTTGCAGTCCCAAAGCCATAAGTCCCGTAATGGGAAACCTACTTTTTTATCTCTTTTTCTAGCATTAGCTGTGATAGACAATGAAGAAGAAAGAAGAAGAAGGAAACCAAAAAATCCCCAGCAACCACGTTTTTAAGTTACAATTAGAGAAATCTAAACATTTGAAAGATGTCACCAACACTCATGTAATCCTGCTTTTGAAAGTACTGCAGTTAAATGCAGTACTTTATACAAATATCTTGAAATATCAAGATTTACTGAATACTTGAATTTTCAAGAATTTTATGGTGTGGATTTAACAACAGAAATTCCAGCATAAGGGACCAAAGTCACTTCACGTGTAACTAAGTGCAACCAAGTGGATTTCAGAAAGTTTCCTCCAGAAAATTTTGACCCACAGATCACGTCAAACTCTGTAAGTGTGATTGCAAATATGATAAACATTTTGAAAATAGATATAAGAATATCAGGGAGTATAGAATATTGAAATTATATATACTGCTTACTTAAATTCTAGCAAATAAATGCAGTGAGGTATAAAATATAATAAGTAATCTTTATTAATGGGAGAATATGTTAACAGATGACTTGTTTAGCTGAAATATGTAATATATTCTGTATGACTCTGAATTTATGAATACAGAAGATAGAGATTCTGAAAAGAAGGTAATGTAAATGACCATTTATTCTTACACAGTAAAGTTTGATTAAGCAATAATATATACCAGCACATAAAAAAAAAAAAAAAGTATGTGAAAAGAAAAAAGGGAAGGAATGAAGGGACCAGATAAGAAGGCTGGAGAACTTTATTTTTCCTCAGAATTCCCTGTATGCTTAGGAGCAAATTTCATGAAAGTGGAAGTTATGGCAATGTAAAGCAGTTCTGGCTTTTGGAGATTCCTAGTAATGTAGAAGTAACAAGGTGGACGTAACCAGTGAAGAGATGGCAAGGCTTTCTGCAGCCTCCAAGAAGACTGAAAACATTGCTATGCCTCATTTTATTTTTGGTCACCACGGAAGCTCACTTTCTTTTATTACTTCTCTTCCTACCTGTATCTCCCTATTCTGCCACATTAAAAATCATGCCTGTATGGACACTCTCTAAATATACGTATCATGTCTGTGCATATGAAGACTTACGACCTGATCATAAGAGTACAAATCATGGCAGAAGGCTGTAAAAGTCATTGGCACTGAAATAGGAATGTCAAAAAAAAAAAAAAAAAAAAAAAAAAAAAAAAAAAAAAAAAAAAAAAAAAAAAAAAGAGAGAGAGAGAGGGAACAGCACAAATGGAGTGATGGAAATAGGGATTAAGAAGGCTGGATATTGTTTTATTTAGAGACAAAGAAACACGAAACTTCATTTCAAAAGGATATAATGATGGCAAAAGGTCTATAGAAGGTAAACTATGAGTTTGTTTTAAATCAAGCTTATAACCAAAGGACAGAAAAACGGTCAATGAGCTTAAAAGCTGGCAAACTTGAAGTAGCTGGATAACTTTTTTTTTTCTCCATACAAAGAGAAGTGATTATGTTGATCTAACTGCCATATGCTAGTATTGACACTTTAGATTTTATCAAGACTCTGTATAGCTGACAATGACCAAAAACTACAATATCAAGAATTATAAACTTAAACAGAGATTTGAAATGATTGCAGTCCCACAAATTTTGAGGCAGAAACCTGCCTTTATACCACCAGAGCTGCAAAAAGCTTGCCCTAATAGCTCTAAAGGCTCATTATTTTGTGACTATTTTGTGCATGTCCTCTGGAACATTAATAGTGGCTGTTAGAGGCAGAAGACAGGGTAATAGACTCTAGGAATTTTCTTGATCAGACTAGTGATTCTTATGTGTCCATATATGAGACATAAAAAGAAAGAGAAATCTGGGTTGCCGCTTTTCCTTCTTAACGCTATTGGCATTGCAACAGTTTGCACAGTCTCTTAATACAGATGTGACATAAGCAAATGCATTTGAGATACTGCGTTACAATTTTGCACTGAGATAGGTTTCTTGGTGATTTTTTTCATCCATCAAATCTGGTGGCTGAAAGTGCATGCTCCTATCTGCTCCTCGAAGTCATAGTATTTTCCAATGTCATGTGGGTGCAATCCATCAGAGCAACCATTTCATAAAAATACCACAGAGCTAGAGTCTGCCAGTCTGATAAAAGCTGTAATAGGATTGACTAAAATGCTGACATAACAAACTTAATATCAGTTGAAGAGTTTTAGAAAAGGCAGAAGAAGGAGAAAAAAGCCTGAAAAAAGGTAACTTAACTGAGGAAAGAAACCACCATGCACCCTATCCTTTTAAAGGCATAATTGTTTCAAGCTATGCAGCCATATTAGATCTCAATTTATGCTCTCAGTTGGAACTAAATAATTAAAAATACTTCTGACCATATGAAATATCACGCATCAGCTAAGATCTGAGATGACTGGAATGTTTTATTTTGTCAAGTTCCTCTATTGCGCATGCAAATGCAAGTGAATATCACGAACGATTTTGGCTCACTACATTACCCTGCTCATCGACACCAGTTGTGCACACTGCATCCTTCTCATAAGCCCTAGGGAAGCAATGAGTTCTGTCAACCTAGAATGGACTGAAAAGCAAAAAGAACAACTTACTGAAAAGCAAACAGATTGGGGAAAGGAAAGTGAAATGCAACGGAGCAAATGAGTGACCTTTGAAAATTGATGTACTGGCTTGAAATTTCCCAGGTAGAAGACACAGTCAAATTATTGAATCTTGTTCTCACATGTAACAGAGTGGTCAATTTGTTTGGTCAAATTCAATGAACGTTAAAGCCTTATAAAGCTTCTATGTAAAAGGATTGGAGGTGACATCAGGGCAGATCATAAAGTTACCCAGAGCATGGATCAGTGGCAATTTAGCAATTAGCTCTGTCAGCAGCTCTGAAAGATCTGTAACAAATCATAAGATTTTAGTTAGCCAATGTAATAAAAATGTTGAAGAGTGAAGAGAGAGTAACAGAGGCAACAAATGTGTTTAAGCTTAGCATATTGTCTTCTTATGACACTTACATGATCTAGAGAAAAAATATGTTTTCTAATATATGATATTTTTCCCAATACAGAATATTGATATTCTGGCAGGTGAAAGTATTTTTCTTTTTGACTTTCTTCAAAAGTGATAGATCATAACACTGTTGGTTTCAGGTTTAGAATGAAGAAAAGTTATTATGCAAATTGTACAAAGTGGAAATAGAAACAATTACTAAAGGCTGAGAATTTCAGCAGCAGGGTGAAGAACAAAAATGAAGCAATAGGGAAGGGCAATTCTGCAAGAAATAAGTGCCAACTCTTCACTATAAAGTACAATTTAGGTGAGCAAGTCTGGAAAGAAAGGAAGAGAACCTGGTAATTACCATTTTGTAAGCCTAAATTTGTCAAATCATATGATAGATAGTACAGCCAGAGGAAATCTCAGACAGTAAAGTCACAAAGTAGGATGCTCACGCCTTCAAACTTTAGGGATCTAATTGAAGCGCCTAACTGAGGAACCTAGACATGCTATACAGTTAATGGGAAAAAGTAGGTTCCTCCAGAAAGCAGGGTGAAACACCTAAGTTAGGCACCTACCTTTCTTCATTGACTTTATATACCATCTAAAGTTAGATAATGTCAATACCTCTTGAAGTTCCCTATTACAGGGAAATGCCTAGGCACAAGGTAAAGGCATTGCAGGCCACCAATTACACACTTTAGGAGCACATGCACCACTTCTCACAAAGTGGTACTTATATGTAATGCTCACTGATTGCTCTAACGCTGCTCTGAGGCTAGGCACAGCTGTAATGCGTCGGTGGATATCGTCAGTAGAAAGTCACGTCAGGTTTCTGGTCAGCTTTTTACTGATGACATCTGTTCTGTACAAGAAATGAGGCTATGCCAAATGTAAAATGGGGAAACTCCATCTTTTGAAACTTCTGAAAATAAACTGAGGGGTAGTGAAGGAACAGTCTCGTTCTGGGCAGGGGCTGAGAGGACGACGTAATTCCCCCTCGTACCTGTACAGCGAGAGACCTCTCGTACCTTCTTTCAGGTAAATGGAAACTAGCAAAGATGCAACTTTTCACTTGTGTAAAATATTACCTACCCTTTGAAAGTGTTACAGGATAGACAGTCACAGAAAGAGAAGGAATATGGTAGTTACAGAAAAATGATTAAACTGAAAAAATAATGAAGTGGAACATACCAAGATTGCACTGTGTACAAAAATAAGACCTGTTGTGGCAGACTTGTCCATATACAAAAAAACCAATTAGCCTCATTTAATCAGTACGTTGGCATCGTCTGCTCATCTCACCCTCTCCCTCCCTCTGCAGCCAATCTCACTCAGTTCAGTGGCAAAAACAATAAAATTTCCACTGTGTTTTAAATCACTGAAGTAGTAAATAATATATGTATATAGAGATATACAAGAACTCAAAATAATTTGACACAGTGAGCCTGATGTGACTGCTTTAGCAGCCTCACAAGATCTAAACAAGAAAAGAACCACATAAGCACCTAGGAGTGTGTGATTGCTTGCCTGCTGCAATTTGATTTGAAGCTGAACTTTCAAAAAAAGTAGGTAGAACAACTGGCTTTGAGTGTGTGCAATAATCTCCATCAACTTGTTTGCTCCTTGAAGGGATAATTCCAACAGGTGAGATGCACAAAAAAAGAAATAAATCATTTTTATCATGTACTTGCATCATATAATGATATTAATGGAAATAAAGTCTGCTGAATGAATAAAATATTTCTGGTTGGAGTTCATTGTATTTGAGCTAGGGAGGTAAAAAGTCTTCCTTTCTCAGCCTTTTTTGGGAGAATTTGTTCTTTTCCAATATACAGTAATAAGAACTTTTTCTTATGAATATTATACTTTTGGGATACATGATAACAGTAGTGAATGATGCTACTTTATACAGAGGACTGTTGTAGGAAATGGAATTGCCATATTCAAGATGAATGGGGGCTGATTTTCTATACTGTTAAATGCAACAGGCACATCTTGATTTAATAGTTCTTTTCTCATTTTTGCCTCTCAGAGAGGCATGAACAGTGTTTGTGAGAGTGCCTAAGCACTTGCCAGAGCCGATCTATGACTGCAGGTTAATTGACTATTCTGTTTTATAATGTTGTGTGGCTAATGAAGGTCCTCAGTACTCAGTCTTTTCCAATTTGATATTCTGTTCTAATTGACTTTTTGCTGCCTTCAGCATGTGGTCTTAAAATCCATCCACAGCGCTGTTATTCACAGGGCTCACCCCAAACTTCAGTGGGGTTCGGATGAAGCGTGTTCTGACAGCACGATCACCAGGATTTCTGGCCATTGTGGACTATTTTCTTCAGTCTTCTGCATCTCGTTTGTACCTGTAAAATGGAAAGGACTGTTACATGCTTCACGGGGAGCATTTGCCAGCTTCAGCTGTCTGGCTTCGGTTTGTGCCCCAATTTACTGAGTGAGGTCCACAGCCAGACTTAACTGGCTTCTTACATTAGTTTATTCTGGGCTCACTGAGCTGCCTGCAGGGCTGTCTGCACCCACGCGTTGAGCACAGCCCCTTCGCATCGACACTTGCAGCAGGGTGCTGCAGCAAAAGCGAATAACTGCAACCGACCTTATGCGATGCGAGGTGCAGGATGCGAATAGGTGTGGAAGGCAAGCACCTGAAACTGTTGTGACTGACAAGGATGGGGCAAAATCCCTCCAAGCATGGGCACAAGGGTACTTGCGTGGGTACTAGCGCTAAGACGATAGGGTGCACGTGTGACTGTGGTACTACACATTAGTGAGTATTGCAAGGAACAGGGTCCTGGCCTCAGGGTGGTAGTAAATTAAAAAGTGCCAAGCGTTGTTCCAACGCTAGTGCTACAGCAGAGCCTTATTGCAGCCAGTCATCGTACAAGGATTGGCACCCCAGCTTGATGGCAAACAATAAGATTAGATTTCCGAGCAGGAACAGGCACAACCTTCTAATCCTTTATAATTAGCTTTAAGGAAATTTGACAAAAGCAAAATTACATTAGCAAATTGTTGCATTTTTATGTAATACTACTATGCATACAGCCATCCTCAGGTAACCTACTTCTCCAGGTAGTCATCTTCTGTCACCGCAGTGTGGTTCACACCTACATGAGGCAGCTCTGAGATTCTCTCTTCTCATGGTGCTTTCTGGATTAAGAGGGGAGGGGAAGAACAGAGATCAGGGAAACGATGAGGCTTCTGGAGAGAAGAAACAATTTACAGGAGAGCAGAGGCAGGGCTTATTAGCAGAAAGCAAGCTCTGCAGTAAATGACTCCTTGATTCCCCTAGTAATGTATAGTCCACATGGCTGTTGGACAAAGATTTTTTAGATAACTTGTGGATCAAACATATGAAAATTCAGTGTTTTTGGCATGTTATGTGTAGCACATAGCAATCACTCTGAAAGATTGCATGAGCAGTGTACATTTCAAGATGTTTCCAAAGCAAAGAGAGACCCTTAGCTGATGTAAATCAGTGTCATATACACCCATCAGACATGTTATTTAATTATTTCTAAATTGTAATAATGCTCATCTCTTCTTTCACACAGTGTTTCTATGGAGTATGTTCTTTACGATTATTTGACATCTCAGAAGGCATTAACACTCTTTGGGGAATGTGAATTGAGTTACAAATGCTCTTTGTCTGTTTTGTTTCTTACGGTTTTATTTTAGCTCATTCTATCAGAACAGATCCTAAAAAAGGATATCTGAAAGGGCAATTTCCCAAAAGTGGTTGGGCTATGGGAAAACATCTTTCACTGCGAGGCTGTCTGGAAAATTCTGAAGATTGTTTCTGCCTAGAAATAATAACTATATTTCCCATAAATCCTTGGAAAGGGCTCTATGTATTCATTCATAAATAATAATTAAAAATATACCTCGTTGCATCTTACTGAAATATCAAATGTATTGTCTGCTAAACCTTCATCATTTTTATCATGTTGCCACCAATCTTCATTTACTGTTACAAATATCTAAATATCCAGCATTCCTTTTTTTAAAGCATTTTATGTAGCAGTTCCAGAAATTAATAGTCTGAAGAATATATTCCTATATATTTATGATAGTTCAAACTAGAGAATTGATATATTTATGTCATTTATAAGCGTTCAAAAGATTTTTACTAGAGTGGAATTATTGCTACAAGCTATTGTGTTCATTTCTCCCCCTCCTTCTGTTGGCCTTTTCTTGGGCTTATCTAAAGCTAGTTATTTTATTGCACATCTTTTAAGAAGTCCTGTTTAAGTTTCTTTTTTTTTCCTCTCTTCATTGGTTTTCCATTCTGTTTCTGAAACTTAATTAACTCTTTAATCCTCCTACTGCTTCCTTCTACCACTCCCAGGCTGGTTTTAAATGATTATGCAGGCACTGCGACAAGTTTGTTTTGAAAAGTATAAATGCTTCTTTCAAGCTGCTCCTTATGGTGCTGATTCATTTGGTCATTCCAGCTAAATAGCATTTGATGGAGTCATGGAGAGTATAAGTTTTTGCTCTTTTCTCTGGTAGTCACTGTGCTCTTTGCATCTCTGGGGTGTGCATCGCTGAGGGGAAGTGAGTGCTGGACTGGCGTCTCCCTTTCCATGGGGTGCCAGTGGATGGGCAGCATCCCATCTGGTCTTCCTGGGGGGACCAGGATGGACCCCATTCACTAAACTTAAGAAGATTTGAGGTTAACTATTTCCTTTCCAACTCCTCAAGCAAGACAATAAGCTCCATGATGTTTGTTTCTTGAAATTTCATTGAAGAACAGCGGGATACAAGGGCTCAGTCAGTGGCATTTTTTTAAATCAGTCTGTTGGGATTTGAGACTAGACAAAAGAATGTTTTTCTTCCTCACAAAATCAGCATAGATGGAACAAGAAGTAGCAGCTATTTTCAGCAGTTGAGGGATAAAGCCATTTTTCCAAGATATAAAAATAAGCTTGAAGGGAACACCTAGGTCCTCCTGCTCAGTTTCTCTGGGCCTCAGGCAGCCAGGTTCAGGATGCCCAGTCCACAGTACTAGAAGCTCTGCTCACATAGTAAGGCAGAAGATAGCTGTAGGTTACACTGTTCAAAGCAAAGGACCTGCTGGCCCAAGGTCCCTGGCAATTTGATGGTATGTCCCTGAGCTGGGCGAAGTCTGGGGTTTCCTGCAGTTGTTGCAATTAAAGAGCAGCACTGGGCCCAAAGCACGTCTGATAAGCATGCCAGAGCTGCTCTGGCAGAGCCCTCTGTATTTTACTCTCTTATACCTCATTTTTTTTTTCAATGAGTACAAGAAAAATCACACTGAAATTCTATTTTGAGGGACATACAGTGATACCCACAAATATTAATTGTACCAGAGACTGAAAGCTTCATGTCCAGCTGAACAATCCTTTAAAACATTTGGCAGCAATAACAAATACCTCAAGGTTATGCCCTATCTCTTTTTCTCTTTATGTCATCTGTAACAACTGTGGACTGTGACATTTAGTTAATTAAATTTGCCAACACTATCTGACTTAGTTGTGCAATTCCTCTTGAGGATGTAATTTTTGAAGGTAGCAGGCAAGAAGAATGGTTACCCTTGATGAGTCAGTTTGCCATGGTAGTATGTTATTCAAGAGGAAAAAAACTTAGGAGCTCTCATCTATAAATAATAGGACAGTGCATGGACATGGAATAGATATTCCATGAATAAAGAATAAAATATAAAGAATAGCATTACATGTTGGAAGTCAGATATCAGAATAAAATGAAATTATCACACAATTACAACAGCTACTGCACTTCATCCACAAGTCTGTCTATCACAATTTTGTTTTTAATGAGTGATGCGGTTTGGACTATGGAGCCAGAATTGGCAAGTAAGACAAAAAAACACTGTTGAAAAAAAATTTGTTATACCTCAGCATCTATTCTATCTCATAAACCTGACTTGTACAGACTCGTTTCCATAAGATGAAATGATAATGATAATAAATGCAATGAATGGAGCTAACTATTTTTAATATTGCAGTGGTATTATTAATTCATTTCAAGGAACATAAACTCTGAATAAGTTAAACTGCCAGAATCTCTGTTACAAAAAGTTTTGGGATAGGAATTAGAATAAACTCATTCATTACATCCGCATAGTGAAAAGCAATTTTCACTTGTGTTTTCTTCTTACCACCCTTCAAGAACCATGTTTTGATGCTCAGAGCTCCGTCTCAGAGGAGTGGAGGGATGTCATGACACAGACTTTAGTTTAATGCAGTTCATAAATACATGCATGACGGATATATAGTGAATTGCAGGGCGAAATCTGGCCCAACTCAGCATGAAGTGAAACACACCTGAAAACACTGGGAAGTTAAATTAGATAATATTTGGCCCTCAAAAGGCACCTGTAAAATCGGGTGAAGTTGATAAAGTGTATGTCAAGTGGCATCATAAATTTAAAGCCAACCTATATGAATTTTTCTTTAATTTATGTATGCCAGCTAAATGTATGCAGGCCAGCACTCATTCAAAGTCTGAGATTAGTCAGATTGATACCAGCTGTCTGACAAATCTCCAGCACTAGGTAAAGCTGAAAGTGGTGGGAAGAGAGATATAAATTTCATGCACCCATTAATGCACTCATTTAAACATGCAATATAGATGCTAATTGATGTTAATTCAGCCCAGCACTAGTGCTGTTCTGTTCAACTGTTTTGCAAATACAGTAACCTGGCTGAAGGAATAGTGGTACTGGGCTTGGGAGGATAATCCATCTGGAGCCAGGGAGTAATTCAACGTACGGTACATATTTGTTTCACTTCACATATTATTATACCTTCTGGGTAATTAGAGCTAGCTGAATGCAGGCGAGAAAGTGAATTGTAATCATTCTGCCACCGTGTGCTCGCCACACGTTGGCTGAGTGATATTTTCCATGTTTTATGTTGCCTGAAATCATTCCATGTTTCAAAAAAACCAAGCTAATAGGAAAAAAAATTTTCACATTTATTACTAAAAAAAAAATGCTTTGGCTTAATGACAGAAACAGCTAAAAAATCTCGAGCAAAATATTTTCTTTTAATCTGAATGGAGTGATCTGGCTTTATTTTATTTTATTTTCATTTATGAGTGAGAAAAAGGATCAGTTTACAAAGATCTCTTTGCAAAAATGTTGGTTACTTATGATATTGAAAACTAGTTATTTACTATGATATCCACACTTAGTCCCTTGTATTAATTAAAAGTGCATTTTTCATTCTTTGAACATATCTTTCAGGTGTTTTTGCAACCACACAGTAAATTTAACAAATAATATAACTGTGTAGTGAAATGCTGCTGATCCACCTGTTACTGTTCAGTTCTTGTTACTCAAAAAGTTCTGAACAAAAAAAAAAAAAAAAAAAAAAAAAAAAAAAAATCCATATTGCTAGTGGCTAGTAAATAGCTAACTTTGTGGGTTAGATTGTTCTTAGTGTTTTATGGTTAATATAAGAGGTTAAACATAACGATGAAGGCAGTAGTATTTTTATTAAGCAGCCAGAGTGCAGATTTGGCTCATGATGTGTGTTAATATCATCTCCATATACCATAAACCTACTGGGTCAAATTCTAGGCTTTATGCCAAATATTGCTCTCAGTTACACAGCTGTGAACCTGTGGCAGGGATATAGTTTCAGCCCTGAAACTAGGTGCAAGATGTTGCCCAGTTTGTTGAAGCATTTTAAGAGCTGGGAGTGATGAGAGACCCAATTCTTCGTTGTTTGCATCTGCCTCTCAGCCCCTAGGAGGAGTAAGTGTAAAACACCAGTAGATTGACTGCTACCACTGGACCATTTGAAATGGTGATATAAAGCTGTTGTCGGAAGGATACGGAGACACTGCAATGTGTAACTTTCCATGAAGGGCTCGATTTTGAGCCTATTGTGCAAATGGACTCTTAATAGCTCCAGCGACTTCTAGGAAGGACATAAACTCCTACCAGGCGCGTGTAAATCTCAAGGTAAAAAATGACAAGGTAGCCTCCTGGAGAACCTCGTACAGGGATGACTTTGTGAATAAGAAATACTATTTAAGGGTCTATAAAAGAGTTTTGTTCTGCAGTGAAAATTAACAGGGAGAATGGGGAGGCGGGAGGAGCAGGCAGCCCTCCAGAATGGCATCACCATGTATTTATCCAAAATCTTAGATGCTTTATATCTTGAATTCATCATCTTCTGGTGAAAGAGATGAGCTCTTCAGCTTGTTCTGTATGACATAGTGATGTTATAGATCAAATATCTCAGAGTAATGGCAATATAATTTCAAATGATTTTTAAAGCACTTCACTGAGTTCATATATATATTTTTTTCCTCAGGAAGGTTGAGAGGAATTTTAATTTGGGGGGGATTTGTTCGAAGGTGAAGGGGATATGAGATTTTAAATTGCTTCACTTATTGGTAGTGGTTTATCTTAAATTGTGCTGCTGCACTATATTTTCAAATTATGTCAAGGGCACCTAGACCATATGGAATGAAAGGAAAATAATGATTTAAGAGTGTATCTATCTACTGCAAGAACATTCTCAAGATATGTCAACAGAACCACACTGTCTACAGTATCCAAGAGAGATGATAGATCTAAAATAACTAGTATGAAGAAGTGGTGTTTAAAACTGTCACTTGTGCCTGCAGTTAGGCATCTAAAACCAGCTCTAGAATTTGTGAAAGAATTGTCTAGTTCTTGTGAATTTATGACTACTTCAGCACTTCTGTTACCATTTTGATATTGAAAAAGAACTTAAGTGATAGTGAAGGTTGTGCCAGAAAATAAAACATCTGGCCTTTTCACACACTAAAAGACCATATAAACTCATGACAGTATATGAGAATTGTCATTCAATGGCAGTTCTTTCTTTGTATAATACTCTTGTAAACTTTTCTCGATTATGAAAATTTTTTAAAAAGTTTTTAACTGTAGAGATTACCCATATAAAGGGGAGTTTTTCAGAAATGCTGTCACAATTAATTCTTTAAACATGAATCTGAATCGGCTGATATAATAGCTGAATGTATGTCTTCCTTTATTTTAATTTACATACGTCTTACAGAATAGTTCTGTGGCACTTACTAACTCTCTGGATAATAGGCTAATACATTTAACTGGTTCCTATTACTTTTCTTCCCTAAACCAGTGTTTTTTTCAAAATTTTGTTTAAATGAAGGTTAGTAGAAAATATTTTCTGAAATCTAAACAGAATTATATGCCTTGCTTGATCTGAGCCTACCCATTTAGTGATGTATATACTGAAGGAACTTGACTAAATATGTCTCACAGCAGTAGTGAAATGGCTTTCTGTGTCATAGCTCCCACAGAGAGGAGCTCCACAGCAGTCATTAGTAGTATAGGAAACATCAAAAGTAGCAACTGAGACCTGAGCCTTCACTGCAAGATGGAATCAAAGCCCGGGGCTCTATCACTGCAAGCTATTTCAACAAAAAGGAAGCAGTTTTAAAAATGGTCAGTAAGCGTCGAAATGGTAGATAAGTGGTAGTGATCCATCCACGTGTAAAGGTGATTTATGACAGAGGAGCTGGATAATGTGTTTGACCTGTATGAAAGGGCTTTTTTTTCCATCTTCAATGATCTTACTTTTATCTTAGGGATCTCCAACTGCGGCAAATAGTGAGGATTATGCAAATCAAGTTAAAAGCTAAAATGTAAGCAGATGTGAACGTGGTCAATGCACCTACCTTCCTTGTAAACTCATGCTTTTGTGGTCTTCCTTCCCTGATCCTGTCAGAAAATTACACATGGTCTGCTGCAGATCTTTCTTTCTAAGCAAGATCTTAGCAATCATCAATAGATGTTGGACTCCGTAGGTGCAAACTGACACCAGTCCACACAAGTCATCACACCAGATTAATGGTTGCTGTAGCAGTTACCTAAAAAAATCTGGATTTCTTTGAGGAATCTATACAATATTTCTTAGGCTGAAATCTATAATGGAAAACCAAGTAGTGGCTGAAAAACATTCTAGATAGAAGCTCAGAACAAGCAAACAGAGACAGAAAAACAAACCTAGGCACAATCCAGGATAGATCACTCTGGCTGAGATCTGACTCCTTGTAAGGTCAGCAGAATGACAGGATTCTCCTCTTTCAGGAGAAGAGCTGAGATGTTAGAGGCAAGTGGTTCTTCCTGTGGCTCTTTACTGTACTTACATGACATATTTTGCAATGGCATATTTTATATCAATTTCCCAAAGATGATTTCAAGCACCATTGTGGTAGCAAATAATATTCAATTCTTACGTGGAGAAAGTGATCTTAACCCTCTAGGCCTAACATTGATAGAAAGCATTACTCAGTTGGTTACAAAAGCTTTCAGTTAGGCAGAAAGCGCTGTACAGACAGTAAGTGGAAGGAAAAATAGGAAGCTGAAATTTGAAAGCAGAAGGGAGGGAGTAAGTGTCCTCACAAAAGAGGAGTGCAACTGAGAGTCAATTGTCTAGAATAGAGCTTCGGGCATCCTCACTTCCAAGAATAACAGAGAGAAGCAAAAAGCTTTTAGCACTCTAGGGAGGGATCACACTGCAGCTTACACGGTGCATTTATCATTATTTGTGTCATGATAATTTCTAGAGTAGGAGCAGACAAACTCTGGCATGTGATGCACAAGCATCACACTGGTACATGCTGTGGCATGAAGATGGGTCAGGCCAAGGATGGGAGCTGGGGGACGTAAGATCCTGTGAAAACCAAGGGAGAGAAGTCCCCTCCCCAAGGTCTGAACTCAGTAGGTTAGGAGTGGCTGCTCAGCTGTGGCTTGTCTCATGACAGATGGTATCTCCTGGCTCCTGATAAACTTCTACCAACAAACTTAAGTTCTCATTCAAGAAAGAAAAATACTACCTTTCATGCCACTTAAAACTTTTAACAATTTTTTGGCCGTGGAGGCTCAATAGACATCAAGGTTCTATTGTGCATTGTATATATAGAGGTGATGATATATAAATAAGTAGTGTTCCATCCTGAAAACAAATATCTAAATCACACTCCCTAATTGGGCATGCACTACTCACCTTTCTATACAATGCAGCCTCACATGAGGGAAGACTAGGCTGGATCCCGGACCTGAGAAGTCTGTTCCAAGTGGGCAATGTTGGATGAGGTGTCAGTGCTCTCAGAACTCTGATAACCCTGCACCTTAGGCAGAAAGAGAGAAAGACCCAGAACTACCAGCTATGCAGGTAACTAACTGCTAGGGATTTTGAAAGCTATATAAGACTTGCCAAAGGTTTTACAAGTGTCCCACTCTAATATTAAGAATGGAACCCAGCTTTTAAGCCCTAAATTAAAGCCTTAACTACAAGTCTGTGTCTCTACTCCTCTGTGGAATATGCAGTGATTTCTTTTGAGATGACCTTTTAAACAAACCTTTCAGAAGGTTTTAATGGGCTCTCTATTTTTGTAAAAATATTAAATAAAACAAAATAAACATTCAACTTTCTCCCTAACTGTCATGTTTCAGGAATTATTAAAGTAGGACAATGAATGGTTCCTAAAATGTATTTTTCTCTTACCTGAAAGCCAAAACTAATAGCAGATAATAGGAATCCAATGTGTCTTGTATTGTTAGCTGTCTCAGTAAAAGCTGCTCCATTTGCTCTCCAATCATTTCTTTAATCACACTTTGGAGAAAATTGCACATAGCTGGGTTCATTGAAACATGCCTTAATGCTTTGTTAATTATGTCACATGTTACACAGTAGGTCAAATTTTTTAAAGGAATAACAGGCAAATAATTTTCCCCTCTGAATTTTGCTAAATAGATGTAATATCTAATCCTACTGGCGTTTGCAGAAGTCCTTTCTGGGTGGTATTTTCATTTATGTTTCTGACTAGTATAAATGAAATAGAGACATATCCTTCCTTTCTTGACATGCATTTTATTCTCAGAGAATCTGATTTTCCCACCAGTACTGAATAACATTTTATAAGACAGCAAATCTATCTGCCATCTTATGGATTCTTGAAAATTGCCATATCATGAGATATAGAAACTCAGAAGAGTGTTTCTGCAAATCACTGCGTTGGTTGTTTTAGGGCAAGATAAGGGATTCTTGAGGTGATAATCCACCCATGGTAAAACCAGTACTAAAGGGACAGAGGAGTGGGATGCTGACCCTGAGCTAACTGCTGCCAGGAGAAATTGTGGATGATTCAGCCTGGCTTATTGCCTTTGCTGCTGTGAGAACACAAGCAGGACCATGCAGTATTGGGCTTTCTGGCTGAGGATCACTGCCAGAAGAAGAGCTCGACTCTGTCCTGCTTTGTGTTATGACCCTATCTTTGACAGTGAATCCATGGCTTATTTTGAGCAGACTAGATGAGCGTGTTTGTGTTTCTTTGATATTGACTTAGTGGGCTTTTCCTCAGTGTTCTTGTCTTCATAAAAGATCTTTCTATTTAGTTATTTATCCTTCTGTCTTCCGGTTTCTCATTCCTGAGCACTGCTAGGTTGTTAGGTACTTGCAGAAGATGACAATGACATCTCGCTTTATGCACTGGCCAAAACCCACATGAGCGCCTCTTGCAGACACCGGTGTTACAGGTGTACATCTGGTGGGTCGTGTTGCTCTGCTATCCAGCTGAGCAACTCTGGAAAATGAACAGACTGCAAAGTGCTATCAAGTTTACTGATTTCTGTCTCTTCTCCACTGTCACCTGTTTCTCTTTCCCTCCCCTTCCCATCCTGTCATTGGTTCTATCCATAAGCCTAAATCCAGGAAGGATCAGAGCAATATTAAGGTTTCTTAGTTTGAGTTAAAATTGCATTATCTGTGTGCTGAAGGGGATGTGATAAGGCAGCAAGGGACTGAAGAATATGTGGTGGTGAGTGCAAGCAGGGGATCAGGGCATTAGTGAGGTATAGGAACAAAAGAGTTTGAAAAGTAGAAAAATCCTGGGAATGAGTGGCAGGGAAAATAAACCAAAGAGAAGAGTACTATTTTGTGAGAGAAGGTGCTATTAGCCAGAGGAGACAAGCTCAGAAAAAAAGACGTAAGAAAAGAAAGATGATCAAAAAAATGTGATAGGAAGGAGAAATATGGTAAAAGGAGAGTTACAGTAATAGTGGTAATTATTATATGAATAGTTCAAATATGCAGAATAAAACACAGACACAAAAGTGAAAAGATTACATAAGTAATAAATAATTAGAATGGCTACACTGGAATACAGTTTGTGTGTGGACAAAACCCAGGGAACATGAGGGAAAAAGAATGGAGTTATAAAAGAGGAAGGAAGAAAGAAAGAGTTTATATTTAAAGACAGCACCCTGTAAAATTGATTTTACTCACTCCATCATGTATTTAAATAGCTTTTGACACTGGACAAAGGGAGCAACAGTAATTTGTAGGTCTTATAAATCAAATTCATCATGCAGCAAATGGTGAAATATTGCAGTGAAGATCAGTGCTAAAATGCTAAGATTCAAACACAAGAAGGGGATGTTGAGTAGGGCTTTCCTTCCTCTAAGTCACCCTCCGCACAGGGTATTTAGAAAGAAGCACAGATAGCTTTAAAATTAATTTTATGTCTATTTTGACATTTATTTGAAGAAATCGCTGATGTAAAAGTTTGATTTCTCTATTACACAACACTTATCAAAGTTTAAGCTGAGCAATTTGAAATGTCAGGGTAATAAACCATGAAAAATAAGAATAAATATTCAGCACCTCAGAGTTTATTACAGAATTACACAACTGTATGCATTAGAAAAAAAACCCAGCATGAATAGCTGTTAAGAGAAAAAATGTGGAGGCTGGTAACCAGATCTGGTACAACCTACCTCTTTAGACATGAAGTGTATGTCTAAGCACTACTTACAGCACTAGCAAAGAACTTACAAGCAGGTCATGTGTGAACAGATAAGCTCCAGATAGCTAGAATGTTTCACAGAGAGGGAGGGAGTAGCAGAATATATAGATAGTAGCAGTGCAGTATTGCCTCCAGGAGACAAGTGACATTCGTTGGTTGTGATAAACAAGGGCTAAATTTTTAGTCCTTTACTTCACTAATGAAACAAACAAAATAAAGATCTGTTCTTAATGTTAATTAAAGTCTTCTCCATAAATTTAAGCATGCTTGTAAAGTCTAGTGAAAACTTAAAAGTATTCTTTGCATACTGTTGTACAACCCATTTGATAATGGTTAATTTTGACTTGAAATTGCTACTGAAAATTGAATGGAAAAAGGTTCAAAAAGCATTATCTTTACAATTACATGTCCAAATTATCCATAGTATGCCAACACTCTTCTCACCCCAGTTCTTGTTATTGAACCCCTTTCCATCTCCACCCTATATTTCTCAGATGTATTCCTCCTACTTGCTGAACTTCTGCTCTGCTTTCCACACGGCTTCAGGAATTGCAACCATTCCTTCCCACCTGGTTCCAGAACCATTTGATCTTCTCCCATTCTGTGTATACCTATGTCATCACAGCTGTTCAGAAATTGGGACCTACAACAAAACAGATAGAAAGCATCCTGGGTAGCACTGGAACAGGTTGCCCAGAGAGGCTATGGAGTCTCTTTCGCTGGAGGTATTCAAAACCCGCCAGGATGAGATCCTGTCTAACATGCTCTAGGTTACCCTGCTTGAGCAGGGGGTTGGACTACATGATCTCCAGAGGTCCCTTCCAAACTCAACCATTCTGTGATTCTGTTTGAGGGAATGTGCCATAGAAAGGGTGAAGCTTCCTGCCTTGTTCTTTTATCTTAGGATGCTTGCTCATATCACTGTTGCCTGCCCAGGCTTTAAAATGGGGAAAATACCCTCTCTTGAAAAAACAATGCAGTTTTGCTTATAATCAGGAAACTGATCAGCAATTAATAAAAATTCTAGTGTAGATGTGCTTTAAGAAAATAGGACTAAGCTTAGAAAATTTCTCACCTACTCAGCTTTTGGTAGGACACAGAGGCTGGTCCAAAGCATGGGGTGCTAGCTGGAATTAGAAGTATTAGAAGAAGCTTCCAGTTTAAGATTAGAACATCTGCTTTCAGCATCTGGCTTGTATATGGAGATCAAGCCACAGCGCCTAGAGAGCAATTAGCTCATCTTAAGATACGTGCTTTTATCTGACCTACTGAACCTTGCTGTTTGGGCTAATGAGGAACTTGAAGCTGCCTAGTGCCATTTCAAATGCTCTCATGTATTCCACCAGCTGTCACACTGGGAAGAGCTGCAACATCCCCTTCTCCCTAAGGCATCTCAAATGCCACTGAACATCTATGTCTAGTCAATGGCTGAATCGAGGAATTGAGACGTTGCACAGTTAAGTCTGTGTCTTAATGAAAACCCGAGTCTGCACTTTTAGTCAGTAATGGGACCAATCACTATTTATCAGTGCATCACCACTACAGAATCATCTGTACATTCATTGGTCTTCAGCTTTATTTTGTGCTTGCTGAAATGAGTTCAGTGTATTTATAAGGGATAGTCTCTCACTTGGTGGATCAGAAGGCATTAATTTCACAGCAAAGCAGAGAAAAAGTAAAAACAGAATTCTAACAGGAATAAAACAGGAAGAAATGTGAAGAGCTAAGGTAACAGAGAAAGCTACTGAAGAGCAAATGAGTATTAACTATTTGTTTTTAATATTGAAATGAAACTGAAACTTTTGGAAATTTGAAATTTCTGAAAATGATCAGCTTTCTGCTGAATAATGGTGCTCTGGAATAACCTAATTAAAACAGGAATAAAAGTAAGCCAAAGTGATATATTTAGGGAAGATGTTCTCTGAGCTCAGCAAGCCACATATCCAAAGAGTCTACACCATCTGCATAAAAGCTTTGCTTGCATGCATACCCTTCCAAGTATACTAAGTCATATACAAAGATATTAAAGAATAGAAAAATACACAAACTACACAGACAATTCCTAATGTCCCCAAAAGTTGTTATTTATCCTTGCTGATTCCAGCACTATGGTGAAGTAAAGTGAGCACTTGTGATAGGTCAGAAATCAGACAAGCTGGTTAAAGAAGATATGAGTTAAAGTCTGACATATGAGAGAGTCTGAACATCAAGGGAAATAGGCCTTTTGCAGGTAGAGTTTAATAAAGGCAGGTTTAATAAAGCAGATTAAATAGGGTTAAATAAAAGTTTAAGGTTAAATAAGCAGGGATGTTATAGTTTACTTTTTGTTTACCTAGTAAATAAATTAGTTTTCTGTGGCTAAATAGGTAAAATTCTGTAGCTATAGCAAGAATCGACTCATATTTTAAGTCCCAAGTAGTAAAAAAACAAAAAACAAAAACAAAAAAACCCACCTGATCTTTGTTAAATTTTAAATGAAAAAAATATTGGTAAAATCATCTGTGCCACAGGCCCAAATCTATATTGATATGAGCACAAACAGTGACAGCCCATGTCTCAGCTGTGAAATGATATAGGTCAATATGAAAACTATCTTATTCAAGCTTTATCTTATTTATTTATTTATCTATCTTATAAATCATATAGAATAGGATATGTGAAAAGAAAGAAAACACTGCAATAATATCTCCCTCTTCCATCCAGAGGGGAAAAAATACAAGAGGATTGATTCTTCTAAAGCTTGATTTCAGCTCCTCACATGCAATCTTTAAATGGCTCCCTCGCTACAGCACAAGCTGCCTATACTCATTCACAACACTTAAATTTTTCCCATATTTCAGTCTTCTTTATATATCCATTCAGCCATGTTGCCTCTAGTAATAAAGATGACCTGGAAACATTTCCTACTGCTCTCCTCCTCACTTTTCTATAACATAGGTCCATTGCTTATTTGGGGCATTTATTTACAGATTTATTAAAGTTTTAGAAAATAATTTGTCCTGACATAAATAAGGAGAGGAGGGATGAAAAAAAAAAAAAAAAAAAAGAAATCCACTGATTAAAATCAAAGGAACTATTATTTTGTAATTAAGGATGAACTCCTTGAAGCAGTATTGCTGCTTAGATGAGAATGAATAATAATAAAAAAAAAGGATGTATGATAATAATTAGTAATGTATAGAATTAAAAAAATAACATTGTTAATAACTTTTAATTAGCATTTATCTTTCTATTTTATCTCTCATGCTGATCTTCTGTTTATATATCATTGGCTTGTTCCAAGATTTTTTTTTTCTAGGATGCCTACACTCATTGATGAGTTGATTATTGGTATGCTGAATTCATTATCTTATCAATAGTATCTCATTTTCCTCCTGCGCTCCTCTGCCTGAGGCAGCCTGACAAACAAGGAAAAGGAGGTCCCTTATTTGGCGGTCTTTCATTAAACTGTGAATTTTTTTGCCAGTCTTGGATGTTACAGTTTTGCGTATATTGAGAAAGATACAAACTTATACCCACTAGAGTTATTAAACACAGTAGACGGTGGCATCTTCCCAAATTACATTTGAGCCACTCATCTCAAACCCCGTCGCAATTGATGGAGAAAAGTAAGTAAATTAGGGATTAATTTGTCTCAGATTTAGCCCTCTCAAAATAGATGAGGTGAGTCTTAACCTACAATGTAATCAGGAAAACCCTGAAGCACAGGTCAAGGAAAAGTAGAAGAATGTCCTGGTGAGGATTTTTATATACTCATTTTTACATGCTTCCCAAGGCATCCATTTTTGGATGCTATTGGACTCAGGATACTGGGGCACATGGACTTTTGTCTGGACAAACACAGCTAGTGTGCTGTCCCTTATATTCTGCATTGCAGGGATGATTGGCATTTGGTTCCTAGCAGCTGGATCTAGCTATCGTACCGTATAATGGCCAAGGACATGTATTGTCTTCCAGGTGATTTCCTCCCCTTGCTGAGGCTGAAGCTGGTACCTGGCAGTGCACCTTTCCAGAGCCTTCCTACAATGTCATGATGAGCTCCTTGCTGCTATCCAGTTTGTACCTCATGGCTTTTTGCCTTATAAAATATTTGTTATGCTGCAGGTAGCCTAGAGAAGGCTGCCCAGTCTGGGTGTACTATGTCTGGTCTTCTGCTGGGACAGTGGGTGCACTGGGACAGGAAACATCCTATTTGACCTATGTGCAGTTCAGTGTACAACAGCCCTGGCCCATGCCTAAGCCTAGTGCAATGAACACAGGAGCAGTGCATCAGAAAATATGTTCTTCAGGAGCTATGTTTTCTTTCTGGAGTAGCTCACTGTGTGTTGGTTTGCCCAAGTAGGAAAAGCTAAATTTCATGAACTATGAGGAAGGCAGCTGGATGATACGCCTTGAGATCAACTGAAAACAAAATACAACTCTGGTCATGAGCTCGTCACGTGTATTTTGGCAGATGTAATCTACTTTATACAAAGTCTAGAAATAAGTTTAAAATAACCTGGCATGCATGCACTTATTTTAGTCAAATACAATCAATGTATACAGCTGTATGTTTATGTCCCATGGACTTTGTTAGGACTTACAGCCAAATTTAAAGCTAAGTAGACAAATGGGGTCTTAGTTAAAAAATAAACTAAGATGTATCTTATGCAATTAAGTCAGTTTAACAAAGTTTTGCTGATCATCATTCAAGCTGGTTTTAAAAATACTGACTTTTTAGCATTTACATACACTGAATGTTTTTTACTTCATTTGATCAAAAATACAGTGTGACCTCAAAAATAAATGCAAAGCTGCAGAATCCTATGAAAACTATTTCATATGAGCATGAAACTTTGAAAGTTGGAGTATATTTTTTTAATTTAGATGACAGGAAAGGAAATATGTATCTATGTGTGAATGCATGAGAATTATGACAGCAGACATGGGGAACTAGGAATTGTGTTCATGCTGGAAAATATTTCAGAAAATAAGTGATTAAGTCCAAGAAAGCTAAGACAAACACACTAGTATTATAGCAGTACTTAAACCTGTAGCCACAATGGAAATATAGATGAAAAAGTCAAGTAAGCAATCTGTGAGCAGTGAAATCAAGGAAGCTTGAATTTCTGAAGCTTGGTCACATGGGTATTCTCTGGTGAACAGTTTTGAGTTTGTTTTTCTTGATTTTTCACTGGAGCCCATCTGCAGTAGAAACACTATTCCAGTTTCATTTCATCTAAGTCACCATCTATATTCACAAAGCTTGAAATAATCTATTATTATTTATTATTTATAATCTATTCACTCTATGAAATTAAGGTGAAATTAGCTAATAGTTTCAAAGTTACTGAGATTACATGGATAGACAGATGTATAATGTGTACAACAGCATAAACCTAGTTTCCTCAAGAATTCAGGCAACAAAACAAGTTAAAACGCTAGTGTCCTGTTTGACCCCAGAGAAGTGACTCTGCATTGCCCAGTCCTCTGCCTCTTGCCTGTTCACACAGCAAATAGCTTAGTTGTGAAAGCTCTGAATAGATCTCAACACATCTTTCCTGAAAAAACATATTCCCTTTCCTCAGACTGATGCCCATTCACTGTGCTGTGCTTGCGCAGAGAACTGGTGGATTTCCAGCTCAGTCACTTCTAATAGCTCTGCACTAGCAGGCATTGGCCTGACAACCTGAAAATAAATTACACCAAGCATTTTGGCTCACTTGTGTTTTAATCTCAGTGAATGAGATTAAAATCAAGTAGATTTATCATAGAGGACAATTGTTCTCTCTTTTTCTTTCTTAAAAGACTAGTACTATGCCTTTATAATTAGAGGGCATTTTGACCCTGCATCCTCTCCCCATCTCTGTAACTCCACAGCTTGTTTGAGGTCTGCTTCTGCAAACAAAGAGAGTGGGCATGCTTCCTCTAATGCTGCAGGAGGAGTGGGGTATGAACCATCTCTGGAGAAAGTTTTGAGTTGTTTATGACCCATCATGCTTTCATCAGGTTAATATGGAATAGAGTGAAGGCTATCATCCAGAGCAGGGTTGGGGAACAAGTAAGTGTACATTATATCGTCTGATTTTTAAATAGTTACATATATCAGGGTGATGTTAGCTGCATCCAGT
Organism: Rhea pennata; assembly: GCF_028389875.1. Classification (NCBI taxonomy): domain Eukaryota; kingdom Metazoa; phylum Chordata; class Aves; order Rheiformes; family Rheidae; genus Rhea; species Rhea pennata. The sequence continues at coordinate 12,845,795 of NC_084664.1, forward strand.
CCAAGTAAGGTCCATTGCTTTGCTTGCTGAGTCCTCACTTCCCTCCAGACACAGACACACAACTTCTTAGGTCACTGAAGACCTCTTTTCCCAGCATATCACTTCATCCTTCCTGGGAGCTGTTTTCCTGGGCTGGTGCACTGCAGTTGTCACTGCCTTCACACCCGAATGCTGAAGGCCTTGCATGCTACTTGCTTGTTCCTACGTGGCCACAGCCACCCTCTCTTGAGCTCTGCACAGCTTCTGCCTTGTGGTCCCTTGCTCCGGCACACTTGGTAAAAGCCAGATAGTGCTTTCGGGCAGGCTGCTCCTGCAGCATGAGGTCAATGGCAAAACTTTCCTTGCTGAAGGATAACTGCCCAGCAATGTGGGCAGCTTTTTCTCCAAGAAGCAAAGGGATCTGGTCCTTGTTCCTCATGTTCTTGGCTCTCTCCTGAAGTTGGGGACTCCTTGGGTCTCTGTACCTTAAATCTACTGCTACAGAATGTTGCTTTACATCCGGCCCTCAGGGTTGCTCCTGCTCACAGTGTGAGTGGATTCCAGGGCAGCCCTTGGCTGTGGTGGCAATCAGACGCCTTCTGGTCCAAGTCCCTCCCCTCCCACTGCTCACTGCCAGCAGTGGCAGGATGAGGTCTGGGAGTCACTGAAATCCCATCTGGCCCTGGGTAGGTGTTACCCTCTCTGCACATGCAGTTCAAACCAGTGCCAATAAATTGGAATTGCATCCTCAATAATTAAACGTACCCTTTCTATAATGATTTTTTTTTTCTGAGTCAGGGTGCTGCTCTGTGCATTTCCAGATGTCTATTGCTTACTGTAGGTCCAGGTGTAAGGGTAAAATCCACTTGGTCATTACTTGAGCAATGATAATTTATAAAATACATTTTTGCATAAATTCTTTCCTGAAGAATCTGATGTACAGGACCTGCTGTATCCTCCTTGTGTTGCTGTGGGGTTGTTTTGAAAATAACTAGTTTTCATTTTCTCTTTCCTTGTAACAACAATTCTAATTGCTGTAAAACACTCTGAAGTTATCTTGCTGCTGATTAAAATCATGTAATCATCTGAAGTTTGGAATATCAATCTACCTATGCAATTTATTATAATATAATATAATAGATTTTACTGTCATTTTTAGCAATAACCAAAAACAAATTGTATTATCCAATATTCAGATCTTCACACACTATTCTCAGCTCAGGATGCCCTTAGCTTAGCAAACCCAGAAGATGAACATAGCTAAAGTATGAGTAATATTAATAAATAATAAGGAGCAAGTTTAGTTTTAGTTTCCAAAGTTGTATCAAATCTCTAGTTAAATATATGAAGAAGATACAACTGCAGCTGCAGGCAAAACTTACTGTTCAATGATACTCATACAGATAGATAGACAGACTGAGATAGATGGATAAATAATATAAAAAGATTAAAAATTTGCCTTTTGATATGATATTTGTTTCTATTTGGCTGGAAAATACAGAATTCAAGATGTAAATTCCTTAGTGCTTTATCACAGTTAATAAAATTAAACATCTAATATGATAGGTAAGAAAGATAGATGGATGGGTAGGAATATATACTACATACAAAGAATAGATGCTGTACATACATCTTTAGGTTTAATAAATATGTTGTCATGCATTCAGATTATGCCTTTTAAACACTTAACAAGAAACCCGCCAATTTCTACACGAGACTGATAATACGCAACATCTAGCTTCATCTAGTGATGTAAAATCAAACTTTTCAAACTGCATGCTGCTTTTCTTAGAAAAAAAATCTTAGGTATTTCTAATTTCCTTGTTTATCAGCCATGCATTATGCATTTTGGCTTTATTTTGTCTGACAAATTCTGTAGAAATTTTTTCATTTTTTAAAAAAATACTTTTTTTCTCTCTCTTCTCTTTTCTCTCTTTTTTTTTTTTTTTTTTTTTGGGGGGAGGGGAGGAGGACAGGGGGAGAAGCTCTACATTTCCCTTAGAAGATTACGTGTAAAATTTGTCTCATCAGCACACAGAGGAATTCATTCTGCAGTTAAAGTCTTGTCTAATACTTAGAAATGAGAAGAAAAATTGAAAGCAAACTCAGATGTTAGTCTCATGCACTCGAATCTGCTTACCTGTAAAGCAGATAGTAAAGCAGTTTATGGTATTCTTGTTAGCTTCTTTCAGAAGGTTTATATATATATATATATATACACTTTATACATATATATAAATGTTTTATATATATTTTATACACAGGCATACACATGACATAATATTGCTATAGTAGAGCTGGTAGCCAGGTAACCTACTGTTTCAATGGCTTTCAATTTTGTCAGTCTTTAAATGTTAGAGATTAAAATATCTCATAATCACTGTCTTGGAGCAATTTATTTATTTGCTTTTGTATTTGTAAGATTAATCTAAATCACTTCAGCAGAATGAGTTTCCTTGCTTTACCCAGGCTGAAAAAAAATGAACAATTATTTCCTACAGAGAGTTTAGCAATATTTCACAGCAATGGTTTTTGGACTTTTCTCATTTCAGATGTTTACAAGTCGAAAGTCAGAATCACAAAAATAATTAGCTGCTCTTGAAATGATCAGATTTTAAAACCTGCATTATATGATGGCTTTGGTCATTTCTTCATCCTCAGATGTGTTTAAGATGTAAGATATGTTTGCATGTGGTGTAAGACAGTGCCACTTCTGCAGAAACTCGTACCAACTGTGGAATGGAAGAAAATCTTCATCTCCTTGCCAGCTTACCATGATCTATGAGATTCTACCTGAAAAGCAAATTTCAGTATGATCTTTAACTGCTTCATTGGCCAACTGAAGTCGTTTATAAATACATGCTAATGTTTCGCAGTAAGGTAGAGTATTATGTAGTTTTGATGCTGCTAAATATTGTATTTTTGCAATCCTTATTGACTTGAGAGCGAGAGCTACAATGTCAAAGTCTCTAGACTTTGTCTCAGTCAGGCCAGGCTCAAAGCTGAGGTGTAGGGCAATGTCATTTCCTTTGCAGAAAGCCAGATCAGCAGTCCACCTGACCTGGGACAGCCAGAAGTGTACAAATGCACAGACGAAACTCTTATCTCTGTACAAGATAATAGCCCTAAAAATAAACTCTGTCAAAGTCAGCAAGTTCCCAGTTCTCTCTATATATTTTATTTACAGATAGCAGCTGTTGTTGAGCTACTGCTTTTTGACTCTAGCCTCCAGGTAGAGTTCTCACGTCTACCTTGCATTCACAGGAGCCAGACACTGTCACAGGGTCTTGTGATGACTCTCACTGGAAAAGTAAATGATGACCTTAGACTCAGTGGCTAAATTTGACACAGTTAAGCAAGCTGGGATCATGGAATTTCTCCAGTTCTTCTGGTAATGCTGATATTTGGCTGTTACAGGCTCAGTTTCCATACACTCACCAGAGGCATATTTTATTCTGGCAACCAAGTTGCCCAAGACTTTGCACCAAACCCCTTTAAGCTAAAGTATACAGAGCTGAAAGGACCTTTTCTTACAACTGCACTTTTTCCCCAGAAAAATAGTAGCAAGCACAAAAATACAAAAATTATCTCGCTCATACATTTGGTGCTCTCCTGGATATTGTCAAGAGGGAAAAGAAAACATTCCAACTGACATAAATTGTTATATAGTCTATCTGCTGCACAACTAGAAGTGGAGCAATATGAAACCTCCAGTATTCAGAGCAATAAAATAAAAGGGAGTAGAAATCTCAGTCTCCTATTGTCCTCCTCAGTTTCTCACTGAAGTTCTTGATTAATATGAGTTAGTATTTCTCTGAGTTCCAGTTTTTCCTTCAAGTCTCATGGAGGTATGGCAGTACCACTCGATGATTTGATACTTGATTTTTGCTGTGATATTTGCTTTTTTGAGATTTTCTTTTCCTCTCAAATGGAGAAATCTGCTACTTCTGTTTAAAATACAGAACATCTGTCAGAGAAGAAGTATCATTCTTACCATCACAAAAGATGTTTCAGATTTGATTGCAAGAGTACTTGTATATGAATAAAATCACTCAAGTACAAAAGTATTAGCCAAATCCTTGTATACCATTTAAATGATTGATTGATAGTGATGACTGATTATTGCTGTGCATTAATGCCTGAAGATGTATCCTGCATAAAAGCAGTATTCTATTTGATAGATAAGAAAAAGATTTTTCAATCTGTAGGCTAGATCCAGTGGCAATACCTGAAGTCTTTTCACTGCCTTTATTTTTTCTTAGGCCCGTGCTAGAACTAAAAAGGAGTTTAATTGCTTTACAGTACTTCCTAATCTTGCGTTGGATAAAATTTCAAACAGGCAAAATAGTGACCTTTATTGCTACTTCCCTATTTGTTGAATGTCCTTTATTCTAGTTTGTGCATAGATATCTAAGGGCCATTTGGAGTAGACAACATGCATTACTACGTGGCTGTAGTAACATTGTGAATATTTATTCCACACAATCCCAGAACAGTTGAGGTTAGGAAGCACCTCTGGAGATCATCTGGTCCAGCTCCTCTGCTCAAGCAGGATCAGGTAAAAGAGGCTGCTAAAGATCTTCTCCAGGCAGGTTTTGATCATCTCCAAGGATGGAGACTCTACAACCTCTCTGGGCAATCTGCTGCAGTATTCCACCACCCTCACAGTGAAGAAGTGTTTTCTTATGCTCAAGTGAATTTCCTGTGTTTCAGTTTGTGCCTATTGCTTCTTGTCTTGACACCACTGAGGAAAGTCTGGCACCATCCTTTTTTATATCTTCCCATCACACTGATAAGATCTCCCGAGTCTTCTCTTTTCCAGGGTAAATAGTCCCAGCTCTCTCAGTCTCTCCTCATAAGAGAGATGCTCTAGTCCATTAATCTTCTTTGTAGTCCTTTGCTTGACTCACTCCATCCAGGATGTCCATATCTCTCTTGTACTGGGTAGCTCAGAACTGGACACAGTAGTCCAGGTATGACCTCACCAGGGCTAAGGAGAGGAGAAGGATCAGATCCCCCAACCTGTTGGCAGTGCTGGTTTTTTTGCAGCCCAAGATGCAGATGGCATTCTTTGACGTGAGGATAAACTGTTGACTAATGGTCAATCTTTTGTCCACCAGGCCCTCCAGGGCCTTCTCTTCAAAGCTGCTCCAGCGAGTCTGCACCCAGTACTAGCAAATGATGTTTCTCCCCAGCTGCAAGACATTGCACTTCCCCTTGTTGAACTTCATAAGATTCCTCTAGGCTTATTTCTCCAGCCTGCCAAGGTCCCTCTGAATGGCAGCGTGGCTGTCTGTTGTATCAGCCACTCCCTCCAGTTTTGTACCACCTGTGAAATTTCTGAGGATGCATTTGATCTCATCATCCAGGTCATTAACGAAGGTTAAACAGTACTAGCCCCAGTATTGATACCTGGAGACGGGCCTCCAGCTAGACTTTGTGCCACTAATCACAATGCTGTGAGCTTGGCTGCTTAGGCAGTTTCCAGTCCACCTCGCTTTCTGCTTGTCTAGCTCATCCTTATCAGCTTATCCATGAGGGTGTTATGGAAGACTGTCAAAAGCCTTACTGAAGTCAAGGCAGACAAATCCACTACTCTCCTCCCATTCACCAAACCAATTAAATAACAACAAAATTTCAATAAACAGCTGCTTTGAGACAATCAGTTGAGCCAGCTTAATCTTTCTCAGACATTAAAAATATCATAGACATCAGTAAGCTACTCATTCTGTTACAATGTAATCTTAGACTCACCCATACTGTTAATCTGGAAAATGGAGAGAGGCCATTGAATGATTTCCACCTTGTAAGAATAATATGATGGGTGTTATGGCAATGTACATCTCGTAGTTCTTCTTCTGTTCTTGGGGCACCTTTTGGCACTAAGTGGAAATCTTGAAAGGGCAGAAATACATATCTGTCATTTATTGCATATCCCAAAATTTTGACCAAGAGTTTTAGAGGCTGTTTGGAAATTGTCCTGTACATAGTCATGACTACAAACTATGATCCAAAAAAACTGATTTTTTTTGTCCTTAGGGATATAAATAAAGAAATGACAGTCTTTAATCCGTAGGCAAAGCTTATCTGCAGTATTGACCTATATGATATTTCACATAGAATTTCTCTTTTCTCTGATAAAATAAGGCCTCATTTTGTATGATGTAAAACATGAAGAGAGTCTTCTTCTGTTAGATTAATCTGCAAGCCACAGAATTGTTTTCTCCACGTATTTGAATTTAAATTGTCCTTCTAATCATCCTAAATCTCTGCAAAGTCCCTTGGTTGAATCTTTTATTTCCCTTACACTGGCTAAAACCCATGTTCTCTAATTCAGTGGGTTCTCAGATAAAATGTGGTTTGAATTGATGAGATGTTGCAAAGCTGCTTAGTTCAAAATACAGACTAGACAGAAATCACTTATGGTAAATGTAGTAACAAATGTTTTGAATGAAATAAATGTTTCCCTTTGAAATCAAACTCAGTTAAGATATAATGACTCCTGCTTATTGTTTTGCCAGTGTGGTTCTATATTCAAGTGAAAGGGGACAGTCTAAATATTTGATGATGAACTAGAGATGAACCTTTTAGAAGGATTCTCTTTGTTATTTATTAAGCATTTGAACTAGATTTTAAAATATTTTCCAATGCTAATGAAGCATTACCTCATTAATTTGAGGGTGCCTATTAAGTAATAATTCACCTGGCCTGGAATAGGTTTGGAAATGGAAAAAAAAAAAGTTTGATACATATTTGGTTTTACTGGATATTCACATCCTGTTGCAGGCCTCTCTATTCATTCTAACATACTTTTTGCTCCTGTCAGTACATCTTAAAAAGTCTGGTTGAACAAAAACCTTCTCTTTTGAAGAAAATTGAGTTGAAGTTTGATTTTTTCACATTGTTTTCACAAAATACATGGAAGAATGAATGAAGGGATCAATCCAATAGCAACCAAATATCTACTCATTCAGTTGGGATGTGAAAAACCTGGGATCAGATGTCTGCTTTCTCTTTTTCAACCTCCTTTTACCATTATCCCATTTCTACTGTGACTGTCAAAAGTTTTCCAGGCTAGTCAGACAGACTACCTATAAAGTGTACTATTTAATCCTCACCTAGATATAGGAGCCTCAGATTCAACTCTACTGCTTGCAGAGTGACCCACCTTCCAGTGAGCTTGTCCACCAAGCCGGCTGTGCCTCTTTTTACCTCTCTAAACTCCACTCTGGAAAGGTGAAAATTTTAAAACAGATATTTTATAAATAAGAATGACAACTGATGAACACTTTTTGCTCTGCTCTTTTGACTATTACCTATGCTCCCAGCATTTTCTTATGACTTCTTGGCACCTCATTTTGGGCAAGCCTGGTCATTCCCGTTCTAGTATTTAAAATACCTCTTCTCTGGCTGTTTCTTGTAAAGATCTTTGTCTGATATTCACAGATGATGGTCAAAATGAGGAGGTTAAGTTTTGGTAATCTATGTTATCTAACATGATAAGAGTGAACTTTATATATTTAATAAGATTATTTTAGCTCTCTGGAAGTTTTCTGTCAGAATGAAAGCTAGGTAATCAGGTGTCATCTACTGTACCTGAAATTCTTAATTTTATGTGAGAAAATTTAGCTCCTAGATCTCATGTACATTTGATGAGAATTGCTCATTATCTTGAAAACCATCTTGGGGATGTATCATGTACAGGACTTGGGATACTAGTCTGTCAGAGTTCTGTATGTAACCTTATTCTATAAAAACTGTAACAAAAATACGTGTTTTTTTGTTAACAGACAAAGAAAGATGGGAAATTGAAGACCACTTTGAAACTGTGAAAGGAATAGAATGATTTGGAGTTTATTTGCATACAAAGTTTTAATATGGGCTTATATAATATTAATAACAACAAAATAATAATTACATTGTATCATGTCATTCAAATGGATCATTCTAATGATGCATTGGGTCATGGTAGGTAATTAATGGCTTGCTAGTACTTTGTTGCTTAGAAGATAATAATATTATAATTCATACTTTGCAATAATTTGAAGATAAAATCAATAACAAGGAAGTATGCATTTTTATCCCTTTAGAATATCTCATAATTTAGAATTAGCTGACATTTGAAAGCAGAACCAACATATTGTTCTAACAGCAGTCAGATTCTTATAAATAGAGAAGTTCAGTCTGGGGCCCTTCTGATGAAACAACCGGGGTGCTTGAGGCTTCTTTAGCAGGATACGGATGTCTGTATTCTGTGGGCACTGATGCAGTTAGCTTCACTTGTGGACAATCTCTTGAAAGACAAGTGGTTGTCAAACCCTGCTGGGAATCCCACAGTGACTCTTTTCAGAAAATTGTTTACTGTTAGTGGGATCCAAACCACAGAGATTTTCATGAAGACTGACAGGTGCTATCATTTTTGGTCACTGCTAAAATACAAAGACCAACTCATTTCAGTAAAGAGAAACGGGGGAGATGTTTCCTTAGAAAACGGGGTTAATATCCTCCCCTTTGGAAAGGAAGTTCATTTATAAAGATACGGCTGGAGGCTACTGCATAACCCATTGGCTGCTGTGCTTGTACCTGCATTATTTATGGAAATGGAAACAATAATATTTTATATAAATAGAAAGGATGAGACATCCTTATAAAAATATGCTAACACTGCTGCTCTTCACCCATTATTTTTACTCTTAGAATGACTTTCTCAGAGCCTTTTGAAGTCAATGGGAGTTTTGCCAATGACTTTAGCTCCCTTTGGATCAGATCTATTGTGTTTTATAGTATATTATAGAGAATATGAATTACTAAGAACCTATTGAAACAATTCTACCCAGCTCTCTGTAGAAACAAATGAAACTCATAGCTTTTGAAATTGCACACATCCCTCTATGCCTGAGGTTCAGTTGTAGGCAGAGACCCTAAAATATGTGATTTATGTTCACAGTTAGATACTTAGTCATTTAAATAATTGGATCTGTGCATACAATTTACTATGACTGTAAAATATGCATGCATGGTTTTGGCAGCTGCAAAATGAACTGGCAAAACAGGATGTTATCCTTCCATATTATGGTCCTTGCAGTATGTGATTTACCTATTTACAAAAGAGTTGTAGTAGGCAATTAATATTGTTATGCTATGTTTGCTGCAACAAAACTCCTAGTAAGTGGTGGGCATAACATTTCACTCCATTCAGGGTGAATGAAAGCGCTATTAACTGAGCCTTTCTTTTGAAATAGCTGAAACAACACAACACTGTCCTAAACCACAAGCTTGCTGAGGAACCTTAAGTATGCTGACAGATTCACTGTGGTCTGACTGCAAATGTAGTGGCAAGGTGATGACTTTTATTGCATCTGTATGTGAATATGCATGTAAGAAAAGGAAAACGAATGAAAAATAAAGAGATCCCCAAAACAGCCAGCAAATCTTTTTTTGATACGAACCTGAGAGGGAAAGGAAATTGTGAGAATAAAGATTTGGGGTTGGATATTGGCTAAATTGGGTATAGAGTTATAAGAGCATAAATATTTCTCTGTTGTTTGCTTTGTTTGCTTTTAATAAAAAAAAGACTGAAATCAAGAACCATCTGACATCAACACCAGTTTTTCCTGTTTACAGCCACATCCCTGTAAAATTACATTTTGTAATTTTAGTTCTCATATGGTAAAAACATATTGTTAATCATGTCCTTTGAATGCATCTGTCATATTAACACGAAAACGAGAAGTTGTCTGATTCTGGTCCTAAGTTGTCTGTTGTATTTATCCCTGTTAGTCACTTCAGCTTTGTACTAACGGAGTACTTGGCACTTGGATACTTTCAAGATTAACAGGTTAGGAGTAGAAGATCCATTCACTCACAGATACAACTGAGTGGTTATTTGGCAAAGAACAATCTACTCCAAGGCTACGATTACCCAGTCCTTTCACCCCAATCTCAGCCAGTTGTTTAGACTCCATGTTACACCATCCGTTGTGTTGACATAGTACTTGTGCTGCTACATGAGGAGTTATAATAGGAATCTGAGTGACATAAAATTTCTCCTCCTTTTTTGTTTGCTAGATAGTTTTTCTGCTGGTTCAGTTTGGCTGACAGCAGTGAGTGTGCTACCAGAACCTGCAGTGAAGTGGTGGGACCACTGATGTGCTGTCTGGGCTTCTCAAGAATTGCACCAGGAGTAAAAGCGACCCTGCTATATAAATTTCTCAGCAGTGAGCACTGTGTTTGGGGGTGTAGTATCTTAAGAAGAGTAACATTTTTTCCAGAAACACCTAGGAATCCTATTTTTTTTCAGGCTGAGCATTGTCTGTTTTGCAAAGATACAAAACTGCTGTGCAGTTCATCATAGTTCACCACTTGCAAGGTCTTTGTGACTGTTCTGAGAAATGAGGGCAAGTAATTTTTCTCTGTGCTTGTCTATTAACTTACACATGCGCTAGAATACAAAAACCTTGTATAGTAGCCTGTGTAAAATTTAGTGTCTGATTTGTGTGATTTAATATGAAACACGTTTCTGATTCATTTTGCTGCTCCACATTCTGATAGAGGTGACTGTCAGTTATTCATGGATAGGGTACCTCAGCTGCAGGTAAACTAGGCTATTGATGCAAAGAACCTCAGGCTGCACTGCTGTATGCTAGCTCTGAATCGGAAATGGCACCAAACATCATTCGGAGACTTGCCATTTATGTGATGCTGCACCTCAGTTAAGAAGCAAAGATGAAGAGCTTATTCATCCAGGTGTAGTTCTGCCTGGATGCAAGTGTGTTATTTCTGTATCTGAACATAACCATACTGAGCTGTTCTGGTTCAAGTGGACACTGTGACTTGGGTCAGCCCTAGGTCTGCCACATGGACAGCAATTCCCCCACACTATCTTGCCTTTCTTTTCTTCAATACAATAATGTTTTATAACTAAATTTGCACATGCTTTTGCATTCACCAGGCTGCTGCACATCTTTGCGCCCCAAATCCCCTGAGTGTGAACTATGTCAATTCTAATAGAATAGCTTTCTCATACAGAAAATACACAAAAACAAGAGTGTTTCTGATTGCTTGACTTCCATTTTTACAATCTGAACATTAAGACTAGAGTCTTCTGGGAGCAAATGTTTATCTAGCTCTATTCATGTTTCTGAGAATGAGGTCCTCTACTTTCATATTTATTGATTTTTGAATATTGTATTAAAAAATAGGAAGAGGAAAAAAAAATCCAAACTCCACCTTGTCTTATATTTTATAACCGTATCATGTAAAGAAAATATTTTTACAAATGGTTCTCAAAAGAGAAAAAAGTAGTCTTCCTGCTTTTATGGAAAGACTTGATAAAATAAGGTTGTTTGATGCTTAAATTTCAGATGTGTCCATGCAAATAATATATTTGATCTTTCTACTTGCAGAGAGAAGAACTAGAATCCAAATGCGGTTTGAGCAGAGGAAGCAAGGAATGGACTTTTTGCTGCTGACTTTCCACCAGTTAATGAAGAGAAGATAAAAAATGAAAAAGAAGGTGTTACCATTTCAAGTTTAACCATTTTAAGCCTCATGAGTAGGTTTTGCTGCGTATTTCATCAGCAGGGCTGTCCACAAACTCTTTCTACAGTACAGAATCTAATTCGTTATCTAGAAAAAGTAGAACAGTGCCTCCACAGCATGGACCCAACAGACAGAACCATGGCCACCTGAGCAGGAAAAGTGACTTCTTTGAAAATGGTCCTTTACACTAGAAAGAGGTGTTAACTGCTTATGGGTTAAAAGTTTCCTTATATGTGTCACAAAAACATAACTGGACTTCTCCATCTTTAAAACCCTGGAAAACCATGCCATACAGTGAAAAGAGGAAGAGGGGATTCATGTAGATGCAGTCTGACAGAAGTGGATGAATAATTTATTCAGTGAATTTTGCTCACCTTCTGTTTTGAAAATTGTGTGCAGTTTTCTCTTTTCTTTCATTTATTATTTTCCAAATTATTTGCTGAATAATTTCTGCAGTGTATTGTTGGTTTGCACTTCATTCAGGAGCAGTTGAATCCCTGTTAAACATTCAGGTTGCCTCAACCAGTTTTTGTGGGATATGTAAGCTACACTGTATCATAACCCTGACTAAACAAGTGTTTCTCAGTACACTTTAAGACTCCTCTTCTTGCATGACAAGAGGCTCTTAGCAGATGATGTAGAGTTAGATATTCAAATAAAATCTAGGTGGGAAGGTGGGAAGCTTTAAAGAGAAAGAGTAGTGGAAGGATGAAAGGTAAAATTTTACTGGGGGCTAAAGACTGAGTAAAAGGTAGAAAAGGCAGAAAGAATTTGCACTCAAATGCCATCTCTAAGCTAAGATCCAAAGACCTACATTTCTCTTTCAATCTCATTTTCTTCTGCTTAAAAATTTCTCTGCCTCTCTGCCATCATGGGAATATTTTGCCCTTAGCTCACATTCAGTATAGGCTGTATAGGTCTTACTGTCCCTACCTGAAGATCCCTTCCAGCTTCTTTCTATTGCCTGCTTTCTTGAACACTGTGGACAAGCATCACCATCCTGTTGGTCACTCACATGTACACTATTTGAAGGACCCTCTGACTTCTGTCATTCTTTCATTTTTCATTCTGTGCCTCAAACTCATCAATTACTTCTTCATAATGAGGTTCATGGTAAAAAAAAAAAAAAAAAAAATCCCTCTAGGATTTTATCCTCTCATATTTTGATGTGGTAAAGTCTTTTCTCTGGGGATCAACAAATTCAGACTTACCCTTCAATAATAGTTCAGACTTCAACTGTGAATATTACTCCTTTAGCTTGTTCACTTTATTTCTTCTAAGTTTCTATTTCATTAAACATAAAATATGGTTCTTCCTAGCCTCTCCCTACTCCACCTACCATGTGTCTTTCATTTGGCTGGATTATGATGCTAGAGCCCACTAACAACCATAATAGGCCTTCAAAGTCCACCTCCACTTTCTCATGTTGTGCTACTCTATTCTTGGAAGTAATTCCCTTTATCACCTATGGAGCTGAATTTTCATCTTCCTGCAAAACATCTCTTAAAATATGCTTGTGTTAAGACATCACTCAGCAGCCCTCCAGCAGCTGATATGTTATGAGCACTGCCAACTATTTGATATAATTTCTGTTCTCACTCTTCCTTCTTACTAATCCTCATTTGCTTTGTCTTATATTAAAATTGCAGAGCTCTGGGATCTAGAGTCAGTCCAGCTCTCTATTTGTTCTCTATTCATACAGCATCTAGCACAAAGAGACCCTGGATTACGGCTGTGTTTTTGGAGCTATACAGGTGAGAAGTGTACAAGGCTTAACTTATACAGAAGATCAGTTGTTATTTAACTTAGTTATCAGTGATTTCCAGGAGGAGAGTATTAAAATTTCATTGACAGCATTTTGACAATTAGCTAAGTCTAAAGAGGATTCTAGATCCCTGGAAAGTAAGGTGGAAAACTGAGCAATCCAGTTAACAAATGACAATATTAGGAAATCATTTAAAAAGTGATGATATACTTGCATGGACATCTCACTGCTGATTTCTGAATGAAATGAGCCCAGTTGGGAAAAGGATCCAGGTCTTGAAGTAGGAGCTGATTAGTAATCTGACCTGGTATTGAAACCCGCAGTTTCCTGTGTGTAATTGCCTCTCAGATGTTCAAATGCTGAAGGTTGGACTGTTACATGCTGTGCTCATAGAGATCAGTGTTTGCAATGAATATGCACATTCTCAATTTTAACTTGGGTTATCGCCCTTTCACTTGCGTACAAAATTCATAATGAGAGCAAGACATAGGTTATTAAATGCTAGAGAACAATGTATATATTAATGCTAATGAGACTACATTTGCACTGACCTCACAGCCTTATATATTAATTGCTTTTCAGATTCTTTAGTTTTTCTATATATATGTATATATGAAAACTACGACTGGCACTTGTTTCATCAGCCTTTAGAAATGCACAGTGAAAATGCCTATGGCCAATCAAGACAAATAGCAATTTCCTAGGATGTCATTCATCATCTCAAACTTTGGGATAAAGTGGCTTACATCTAATTTCTTAAGAATGTGAGGGGAACTCAGACACCTAATGCAAATCCTCCCTCTATCCTGCCTCTGATTACAATTTTGCAAAGTTTTACAAGATTTAATCACTTTCTATTTATGAGCTTCCGTGTCTATAAGTGGTTGCTGTTTATGGTGGTACCCTAGGCATACAGATAACAAATATTTGCAATAGAAGTGTTTATCTTGCAGAATGAGCAAAATTCTAGTCTTCAGGTAAAGGGACAGAAAGTTACCAAATTTCAGTTTATACAGTTCTGTGCTCAGGAATCCCTCCTTGCATCTTGGCTTTGTGTCTTTTCACTTCTATGGAAAGACCTGACGGAGATCGTCATCGCTTCCTGTGGAGAGGATTTTATTGCTGTGATTATTTGTTTTGCCTTTGGTGGCCCAAATGTCATGTGCACAGCAGTACAAAGACAGAGTGTGTCTAGTTGTAGAGTCTGTTCCTGGTTCATATGGTCATAAAGGTGTGTTTATCTGCAGGATCACAGATTTAATCAAATTCATCTGATTCTTGATCATCATTTCTAGCTTTCTAGACCATAAGATTAACTATTACTGTCTTTATAAACTAATGGATAGGAAACTCTAATGACTATCAATTTATGTGATATTTAGGATTAATTTGTTATTTCACAGGAAATAATCTAATATCTCATAATGACTTTAGAATAATTCTAACATTAAATTTGCACCATAAGCTTACTTTGACTTGGGATTTTGTCTTTTGAGACGTCTTGAGATATGAGAAATCTGAACGTACAATTCAGACATAAAGTTTCAGTTTAAATCTTCATACAGTATAATTCCATATTATTGCACCTTCTGCATTTCACCTTTGAGGATCACCAAGTCTAAATCAGAGTACCTTGACTGATTTACATTGTAGCAATTCCAAACTGCTAATTTCAGGCAGCAACAAAGGTACCTAAAATCGCTCAAAATCCAGTGTAACTTAAATGAATCATTTATTTTGACAATCTCATGCTCAGTCTAGTTTCATTTCGAATCAGCAATTCACTCATAGACTTAACTTTCTCAAATTTCAGAGAATTGTGCAGGTCATTCATAGGGCCTAGCATTCACAATAGGAAACCTTACAACATTATGAAGACCTCTATAAGAAGAGGAAACCAAAATAGTACAGCAGCTGACATGCAGGACCATAGCAAAGGGCACAGGAGGATTTAGATAAGGAGTTGAGATGGACTGAAGCAAAGATCCAAGGAACTGAGGCAGAGCGGCAGCCAGCAGTCAAAGAACAACTAGAGCAGAAAGCAAAGCTCAACTGATGTAGAGCATTTAGAAGACCAACATACCAAGTCACAAGCTGCAGAAAAAAAATCCTTTTCCTACAGCTGAGCCTTGGCCTTACCTCCTGAACAGCCCTGAAAGTTCCTTCTGAATGAATGTGTTGAAGATATAAACTACTGCTAAGCAGAGGCTTGGCTAAAATTTAGGAACTGCCAGTCTGAGCTTCACGAGGCAGGCAGGAGTTCATGCAGTACGTAGGTGATGGTGAAGGTTAGAAATTCCCTTTGCTTGAATATACTTTATCTGAGCGTTGGGTACCATTTGCCATTTGGTACCATTTAGTAATAATTAGCATACATCTATTACTGCTTCTTCTATAGTCATCTTAAAAGCACATATTTGACTGCTTAAACATTTCTAATTTCTTTAAGCAAGAGGATTAGGAAAGGCTTTACTAGAATGATTCTGTTATGTGTGCTTGAATGGTTAAACTATACGGAATGAACAATCAGTCCAAATCACTCACTAACAATTTTTCCTCTACTCCTGCAGGAATGATGGCACTTTTGTACATGACTGTAGGATGTATTTTCATTTTCACTTTATGGTGTGCTATGTATAGAAAACAATTACAGTTTCTTTATGGGGTAAAAAAGCATGTAATGAAAGGGAAGAATTCCCCACGAGAAATGGACTCACCTCCTGTGCTCTTTGCGACAGTCCTACATGAAGATCCTTGTTCCAGGTACTCTGCCTTGGTTAGGTTTCTTCCTTTTCTTGGAGATGTGTTTGCTCCTTACACCATGAGGCCTCTTTATCCTAGAGATAAGATATTATTTGTAGATTGGGTGGTCACAGAGGTGAGGCACTAAATGCTTAATCTGTTTGACATGCTTCTCCATTTCACCACAGTATTCATTCTTTTTACTTAGGAACTTTTTCAATGTTTTTTAATAAAGTGTTGGACTTAACCTCAAAATTACACGTGGCCATCAATTGCCAGAGGGAGTCTTGAGGGAAACTGACAATTATGAATGAGATAAGAAAAGAAAACATTTGAAGAGCCTTGTTAATGCATCACTTGAGGGTAAAAGAGGCATTGAACAGAATATAAAAGCATCACATGTCCTAGCTTTGCTGTTGGTATGCATTGCTTATTTGGACACTGTTTGCATAGGCAGTTAGAGCAAAACGTGCTCACTGGTAATGGCTCTTTGGTTACCATTGTAAGCAGACAGGTGTTTCCTGTCTGGCCCAGTACGAAACTGGGGAAGTGGCTCCACTTTATTTTAGATGACTGACACACTTTGTGCTTTCCAAATTGTATTTTTTTTTTGTATTTCAGAAAAAGTAACAGAAAATGTTCCTGAGTTTGGATTTTGCTTTTATTAAATACTATTTTAGAGAAATATGTTTATTAATTTTAACAGTATTGAGCCAAAATCAACCCTGAAGTCAATGAGGTTACTAAGAAAAATTCATTCAATGTATTTTGTTTGAAGGTCAGACTCTGATGTTATTTCTTCCATTACAAGGTCTCTTACCTCCTCACCCTTTCCTCCTGCTAATTTCAGTGTGGAAACTCACAAAATAGATGAAGTCTGGCCTAGTCTGGGATTAAGGTTCAATTTTTAAGGTAACTGCAAACTTTCTGACTAACATAAAAAAAATATAGGAATGTTACTCTTTTTCCTTTTCCCATTTACAATTTGGAGGTAGTTCTTCTGAGGAGTAAGGGAAATTTTACAACTGATTGTGGACTCCTCTGAGCACTGCTGGGCTGAAAGCCATGTAACTGCCTAAGCAGAGAGATTCTTTCCCTCTGGAATTTCAATAGTATCGCACTCTCTCCCCTGATGTCATTGTTCATAGTTATAGCCAGAACATACATATATGTTTCATATGTAAACATCATATGAATTTCATTTATCTATTAGCTGCTTTCCAAGATAAACCTTTAGGTCAATGATGTAGTCATATAAGTATTGGACACTGATCTAAAATTTCAGTATTATTTTGGTCCATAGATAAATACATTTCCCATCTTTTGATCAATCTCACTGTATTGCTGCAACATTTCATAGCAGTTTTAGTTTAGTTCTGTGTATCTGTTTTATGCATCTAATTTATCTCCTTCGTAATTTATATGAGATGTGCATATTTTGTGAAGTGCCTTGGGATGTGTAACATGAAAGGTGCTGTACAAGAACGGCTGTTTTTCTTATTAGAGTGAACTGCAACAAGACAGATTAAACATTCAATTAAACATGAAATTTGCCCATGTAAAAAGCTCACAAGAAGCAGCTTAACAATGTTCATTTTTATGAGGTACTAAAGTTTTTGGAATTAATTATTCTGAAAGTTCATCTGTGTTGCTTACAGATAAAATAGCTCTCTATACTCAATTGTTTCAGGAAAGTGGCCAAAAGTTATTTACAAAAATCTCCACTGTAAAAATTTAGGTACTATTTCTTTCTGAGGTTTAAAACAGTTTGGTGAGATAAATGAAAATATTCATAAAAGGCAAACAGAGTATGTTATAAACCACCTTTACGGTTCATTATAGGTTTGGTTTAATGTCGTTGGATTAACACTAAAGGTTAATGTTTGCATAAAATATGCATGATTAGTTTAATACTCTGGAACTGTGATCAGGTTCTGTAATGTTATGAAAGGGAGTGACATGATACATGGTTAAGGCTGACACAAGTAGAAATATGATATATTTTCACAAAACTGGTCAAGGATATTTTCAAAATCCTCACTTATGTGATAACACTTCAAAGCTAGTCTATGCCAATGGGAGATTTTGTGTTCATCTCTCATAATTAAACTGTTTTCAGGCTGCAGGAAATGCAGGTATTTCTAATTTACAGTGTAGGCAAAGTGCTTTGAGAATGATAATTTCAAATTTTCTTCTTGCATTCCTTAAGCCCTAGCTATTGAGTGGAGTATTTTTGTTGTAAACATTGTTTATGTTTGTTATGCTTTAGATTGCAAGGAGAATAATACTATTTTTATGCATAGGCTTGGAAGTCTGTACTTAACTAGCAGATTTCACTTATTGCTTGTGTAGCAGTGCCCTGTCCAAGGTCTTGACTTACCAACCAATGTGATTTATTTATTATTTATGATTTATCCTTTATAAAATGTGACTTGATGATACCTTGGAGATAATTAGTTAGGCATTCTTTCACGTTGCAGGGGTGAATCGTCTATGTAGTGTGTTTGTATACATATGTCCTGTAAAATTCAGATAGGCCATGGATCTGACATGGTCACTGCTATAGGGATTGGAGTAGCAGATAGTTATCCATAACAGAAGAAAGCCTATGGGCTACCATAATATAAGCAAGTAATGCACCATAATCATCACGACATATATACAAGTCTACAAGTACAAATGCACCATAATCATCATGACATATATACATGTCTACAAGTACATGTGAATACATACGTAAAAAACATTGTTTTATGATCATCCATGCTGTACAGCTACATGGCTGTGTCGCTAAGAGGACAGATTTCGTTTAGTTTCCCTGTGAGCATTTACCAGAGAAGTGTCATAGTCCCTGGCTTTTGTACAGACTCGGTGAGAGTCAGGGTAGATTCTACACCCTGTGCTCAGAATGGTGATTGAAGAAGGATTATATATATATATATATATATATGTACGTGTGTGTGTGTGTGTGTGTGTGTGTGTGTGTGTGTGTGTGTGTGTACTCATTAAACAAATGGAATCAGACTTTCCTACTTATATGCAGTATGTTATAAATGTTGTTGCAGTCTCATACATCCCTATTTTCCAGTGCATAGAATAGACTGTCCTGTATTTTTATTCTCACTTTCCAACAGGGACCCTATCTGTGCCTTATTTACTAGACTCTTCTTTTATTTACTAAACTCGTCTTTCCTTTTTTTTTCAGTTTTTTATCCTGGATCACTTCAGGCATCCAGTTTACACAACCGATGGTTAGGCAACCAGCAGGCAGTGATGGGGAAAAGTGGCCAGATATGGGGATGGTAGCACAGGCAAGACCTCTTTAAGTCAACATCACTTCTAATATTTGGGTAGTATGTAACTCTGGTCTTAAGTGAGAGGAATAAACACCCTTCATGTCTAGAAGTCAATAATTTAATGCAAATAGAATGGCAGAGGCAGGAGCAGAACTCATTCTTCAGGACTGCATTATTTCAAACATTTATGAGCAGACCTACTTTGGGCATGCTTGTCTGAGGATGGCGAAAGAGTATATGTCCTCGACAGAAATGCCTGCCATAACTCAAGATCCTGTTTCAGAATACTGGACTAGCTAGTGAAGGGCTCATTTCAGAGAACTATACTAGTGAACCTCTTTTTAAAAATCACAGGCTTTCTTATCAAGGAGACAAAAATAGCACTTTTTCCTTAGCCTTGATCTTGAAAATAATTTTGATTGCCTCTAAGAATGAAACAAACAAACAGAAATAGTCTTATTTCACTTCTTATGTGGAATTATAGCCTGAAATTGAAATTTAGCTAAGCAATAAGCAAAAGGAAACAGGTTATAACCATGGAGAGTTTTGTAATGGGCATTGCTATCAGTCATGTTTATCAGTTATGTATTGTTTATATAGCTACGGTCCCTAGAGACCACAAAATTCAGAGAAGACTGGACACTCATTTCTCCTTCTTATTTAGCTTCGGTTCTGTCAAGGACCAAGACTATAAATTCAAATTCATTGAAGATGGATCTTCTAATGGTCAGAACAACTAAGAGATCACATGGAGAATGCGTTCTTAAACTCAGAAATTACTAATCTACTTCGATTACCAAAATATAGAATACAGAAATCTTACATTTTTGCAATATTGATTAATGTCTGTAAAATTCAAGAAGCTCATGGTGTATGAGCAATCAAGCATTTTTGGGAGATGAGGTAACATTCTTCTGCTAAGTGATATCAATCTTAATGTAATTAGTTTTAACAGCATGCTCTTCATTATTTTTTCTATTTTTACCACAGTTATCTTCATTTTCTCTTCGTTCAGCAATGTCTCTTCATCTGTCAGACCCACACAAGCTTTCTCAAAGACAAACAATGCTAATGAACCACAGACGTCTCTCAATCAATGTCTTTCTTTCCCCATCTTGATGGGCATGGTACATAGCTACTAATTCCACATTCGCTTTTTTATTTTCTTTCTTTCTTTCTCTCTTCTTGGCTTTAGGGGCATAGAAGGAAAGTGGTTTCAGCACTTACTAAATAGCTTTTTATCAGAATGACTGGGGGGCATTCAGTGACATGGCTGATCAACCCAGGAGGCACGGATTCAGCCAGAACAAGCTGACAAAGGTCACTGAAAAACAACCCATTCAGATTATGTTGGAACACACAACAGTCATAAGGAGCTAGACAAGATGTGCATAAAACCTGGGCTACCAAGGCTAACTCTAAGTGATCTTGTATTTAGATATTGATACATTCTGAGAATAGTAGCTGGTAGGAATCATAGGTAGGCTACAAAATTATACTGCAAAAGGTCACTGAATTGACATAAATTATATTTAAATGGGTATTTCATGAGTTTAACTGTTGTTGCTGGCTGACTGCGAAGTCATAATTAACTAATGCATCACCTTATCTAAGACAGCAATGCAAAGTACCCCTCTATTACTTGCAGAATACAACATTTCAGTCTGTTAAGAAAAGAATAGGAATTAACCTGGGCCAGAAGACGTTTTAGGTCATGAATTTTTTCTATTGTAGTTTTTCTATTTAGATGGAAATTATAATTTCTACAAAATTCTACATTTTTCTTCATATATAATGTATTAGAAATATACAAATTAAAACAGGTTGGAAATCCTAAAATCAGAATATTCATTATGTCAGTGCAAATCATAATAGTCCAGTGGCTGTTTGACCTTAAATTTAATTTGCTTGAAGTGCACTCACAGAGGTTACAGATCAGGTGTCACTCTCAAGTACTGCCACTCCTGTCTACGCTACATATCTCATAGTGTAGTTTCTTTATTTGCTGAACCGGTGAATTGCATTAATAAAGCTGAAGGATCGTAATGAACCATCAGAGCCATGGTGAGCCTGCCATGGACCCTAATCAAACTAGAGAGAGGGGACGTACGTGAAGGACTGTGGTCACCAGGAGGCATAGCAGCCCCTCACAGGGATGAGGTAAAGACTAAAATGAAACTGAAATGAGATTATATTTATTGCATAGCCTTCGGAAAGATAATGTTCCAACCATTCTTTTAGTAGGAGAAAACTAAAGAAAGAAAAAAAAAAAACAAAAAAAAAAAAACAAAAAAAAACCCAAACTCCCAAAGCCTTCATGAGATCCTGGGCCAATAGGAATACATTTTAGAAGAACTTTGAGGTTAAAGATGTCATAGAAATAGAAATAGCATTTCCAGATTGAAATATGAAACCATTAATGACAAAAAAAGTTAAAAGCTTTCGATAAATACTTCTATGTTCTGCTTGCATAGAAGTGGGATACCTTAGAAGAGGATGACGAACTGCTTTATGTTCTGTTAATAATCAAAGAACGTTTTAATCAATATCTGCTAAGGATATACATGTTTTTCAACCAGAATAGTGATTTGCTAGTAATTCTTGAAATGATGAAAAATTTCAGAAAAAGAGAAGAATGTTAAAATAAAATTTTTAAAAAAGATAAAAGGGGTTGATCTGGATGATTGGAAGCTGGTTTGTTTGACTTAAATGTCAGCCAAAAGAAAAAAAAAAGAAGAAAATTGATAGAAGACTCAATAAGCAATTGTAGAATATTGATTCAATTATTATAAGTCAACATAGCTTTCTGAAAAGGGCCATGTGAAAAAAGTTAGTTGATAGAACTGCTGTAAGACTTTTAACTTGTACAATGTAAAATGTTAATGTATGAATGTAAAATATAAAAATGTTAATGTATATTGGACTGGCTAACTGCTAGATCTCTAATGCAATTATATCATCGAAAACAGTCTTATTTTAAAAAATAATTATCCTGAAATGTAGTGAATATCTTTATCTTCATTGTGAAAGAAATAAAATTCTGAGTAATAAAATTTATGACTGAGACATATTTGCAGGAACAGTTCAGAATGAAGAATGAAAATGGTTTTCAAATGCCTGGTTAGAAACTGGAATGTCTAAAGGTTTTTAGTACAAGGAGGACTTAAGGTCTTTTGGAGAGGGATTCTAGCTTTATGTAGCTGCTGTATATCTACTGCACTGGTGCCTATATCTGAATTCTGTGCCTGTGCTCACTTATAAATATGGCCAATAGAGTCAGTGTAGTCTAGGAAAGGAAATTATTCCTCTGACTAAAAGCAGAGATGACAGTTAGCTGCCTTAACACAGGCACTTTGTACTGTTTAACATACTCTAAGGTATCTAATTGTCTGCCTTGTGAGGTCTATAAGGACTTTTTAGCTAGTGGGGATCTCATTAGAAAATTTTGGGGTAGTGCTGTGGACATGTCTGTGTGCACAGTGCAATTTAAGATAACAATATTACACAAAGAACAAGCATAAAAATAGGTTATTCATTATTAGCTTAATGTGGTCAAGATGGAAATATTTAATTGTTGTATGTCTGAAACCAAAAAAAATGACCATACCATGCATTCCCTCTGGCACGCATCCCCAGCTGCTAACATTCCTGTTTTTATAAGCTTGGGTTCAGCCATGGAAATCCCCAGAAGGCTACTGTGCAGGTGCATGAATACACAATCACTCTGTCAAACTTGCTTTGCACCAACAACGTATATTCAGAATAAAAGGGAGGGTTGAACGGCACAGTTATATGATGAATTCTCACCACTCAACTCATAAATGAGACCATGGAACAGTGGCAGTGTCATGGACTGTCTCCTGGAGGTTACTCTTAATGCTGAGCCCACTTTGTCACGTGTCCTGCAAGACTGGAGACAACCTTCTCCACCAGAGGTTATTGTGCAGATTGGCATGTCTGGAGGGTGTATTCCCAGCACCCACGTGTGGTGCTGGGTTTAGTGCCAAAATATGTGTTGTCTGTGCTTTGTGCAAGAGGGAAATGAGACTCAGAGAATTTCCCAAAGTTCTGGTGAGGATGAACCCTAGGGTAAGAGCAGTGTCTGTCTACCTCTACACAAATCAGGCATATATTGCACAGCGACTTGTGTCCTTCTCCAACGGCAGGCGGAGCTGAGGTGGGAGACACTCGAAAATCAAAACTACTGCCAGGTATTCTCACTTAGGCAACTCAATCCTATGTCATGAAGCTGCTCCAGGATGAAATTGTTCTGTTCAGCTCACTGCTGAAAGTGTTGGCTTGGTTCCCATTGACCATAATGGCATCATAAACACTAATTCAAATGTAGGTACTCTAATATTAGATAACTAAATGTCACTTATGGAATCTCAGCAGTCCCTAAATCTTGCTCTCAGACAGCTGAAGTAGCAAGGGAGAACCTAAGTTACTTTGCAGGTCTAACTGTCAGTAGTAAATTACTGGACAATTTTTTTTTTTTGAATTAGCAGTAAATATCTTTTCTATTTTTAAAATGAGTAAACATAAAAATACGATAGATGAGATGCTTGTTTAGGACTTGGAGTAGTTTTAGGACAAACCTTGACTAAGCCACTAGTGTGCTCATGGTATTGGTAGCTGTTTGATAAGTGACTAGTAAGGGCAAGAATGAGAAAAAGAACCAAAGAGGCTCAAAACTCATTCTAAGCTACTTTTCTCCAAACGCTTGAGGGCTGCTGAGGGTAAATGTTTGTACAAGCCAGAACTGGAAACAAAGAAATCTAAAGAGCTGTAGCAGTTTTAAAAGGAGTCTCAGGAGTTTGGTAATATTTGCTCAGTAGCAGGAAACCAGATGGATGTTCAGTGGTTTCCTGAGGCTGTCCGAACGAGACAGGCCTGTTGAGGAAACTGTAACATCTTGTTGAGGAGTTTATATAAAATAGATACACATTTACATTGTTGGTTGTTTTGAAATGCCTTTATTCCATCTTACATTTTGTTCTCACTGTTTAAATAAACGATGCTTTAGTTCAGACAGGGGCTTTTGCTGCTGAGTATCTCCGGTCATAGACTGTCGAAGGGAAGAAGCGTGCAATGCACATGCAATGAATAAACCAGTTAAAAGGTAAGATGGTGTAACACACCAGCAGGACACCAAGAAGAAGACAAAAAGACACAAAACATGACACTGATAAAGTGCCGATAGTCTTATGGCCATGTTAACTTTTTTTTTCACTGTGTACATCTGAGACCCAGTGGAGTATGTAGCAAATCAGATAATTTCTTTCCACATTTTCATAAATAATTTATGTTCTTAAAACAGGATCCTGTTTTGGAAGAACCTTGTGTGCAGTCAGACATGGTGCAACTGGATGCAATAACACTGATAAAAGTTAATTTGAGCTAGCTTACATTAGGTGTGATTTCTGAGGCACGATTTCTAGGAATGCTATGTGCACAAAAATTTAAAATGGAATCAGTCCTTAAAGTACATCTGCTGTATTTCATACATTTAGATCCTGTAATATAAGAGCTGGACATGACACACATAGGTTGTTCATTTACTGAAGAATTTAATTAATGCATTACACTTGTATAATAACTTCTGATATTGTGTAGTAATATTAAATAATTAGCCTCCTTGATGAGCCCTTTTTCCTGTGTCCCCCTTTTTTCAGCACTAATTTTGAATAAAGACACCAGGGTCGTAATGA
Organism: Rhea pennata; assembly: GCF_028389875.1. Taxonomy (NCBI): domain Eukaryota; kingdom Metazoa; phylum Chordata; class Aves; order Rheiformes; family Rheidae; genus Rhea; species Rhea pennata. The sequence continues at coordinate 12,870,829 of NC_084664.1, forward strand.
TCAGAAGTGGAGGTCAATAGCGAGTTGAAATAAAAATGAGCTTTGGGGGAAAACAGAAAAATTAATTAGTTGGGGATGTCAAAGCCTCCTTAACATGCAGAAAGAGTGGAGCTGTTCAGTGAGAAAAAAATGTTAATTGGTTTACATCATATGGGTTGAGGATTCATTTAATTAGAGGAGGAATGTCCTTTCTCATCTCTGGGAGATGCTAGGTCAGAATTTTCCTTTTTTCAATACCTTTCACACCTTTCCAAGATTTTCAGAAACTGATGAAAGGAACTATCACAAGCTATATCCAGGGAATAAGGTGTTGCTACTTAAAATATCTGTAAAACAATGTTAATATTTCCACTCTAAATTTCAAGTGGCTTATTAGCTTAGAAACATAAGACATAGATTGAAGGTGTTGCCTTGAACATTTCTTTTTAACTTCAGGCAATCCAATCCACAAATATATCAAGAACCATTTAGCTTAGAAGAGCGTCAGATTAGTAATACTGGAATTTGCATTCCAAAAAAGGACATAAAACTACTGGAAGATTCTATAACATCCCATTACTACTCTGCAACTGTCTCTAAGTAATAAAATATCTCATTTTCCAAATAAAATATCTCTTTGTATTTCCCAAGGATACGGACAATGTTAATAGAATTCCTTAATATGATTTTGGGCATTCTTTCTTGGGATAGAATTTTTAGAAGACTGTTGGCTTTTAAAAGGTTTAAAACAATTATTTTTCCAATTGAAATCAAATAGATTTTACTGTTGGCATTATCTGAAACAAATCTAAAAGAATTACTTTGACTAGAAAGAGACTATTCATGTGGATGCTGTATAAGATAAAAACAGATACACTGCTATAAAATGACAAAAGCTATAAGGCACGTATCTCCCACCACAACAGCAGTGAGGGAATACTAGTTGAAAATGATAAGATATGGGGCAATGACGACAAGAGAAAACATCATCTCTGAATCACAGGACAAAGACAACAAAGAAATTTCTGGAAAAATGTCCTTCAAAACAGTGAAGGATGACATTAAAATGCTGGCTTCCAGCTGAATAACACACAAGGCTTCAAGATGAAAAACAGGGGAAACCAATCTTGGCAATAGATCAAAGTGGAATTAAGGAGGAAAACCAGATTTTTTTTAGATTAACTGACTAATAGTCATTTCCGCTTTCAACACAGTTTCTAAACATCATTGAACAGCTTTGCAAAGTAGATAGGTGTTACCCCTATTTTCCAGATGAACTGACTGGGACAGAGAAATCATTTGAAAAATGGCAAGGAGTCAGGGAACCACCAGCTAAACTGGTCAAACAACGTGTAATCAAAAAGCACTACTATATGGAGGTGACATAACTCCTGCATAGACTACTGCTGCTAGCTACGTGACCCTAGGATTAGGTTGGTACGTGAATGGAGAATGGCTGTCTGAGACAAAACCCTGGCAAGCCGGTGGTAAGTGTTTAAAGCCTGTTTGGCTATAAGAGCCTTCTGACTAATGGCTTATGTCCACGATTGTTCACTTTGCTCTGTAGTTTCAGAGTGCAGTTGGATACTTAGCTGGTGTTATTTCATTACTTTTTAATTAGTTAAAATTTTCATTTCAAATAGTTAAGACATTCTTTCCCACCAGATGATCAAATAAATTATATATTTATACTCTCTCAGCTTCCTCCAGCAATACAGTGTACTGGGGCAAAAAGACTTTAGTGTTCAGGAAACAAGTACCAAATGTTTTTTCATGTCTTCTCAGCAGCCAGAGAAAGTGCAAACACAGCAGCCGAACTCTGTGTTCCCTAAATGGTTTTCATAAGATGCCAGACCTCACTCAATGGCTTGATTCTTCCAATTGCTCGCTGGCTCAGGCCCGTGCTGTCCGTGAGACCTACTGTAACGGGAGTCCTGGCCTGAGGTTAAGCTAACTGAACAGGACATGGAGAACTTATGGACTGGACATGAGACATGAGACATCACTGAACATAAATAATAGTGTGAGGAGCTGACAGAAGTTACAGGTAGTGCTGAGAAGGACAGCTACATCTCTCAGGTGGTGAAGGAGGAGTTAAGTAAGAAACAATCAAACTCCATGGAAAGCTGGAGGGGAACACTAGAAATTTTGGGGGGAATACAGTCTTACAACTCACCAACAGCACCTAGGCAATCACATTTGTAATACCATACAAGGCCAGACTAATGATGTCAGAAATTTGGGTGCAGATATAGCAAAACTAGAACAAATGGGAAAAAGTAAATCAGGGCAGACTGTTTATTTGGGAGGAAACTGGGGTGGAGAAAGGGAGGTACATGGGTGGTGAAAAGGAAGGCCAAAAAACACAAAAGAGGTAATATGGGTGCAGATCAGGGAGGTGCAGCAGGACAGTAAATCAAATCCACTATTTTGACTGTACCACCAGGGTGGGGCCTGCTTCTGTGGGGAGGATGTGGGCCAGGGTGGCCAGCAAAGGAACCCTGAGAGACAGAGCATCACCATGAGAGTGCCCATTCCAGGTGTGACAGTGCCAGCAGGCACCTGCTACTGCCCAGCACCAGCGACAATATCCAGGATGGGGTACAAGCAACTGAACAGCACTTACAGGTATCAGAACTCATAGCTATAAGCCATTGCTTAAGTAGAAAAAATGAATAGTGATTTAAAGTGTTTTAAATAAGTAGTGATTTAACTAGAGCAAGTGCAGAATCCTGCACCTAGGGAAAAATAACTCTAGGCACCAGGACAACCTGGGGGCTGACCTTCTGGAGAGCAGCTCTGCAGAGAAAGACCTGGGAGTGCTGGTGGATGACAGATTGACCATGAGCCAGCAATGTGCCCTTGTGGCCAGGAAGGCCAATGGTATCCTGGCCAATGGGGTGCATTAGGATGACTGCTGCCAGCAGGTCGAAGGAGGTGATCCTGCCCCTCTGCTCAGCCCTGGAGAGGCCTCATCTCAAGTTGTGTGTCCAGTTCTGGGCTCCCCAGCACAAGAGAGACATGGAGCTACTGGAGAGAGTCCAGCGGAGGGCTATGAAGGTGCTCAGAGGGCTGGAGCACCTGCCCTATGAGGAACGGCTGCGAGAGCTGGGCCTGTTCAGCCTGGGGAAGAGAAGACTGAGGGAGGATCTTATCAATGTGTACAAGTACCTGACGGGAGGGTGTCAAGGGGACAGGGCCAAACTCTTCTCAGTTGCCCCATGTGACAGGACAAGAGGCAATGGGCAGAAATTGAAGCACAGGAAGTTCTTCCTGACCGTGAGGGGGAATTTCTTCCCTGTGAGAGTGACGGAGCACTGGACCAGGTTGCCCGGAGAGGTTGTGGAGTCTCCTTCTCTGGAGATCTTCAAGGCCCGCCTGGATGCAACCCTGTCTACCATGCTCTAGGTGACCCTGATGAGTGGGGAGGTTGGACTAGATGATCTCCAGAGGTCCCTTCAACCTTACTGATTCTATGATTCAGCTTAAGAACAAAATATATGTGTGTACATTATGTAATTAAGAACATATTCAGTAAGCTCCTCTTCTAACCTCATTTCCTGAAAGCCCTTCTTTCACTTCCACAGCAGAATCTTTCTGCCTCTGATTGTGTCTGAGCTATTTAAGTGCAGATTACATGTTTCAGGTGTTTTGAAGGTATGTGGTCTCTGAGCATTTCCTCTCAGAGAAGAATTAATTCAAAATCATACGTTATCTGAATAATAAATATCTCTCTCAGTCATGAGAAGTTAGAATGATTTTGAATAATTTACAGCATTTTACTTAATCCTGGAAAGTTAAACAAGCATAGACAACAACACAATTTGCAAAGTAATTAGCCTTTATATTATGCTTATATGTTTTCCACAGTCTATGCTATGCCTTTTGAACTTCCAGTCCATTTTTAGGGTGATACTAAGCCATATTAAGCAATATTAAACAATGATAGCTTATAAAGTCCAAAGTAGGAGGAAAACACAAACATAAATGATAATTAATGGGAAAAACACTTGTTTTGGTCAAAAATAAGACCAAAACATTAATCTCACTATTGAAGTGACTTTGATATTAGTTTTTTTCTCAATAAATAGCAATGCTTCAAGATGGAAATCTCTCACACCCTCAAGATGGCTAAGTATTCATATACTGGCAGTTTCTGAGAGTAACACATTATCCTCTGAAAATGTAAAACAGTTTTGAAGGTACATGAGCCTTTGGGGTTGTGTTCTCAATGAACTTATGTTATTCACCAGTCTAGAACCAATTAAAACTTTTTCATATAAGCCAGTGTATCAATAAAGAGTGAACTTTTTTCTACTGCATTTCTTTTAAATTTCTTGGGTTCCATTAGGAATGAAAACCTTGAAAAAAGCAACTTTATTTTTCCCCTTTACTTCTTTATTATGTTTTTGGTATTTTTTTGTTTCAGTTGTAGTTATTTTTGTTTTGCTTCGGAATGGCTGAATAGAAAAAAGAATGCAAAAAGAACATTGGATGACTGAAATTCTCAGACTGATTATTTTGGATAGAAAATATCATGGCATTTTAGAAATGAATTTCTCTTACATGGCAATTGAATAGCAGTGGAGTCTCTCTTGGCAATTACATATGTCTTAGCATTTGAAAATATTACCATTTCTAAAATATTTGTTGTCTAGTTTTATACATGAGAGAGTCAGATAGAACAAGATATCTTAGGTGAAAACTTGCTGTATAGTAGGGACAGCATAGTTACTGGTTTTGAAGACATTTATGATATTCATAGAATTTGTGTTTTACTACACAATTTGTAGTTACTGTATTTTTTCTCCCTGTACAAAAGAAAAAAAGGAAAAAAAGGAAAAAAAGGAAAAATAATCAAATTACACCATACCCTACTAAAAGTAATCTATTTTCTTACAATAGCCAGCTGAAGGCTCACAATGTCCAATACATGAAGGTACATGGTGCATAGATATGTAAGGGTGGCAGTTAAAGTTATCCTGCAAAATCTTGGACCTGCTGACACGACTTTCTCTGGCTTCCCATGGCATGGCATTTCATTTTAGAGGTGTTCAGTATGGCAGTCCTTAGGCCCATTGGCCCAGGTAGAATTTAGCCTTTCTTTCCCATCCTGTCAGACAGAAAGGTTGTTGTTGGAACCATAACATGCCAACAGCTGCAAGGTTATCAACAATTTGGAAATATCTTCCTGCTGTTGCCTCCAGAAATTAGAATTCAGTGCTGTTTCCTTTAATAAAAAATAATGCTTATGCTACTTTTCAAAGCAGTTAATTTCCTTATGAAAAGCTTTTCTTTCTGAAATCATTCCTTGGGTCCTTTAAAAACATTCCTTGTGCTGCTGTAGGCCGTTCCCAGCAAAGTCTCCAAAGCATGCGTTCTTGCTCTTACATGCCTATACAGCCTTTGCCATGACTGTGCTAAAGTGAAAATGTCTAGATACTCTTCACATTAACAGTGTTGAAATACTGTTTTTTTTTTCTGATTGTTCATTAGTAAATGCAAGAAAGAGTCTCATATAATTTGGATAATTTGGCACTTTTCTTCCTCCCCTACTTTTGGCTAGACTCACTCTTAAATTGTCTCCAGCAAACCAAGGCTGAAGCAATACACTGTGCATGGGAGACAGCACCCTTTTGTAACTAGTCTGTGGAAGAATAAGAGGCCTCTTGCTCTACTCTAGGACTTTGCTTCAGGTAACAGCAAAGTCTACTTTGCACCTTGTAGGTGTTTCTTATTCTGCATGTTCCAGGCATTGCTTGGAAGGGCTCCATGTCTGTAAAACTAAATTAAACTTCCATAATGGGAGAGGTTTATAGACCCATTGGCCAGACAGGTAGTTCCTAGAATAGTATCTTCCTGCCAACAACCTGCATTTCTCCCTCCATAGTCCACAGATTTTGAGGGATTTTAGAGATGAAAGTTTAGGATTATTCTTCTACTTCCCTAAATGTTTAGGCATAAGTTTTCTAGCACCTGTGTTTCCTTGAAGATAATAAAGGTTGTCAGGTATCAGTGTCAGGACATCAGCAGACTTAATAAATATGGCAATTTTTTCTCATTGTATCATGATATTGTCAATATTTCACATTAAGTCCTACCAACATCCAGAAGATACCTTTAAAAATCGCACTGAAAATTCTTTTTTTTTTCCCCTCCCCACCCCTGCAGGTGGAAAACCTCTACTTAACAATGTATGCAGGACTGACTTAATATTTGGTGTTGATTAGATGTTGTTTCAGTTCCCCTTTGAGACACTCCTCGTTTAATCCACGGAAAACTGCTGCTTAGGCATTAAGGAAAGAACAAAAGTGGGTAGGGTGATTAGAAAATAGCTCCACTCTCTCTTCTTGTTAGGAATGTAATTTTTGCATGTAGCAAAATTCCTCTGTTCACTTGGGATTGTTACAGACATCTTTCCACTTTCTGACAACAGAGTAGCACAGGAAATAAATAGCTGTCCTGGTCTCTGTCTCCAAGAATAACAGATAGTTTATTAGATTCACTAGGTACTGTAGATTCTGTTGCTGTAATGTTGATATCAGACATAGTCCTAATAAGTTTTGATTTACATATAGCACATTCATGAAAGATTGCTTGTGGTCTGTGCGGACTTTAAGCTGATCGAATTTGAAGGCAGGTCAAATAGCTTTCGCTAAACCGTACATCACATAATTACAGTCGAGATTCTTTTCCTGTACTGAAAAGTAATTGCTGGCAGGAGAAACCGATGCCAATTTGTGTAATTTTGAAGAATTAGTATCTCAGCTCTCACCACTTCCTTCAGTGATTTGAACTGTCAAATTTTGCTGAAAGAATACAAAAGAAATTTGTGATAATAATGGACTGTGGTAGATTTTCCTCTTGGAATATTAATTCTGTAATTTTTACATAATATTTCCTCTTCATCTCAAATGTCTGAGGAGTTGAGAAAGCACTGAGAATAATATAAACTTAAGATTTGTAGACAGGCATAAGTAATATATAAAGTCATATATATTTCTAAATATATACTACATACACAAATATATATGTGTTTATAAATACAACTATATTATATATTGTATCTATTAAATAAAATAACACTTTACTTTTCTGTAGAAGCTTGTATCAAACTACCTAACTTTGCTTACATTAACCATTTATATTTTCATGATTATTCCTGCACTTAGACAAACAAACAAAATGCCAAACCCCATTTTATTCTATTTTTTCTACTTGGAAAAGTAGAAATTGCTCCTGAAGACTAGATGGGAGAAATATCTGATAGAAATTATCACATGGGCACATTTTGAGGTCTGGAGACTGAAGCGGATGGACTCCTCATTTAGAAGATTCAGTATCAATATTAATTTGTGCATATGTTGCGTGAAGCCTCTTTAGACTCTTTCTACATGGAGGGATTATAGCTTATTTCTGTTCTCGGGGAAAAAAAAATTGTTCAGAGTTCATGTCATTACTTTGTGAGCTTGCAGTGTACCGTAGCGTAACCACACAGGGAGACGGTTGTGCGTGTATACATCTACAGCTAAATATGAATAGATAATGTAATATATTAATTGCTAGTATAATAACATATGTTTTGCTTTGGATCATGGATCTGAATTCTGATATTGCAGCTTATTTTTAACTCGATTAATGCCATTGACTTCTGCCAACTTTGTATTTACAAATGCTAAATCATACCGAGTTATATCAAGCAGAATCATATCCATACTGAAGAAGAATCGTACGTATTTATTGATTTTGAGGTGGATACATTCTTAAAAAGAAATTCATTCTTACTGGAAAATATTTCTCTTTTCTGTCAAAAACTCAGTATTTTTGAAATGCTAAATTAAGGTATATTTTCTCCAATAAAGATCAAATTTTACATCAAAATTCAAAGAACTGCTTCTCCCCAGTTGGGAATAACCTACTTAGGGAAGACTGTGGACCTAAGAAAATGATATTATGTCAAAACAAAATGTGAATGCAAATAAATCTTTTAGATATCTATTCACAGTTGAGCCCACTTAAATGTCAAAATGCAAACTCAGCAATAGCTGTGTAAGTCATTGGGGATGACACCCACACTGTCAAATCACAACAAAGCGTTGTCAGAGTAAGTCTGTGGAGACTGCATTAAGTTGTCAAAATGAAACAGATGCCAGCACAGATTATATTACCTCTAGACAAATAATAAGAAATTAAACACATAGACTCTGATCTTCAATCAAATCGTACAAGTGCATGAAGTGCCACCTGGCTTGCTGTTTCTCTTTAAAGCCATCTCTATTGAGTTTATAAGAGCAGAAAAAAAAGATTCTTTCCTTCCTCTTCATCTAGCTATTTTTCTTTTTTTAAAATACTACAGGTTAAAATTGACTTGTTAAATTGTAATTAAGACTATTATTGTTGTTTCCTTATTCTTTCTGTGTAAGAACTAAGTTTTAAGAACAGTTCAATAGACCTTACTGGTAGAGCACTACTAGTTTACTGCTTGAAATTATAAGAAATGAATGAGGCAGACAGACAATTATACATTACAATCCCAAAAGAATGATATGATGGCTTTAGCTGTGGTATGACCTAACAGTTAGCAAACATATAACAAGAGTTCACCTGCTACTAAATTTCCATGGTGAAGCCAAGCGTTCTGTTAGTACAGTTCCCATTCAAATCAATGAGAGTAAGATGGGAGGCTTTCATAGCACATGTAGTAATACTTAGAATGAATATTTTAGTATATATAAAATGGGCTAACATAAGGAGAGCATTTAGATGTGTGAATTTTAATATTTTACCAGCTATTGAGCTTGGTGAAAGCTTTCATAGGATTTTATGTGAACTTTAAGAAAGCTCTCTAACAGCTGCCTTCATTGTGTGAACAGCATTTTTCAGTGAAATTTATTGCATACTTGGTTTCTTTTGTCAGCCAATTACACTATAGAGTTAACTCCAGGTGAGTAACAGGCGTGTCACAGAAATACCTAGATTTCTCAGTAGTAATGATGAAGTCCCCGGTGTGATTGACTCAAGTCCCTAATTTCCCTGAGCCAAATAAGATTAATGAAACCATACAATTACTATCAGTAGGGTCTTCCCAGATACAATATTTGCCAGGCTGGATTGCCTGTTTTACATAGACACTGCAAATTCTCTGAAATCTTTCTTCTAAGACTAAAGTCTAGGCAAAACTATTCGCACAAATTGTGTTTGCCCTCAAATTTTATTATTCATTGTACCTATGTTTATGTCTACTTTCCATCCTAAGATCAGTTGTGATTTACATAAGGTTGCATTTTCCACAGTTGCATTTCAGATATAATTCTGAAAATATGCTCCATCTTTTATGCTGGAAGATGCTATGCGAATTAAAACTATAGCATGACAAAGGCAATGAAGTTAATGAATGTTTATGATACATAATCAGAAATTCTCCAAAAGAACAAAATAAGGGGGTAATGAGAGACTCATTTGAACAAAGAGTAACCTAGGAGGGTTTATCAGACTGGATGTAATGGCACACTTCTGTGACTATTTCCAGGTCTTATCAAGTGTTTTCTAATACAATCAGTGTAGTTTCTGCCCTTTTATAAATCACAGATATCATGGATATGCCCATGTCTATGTGTCAGTGGACATGTATATTCTATAGAGAAAGATACTTTTCCACATTCTTCCTCTGCAGATGTCATCCAAAATGTGCTCTATTTTTCTCCTTTCTGGTACAGTAAGCTTAGTTTGATTTCCCAAGGTTTTCCATTCCCTCCCTTGCTCCAGAGCATTGATATGGAAATTTTATTCCTCCTATGCTTTTTCAGTTTGCTTTCTTTCTTTCTCTCTCTCTTTCCCCAAAATTTTCTATGCAAAAGAGAAGAACTCACTCATTTTCATTGTTTTCCAAAATAGAAATCTTGTTAAATTGAGGTACCTGTGTAATGAAATCTATTGTAGGTATCAGGAAATAGTGGGTTTTGCACATGATAGATGGTGTAGATAGTGGTTAGAGCACAGAAGGTCCCCTGTTATAGCCATAACACTACAACAATTAATTCTACTGATTGATTAATTCTAAAGGTAGCAGTGGTCAGAAGTTTAGAGTGGAGAAAAACGCTGGTGTAGCCACAGCATACAAGATGTTCTAGTAATATAAATACTAACTGAAAATAACTGCAGAGTTTATGAGCTTAAAATGAGCTTTCAAAGAGAATCCAGAGGAAAGCATGACAACACAAAAAATCCTCCTTACGGTAAGAAGTTGACAAAAGTTAAAAAATACTTTTGGAAAGTATATTTGTGGTAATTATAAAACTCTGATATATGTCTCATATAATCTTATATTTTCTCATTTTAGTACCATAAGGATAGGTCTGTGTATGGCTATTCCATGTACGACAGCTTTTTTTGTATTTCCTTCCAGGCTTGCTTCTCTATCTGTTGGAGAGACAAATGAATGCAGGGAAGGAAGGGCTAACTGTTTCCAAAGGGTAGGCATTCTTTCTGCAAAAACAGCATTATTATTAGATTGTTGTATGTGTGTTTCAACATAATTTTGATAAAACTATGTATTTTAAACACTATTATCAGTTCTTTATGATTATTTTTATCTGCAATACACGTTGCATAATTCATGTTCAAATAATTTGCAGATATAGCAAAGAGTTGTTCTTTGTACCAATTGTTTAAAAAACAGAATGAGAATGTTTAAGTGCCTAATCATACAGTTTATCTGGGAAGATATGAGCATTTAAATTACATGCTGATAAACTGATCAGAAAGGAATGCTGGCAGCTACATATTGTACTAAAAATACAAAACAAAAGATGCTGCCTCTGTGGCATTATTTAAATAACTACATTTAAAGCTATTTTTCATTATGTTCTTTTATTAAAAAACAACAAATTATGGATGAAATGATGTAAAAATTCATATCATAAAGAGTAGACCTTACACTGTAAATGATAGAATTTTATTTCTCATATATATGATTTAGTCTAAGAATTTCCTGGGGGTAAGAAAAAATATCAAATATTTTCTAAAAGTGTACTGAAAACACACCTTTTTAAGTGAATGGATTTTTCATAGTTGGAATATGATCTGATAGCTACTGCATAATACTAAGTGGATCAAGCAAAACAAAACAAAATGTAAATCTAGGAATCATTTGCTGAGTTGCTTTACTGCTTGCATCTCTGATAATTGAGAAATGTGATATCTTTATCTCCAGTTGATTTTGCGCAAGTGTAACTTGCATTCAGAATAAGGAATTCTTGTTGGGGTTTGCTGTGTTTTTCTGAGAAGTATTGTCTAAAATGGGAACCTAGTCTACCAGGAAGAAAATGAGGATTAGATACAGCCATCCACTTGAATGCATATACAATATCTTGAAACAAGATGCTTTGGTCTCTTTTTCAGGAGTAGCCTGACTGAAACCTGTCATTTTTCTACAAAAAATCTGCAAATATTCACCAATTTATCTTTCAAAATATTAGGAACAATTTCAAAGGCTTATTAAGGAAATCTCTTAAAAATACCTTTAAGACTATTTTGTACCCTTGTCAGCAAGTGTAATAGTTACTAGGAAGCAACACTTACATGCAACCTGTCTAGCCATAAACGTGCTCAGTCCAGAGGAACCACTTCAAAAATTCCATGAGAACAAATTTATTTGAATGTATTAAGTGACCATTTGGTGATTCACAGCTACTGAAGAATAATGGCAGGTCTGAAATTGATTTGTAGCTGGAAGAAAAGAGCTGAATTTGCAGTGATTCTCTGAGTTGATTGTAGCAGGCATTGCACTGAATAATTTGCAATGACTCTATGGCTAGACCTTAAGGTATGGAAGAAAATCGTGTGTCAGATAAACAACAAACTTTGCTGAAAGATTTGCTGTATTTCATTTTCCTGTTCCAAAATATGAAAGTTTACTTATAAAGATGATGTATTACAAAAATGAAAGTTTGATGTGCTTAAAAGCAGCTTTATGCTCATTCAGTTTTCGACAAGAGCAATGATTTGAGGATGAGAGTCATAGCTACCAAACTGATTTTACTGTCCAGTGGAATAAACCCCTATTTTGGCAAAATATTGAAGCCTACCTGTCCTGAGGTCTTCAGAGGGGATTGGAGGCCTTCCTGTTGGGCAACTTTCAGTCAAGTCCGACAAGAACTTTGAGAAGCTGCTCCATGAGGCTCTAAGACTTGTGGTGCAAAATGACGGGATAAGTGATCAGAGAAGATTGTTCTAGCCCTAAAATCTGGTACACTCCATGTTTCAGCTTTTGCATACTGAATCACTCCACATTAGAGAAGAGAAAGAATTTTAGGATGATGTGTGTCTTTAAGATGTGCTTAGATGCCCTTCCAATATGCACTGGCTTTTACCAGGACAATTTAAGAACTGCTTTTAAGGACTGGACTGTTCTCCTTGCTATATTATACAGTTGTTTAATTTTTCTTCCTGCTTGAAATAGATAGTGCACCTTTGTCATTAGCATGCTGTATGTGTCTCCTTACTTGACTTTTACATTATTGCTCTAGCTATTACTATGCATGCATTATTTATATGGTTGGCTATCAAGGAAAAAAGGCAAGCAATTTACTTGTCAAAACATATTAGAATGCATGACTTTAAATCAAAGTTGCACGGGTTGGTAAAAAGCTATAATAAATGTTCTTTGGCTAATATGTTAGTGCCGTGCAGTGGGGATGGTCAATGTATTGACTAAGAAGCCTGTAATCACTTTAAAGACCCATTGAATGGAAGAACATTTTAGATTATTATGCCTTGCTTTTAATTGTATGATATTAAGTTTTTTTTTGAAGACTATGTTATGTTTCAATAAACAGGAATTCTAACCTGTGCTTTAATGTTAATGCCAGATTAAAATAGATATCTGCTCAGTTTGAAAATTATAAACATTATGAAGCCTAATTATCTAAAACTAACTTACAAATGTAGACCTCTGGACTGAAAAACACATCCATTTCTCTGTAGAGTGCGTTCCCTGAGTTGCATAGTGTTATTGTAATGCAGATAATTCTGTCCTGTAGAAAATGAATTTCAGGACTTCCATGGCCTTATGCTCCTGTTGTAGGACACGAACAACTGTGACTGAAATCGGAGTATCCAATCCTTACATGATAGATTCTTGAAAAATGGATGGGAACCACCTGTTTCATGCAGAAGATGAATTGGCTTCTGTGGACTACATCAGTAAAGTATTTTGAAAAAATACAGAACAGTTTCCAATGCCCAGTTACTCTTACTACTTATAAAGACTCACTCTCATGCTTTATAAATATAATCATCTTTTAAACAAGGTAGTGGAAATTACTGAAGTTTAAATTCACTGACCAAACATATTAATCCAAAATAACAATTTTTATTTATCTCAGCAAACAAATTCTGGAAAAATGGGAGAGTCAAACATCTAGAGTATTTATTTTCATATTTGAGTATGTTCTTTTAAAATTAAGTCCAATAAATCTTCAACAATGGAAAGCAAACTCTTTCAGTATAAATATGTTTAAATGAAACATCCAGTGCTTTACATTTCTTTCCTCATTTTTGGAGCATAACTGTTAATTGAATTCAACACAGAGTCAATAATAGCTTTGCTACTATTTATTACTAAAATTATTATTTGCTAATAAGCTGAAATAGCATTTTGAGTAAAATAAAGCCTTCTCTTTTATTCAAATTTTCAAACCATTGTCAAAAATGTGTAATAAATGTGTATCAAATTTATAGACGTAGGCCATAGATTTATATCATTCTCCATGGTACCTGAGAGGTTTTTCTTTTTCTCCTTCTCTCTCTCTCTCTCTCTCTCTTTTTTTTTTTTTTAAATGAGTTAAATTCAGTGTATCTTATTTACCTCAAGGTCTGCTAAATACCAATACAGAGAAGGTTTTTGACAGCAGAGGTCAAAGATATATGACAAGATTCAGTGGCAGGAAGTTGAAGCTCAACAAAGTCAGAATGGCAAAGTGAAGTTGCCTTTTTTTAATGAAAATAAGGGATCATAGAACAATTTAAGTGTATCCATGATGAATATTCATCTCACTGAACTTTTATTTATTTTTATGTTGTTTTTTAAATCTTGTTATATTTTAAAATCTAGGAAAGTTAGACATTAGCCAATGCTTGCTTGTGCCAACTGCTGTGCCTGTGATGGAAGGTCTTTGCCTCCAAGGGCTTACAGTCAGAGTATTGTTCAGTGGGCAATACTTCATGTCTTCATAAAAGTTTTGTTCTAGCTCCAGATAAGCTTACCACCTTGATGCCAAGGCATCAGGTGAAATTATTTGTTCTATGGAACAGGACACTGGCCAGATTAAGGGCTGATTTTTTTTCTTATATTCAAACAGTAATTTTTAATTTTATCTGCTCTCAATTTCCTCTGCTTTCCAACATTTGATCAGGATGAATTTCATAGTTGTTTGCTAGGAAAAAAAATGTATACTAAATGAGTCTTTTTCATATTCTTATTTATGATCTCAGAGGAAGTTAAAGCACATTTTTACCTGAGGGAAACATCCCATTTTTAGAAGGTCTATTTGTCAGGCTGTAGAAGGTGTTAAAGGAGGAAATAATTATTAAGGATCAGCAGGGGGAAGCAGGGAAAATAATTCATATAATATTATTTGTCTAAGGTTGCTTTAAAAAAAATCAGGTTTGCTAAAGTCAAGCTATTAGTTTTATTCTTTGTGTGAAAAGAACAAGAAAATCCTAGGTTAGGTATTTAAATAGGCTATAACAAGATGGTGTTTGATATATTGAAATTATATTTGAAATAGGAAAAAATGCTTACAGACAAAGGAGAAAATTACAAGATTTAACTGAGTTTTATTGTAAAAAGATTGATGGACATTTGTGGGCATATGCAAATAAGTTTAGTCAGTGCTTCAATGAAAACAACAGTGGAGATAAGAAAAATGCCATCTTTTTGCTGTTGTACAGTGCAAGACACATGAAGTCTGTCTGGATTTTCTGTCTCTTCATAAACCTGATAAAGACAAGAAATTATTCCAAACGGACAATAAGTAAATGCCAAGCATTTATTGTAAGTGGATTATTATGCTTTAAACTGACTAGGGAGTTTGAATAGTGAAAAAAAAAAAAAAAAAACAGTGTAAAGTATGCAACAGTTTGTTTTAAAGGAGGTGGAGAGGGCTCTGGAGTTATGTGACCTGACTGACTGCTGGAACATCAGCTTGAAGGTCAGATGGCTCGGGCAGATGGCCTCATTCGGAGGCAACAGAAGCAATGGGAATTTTTTTCCTCTAGTCTGTGGAACTACGATTACATACTATGGCTAAACAAATGTAGGTATCAACTTTATAGTGAGATGAGTAGTTCTGTAGACTCTGCTGACTGTCTTGACTATATCTCTATTGACTGTGATGGGAACGTGCACATCTAGCTCACATAACAGATCTCTAGCTGTAAATATCTACATACAAGTGTCCTAATCTGCAACTAAATGCTGTCCCTAACTTTTCTATGGCTTACCTAAGCCATAGAAATAATAATAATAAAAACCCCAGATGATTAATTTTCAAGTAACACTATTTAGAGCCTACACAGGGCACCCCGAACTGAGAATTGCCAGAAGCTCAGAGAGATGCAAAATATTAATACAGGGAAGTTGTAGGACAAGTCAACCTTGGAGTTTACTAGATTCTGCCCTGGTGAATGGCAGTGCCTCTGTGGTAGAGATTTTCATATTCCACTTAGCAGAGAGTGACCATTATTCACACAGGAGGTGGGAGATGTGATGCTGAGAGCTATGCTGAGGAGAGGAAAAAGCCAGCCGAGGTTTCTCACATTCATAGCTGGCCAGCGATAGAGACAGAAATAGAACTAAAATCTCTTGCCTCCAAGCCAGAGACTTTAGTAAAAGTCCCTGGTTTCTACTCCTCCTGAAGCTGTCCTTTCACTTTGCCCTTTGTTTTGTGCCCTTCTTTTGGACTTTCTTCCTTTAATTATTGTTATTTATCAAGAAGTTTTATCACAGTCCTTGCTTAAAGCTATACATAAAATAAAAATTCTCATATATGCTGCTAATGCTATATAGCATGATAATTTTTTAAGGGCAAAGTACATCACATACGACCTCCCAGTCGTCCCCTGCAAAAGAAATAGGAGATCTTGTTTAATGAGTATGTTGACAATATAAGAAAGGATCTAGTCTGCCTCAAGCTTTATAAATATACTTTAGCTGGAAGGCTTAGCTATGTAGGATATGACAAACTTAAGCTCTATGATCTTAGCTAAGAAGAAATCTCTGTGGAAGCTAGTTATCTGTCATGGGGCTGATACAAAAAGAGTTCAGAGATTATGGAAAAGCTTTATGAAAACAATATGCAAATGGGAGGGGGGAGTTCACCCACAGGATTTTTAATTTTTCATAGTTGAGTATGAGGTGATAAGACTAAGCTTAAAGACAATAGGGTATTTTACAGAATCAGGACTCTTCTAAATATTACATCATATATTTTATCCTCTTAATGAAGCTTGGGAAAGCTGATATATATTGACCTGGTGGAATATTAAGAATATTATGTATTTTCAGTAATATTGTCCTTGGCCTTTCTTATACTTTCATGAAAGTTAATTATCTTTGAGTCTTTTATTCTATTTGTACCTTGGACATTCGAGTAAGCTAAATGATAAACAGGTCACGTATGACTTTCTCATTTCAGCTGTTTTAGACTGATTTACATATTCTACCTAATTTATACTGAGAAAAAGTATTCTGAAGGAGTATTTCTATATAGATGTGTGTCCTTCTTTCAGAATATTTAGTAATAAGAAATAGGAAGAAACAGCACACTCGGATATCAAGTCTATTCTTTGCCCAAAGCAAGATCATCTATAACAAAACTACAGGCACTCATCTAACATGCTTTTTAAAACTTACATGACAGAGGTTCCACAAATGCCTTAAGCAATCTGTCACAGAATGGTTGAGATTGGAAGGGACCTTTAGAGATCATCTGGTCCCACCCCCTTGCTCAAGCAGAGTCAAATTAATCTGTCTTAGTGCCTCTCTATGCTTACCTTTAGGAAAGTTACAGAAATCATCAGTTTTGTAAAATCATGATACATAAAGGAGTTTAACACTGACGTTAGAGAGTAAATATCTTCTACTGAGCCATTCTCAAAATAAGACATGTTTTGAAAGCTTATTCTATGTATTGAGTGGCCAATATTCACTTTTGTTCCAGAAGATTCATGTATACTTCTGTGATATTTCAATAGCTGTTCAAAGATGGCAAAAGTTTGCATAGACTTTTTCCTTCATCAGAGAAATGGATGAAAGGCTTTTATCATGTTAAAAGCTGCATTTATTTGACTGTAAACTGGAATATTTTGAATATTTTTAATTTTCAGTATTTTTAATGGAGAAAACTCATGGTGAATAGAAAAGACAGACTAATAATAATAATAATAATAATAAAGAGTATAAAGCAAACTCCCCCTGCCCAGTGCATACAGATGGTTTCCTTCAAGGAAAGGAAAGGAACTACCACCTCTGTTTTCAGTCAAACCAGTGGCTTCTGTATTGCAGCCAACTCTACATGATGCTTTCTGCTATTTGGGACATTTTTCTTTTCATCATCCCTGAGACCTGTCTGTATATTTTCTCTCTAATCTTCTGGCAGTCTCTCTCTTGAGCTGCAGGCTCCCAGGTTCTTGAGGTGATTTTCTTTTTTTTTTCTTTGCTGTCCTGTCACAGCTTTTTATCTGAAAGTTTCTCTCCCTGGGTGGATTTGGATTATTCCCGTCAAGGAAGCCAAGAAATTCCACTTTGCTCAAATTCTGTTCCACTCTTACTGAAGGAATATACCAACTCTTCATAAAAGTGTGAAACTACTTGACTAAATCCAGTCTAAGTCCTAGTCTAGGTAGTAGACTAGTAGGTAGTCTAGGTAGACCTAGATTAGGTCCTAGTCCTAGTGCAGGTATATTTTTTGTCACAGATCCCATCTTGAAATCACAGTGCTTATTATGATCATGGTTATTCAATAGCATTTACTAATATTTTATAGCAGTTACTGACATTTAATAAACATTAAGCTAAAATATGCAACACCTCAGCCTCAACTTCAGCCCTATCTCTGGTCAAAGATTAAAATGAGATTCATAGAGATGGTCTCAGAGCCACATTAGTGTAGCAATCTTTATTGCAGAGTAACAAAAAATTTGAGACACTTTCAGAAGAAATCTAAGATTGAAATGGTAAAAGCGGGAACAATTCTGACTTAAATAGAGTCAAAATCACTTGTCGAATATTTCCTCCAATAAATTCCTGAACATTCTTTGTCTTTCCTGAAGCGATTGTTTTTTAGCCCATCACTTTAAATTGCATTAAAATTACCAGTAAAATTTTAAGTAAATTAAAGGGGATTTCTACTTTCTTTCTTCCTTCTGGAAACAATAAATATAAGTGAAAAAGGCAATTATGCTACTAATTATTGAAATATCCTATAGTTATATCTATAGTTATATCTATAGTCTATAGTTATAATATGCCTTGACCTATCCTCTGGTGAAGTTCTCTTTGTTCAAATATTTTCTGAGGTGTTTTCTGTGTTTACGTTCCCAAAATACTTGCTACCCAATCAAAATAAAGTTTTGTCTTACTTTCAAGAGAAGAAAGAAATGATCTCCTTTGGTCTTTATTCCTCTATGTAATTTTATGGACATCAGGAACATGGACATCTTGATAAAGAAAAATCATTCTTGACTGGACTTTGACTCATTCGATCCTTACTGCTTTCTTCTGCTGTAGACCATGATCTCCAGCACTCTGCTGCCAATCAGTTCCATGAGATGTAAGCATCTAACCATGGGTTAGGTACCAAAATACCTTTGTGGATTGGATCATTATTCTCCCTCTGTTTCACTGTTAGTTTGAATTATAAATTCTGTGTGAGACAGTTCATTTTTCATCTATGTAGACTTGACACAAGATAGACTGAGTGCTGGCTTTGACAGAAATCTGTTCAATGGTGTTTCTACTGTATCTATTTATTTGACTCTTGAGATAAAGTGGACATACAGTTTGAGCACATATGCAATGGAAATTCTTAATACTGTGAGCTTACTTGTGTATATAGTAACATCCAGAGGACCTGGTTAGTAACTGTTGTGTCAGATACTTACTGAGCAGAAGGAGACATTATCTTTGTCCCAGAGTACTTATAAATTAAGAAGTTGAACAGTATAAGAGTGAGGAAGAATGGGCCAGTCAGTCTCTTCTGTATAAATGGATAACTATTGTTTTTCTTAAGCTTTTTAAAAGTCATAGAAAACTATTGACTTTCCTTGTTAATTCCTTGCTCAAATTGTTGGAAAACAACTTTACAGAATTTTTACTAGAGTTATGTCAAAGGCGACATTTTACAAGGCTAGATGATGCCTGTGCTGACCTGGACTATGCACGGGCACCAGTGGGCAAAGTGTAATAGCCAAAGCAGCGTGAAGACAGGACTAACAGTTTGAAGAAATGAACAATAGTATAACACTGATCCAAGAGACTGCTTTCTAGTTTCATGTATGCAGGGAATGATGGAGAGGTAACTGACAGTAAATTTTGTTTTTAATATACATTTAAAGTAAATGAAAGACAAAAGGTTAAACTTGCATATAGACTGAAATATGCCCCTGAATACTGGAAATAAAGGTCCAAGCTAAAACAGAAAATAACTTAGAGACAGATCCCCTGGTGTAAATCAGTGCAGTTTGATCCGTGTTTAGTGTTATTCCCAAGAACATCTGACACCATAAAGGTTCAATCGGTTAAGGTGGCTGAAAACAATGTCTGGTGATCACTGAGTGATGAATAGCTCCCACATCCAAACAGGATAGAGCAATTATGTTCAGAAGACTCATCTTGTACCTTCAATGTATGCCTGCCGGCATGATTAAGACCGTAAGCAAAACAGAAATCAAGGACAGTAAATGTGGTCTGGAATCATCAAATAATTTCTACAAGATACATTTCCAAATTCTTAAAGGAATGCTTTATACAAAATTCTCACTGAAAGTCACTGGAAGACATGTGTGTCTATCCTTTTGGATCTTTGCAAGTCTATTACATTTTTTAAAAATTATTTTCTGTCTCAATCACTAAAGAGCTTTTTAAGTTGTAGTTGAGCCCCTGTGCTCTTGAAATCAGTAGGAGCTTTGCCACTGCCTTTATTGGAAGAGAACTGTACAATCTGCATCTCTGAGCCTTTTCGAAAGTGCTTTGCATAAGTAAGTATCCTTTTTTTTTCTGTTGTCTACTTACACTTCTGATTTTCTTCTTTCAGGTGACTGCAACAGATATGGAAGAATACCTGCAATGTCTGCATTTTCCCCACCTTTCCATTGTCTACAGATTAATTAATCCAAATATGCTTTTATTTAAATGACTTTTTAAAAAAGTATCTTCAGGCAGCCTGCAGAATATTCATACATGTCATTTTACACATAGTTTCAGTACAAAAGTCAAATTATAAGTCAGTAATAAATTTTTGACAATAGGTATAGCGAAAACACAAACATTATTTGAAATAAAGCTGTATGACTAGAGGTATTCAAATGGTTTCATGAAAAGTACATTGACTTGACTGTACGATCATATGCAGTTATTAATATGCATTTTTTTATACTTTGAGCAGGTTGATTCCAGGTCAGGACTCTCTCATGTTAAAAACGATACAAATATAAAGCAAGTCAAAAACAAATGGTGGATTGAAATCTTGTACTGGACAGTGGAAAATGAAATCAGACACTCAGCAATTTGAAGGCATAAAAGACATGAGAAATATTGTGAAGGAGAAAATGCCTAACAGATGAATGGAGGTTTTTTTCAGTTCTTTGTTCCTTAGGGTAGGATTTAGTTTATAGCATGCTACTTAACTTTTCGTCTCATGCAACTTACCAACTAGGTCATTCTGCAAAGTTCTCTGCCAAGAATTTTGAAAAAATATATTTTCCTCTGAGGATTTATAACATAATTCTGTCTTATTATGCCTGGTGTTTTGCTCCTTGTGTTTTGATATCCTCAAAGAGGAAAGAAATAAAACAGCTTGTCTTCTCGACAGGAAGGCACAAACAGACTGGAAAAATTAGCTGCAGCAATTAGACAATATGCTGATACCACGTCATATGCACTTCTGAAATGATCTTAGAACAAAAGGGAACCACTTATAGAGTATGTGAAGTTCCCTGTGAGGTAGAAATGAAAAGGATAATCATTGAAAATTCCAAAATATTCCATCAATAATGAAGAAATGAATTTTCTCAGAAAAATAGAGGCTCTTCTTTATAAGTTATTCTGGCTTGATTTTCATTAATCTTTAACAATGTAACCATATTAAAATAGATACAAGTGTTTGCTTGACCTAATGTGTAGCAGAAATTGAGATATTTAAGCATTTTTAATAGAGAGGAAAGAAATTCTGGAACTTGCATTTCATCCTATTTGTAGATTCCTTCAACAGATAATTTGAATTTTTACTTAAAGTGAACAGCCCTTCCTCTATTGTATGGACTTTAAACCAGAATGCTTAACAAACTGGAATTCCATGCGTATGGAAACTCAAATCCTAACAAAGAAATCTTCTTTTGCCACTTGGATAATACAGAAATAAGGAAACTTTAAAACAAATATTGAATGAATTTGATAAAATAAATCTGGAAAAATAAAATAAACAGAAAATTGTAAAATAGACTTTAGAAAACATTGGAATGTTTTCTAAAAGTTAAAGTTTGGTTTTTTGCAGTACAAATTATGCAGGTCTGTGGATAACAGAAGAGCTGCATATGAAGGAAGAGGAAAAAGAGGGAACAGAAAGAGCCAGAATGTCAAAATGTCCCTGTTTCCTTCATCCATTGCTCCACAGATATTGATTTTCTCTTGCTCCTTTCTCCTTCACTGCTGTGTATTGTCCTAATCTCAGCCACTTTCTCATACTCCTAATCCCATGGATTATCCATCTCTGCCCTAGTAAGAGAACAGAGTAACACCCATTGGGCCAGCTCTCCTGAACCAGCACTCATTAATATGAAATTACGAGCCCGTGGAGAAATGCACAGGTGTGCTGTACACCAAAAGGAAGAATTTTATACAAATAAATGTAATCTAATCTTGGATGAATCTTCTAGTAAAATCTTTAGTAGACTAAAATAACTTTTCTTGTAGTTTGTGATAGTCAGTTTCTAATTATCATGTTTTTTGCTTGACAGGGAGAATTCAGCAAGAAGGGTAGAGATATCTGAACAGATTACAGCTTCTTCATTTTTAGAACTTTTTGTGTGTGTTCTGATGCACTTTTCTTTTTTTTTTTGAATGGCAATATTGCATCTCTGCATTTGCCCTTATGTAGAAAACTAACATAAAAATACTATGCCTGCAAATTTTTGTAGCAAATTTTAGATATTTGTAAAATTACTCAGGAATATTGAAACAGTTCTTTTCATAATTCCACAACTCATACATTCCCCATGACCTCCAGTTATCCCTAATCTTTAATGTGGGACTACAAAGACAGTAAGAAGTGATTCTATGACCTTTAAAAGATTTGGTGGAGCAAACAGTCCAGTGTTGCTCCTAGGGAATATCTACTCCCATCAAAAGAAAAAGGCCGTTTCAATCCCTTCGTCATATTAGTTGTTTTGAAAATTGAATTTGATGTCAAGCTATCACCTCTTCAAAGAATGAAGGACATATTTTTAACTAAAATGTTGAATCTCACTGTGTATTCCCTTTTCTCTTTCTCCTCCATCAAGCTTTTTCTGTGATACTTACACTGTACTTTAGGTTAGGGTAAATCTAGTAACCCATCTGTAATTCATAAGTCTGTCTGTCTCATCCCTATTTTCTATTAGCTATTACGTGAAGAAATACTGAACAAATCTCAAAGGTTGTTGCGAGCCTTCACTGTTATCCTGGGAAATACTGTCACGTATAACACCTCCAGCATCAGTAATAGAAAATTCACTCCTTTCTGAGGTTTACCTCTTCTCTTACCCATCTGAATCATCAAACTTTATGGGAAGCTACTATATCTGCTGGCCTGCAGGCAGACAGAGCCCAGACATGCTCCAGTGATCCACACATGAAGGAGGAATTATTGAGGTCCAGTTCAGACATGTCACCAGAACAGTTGTTCTACTGAGCCTATTGTATTGTGGTCATGAACAAAAGGCCCATACCAAATCTCTGTTCCACCTGGCTAGCATCTGTTTGGAAATCTATGCTGACTGGGGAGGGTTTATCAGGAGAGCCTGGTAGGCTTGAGTGAGAGGAGAAGAAAGGAGTTTAGGAACCATAGGAAGAAGAAAATCTGTGGCTTATTGGAGATGCTCAAGGACAAGTTCTGCTCTCTTCCCTGGGGCAAGCTCTGGTGTGCTGAGCATTGCCTTTAGATAAAGACATCAAGAAGATTTATCGCTGTGCATGATTCACATTTACAGAGTAAAAACACAGGACAATGCACACATAGAAAGCACCTTGTTCTGTATATTCAAATGAAGAGGGAGAGCTGAATGACTCATTTAAGCCAAGGTCTCCAGAGTGAATTGTCATTACACATACAAGGGACTCATAAATCTGTGAAGCACATCACTCCCATGGGTGCACACTGTATCATGGCATAGAGGTATGGATGAAAGATCCTGGGTTTGAAGCAGATCCCTTGATCTGCACAGTGAATTTTCATTCATCTGGCACTGATACATTATAGACCACATTCCCATCATTACTGAGATCATGTTTATAACCTGTTTCAAAGTATGAGGCCTCCACCTTCCCTTTGTTTGCCTTTCCTCTAGTTAAATTACACCCTTGAGTCCATCTTAGTAAAATAAATATTCATAAGCAGGACAAATTGACTACTCGATTGGTGGAGGGGGCCTTGGCTTTGTCCACACAGAAAAACTGAAGGCTTGCAATATTGCCTTTAAAGCTCATGTCGTCGAAGGTAACACTGCCTCCCTTTGTCTTCGAGTACTGGAAATGTGTTACTTTCCTCACAACAGCTTTCTGTTTTCCTCCTTCCTCCAGTCATCTTCAGCTTGAACTTTCTCCCTCAGGCATACAAAAAGCAATGAATAAACACCTGTTATGATGCAATCTGTTCAGTTCTCTGAAATATGGCAGTGAAACACCCACACTTTTATTTAGCCCTTTTCTAAATGTTAAATATTGTCCTGCTAGTGATTCTGACTTACAGTAGAACTGTTGGGACCCAAGGTTAGCTGCTTTTGTTCTACTAGGGTCTGGTTCCATTGTCATCCAGCACCTTAGATTTACCTGTTGTAAAATTGAACTGTCTTTTGTTGCTTATGTTCAAAATCCCAATGTATTCATCACGGACAATAGGAAGATCTACACAGCTTTAGTCATAAGTTCTCCTATTGTCTACAGAGCAAAACAATTACTGCTCTAAATTGTGTAGAGTGAATAATATTGAGAGCATTTTTGTCACTTAAAGCTGGCTGGAGTCCCTAAACTAAAGCTGTCTGATCTCTATCAGTCAGCTCAAGGATCACCTTCAGTATCCCAGCCAATGTCTTATCTCCTAACTGACTCTGAGTGAAGCAAGCAGACAATGTTGTGCGAAGTATTTTCTTGGTGAATTGGCATAAATTGACATAATGGAGGTGACCTTAACATTTTTTTATATCCCTAAACCTTTTGCTGATGTCCTTTCAAAACCTTTTATAAAAATTGCAGTGCAGGCTCTCAGGCAAATTTTTGGCTTCCATTGGGAAAAATTGGCTTAGGTTTACAAAAACATGTCCCTAAAAAAATGAGTAGGGCATTCAGAACTGGCTAGTGTTTATCTGGTGGGTGCAAATATTTCCAGCTCTGCACTTGAGAAGACTCTGTTTTCCAGTTATAAAACAAGGGGATTCATTGGGTATTTGTATAATTTCAGGCCCTGTGATCTCATTTCTTCCCCTTTGGATATCGCATTTGAACTGTGTCTTTTCCTGGGAGCTCCATATCAACCCATACCATCCCTTTACAGACAGTGAATCATTTAATCAGCATTTCTAAGCCATTTAAGTAATATTTCCAAATGGCTAAGATTTCAGTCTCAAAGAGAAGAGAATTTGATTTTTAATGGCTTTACATGGGCATGAGACCTTTGGTTTGGATGGGCAGCTCCTGACATAAACCTTCTGAATGAAATATGGAGTAGACTGGTATTTATCAGGATTGTTACTTTCTCATTTTCTTGTTTGATGTTGTGAATATATGAAATATTTTATTTCAATAGGGGCCAATAGATTAAGGGCAGTCACAATGCAAAACAATGTATTAAAGGTAAGTTAACTTGGAATAAAATGTGGAGCGGACAAAAATAGGGTTGTAAGGCAGAGAACTGGTAAATACCACTTCTTAAATTCTTTGTCATTCTTTGGATTTAAAACATTAGCAGGCCTGAAAGTAGATTCCTTCTACCATCAATGTTACTTCTTTTACAGTTCCATACTAACTGATGCATGTACATAGACCAGACAGAGTTTATCCAAGACTTGACCACAGAAAAAAAGTGTCTAAAATGTTAGCCTAAGTGGACCCATCCACGTCTGAATCTGAAATAATGGAAGCATGAATTTCTAAGGAAATATATTTAGCTCCATTATTCTCCAACAGCTTCTAATGCTTAATTAATGTTTTGCTGCATTTTAGAATCTGAAGACTTTGGAAGCATTCTCATCTTTCTTCAAAAAGAAGCCAGATCAGATATTTCAGAAGTTTCAATCTTCTTCATTTAACGTGCTGCAGTGCCAAAATCAGGAAGTTCCTTAAAATAATACATTTATTTAAAATCAAAAAGCACATTTTGACTTTGGATTTTGCAGAGCTGAGGTTTTATTCTAGCGTGTGTTTTTAAGTCTTCCTTCACACTCAGGAGGGCCATGAACTACTTGCAGACAAATGTAATACATGTGAACTTGTATGTATACATGTCTGCAAATATCCAGACAAAAATTGAATCCTGACTATAGGAGCAGGACGTTTATGGAAACCTAATAAGAAGAGTTGAGTGTGTAGGTCCTATAAATATGATGAACAGATACTCTACTGCAATATTTATGTATGAAAATTTATAATGATCAAATTAGGATTGTTCACTTGCTGTTTAGGAGAGGGAGGAGCACATTAGCAATCCTTTAAATACGGAGATATTAATGCATAAGAAGAGCCACCCTCCAGAGTAAAGTACTGATTTCCTACACCTTTGGTTCAAAAGAAAATGGTATAAAACACAGGTGAAAATGTAGTACTAATGGACTCAGAGAGATAGCGAGAGAAGTATTGGATTTCTGAGGTTACTTCTGTAACTATTGAATCAGAACTGTGACTACTGAATCTGTAACTTAGCATCAGAAGATTCTTCTGCATCTCTTGTTTTGGTCAGACTAACTATCTAGTGCTAGAGGGATACTGTAATTTTTTTGAGGAATGCAAAATACGATGTTAATTAGATCTAACAGGAAATGTCAACTTTGACATATTAAACAGTCTCTTTAATTATGGTAATGAATTACTATGGTTGTTAGACTAATGGCCTTTGTCATTCACAAAGATAGGGCATGACCGTTACAGAAATATATTGAGAATTAAAGTGTACAGTAGATGCCAATTCATAAAATGCACGTTTCAAAACCCTCTTTTCCTTTCTTGAAATACTATTTAGACAGAATGAAATCCCTTCACAAAAAAAGGCAATCACAAAAAAACCCAAATGATCCAGCAGACCCAACCATCTGCACAGTGGTGGTTATCATTATTTTCCCATAATCTGCCTCTTTGCCCATGATTGTGCATAAGTGTTAGTTATATAATGAAATATTAAAATAGAAAGTTTATTCCAAATACTTCTTCCCTAATAATTTCCTTGCCTCTAATCCCTATATTTTCCTTTCTTTTTTCCCATTGAATTTATTTAGTGCTATTTACCTCCAATCTGATAAGAAGGAGGTTATTAAAGCACGATAGCCTGATCTACTAGGTTTTTTTTGAACTTATTTTTAAGAACCAATAATTTTAAAGGTTAGTACTGAGATGCAGGTTATACAACTGAAAGTATGGTAATTCTAGTGTTCGTATAAGTTAAAAAAAGCAGTAGGCTATATCATGTCAGGTGATAGGTACCTGTTTAAAGTGAGAGATCGTTCTTTTACTTGCACATCCCAGCTAGATGCATGAATGCTTCTTCTCTTCTGTTTGTCATCATGCTGCTTCTCATTATCCTAGCAGTACGAGACATGCAATTCCTTATTTACCTTCTCTGTGTTAGTTATGATCCCCATTCACTGGTTTGAGCTGGGAAGACCTTGCATAGACTCCTATGCAAATATTGGAGCTCCTACTTCTCCTAGCATGCTGGGTCTCTAGGCACCTTCACCTATTTAGAGAAAATAAATGAGTTATAGCACATACATGAACATAGATAAGATAAACTTAGAGCACAGATAATGGAAAAGTTATCCAATAGTTGTTCAGACATATTTAATTCTTTTTAAGGAAACAAGAAAGAACCTATTGTTGAAGTCAATGGAGCTGGCATAGGTATTGAATTGAACCCTATGAATAATGATGCAGAAACTAGAAGAGAAATCTCATGACCATTAAATTAAATATAAAAGCTCTCCTTGATTTCAAGGAACCAGGATTTTACCCTGGGACTTTATATCCACTATGGCAAGAAAGCAATTTTTTTTTCAAAAATCACAGTTTGTCAATTTCTAATGTTCTATAACGTTCTTTAATGTTCTTGCTACTCGTACACACATGAATAACTAGGCTTGTTTATTGTTCAGGTTGGAAAATGTGCTCATTCTCTATATAGTTCTTTTTTTTCCTGCTTTTTGTAAATATTTCATTGTAAGTCCCCCAGCTCCTAAAAGCTTTAGATAATTAAGTTAATCTACAACAGATTTGTTTTGGGAGTATGTCTGATTCACCATTTGCTAGCAACAGAAGTTTTTCAAGGGCACTGCTGCATGGAGGTTAGGTCATTAATAGATTGAGGCACTGTATGATCTGTGGGAAGGCACCATCCATGTAACAGTTGCCAGGTCTGTCCTGTATTGTATAAACATGACAGTGTCTTTTCCAAGAACAGTTGGAGAAAGATGAATTCACATGTTCTTGTAACCATGGCAGATTCTTTCCCTGAGGCGATTAAAAATACAGACACAAAATATTCTCTGCTTATACCTTTCTTTCTCAAGAGATACAAAAGCTCACGAACACATGACGCCTGTTAAGGTGATTAACTCACTAGTGTGTGGTGTTTTTTGAAGTGTGGTGGATAGCCCTGTGCGAGAATCTAGCTATGAGAGAATAGCTGTGTACTTAATAGCTAGTCCCACTATAGCTGTAACTATAGCTATTTCTACATCCTTTCATGTGTGGGTAATTTGTAACATCATGCATGCTCTAAATTTCCCTCCTGTGTTTTGTTGTACTGATAACAGAGGATTGCAGTCTCTAACCATGAGTTTAGCTTTCATATATAATTATGAAACAATGAATGCAGACAATGAGATAAGAGTTTGGCATCTTGTTTGGTAATTATCTATAATATGTACAAATGAGCTAGGAAAAGAAAAGGAGAAACAAAAGAAAGTGCTTCTTTCCTCACGCACTTCTGGAATCAAGGCCCACATAAGCCTTTCACGTCATGGTATTATGACAGCTCAAATTGGTGTCAATCCACACTGCTACACTCCAGGGGAAACTGATTGTATTTCTGTCTCCTACAGCTCAGCATATGTTGTTTCTCTAGGAAATGCTGCCAGTATAGCCTTTCCGCAGGATAGCCTAAACTCAAAGCTACTCTCTCTCCATTTTCACCCCCTTTCCCCCAGGGCTAAGCACCAAATACAAGCAAATGTAGATCATCCTCCAGGGTCCAGGGGCAGCATCCTCAATGCTATGTCTCTCTCCCATCATTCAAACGCTTGTTTTCAAAGGCCAGTTTCATTTTGAAATTCTAGGTGCCAGCCCTTGCTTCTAGTACTGAGGAACTGTAAAACGACTACTGGCTAGTATTCAAACATCACATTCTCCAAGCTCAAGAGCGGTGCATCCCTATGAGTAAGAAGTGCAGCAAAAGGGGCAGGAGAACTGCATGGGTGAGCAAGGAGCTCCTGGGCAAATTCAGACAGAAAAAAATAATACACGGACTGTGGAAGAGGGGACAGGCTACTTGGGAGAATTACAGGAATGCAGTCAGAGTACGTAGAGATGCGGTGAGGAAGGCTAAGGCCCAGCTGGAATTGAGTCTGGCAAGGGATGTCAAGGACAACAGGAAGGGCTTCTTCAGATACATCAGCAGCAAGAGGAGGACTAGGAAAAATGTGGGCCCGCTACCGAATAGGGCAGGGGCCCTGGTGACGAGGGATACAGAGAAGGCAGAATTACTGAATGCCACCTTTGCTTCAGTCTTCACTGCTAAGGGCAGCCCTCAGGAATCCTAGAGCCTGGAGGTAAGGGAGAAGAAAGTCTGGAGAAGGGAAGACTTTCCTTTGGTTGAGGAGGACAGGATTAGAGACCTTCTGGGCAAGCTAGACATCCACAAATCCATGGGCCCAGATGGGATGCACCCACGGGTACTGAGGGAGCTGGCGGATGTTGTTGCCAGGCCGCTCTCCATCATCTTTGAAAAGTCATGGAGAACTGGAGAGGTGCCTGAGGACTGGAAGAAAGCCAATGTCACTCCAGTCTTCAAGAAGAGCAAGAAGGAGGACCCAGGCAATTATAGGCCGGTCAGCCTCACCTCCATCCCTGGAAAGGAGATAGAACAGCTCATTCTGGATGTCATTTCCAGACATATGGAATTGAGTGATCAGAAAAAGGTGATCAGGAGTAGCCAGCATGGATTCACCAGGAGGAAATCCTGCTTAAGCAACCTGATAGCCTTCTCTGATGGAATGAGTGGCTGCGTAGAGGAGAGAGCAGTGGACTCTGTGTACCTTGACTTCAGCAAGGCTTTTGACACTGTCTCCCACAACATCCTCCTAGAGAAGCTCAGGAAGTGTGGGTTAGATGAGTGCACAGTGAGGTGGATTGAGAACTGGCTGAAAGGCAGAGCTCAGTGGGTCGTCATCAGTGGCATGGAGTCTAATTGGAGGCCTGTGGCTAGTGGCGTTCCCCAGGGCTCATTACCGGGTCCCATCCTGTCCAACTTCTTCATCAACGACCTGGATGAGGGGACGGAGTGCCTCCTCAACAAGTCTGCTGATGATACCAAGCTGGGAGGAGTGGCTGACACACCTGAGGGCTGTGCTGCCATTCAGAGAGACCTGGACAGGCCAGAGAGCTGGGCAGAGAAGAACCTCATGAGGTTCAACAAGGGCAAGTGCAGAGTCCTGCACGTAGGGAAAAATAACCCTAGGCACCAGGACAAGCTGGGGGCTGACCTGCTGGAGAGCAGCTCTGCAGAGAAGGACCTGGGAGTGCTGGTGGATGACAGGTTGACCATGAGCCAGCAATGTGCCCTTGTGGCCAGGAAGGCCAATGGTCTCCTGGGATACATTAGAAAAAGTGTTGCCAGCAGATGGAGGGCGGTGATCCTGCCTCTCTCCTCAGCCCTTGGGAGGCCTCATCTCGAGTACTGTGTCCAGTTCTGGGCTCCCCAGTGCAAGAGAGACATGGAGCTACTGGAGAGAGTTCAGCATAGGGCTATGAAGATGATCAGAGGGCTGGAGCACCCGCCCGATGAGGAACGGCTGCGAGAACTGGGCCTCTTCAGCCTGGGGAAGAGAAGAGTGAGGGGGGATCTTATCAATGTGTACAAGTACCTGAAGGGAGGGTGTCAAGGGGACAGGGCCAAACTCTTCTCAGTTGCCCCATGTGACAGGACAAGAGGCAATGGGCAGAAACTGAAGTACAGGAAGTTCTGCCTGACCGTGAGGGGGAATTTCTTCCCTGTGAGAGTGACGGAGCACTGGGACAGGTTGCCCAGAGAGGTTGTGGAGTCTCCTTCTCTGGAGATCTTCAAGGCCTGCCTGGATGCAACCCTGTCTACCATGCTGTAGGTGGCCCTGCTGAGCAGGTAGGTTGGACTAGATGATCTCCAGAGGTCCCTTCCAACCTTACGGATTCTATGATTCTATGACTTTACAAAACAATGTATAATATTCTGATGTGACTGTGGAGTCTTTTCGCTTCTTTGTTCAGAGGTGAGGAAACTTTTCAAAACTCCACAAGCATTTGATAATCTTAACCAGAGGTGCAGAACATTCAGAGGACTGCTGACTTTGTTGTGAACTCTTCCGCAGCATTATAGAGGGAGGATGACTTACTGGTCAGGTAGTTAGTTAAGCAACAGGAAATTAAGTTTCAGCCTCAAGAAAAAATAATGGTCGCTATCAATAAGTTTTATATGGGTATGAACACGTTGTTTTTTTTGCCTGAATGTGTTGTCTGTGAAATCAAAAGTGGGCCCCTTTCTTACAGATCTCTTGCAACTCTAAACAAGGAGACGATGCAGTAATTACTGGAGTAATTATGCTAGTAGTGAAGACTTTGCTGACTGCATTTTTGTGCTGCATTGTCTGCATTTTTGACTGCATGCACAAGTATTTAAACAGATGTTTTAGCAATGAATAGTTCTGTGAAGTAAAAGGCATGAAAAGATGAAGAAAGGGTGATATTTGCAGCAGAAACTGGAAAAAATACATTTTTTTTTTTTTTTTTTTGGAATTCTGATTTTGTTCAAATAAGTATGTTCTATATCAACTGCTGAATTTCAGTGGTAATTCAGAACAAAAGCTGAAAACATGTCTGGTCACAGTAGAGTTCTGCCTATGGGGTGTAAAAACTCAGATGCACTCTAGGGAGACTCCAGGCACTTTGACCACCTACAGAAGCAAGTGCAGAAGCCTTTAGCTTGCCTGCTGCCCTGGAAGCCTTTAGTTTGCCTGTTTCTCTTCCCCAGCCAGATGTGGGCTTCCCACCAAACTCCCAGTCCCAAAGGGAAAAACCAATGTTGGTAAGATCCTTCTCTGATGACACCCAACAAACTGATTATTCTACTTCAGCTCTTCTCAAAAAGACTTTGTTCCTATCCTCTCTGGATTTCCATGTTTTTTTACTCAGGGATATATATTGCCAGAAAAAATAGACTCAGCTGGGAATTCTGGGACTTCTAACATCTGTTTCATTCATGGTAATGATACTGTGAGATGAGAAATGCTGAGAACACAAGCTGGTAAACTTCTCAGTTGAGACTCTCTGGCTCTCTTTTCACATACCACAAATAATTTCTTTCCAAAATGATCAAAAATGATTTTTCCTAAAATTATTTTTAATATCAGATTTCTTTTTCATAGAAAAAAATTAGTATTTTAATTGTAAGTTGGGAGTAAAACAATTTTCTAAACTTCTGAATCTTCTGTGAAATAATTTTTGTTCTTGGTCCAACCCTAAGAAAAAATTTACCCTTTTAATGACCTAAATTCACATGAAACTAAGGCAAAAATTGAATGATTTTCTAAAAGTTAATTTTGCCTATTCCTCAATCTTATTTCATAATTTTCCAATGTGTGCCAGTGAAAGACAATGCACAGCAGTTTAATTATTATCTGCTGTGTGAGCATGCTGTGAAAAAAAGATTACGGGAAGTAGGAAAAGGAAGGGATAAAATATTCTGACACAAATTAGTATTTAGCATACATTTTGAAATCAGTCTTCTGCCACTGCCCCTATTTCTTCAACTTTTTAGATGCAGCGTACCAGAGAGCCCATCAATTTTATTTCCTCAGCAGAATGTAGAACTGCTTTGTGGTTTTTTTTCCCATTTAACAACATCTTTCCCAAAAAAGAACAGACATCTGAGGATGATTGCAAACATTCACTCCATCAGGACTGTGTTCTGTAAGAATCTAACTCTAAATGATTTAGAGAGAAACACTATTTGTCCACTTAAGATGAGCATATTTTTCAAGTTAGGATACCAGGGTTTTCTGTCTAGCAGACCAATGACAGCTACAGTTTAATCAAAGTGACACAGTAAATAAGAATGTGTTTAATATTTAACGTGCAGTATGTAAATAGCTCCTCTTTGTTCATGTTTCTATTCAGTTTCTCAAGGAAATGACTGAGTGGATGTACTGTAGGAAGATATTAAAACATGAATGCCATTTAATAAACCAAAAGGACTATAGATTTTCGTTTCAGTTAAGGAAGTAATGGAAACCGGTTTGGAAACATGATTGTTCATTTCTGTCATAGTAAAATTTGTGAATGACCTTATTCATTAAAGAAGTCCCTAAATCTCTGGGAGAAATTATTGTTTTGGGAAATAGTCAACAGCAGTTTCCCATGAGCGTCTTGGAAAAACTGACATAAAGAGAATCTTTGTAATCTGCCTGGTATGCTTTACAAAGATTAGTAAGGAAAACTCAGATGAAGATATACAAAATAATCAATAATATAGATAAGGTAAAATAGGAAATTGTGTCATCTTTTCTTTTAAAAATAATAAAAAAGACCATACATTTACATGGAAATATAGAAAGGTAAAACTAATGAGACATAACTACTCTTTCATTCCATATGAAAATTTTCTTGCAGAATTTCTTGTTGAAAGAGATTCGTACTAGCCAAGAGGTTACAAGTGCTCAAAGGAGGCTGGATATTTATAAAAATAATAGAACAAGAAACAATATTTTTCATGCATAATCTAAGTTGTAGGAAGAATACTCATTTGTAGGTTTATTATCCTCTACTTATCTTCTGAATACTTTCGTACATTTAGTCTCACTCACATGAAGTGAAAAGGTGGAGTCTCCTACTTTGGAGATCTTCAAGGCCTGCCTGGATGCAGCCCTGTCTAACATGCTCTAGGTGACCCTGTTGAGTGGGGAGGTTGGACTAGATGATCTCCAGAGGTCCCTTCCAACCTTACAGATTCTATGAGTCTATGATAGGTACTGCTATTGTGCAGTAGTCCAGATTTCATTTAAAAATTGTCTTTGCATGAAAGCAGAACCATCTCTCTCAAAACTCTAGTGTTGACAAAGGCATGCCAGCAAGGAATCAGTTCTTCTAGCATCGCTCAAGCAAAGTTAGTAAAAAATACCACTAGCTCTTTAGCCAGTACAAACAGATCTTCTGCCAAGTCTGCTGTAATGTCAATCAGCTTAGAAATCCAAGCTTGCCTTTGGGAAAGGGACCTTTAAAGGTTAGATTTTTGATTTAGACTTACTGTTCTCTTAGTCAGAAGAATGCATTCCCAATACAATAAAATAGTGAAAGCATAAATCTTGGATTTAAATTGTCTGTCAGTACAGGAAGTAGCTAAGAGTTTTTGTTTCGGCCTTTTTTTTTTTTTTTTTTTGCCCTGTTCATCCTACTCTGGCTAAGTTGCCAAAGCAGTGAATGCTTTCAGCTGCTGTTGTGGGGTTTAATAATGAACAGCATATAGCTTCCCACTAAATCAATATTTGAGCTTTAGGCCATTTTCAGTCATGACTGGATTTGATTGCTCTCATTTTAATATTATTAACAAATGGTTTCATTATATTGTTATATGAAAAGTGATGTAAAGTTAGCAGCACCTTCTCTTGGAATATGTGTTTTTCCCTTATTAATATTTTAAGCTGAAATCTTACCCCTGGTAAGACATTGAAGAGTTGTCTTTGAATACAAATGCAGAAGAGTTATGAATCAGGAAGACAAAATACAAGCAATTTAGCCTGTTTACAAATTACATGTTAAACATTGAAGAATGACTTTCCTTCCTTCCTTCCCCCCTTGCCCCAAGGAAAGCAAGGAATGTGTCTAATAGTAGCAGTAGTGGAAGACTTCTAAATATGTGCAATTTTAAGATGAATTTAATTTATTTTTCAAAAATTATTTAAGTTGCATTATTATTATTATTATGCTGAGAAAGAGTGTTTAGCTTTCCTCCTGTTTGAATGAGAATGGTTGTTACAAATTTGAGTTTGGTGGATATGGTCTTTTGTCTTTACAAACTAAGGTCATCAAGAAATAAAGAGTCATTCTGACCATGTGGATGATTCAGCTGAAATCCACTGAATTGACTATCAAAAAGAAAGACAGGCATCTATTTTGTTTTCTAAACATAACCAAAAGATTAACTAAGGAAAATTAAGGAGCCCTGGGATATCGTGCATGCTATATGGACATGAAGATAATATGGATGGAAGATTATTTTCGAATGTCCCTCTCTAACCTCTCTAAAATCCGTTTTCCTCCAACCCATCTCTGCCTGTTCTTTCAAGAGTCTCCATGTCTCTGCCATATCAGTCTCTAGACCACTGTCTCAATCCTTCATTTTGTAGAGGATGCCTAACAATACAGGTTATCTGGTGTCTTATTTTCAAAGTATTTCAAGGGCAATGAGATATATGAAATTTAGGTTATATGCATGGGAACATTGTGCTTCCTTTTAACTATCACATTAGGTCTCCCACTTAAAAGGAGGTACGCTGGCTTTCATCAGCTGAAGATCTACTCATTTGTTTTTACTCCTTTCCTGTGCTGTAGGTCAGAACATTTCCTACAGCATCTTTGCTTGTTTTGCCATTACTTTTCTTACTCTACTTTTCCTTCAGCAAATATTTTAAGTCTGATTCTTTCAACCCTGTTCATATTGAGAAAGACTTCACTATTTGCCTCCAGCTAGGTCTTTTGTTTTTTCATTGTTGTGCTTTTGCTCTAGCTCTTAAAATCCTGCAAGGACAAAAAGTGCAGGTGGAAGGAAAAAAATGAAAACAGTACCTAATTCTCTT
Source organism: Rhea pennata (assembly GCF_028389875.1). Classification (NCBI taxonomy): domain Eukaryota; kingdom Metazoa; phylum Chordata; class Aves; order Rheiformes; family Rheidae; genus Rhea; species Rhea pennata. The sequence continues at coordinate 12,906,586 of NC_084664.1, forward strand.
GTCTCATTAATGAGGCTTCTGTGAACAATAAATAAAGCATTCCTGGCAATGAGATATTTTGCTTCAGTCTATTAGGAATTTGATTCTTCTTGATTGAAATCAAATGTCCAAACTCCCAGAGATTTTGATGGAAGCAGGACGCTATACTCTAATCAGAGAAATCATATTTTCTGCTTTTATTGATGAAACCATATCAAAATATATATGTCCTCTTTCCTGTATTTCCACTATGAATTGAAACATAAACTGAAACCTTTGAGATTTAAAATAAAGCAAAATAAAGATGAACAAAAGTCATTTCTAGTTCTAAAAGATAGAATCTATATAAAATTGCATTATTTTTGAAGTGTATCTTTCTTTGATCAAGAATATACTAAGCAAAACAGGATATTTTGGGGATACAGTAGGATGTGCCTAATGAGACTCCATCACTTTGTGCCATGTATTTCAGACATTTTTTTCACTCCCTTCTTTTAACAGCCAACAGCCCTGCCCCCATGTCCCCTTGTGCTTTACTAGGATAAAGAAAACTATAATTTTTGTCATGCAAGATCCTTGATCATCCTGGAGGACAGTTACACAGGATGGCTCAAGACATTCCAATGGTTGTTCATTGCCAAAAAATAAATGTCCTCTGCCCTTCGTCTTCCCTCGCTCCTTCTCCCAGATACCATTGCAGCCCATGTAAGGGCAGAGCAGGAGTATGCAGCTGCGCTTGAAGTTTCAGAGAGAGGAAAGAAAAGATTTTCTTCCTTTCAAAAAAGAGCTAATCTCCTTTTACTTGCCTTCCTGCAATAAAGTCAACATCTAAGGAAAAGTGCAATACTTGCAATACCTGCAATAATTACTTGCTTAGAAAAACAGGCTCTATATCATTAAGAATTGTGTCTGGGTTAACAGATTGACATTATTTCTAGCCATGTTATGTAATCAATAAATATATATCACTTTTGAGTAATAGCTGTATATGCAATATTAGAAAACAAGTTGTGCTGCATGCTAAGGATATATGTATATTTTTATGTGACGTGATCACTAAAATATGAGAAAAATAAAATACTGAAAACAGAAAATGGTTACAGAGTTTGTTTCAAAATGAAAGAGAAGGTAAAACTGCAGATTTCAAAAATAATTTATATAAAGACTTGTACTATTATAGTGCAGATAGGAGAAATACACATTTTGAGAAAAGAAGTTTGTAAACTGGACATATCATGCCTATATACATTCATCATACTATAAATAGTACAACATAATATTGAGGACTGAAAATAGAGTTAGCCAAAAATATATATGTTCAAAAATATATGTTTAAAGTAAAGTACCTTTGTTTGAAATACCTATTAAACATTTTGTAAGATTAAAGACAAAGAAGAATAGTATATTAAATAATACTCTAGAAATATTTTAGTGCTCATTGTAAGAGAAAATATTTCACAGAAATGGTTTCTTTTCAGTTATCCTCTAAATTTTCTGTTTTCTTTTCTGTAGCTGGCTTCAGAAAAACCAGTTAGGAAAAGTATCCTGATTTTCATTTATATCCTATATTCATGGTATGTGTGTGTGTATACTCACACACATACATATAAGTGTATATAATTGTATTTACATGCACACGCAAGTGTGTGAAGTTATTAGCTTTGTAGACAGTATTTTTATAAAGGTCTTACCAGAGTTTTATATAGTAACATTATTAATTCTCTGTCTCTGGGAAAAATACCTTGCCTCATATATCTAGTTGCCTTTCTCATAGGTGCATAATACTAGTTCTGAAAACTGTATTTCACTCATCTTTCTCCTAGTCTGTCATTTCCAGTAAATGCCCTCCCAGTTAACAGCAGAAATTTCTTTGTCTTACATGCTTGATCTTGCAATTTTTATAAAATTAAATGCAGTAATCACTTTATAGTACAACAAAAATACTGAACAGATCCTCACTATCTCTCCAAGAATCTACTGTCCATTTTTGGACTTGACCAATCTTAAAAGAAAATATCTGGGTGATCTGTTATATGTGATAATGGTTGTATTCTACATAGTCCCTCAACTTTTAACATCTCTTTTGAAGTTTAAGAAGGTACTAACAAGTTTCTGAGGCTACCTGATGAAAGGGAGAAGTGTTATGTTTGCTTTTTGTTATATTTGTCTAAATAATCAGATTACTGTATAATTAATTTATATGATTTAACATACTTGAGACTGAATCTAATTTTTTATCATTTTTTAAAGATATGATCTTGTAATGTTTAATTTAAGCACAGAACTATGATGTCCCCAACAGTGATGGGTTTGTTAAGGCTGCAGTACAGCACTGTGATATTAATGTAATGGTCTAGTAATTGAGGCTGGATTCAGCAAAACCTTTTGCATAGGTTTAAATTCTCATTTATTTTATATGACCTGAAGGCTTACTTTCCAAATCAGAATGGTGTAAAAACGCTTTAGCCAAATGAAAATCCAAAATGGTTAAATTAGAATTGATTTTTAAACACAAATTGGGATCTTGTAAACACATTATTTCTGTTTGAAAGCATTCACATTTCTTCCAGGTAGAACAAGAACTTTGAAAATGCATGCTATAAGGCTCTTATACACATTAATAGTTGTGAGGAAGATGAAACAAAATTAAGAACAACCAAACTGTGATCAGGAAAAAAAAAAAAAGCTATTAGAATGAATATAGGTCATTTGTAACAGATTTAAATGATTCTGATAAGTGTAATACCTATTCTGCCTTGCCGGAAAGAAGGTTAGCATTTATACTGAGTCATATATATTGCCTATTTTATGGATTAAAATTTCTCTACACATCAGTTAAATCATAAATGCATAAGAGAAGACAATTCTTTTACAGATGGAGGATGAGAGTCTAAATGGTTCCTGTCTGTGGCATAATAGATAGTGCAGTTAAAATCTCCCCCCCAAATCAGCACATTCTCAGGCAGACAATTTGATAAAACTCTACTTACACAGCAATTCAAAAAGAGCTTCTTCCTTTCTCACTGTAGCGAAATAAATGTTAATGAAGCAAACATAGGTTTGACCAAAGTTGTCCTGAACTTTTAACAGTCTTTCTAATATGAGGTTTAAGAAGAATCCCATAATCTGTATCTCAGCTTTAGACTAAATATACTGTTCATTTGCATTTTTTGACATAAACTGTCCAACTTTTAGTCATTGCATGGATTCTCAGTGTTATATAATATGAATACTTTCTCCTGAATAAGATATTTTAAATGCAGACTCTGAAGCTGTATGTATTGAGGATATCCAGTTATGTGTAAAATGAGATAATAGGGTGATGATTTTAGTCAAAAAAGAGCTACTTTAGCTTGCACTCCTGTTTATTTATAGTTTGTTTTTTATCTCTTTTCCCTTCGCTTATACTTACTGTAACCATAGCCTCACACCTGTGTGGTAGGCTATTGAATTTCTACAGTGTGCAATAGGATAATTTGTCTATGACAGCGCTTCCCAATCACCACCGTAATATAAAGATAGAGGATATATTTCCAGTCATGTAAGGAAATACACCATTTGAATAGAAGGTACCCATTTGGATAGAACGGATTTGTCTATGAGAGAAGCTCTGGTTGTTTAGATCTCTGGCCAACCTCTCAAGGGCGCAAGGGTCATAGCACTTACTACTGAAGAAGTGACTTCAGAAAATGACTTCAGAGAATGAGTCCTAGTGGATGTGTGAAGACAAGGTACATTAACACCTCATTGCAATGGTACAGGAAAAATTATCTTCTTCAAGGTGCTATCCTCTGTGACTAAAGGGGCCAATTGCCATCATCTGGCACAAAAAGATGTAGAATAGACAGAAAGTGATTTGAAAGGGGTATGGAAGTGTTTCTGTTGTGTCTTAGATGTGAACTATTAAGCAAACTGTTACTGTCCAAAAATATCCCTACGGAGACAGAGGTGGGAGAAGCCTAGGGAACAACTAAAAGTTTAATGAGCAGGACCTGGCTTTAAGGAGCAGGATGTTTAAGGCAAAAATGTGTTAGTGGTGTCCCTGAGCTCCCTGAAGGATGGCTGGGACAGTGATGGTACTGAGGGCACAAAGGCTGGTGAACAACCAGCAGAGAGCAGGTGGAGGGTAGCTTTCAACTGTCTTGGAGTTGACTGAATGGGGGAACAATGCTGGCTGCTGGGGAGCAATCTTCACATCAAAGTAGGGAAGATATTCCCTGTTCCATCACTCTTGAGAGGTAACTAAAAGTTCTGTTTCTTCTTTAGCCTTGCTAGATGGAGTATGAGAGAGGCTATGCTACCTAAAGCTACATGAGGGGATTACATTTCTGCAAGGCGTAGTTGATAAAATTCTTTTTTTTTAACAGTGCTGGTACAATAACTGGGTGGATAAGATCTGATTTCAGTGGAGTTAAGCTGGAAGTTTGTAGAAAATCAGGGAATATCAGAGTAACCAGTTTTAGCAACAGCCTTCTAGTGGGAATAGAGTGGACAAAATAGAGTAAGTGATTTTAAATGGACTTCACTATGTTTATGAATTACACAGTGTATTTTCTATGATAGCAGGGAACTGAACCAAATGACCAGAAATGTCCTTCCTTTATTTTCATGCCAGTTCTGATAGTGTCTTAATTAGTGTCTAACTAAATCCCATGAATGAAGCCACATTACATGGCTGCAGAGTCTGTATATGGATAGAAGAAGCTTTCAACTACTGATCCTAGAAATGCACTAAAATACAAAAAAAAATCCAGTATGTGATAATGGATCATATGGATCATTTGTGAATGTATATCAGACGAGCAATGGTAATCAGTTGTGCAAAGTACTGCATATAACATATATACATTTTTCACAGCTCAAGTATTATAATGAGCTCTGACTCTAATTGCAATTCTAATGCTAAACTAATGCCATGTGCTGAGAATGCGCAAAGACGATGTTGCTGAAGCCCACGCAATGCATAACAATCTCTTAATCTCTAGTGTTCTGAAAATGTGCTAAAACTCTGAACTGAGTCCAAATTATGAGTTAAAAAGTGGGGAACATTTCAAACTCTTTAAAGTAATTCTCCTTCTTCATGTGTATAGGAAGACCGTATATACGACTGAAGAATCTTTCACAGTGTCTGTATAGTGTTTATAATCTTCTTTTAATATCAACCAGGAACTGGGCAAATTTATATTCTCCCTCTTGCTATTCCATTGTGTTGAAAGTGTTGTACCACATGTACCTCTTAATCTGTGACTCAATGACACAATGCATTTTCCAGCTGCTCTTTTGGAACAATTATAATACTTTGAATTCTCTAAAGCTTATTAAGAATAGCAGGAAATCAACGAACTCTTGTACTGAACTCTTCAGAGCTGTTGCAGTGCATGATGTTATTGTGCTCTAGGTAAGACTATGTACTTGAGTGTGGGACAGCATACAGAAGATGTTGAACTGACGCATAATTGTTACCAACCTTGACCTTACGTTTTATATCAGCAGTGTATTTCTATAACTGGAGTAAGTGCTAGGTATCAAATCATTACTGAGATCCAGAATTTATTTAAATGAAGTTAGTATCTGGACAAATGTGATCTGAAAAAAGAATTATACTACTGTATACTGTCCTCATTAAAATAAAGGGAAATCAGTGTGACACAGTATTGACTCAATTCACAAATTTTCTTTAAGGAGAGAAGACTATGTATCTGATATTGTATGTATTACAGACCTTTCACATTCCTCTGGTTCTTCCTTTGCAAGCACCAAAATGCATTTTGGGATAAAGCCATTTCTTATTTCCTACCCTAAAGCCTCTGTAAACCTCTATTGGAGTTGTACTGAGCCTGGACCTGGAGCCATTGCTAAAGGATGAATGCTGATATCTGAACATAAGCTGCCAATGCTTTTTCAAGATATGCTAATAACATTTCAAGATATTTGAAGTAAGATTTTGAAAAGAGCAAATAGCATTTTAAAGAAATACTTATACAGTTTTAGTTGTCCCAGACTACCAGAGTTCTAACTAATTTGTAGCACAACTTTGCTTTTCCGCACCAGGAATCAACTCAGAAGGACTGTAACATTTTTTTTCTTTTTTTAAATTCTGAGAGTATGTGCAGAATACAGCCACTTTCAGTGTCCGTTCTGTGACTGAAAACCTCCCTTCTCTTCATACTCTCATCTCTGGAACAGAAGATAACAAGGGGAAGACCTCAGCCTCCCAAGCAATACGTTCACTAAAAGATACATGTTTTGGCAATGGCCTAGATTTAAACATGGATTCTAACAGATGAATAGTTATTCATAACTATTTCATTTATATTTAGTTATTCATAACTAAATTCGCTTATAACTGAAGACATTAGGAACAAATTTTAATTAACTATTTTTATAGTTGTAAGGACTGAAATGGAAAGTGTGAAAGAAGTTTTTAAAATAAATGCATTGTTTAACCAGTCACACTTCCTCCTTTCATAAGTAAAAATGTTCCCAAGATTGAGATTCTCTCCTTTCTAAAGGGAAAAAACTCACTGCGGTAAGCCAGTTCATTCTTAGAATAAATCCATTGATGAAGACTGGGGTGCAGAAGAAATGAATTTGGCTCATCCCCTCTATCTTGTTTAACTTATGTAAAAACCCAAGCTCAACATGGCAAATATAAAAGCAGCCTAGACCCTCAGTATTAAAATTGTCTGCAGAGACAGATTGTGTAATGTAGGGTTTATTGAATCCCTGCAGCTTTCCAGCAAAGCTCACTGTGTGAGATGCGTGTAGAATATCCTGATGTCATTTAAATGAAAATGTTGACTAGCCCTAAAAGCTCCATTAGATGGCCTAATCTGAACAGGGAACCATTTGCCATGTCTTCAACACCTGCTACTTAAAACAAGAGAGACTGTTACCATGGGTTATCAAAAGGTATTGTGCATTAATGGTGAAATGATGAAATTATAAGAATTCTTGTTTCTTAATGTTGAATGTTACAGAACACATAAAATAGCTTTTAATAGAGAGCTAAAGTGCAAACAAGTCCTGCAGCACAAAGGATTATTGTTCAGAAGAAAAGAATTGTAAAATAAATACAAATAAATGTCAGCTCAAATGAACACTTTGTTCATGAGTTATGATTTGCACACTTCCCATTACAGTGCGGAAAACCATCCCATGCTTGTGAGCCATAAAGCCTCCAGGTTGGAAAAAGCGTGGAATGTAGACAAGGCTGTCAAAAATACCTGCATTTTGGAGAGAAATATGCTTCAAAAACCCAAGCTACCACTGCACTGAGTATTCTGATCTCATACTGAAATGTGAAAGTGCTCAACATCTCACCGGAGGTCACTTACATGTGGTATTTAGAAATATTTTTACTGGGCAGATGCCATCTAATCTACAACAGTTCATCCATATTCAGCAAGGCACTTCTTTGTCATATGCTGATGTCCCCTTGACAATTTAACATATGCTTTCGCACTTTGTTGAACATGGGTAGCCTTAAGCATTTTCCTTGATGGTTTGCAGAATAGTTAGCTGCTGTTGAAAGCTGATTGCTTTGCTGGGCTGGAGTATAAGCGAGAGACAAACACTTTCTGTTTTCCAGTATTAAGGTATTAAGTCCAATATCTTGCAGCTCTTGGTCAACAAAGTGTTTCCCAGCTGTATTGTGAAAATTATGCTTTGTGATTTAACTTTGATGGAGTTTTTCTTTTTATTATACAATTCTCAGTCAACATATCAAAGTATATGCTGTTCTTAACTTGCAGTTTAATGCATTAGATGCAAAATGTTACTTTTACCCTTTATCTTGCTTTTGCTCCTCCGTAAATTTCCCTAGGAATGTGTCAATGATCTAAAATTAATCTGAAAATTAGTATTGTAGATGGCAAGTATTCTGGAAGCTTCATGAGAATCTTATTACCCTTCACAGACACAGTTGTGCAGGCCTTTTCAGAAGACACTGGAAACGAATCTTCAGAATGTCAGCAGAATTCACCTCAAATTGAAAGATTTTTGAAAACTAGAGCCATTATTCAGGGTTAGGTCTTTTCACAATAATCTGTTGAATTAAAAGACAACTTTCAACTGGTTTTTATTACAGTTGGAGTTTATACAATGTTATATTGATATATGTAACATATATCAATAAACTCTTTGGGAAAATGAACAACTCACCTGATATCCTTAAGTCTGGAACTTGCTGATAGTCTTTCTTACAGTGTCTAGTTTTCTTCTTTGAAAGGATACTCTTGGAAATACAAGAATAGACTTGAAATTTAGCACTGACTTCTTTTGGGCTCTTTGTTTATTTTCTGAAGAGACAAGCTAATTCCTTTCGCTCTTTGTAAAGAATCTTTGAGGATCCATGAAAACTCAGAGGTCCCTGTGATTTATGGGTGGATCTTCCGGTTGTTCAGAGTGATGCTATGAGCTTTCCCTGTGACATTGTCTCAAATAAATACTTGTTCGTAAAGCGTTGTACATGGACAAAGCCCCCAAGCAGGCTGAGAGGTGCTATAAAATTAAGAACTCAGCTTCCAGTAAGGGCTAGATTACACACTCTCTCTGCCACAAATACAAGAAATTAACTTGTATTGGTTCAGATACAACTCCTGAAGAAAATCTCAGACTGATACCTCGATCTTTCTGTCGTAGACTAACCATCTGTAGTGATATTTAGACACACTTCCTAAATGCTTTTCAGTGGTTATTTACTAGGGCTCAAATTCAGCAATGAGCACGGAGTTTCCTGGCAAAGCAAGGCTGAAATCAAGAGGGCTCTGGGCAGATGAGGAAATTCCTGGAATGAGGATATTATGGCAGGATATGCTAGGTGGATGCAGATACACCAAGTTCTTGGCCTTACACATAAGGTGTGCTGCCTATTTGCCCATAAAAAGATTTTGAGTTTAACAGGATAGTGACTGTAAATTCTGAAAGAATATTAAGGGTCAGGCTTCTCTGTCTTTCCAGACCTCCAGCATTCCTGATCTGACAAGAATCCACTATTCCTTATGTAACATTACTTTTTGAAGTTGGATTTTATAGAAGAATTTTACTTGTAGGAAAAACCTACCTCTGGTAGAAAACCCTAGCTTTTTACCTCTTTTTATATGTGACTTGCTATTGTATGAAAAGAAGAAACAAATTTTATGTTAAATTATCAAACTCACCTCCTAAAAACCTCAGAAAGACCATGTGTATCCAAAGAAGATGTGTGTCTAGAAAAGATGCGTGAATACAAAAGTGCTAGCTAGTTTTAAGGGAAAACCATTTCACATGACCAAATCTTTCATATACCCTACCTAAGTAGAGGTTTTGTACTTATTTGACTAAGGTAACTTTGATATATATGAAAATGTCCTTTCTAAAAATTATATAAAAGGGATAAAAAGAGAGGAGTAAAAAGGGGACATATGTCTTCTTTATCAAAAGGACTTTCAGAGCCAGAGGGTACTAAAATACGTAGACTCTATTAGTAATTGCAACTAATGCTTAAGGAAAGGAAACTTCAAAATTCATTATTAGAGCTTTGATGATGCTGCCGCAATACAGTGAAGCTGATTAAATGTAACATATATAGTATAACTATATACTTAGTCTATTAAAAAGTCATCTCTTGTTTTAACAAGATTCAGTCATGTATATGGATTGCAGATTTTCCCCAAAACTCACATTTTTATCTATTTTTATTATTTTTACCTCTATTTTATTTAGTAGTCTTTGAATTTAGATCTCCAGCTCTAAGACTCTAGAAGAGTTTTACAAGTCTCAGCAAGTAGTGTAAGCCTAGCAGAATCTGCTGAACTAAGCCATGTTGTAATTTTTTAAAAAACAAGTGTCTTCTATGACTTATGTCTTCCATGATGATGAACAAGCTTTCAGTTAAGTATAATAAACCTCTTTTTGAGGTTCTTCTCTTGATCTCAAAGGGAGAAATTCCTGGCTTTCATTAGGTCTGAGTGAGTTAAATTGGAATTGGGCCTGTCAGACTTCCTGATTTAGGACAGACCCTTCACCAAATGATCCTAGAGGACTGGAAGATTCCATGGTAAATATTAGCTAATGGCTTGAATAATAATTTGCAAATTAGAATGAAAACTAAGAGCAATGCATTTCAATTATTTGTCTTAAACCACTGGTAACCTCATAAAATGGACCATTATTTCTGATCTTTGATTCAATTAATGAAAGTTCTCAAGCAGGGAGTGATTAATAAGAAACATATTTACAGCTAGGGAACACGCGTGGCTGCTAGACTGCAGCACAGGCTGCTGGCCAGTGGCTGCCGGCGTTGCGTGGCTTGCGGGAAGGGCCTGGGCCTCCTGCTCCCGGGTGCTGCCTCCAAGGGGGTCAGGGGAGCAGGATATGTGGCTTGCACCAGGGTGGGAACCGGAGGGACACGGACAACTGGCATGTGTATTGTCACCATCAAAGCCCAAGGCATTCTGACTAATTGATTCAAAGGTAATATTTAATTAATTGATTGGCTTTAGATATAAACCAAGACCTTCTGTATCTCTTTCTCTTGATTTGATTCGGTTAACATTACTGAACTGCTGATTAAATCAGTATTTCATCCTTTTGTCTCCAAAACAGGCAACACAACCACATGCTTCCTAGGAAGACATGAATGAATATGACTCTCATACACTATTAGAAATACTCAAGCTGCATTAGTTTAACATTGCTTTAAATGTAACTTTATTTATTTCACCACTGGACTGACTAAAAGGATGCTTATACTGTGATTGGGCCTTGTGGTCCTGTGTTTGTGGTGATAACGTAATAGCTTTTGATTGCAACCATATGGAATAATCTTGTGTTCATTTCACGGTCTCTATGGCTGTTAGAGGACAGGAAAAACAAATTTCATTTTAGTAAAGAAGGAAAACTTAGGAAAATCTTTCTAAGTATTAAGCTGATGAAACAATGGGAAAATTTTAAACAGCCTTACCAGAGCATTTCCAGAGCAGATTTGATAAATATCCATCATGGATTGTTATAGCTAGGGCTCAGGCATTGGACTAGATTATCTCCAGAAATATCTCTAATTTTGTAATCTAGGGGTCTTTTTTTATTCTTGGATCAGCTGTCTGCATTGCAAGCAGATGCAGGTGTAAACGAAGCTGCTTTCATTCAAAAAGCTGACAAAGAGTGTCTAGATTCTGTGTTCTCTTACAAACTTCAGTCTTGCCCACAAAACGTAATTTCAAGAGTTCAACTTAATATGGAAAACAAGTAAGGTGTTCTCAGCAACTTTGCAGTAACTTCCCACCGACAAGCAGGAAGACAGTAAAATTTATTTGACAGGTGACTGCAATGCAAGCTATCATAAAAATTTTATTAAATTTAAGCCTCATAATAACTTGGTGCCCACTGAAACAATGAAGCCATAATACTGAAAAGAATTATAAAAATGGAATGGAAAATTACATTTAAAGATGCAGCAGAAAGATATCCAGATAACAAAGCAAAAAAATAAAATTAATTTTTGAAAGTGTTCACTAGGAGAGATTTTCCACATGACTAGATAACTATTATTGAACTAATAAAAATAGCAATGTTATTGAGAAATAATGTAACAGTTTTAGCTCTGTGTGAAAATTTAAATCTGGAAAGTGACTTTATACTTAGGCATAGTAAAATCATCATCTTATTCCTCTTATACTATATTCACTAGTGTGTGAAGAGTGTCCACATGCATGCAGAGATAAAAGATTCAAATGAGTACATCTGGCTTTCCTTTGCCTCTATTGGTAAAAATGGAAAGCTCTCCATTAAAAAGCTTTTATCTGTAAAAATCCTTCAGTCATTTGCAGAATCACCAAGATATTGGGGTTAGCAGTTGTCCAGATGATTTTGAAAGTTTGTTTCCAAGAAGCCAAAACTCTGATCCATAAGTGAAAGACCTACACAGCCCGTTTCCTCTGGTACTGGTGTTAAAGGAAACACGCGGATGCTTTGTGAAATGGACTCCTGTAATGCACCATCTATTACGCACCTAAATTGTATCCCTGAATTTGGATAGGAGTGATGTTGACAGCCATATCTATAAGTGGCTCTGACATGAATTAACAACAACCAGCTGCTATACGATGAAGCACATTTTACTTTCTTGCTAAGTTGATCAGTGAGAACACAAGAACTGAAGGAAGGAGACTAACTTCACACTGCCTGGCTCAAATGATTAGTGAACAGTAGAAGTGGGAGCATACTGACATGGCCAGGAAAATAATGAAATAGTAGTTTTGAACTGGAGACAGACACGGGACAATTGGGATGCTGGCTGTCAGCTAAAAAAAAAAAGGAAAAAAGAAAAAGAGAGTTTTGTGTGAATAGAGGTATAATCACTCATTGAACAATCTCATTCTGGGGTGTAAAGAAAATCAACAATGTTGACAAAATTCCCAGAAGGGTATTTTGTGCATTATTTTCATATACGTACAGTATTCTGTTCAAGACTGTACCATTTATTTAACTAAAGAGGCTTCTTTTGTTTTTACTTTTCATGAAGCTTTTTACTTTTTAATGAAGCTCTATCTTGTAAAGTAGGCCTTTAGTTTAGACAAGGATGAGTGGTGCCATTGACCCAGCTGATGCCACAAAGATAAGGAATGAGATAGATGATAGATTGAATTCCCAGGAGATTTTCTAATAAATATGTCAAGTTTGAATGAGTAGTGCCAAATTAATACGCAGTTTTGTTTTGATGATTATTTTCTCTGAAAAGAATTAACTAGCTGCCATATCCCATGATTTATAAAGGCTGCGAAATGGAACCCACGGAAATCTGAGTTGCTATTGTGGCCATAGGGATAATTGTTGCTTTTTATATGGAGGGGAGCCTCTATTATAAATACTCTGTCATTTCCCTTTCTAGTAAATCTGAAGCTTTATACTAGTCTCGAGGAAGATGAGTCCAATTTAGCAAAGGCTTTGGCTTCACACCCTGAAATCTGAACAAATCAATGTGTAGTAGAGAATATTAACCTGTCACATTGCAGAAAAGTGTTTTCCTAAAAAAAGAGTTTTTATCAGGAGTCTCTCTCCATCTGTGAAGTATAAGTCAAATTCAACTGAAAAATGGCACACTCAGAGGTGTGAACATTTCCTGTGAAATGTAGAAAAAAGGGCCAACTGGTGGCCATTAGGATGTCAGAACCCAGAGAGAGCTATTGTCCCTTTATCAGAGAACAAGGTGACTCTGAACAGATAAATCTATGCTGGGAACATTGGCAAATCTGGTGGGTGGCAGAGAGCGTTTATGGGAAAAAGAAGGTATTTTGAGCTCTGGTAAGTCTAAGCTCTGTAGCTTTGACAGAAGCGGCTGTGTTCTGATAAAGCAGTTTGTCCTGCAGAGTAGATAAAATGCTTGATAAAGAATGTGGAGAGTGTCGTATGAAAGATGGGAAGACTAAAAAAGATGGATTAGTATAGCTTCCATTGAAAAAAATTCATCTGTTTACCTCAACCACAGTGAGTTACACTGATTTCCTTCCTCCAGAATGAGAAATCATTATGTTATAATAACACATATTATAATATATAACATTATGTTATAATACACTATAACTATATGTTATAGTGTAACATATAAGGAAAAGAGGGAATCTGGGATGAAAGAGGAATATTTTTGGTCAATACTTCTAACACTTACCACACTGAAAATGCAGCGAACAAACAAGTAAACAATTAACGAGATTAAGGTTGGCAGTGCTCTCTAAAAAACAAGGGAACATTAGGTTAGGGAGACTTTTTAATTGTGCTCTATCTCCTTCAAAGCACATATATTTTTGATGGTGAGAGATACTGAATAGATCCAAGAACTTCTTCCACCTCCAGGTACTATTAGGCGGTGAATAAGCAAGAGACTTGTGTTCCTTCCTGACTAGTTCATTTACTTTCTATTGCCTAATTCTGCAAAGCGCAATCTATATTTTAACCTGTAATTGTATTACTGACTTCAATTGAAAAGTACATTTTCCTTCTCAGGACAACGCAGTGACTTAACAGCAAACTCGCACTTTCCCCAGAGGTCTGACATATCACACTGGTGAAAGTAACTATTTTCCGGTCCTGAATGGCTGCCATAAGTACTGACATCCTAGCCCCAAATTGATTAATTTCCCATTTGCAGTATCTATATCAGTCAGAAGCTATAGAAATTTTCCTAAGGAAGGTGAAAAAGATGTAAATGTTATTACAGAAGTGTTAGGGAGAGTGTAGCTAAGAGGTGGCCCATTGCTCAGTGTTTCCTTGCATTTTAGGGTGCTTTGGCAGAATGTCACACCAAGAAGCATCTTTAACTCCTATCTAGCTATGATCTTGTATGTGGAATATGCTACATATGTATTACTGTGAAGGTCAGACCTAAATAAGAAGCAAGTGAATTAGGTTTCAAAAAAAGCTTTGGATAAATGTATTAAATCAAAATACGACTTATGTGTTCCACATGGAGCTACCTGACAGAGTTATCAGGTAACGTACTGTACGTAGTGCAGAGTGCCTTTAAGGGACACACTGACAGGGTGAGGAAGATACATAGTGTCACTTGTTTTAGGAACTATAGAAATGCTCCTTCAACTCACAAGCAAGTGTGAATTTAGCATTAGATACATCTTTGACTGGCCCTTGTTTGCCTCAAGTGTGTTTGACTTGCATGCTACTTATGAATATTGTGTATACATCCCTGTGCTTTATAAGTTGTTATAAAACAAGCCATTTATTTTGTTGATCCCTATTTCAATAATATACATATATGTGCCTAGTAAGAAAGTAAATTCATAGATGCAAAATATAGTACAAGAACTTTAAGTTTCAGTAATTTAATTTCATTATGTAAGGATAGAAGCAAAAAGACTCATATCTAACAGTAATCATTAAAGTATCAGAATAGTAAATACAAAGAGATGGTTGGTCTACTACCTTAGAGTCTCAGTTAATTAGGAGTGATGGAAATTATCACTTGCAGTTGAAAATGTAGTGACAATATACTGATATTATCGAGCATCTTTCCACTTCCATGAGGTGAATTGCACCTCTCAAATTTGCCTTCTGGCATATCATAAAGTTTGATGTAAGAGTTTTACTTTTAGTCTTGTCCAGTCTTTTTGACAAACACAGAGTGAATGGCTATAGCATTCTTCTACTTTGATCACTGATACTTGCTTTACACAAATGAAAAGAAATATACAGAGAAGTAACACATAGTTTTCTTGGTAAATTTAAGGAAATGCTTGATTAAATGGGCCAAGCAATCTTTCTCTTATAGTTGGAAATGATACAACAACTTAGCCTATACATTTAAGCCCAGTATACAGCATCAAGCCTAGCTGGTTGAATTCTAATATAATAATAGGAATATTTTAGAAATGGCACATAAAAATCTGTGGACTGTGTAACTATTCTATCAAGACAATGAAAATCTTTTGAAATCTAGGGTGATAGAAGTATGATTCAATGGAAATTTATGGTCTAAAGGACTCTTGGTCAAAAATGGACAACTGAAATGGATCAGTAAATTCTATCAAGGTAAAGCAGACAAAGCGGATGTTTTGACTTTTCCAATATTTATCTGAATTAGCAAGTTAGTTTCCTTTCTTTTGCTGTCATTTTAGAAAATGACTTAGAAACAGTCATGTACCATGCAACATTAAATTACTGTCACAGATCAGTTGCACCATCTACTTGTCCTATAGGAAATGAAAATCAGTTGGAAAATATATAGACAAAAGGAAACAGCAGGAAAGGATTTCCACTGAAACGTTGTAGCATATTGTTAATATAAAACATTTCACATTTACGTTAGATGTAGGCTGGATATCTCTCTTGGATAGAAATACAGAATAACTTTTTATTTAAAGTTACATTTAGGGAAGTCTCATTGCTTTAGTATTTCATTTATAGATTCAACTTATTATCATAGAATCATAGAATCAGTAAGGATGGAAGGGACCTCCGGAGATCATCTAGTCCAACCTCCCCGCTCAGCAGGGTCACCTAGAGCATGTTAGACAGGGTTGCATTCAGGTGGGCCTTTAAAATCTCCAGAGAAGGAGACTCCACAACCTCTCTGGGCAACCTGTCCCAGTGCTCCGTCACTCTCACAGGGAAGAAATTCCCCCTCACGGTCAGGCAGAACTTCCTGTACTTCAGTTTCTGCCCATTGCCTCTTGTCCTGTCACACGGGACAACTGAAAAGAGTTTGTCCCCATCCCCTTGACACCCTCCCGTCAGGTACTTGTACACATTGATCAGATCCCCCCTCAGTCTTCTCTTCCCCAGGCTGAAGAGGCCCAGCTCTCACAGCCGTTCCTCACAGGGCAGGTGCTCCAGCCCTCTGATCATCTTTGTAGCCCTATGCTGGACTCTCTCCAGTAGCTCCATGTCTCTCTTGTGCTGGGGAGCCCAGAACTGGACATAGTACTCGAGATGAGGCCTCCCAAAGGCTGAGGAGAGAGGCAGGATCACCGCCCTCCATCTGCTGGCAACACTTTTTCTAATGTATCCCAGGAGACCATTGGCCTTCCTGGCCACAAGGGCACGTTGCTGGCTCATGGTCAACCTGTCATCCACCAGCACTCCCAGGTCCTTCTCTGCAGAGCTGCTCTCCAGAAGGTCAGCCCTCAGCTTGTACTGGTGCCTAGGGTTATTTTTCCCTACGTGCAGGACTCTGCACTTGCCCTTGTTGAACCTCATGAGGTTCCTCTCCGCCCAGCTCTCTGGCCTGTCCAGGTCTCTCTGAATGGCAGCACAGCCCTCAGGTGTGTCAGCCACTCCTCCCAGCTTGGTATCATCAGCAAACTTGTTGAGGAAGCACTCAGTCCCCTCATCCAGGTCATTGATGAAGAAGTTGAACAGGATGGGACCCGGTAATGAGCCCTGGGGGTCGCCACTAGCCACAGGCCTCCCACTAGGCTCCATGCCACTGATGACGACCCTCTGAGCTCTGCCTTTCAGCCAGTTCTCAATCCACCTTGCTGTGCACTCGTCTAACCCACACTTCCAGAGCTTATCTAGGACGATGTTATGGGAGACAGTGTCAAAAGCCTTGCTGAAGTCAAGGTACACAGAGTCCACTGCTCTCCCCTCTTATTATGTAAAATGCTAACTATTTTGTTCCATATATATATCTTCTCTTTCACATGAGTTTATGAATATTTTATACACATAAATGAACTCATTTGATGTTCAACCTTGACCGTTAAGTATTTATGAGGTGTCTTCACCTTCAATTCAGCTTTCAGAAGGAAAATAGTTTTCAGTTTTGTGCTTGAAATAGCAATGGAAAAAAACAGCATTTGAAAAATAAGGCATTAGTTACTTTTCCAAGAGACCAGCCGGAGTCAGATGACTGATAAATCTCTGAATACAATATTCTCTGTAGGAAATACTATATTTACTTTCATGGTAAAGTTCAAGTTTCAGTAAAGCTTCTTCTCCCCTCTCCCCCCAAAGAAAATGGCTGAACTGAAGCAAAATAGTTTTGTTTGATGAAGCTTCTTTTTTTGGATATTGGTAAACTCATACATATCACTGAATGAAATATCTTTCTCTCTCTCTGCTTTGGCATGCTGTTTAGGTAAGTTACACTGATGACCGGAAGCTCTGTCGTTAATTTTCCAGTGTACTCTTCTGTGCAGTGAATGCATTAGGCTACCAAGTTCTGCCCATACAAGACTAATTTTAACAGCATGTCACAAAGATCTTATATGTTTATAGAATAATTATAAGCAGTACTAAGTCACTAAAAGTCTGTTTCTATAATCCCCATGTTTACCTTAGCACAAATCACTTTTTTTTTTGCGAAGTACCTTCTTATAACTGGAAAATATTATACTTTATAACAGAGTCAGAAAATATAAACATCTTTATATTTCTATAAGAAGACTAGTCATTTCCATGTAAAAAATGAGATCTTCACTAACATGGAAATTCTACTGTCTGATAAAAAAGTATGTTGAAAATGTGTGTCATACAACATCCAAGATCAAATGATGGCTTATAAAAAGTGCATTGTACTGCGTTTAGTAGTGTAGGTGCTGGACAATTATCTGCAAGCAAATAGTGATTTGTGTCAAAAACAGCATTGTCATTATCAGCTGCATATGATGATGCATCAGAGTTCAATTCATTCATTATTCATTTCTGATACATTTGCTACATTTCAAATATTTCTATTTCGATTCAAATATTCAGTTTCAGTATTGTTTTGGAAATAATCAACAAGCCAAAGGGTTATTCCCTTCTTAAATCTATCATAATGAATAACTTGTGGAAGATTTTTAATATTTCCATCGAATGAAGCAGAGCCATCTTCAGAGAAAAATATTGCCTGTCATATCCTGACAATATAAAGGCTTTGCCCTGCCAAGATATGTCATTTTACTTGTAAGTAAATCTTGTAAAACCATACAATTTAATTTGTTGTCATAATGGAGCAGTTTATATGAATGACAATACCATAGAACAGATGCTTCTGCAGCAGCCACCATAGTTTTCTGCATTTTCATATTCAATATATGAATATCAGTTTATTTCATGTTGCCGTCGCAACAATACCCAGAGTTAGGGTGAGGTCAGGAGCCCGCAACACTGCCCGCCCCTGGGCCACACCACACTGACTCCCTAAGGAGGATGCGGCAAATAGCATTTATTGCATTATTACAATTCCTTATATACGCGCTCGCACTGTCTTTTCCTGTCTTAGCCCTGCCTCGTCATGACGTCACATCCCGTGATCTTCCGCAACGCCCCGTTTCACCTACCACAAGTCCCCCTCTCCATGCTACAATACAGTCGCTGTTTCTTGAATCATCATGAGACGTTGATACCCAGAGTGAGGACGCCGTAACTCATTAATTGTGCGCTGCAAGCTGCGTACACATGCGGCAAGGCCAGGGATGCCAATGCTGTAAGCGGGCTGCAGCCTTGTAATTCTCAAGCCAGGGTGAAAGCCCCAAAGCAAAGCTAAGCGTGCATAGCAACTCCCAATCCTTGTGAACTCGGCATCATTCTCTTTCCCGCGACGCTGTTCTCGTGATATCAGCTGGTCACAAGAACGTATTTCCTCCTCACGGAACCTGCAAAAGACACTTGAGAACTAAGGTGAGTATTACTGATGGACATCAAGACATATCCACCGCGCTGGTACCCAGCGTATTGCCTCTCCCTTGCGGATCGCTGCGTATCCTCTTCCTCCTGTTATAAAGGTCCAACCATCCTCCCAGACCCCTGACTCAGGATCTCGAACCCTGACTGGAGGGCCGTCTTCCACCGCTGCTTTGGCCCAATGTTTGTTGACCGGAGCATTTCGATTTTCCCCGTGCACAAAATGATTCAGGCCAAATAGTGCGCGAGCTAAAAGGTTGGCTTGGAGGGGTAAGGGGACACGTTTCCCACCTATGCCCAATCCGTCCCCCTCCCCAAGCGCCCGTAAGCGTTGCTTCAGAACTTGATGGGTACGTTCGACTATGGCCTGACCTTGGCTGTTATATGGAATTCCCTGTTTTAATTGGATGCCCCATTTGTTGGCCCACTCCCGAGTACTGTGAGCAACAAATGCGGCTCCACTGTCTGTTTTGATGACCTCAGGAAGTCCCAAGACAGCGAATGTTGTTTCCCAATGAGATTGTGCGGCCTTGGCGGTTGCCCTACGGTGACAGGTAGCCACAAGGTACGTGCTGGCCGTATCAATGGTGACGGCAAGCCACGCTTGCGGTTGGAAGGGCGCATACCAGGTAAAGTCAGTCTGCCAGATCTGGTTAGGCTCTAGACCTCGAGGGTTAACTCCCGCCCCCCACAAAGGGCTATGTTGACAGTATGGGCAGGTGGCTACCACTGCTCTGGCGTCCGAGATAGAAATGTTACACGATTTGGCTAGTCCACGTGCACCTATGTGAAAGTGGTCATGGAGTGCGCATGCGTCCTGAAGGGTGTACACCCGCGTCGCGGCTTGGTCTGCCACTGCGTTACCCCTTTGGTAGTATCCAGGGACATTGGAATGGCTCTTTACATGTAATATGGACACAGTACTTCCGCGATCCTGTAGATGGCTCTCAAGCATACAGGCAATATCCGTGCCCGCCCAGCCGGGCGTGGCCATGGAGGCCAGGAGCTTAAAGACAAACATAGAATCTGTGACAATGTTTACATGGCCCTCATACGGTAAGTCGAGAGCCAGGCACACGGCTTTAGCCTCCAAAAATTGTACTGATTGAGCGGTATCCTGGGCAGAAACAGACTGCCATTCATCCTGCCATTCGCCTTGCCATACTACTACCGCTCGGCCCGTCTGTGACGAGGCGTCTGTATCAGTTCCTGTCCTATCTCCCTCTCCCCCCGTTGTCCCCGTGTCTCTCCACGTTTGTCTAATCAAGCATCCCGGTAACCAGTCGTCGGCCGACACTACCGGACGCCTGTCGATGGGGGCCGATGGAAGCGAGGCGTCTGCCTCACTCTCAGGCTCTTCCCGGACAGGAGGCAATCCTCCGCCGCCCGGAGTGTAATGAGCGGCTCGCAACTCCTCGAAGGATAACCAGGAGGTGTAGGATCGCGCGTTTGCGGCGCTGCAGCCGACACGGGCTGCACCGGCAGAACTTGCGGCCCCAATGGGGACAAAGGGTTCTCATCGGCGTTGTCAGCCGCTTGCGTCACCGATTTGGATACCCCCGGCGAGTCCGAGGGGTCCCCCGTTTGGGTGCCCCGCGGCTGTGAGTCATACAGCAAGCCCCGTGCTGCCTGCCAAGTATCCTGCTCCTCCCGCGCTCGGCGAAGCAGGGTAAGCACGACACCCCAAGCCTTAAGGTCTTTTCCCGAGTGGCCGGACATAGTCCGCTCTGCTAACACCTCGGAGCACCGAGGCCAATTTGGTGGGATAAGAATGTCCGCAGGGCGCTGCACGGCACCCTCCGGGATTAGGCGTTCAACACACGCCGAAATTGCGCTCGACTTCACAGAAGTTCCCCATTCCTTCGCGCACGTTTGAATTACCTTAATCACCGCTTCCATCGTCTGGCGCCACCCCCGTCGCCCCGGCGACCACCCTCACCCTATCACGTCGGGGTCTCCACTTTGTTGCCGTCGCAACAATACCCAGAGTTAGGGTGAGGTCAGGAGCCCGCGACACCGCCCGCCCCTGGGCCACACCACACTGACTCCCTAGGGAGGATGCGGCAAATGGCGTTTATTGCGTCGTTACAATTCCTTATATACGCGCTCGCACTGTCTTTTCCTGTCTTAGCCCTGCCTCGTCATGACGTCACATCCCGTGATCTTCCGCAACGCCCCGTTTCGCCTACCACAATTTCATAGAATAATTAGAATTATTATGACCAGAGCCATTCCTGATAATCCTCATGAACAGGTGAAAAGCTCTTACTCATGAAGTTTATGGCAAATATTGCTCTTTACTGGTCTATATGAAATCATTTATTCATTAACTCAAGAAAACACAACAGCTATGCTTTGTAGAGTTGTATTTTGACTTTAAGGAATTTTACCATTGTAGTGATTATTGCAGTCTGCATGTGTAAGAGTGTAACTTGACTACTTAATACAAGACTATGCCTCATATTGGCATCAGAGCTACATCTGCAGCACATATATAAATAAACACTATGCCCTGTACAATCTGTAATAGTATACAATAACTGTACATATAAAATAATTTTTAGCCCTAGTTGCATTATAGGTATGGTAGAATTATTCTAAAAATAAATTTCGAAATTCACTTTTGCATTTCAAAATCAAAGATGTTCATATAAAAACTTTTCAAGGGGCATTTAGGACCCTTTACTGTTGGAGCTGTGGAATAAAGGGACTATTGGTAGTGGTCAGAAGACCACATCTCAAATGGCAAAGTGGACTGTGGAAAGATGTAGCTTTCACGAAAGATAGCTTATTTGGTAGTTAAGATGTTCCTCTGGAGAAGTGTAGAATCATAGTCCTGATCTTCGCCTAAGTCTGGTGAGGTCCTTCAGTGTTCAGGCAAATGCTTCAATGCAGGACCAGCAGATCTTTCCACTTCTCTGGGAAGAACTAAGCCAAAAAGGCAAATGCTTCAATGCAGGACCAGCAGATCTTTCCACTTCTCTGGGAAGAACTAAGCCAAAAAGGCACCTGTTTCTCTCTCCAGTGTCTTGCCACTATCACAGGTCCATACTATGTCCTTGTATACGCTGTGTATAAAAGTAAACATAATTTATCTTGGTCACATTCAATATCTGAAGGGATTGATTGCACGGACTCCTGATAGGTTCTGATCAGAAGACGTTTATCCATATCAGAAGGCAAAATATATATGTCGATACAGTAAGCACGAGTTGTGCACGCGACATACACAGCGCAGTGATTGGGTATACAGAGATAAGCACGTGCTCTAGCTACTAAAGCGATTGGTTATGTCCCTTGATACAATTTTCTCACAAGCAGACACCACGGTTATCTGCTTGGCTCATATTCTGCATTCTTGTTCTGTGTTTCTCACAGCACACCTGCCTCTAGTCTCAGTTGAAGGACGGGTCACCTAGTTCAGTGTCTAACAAACCCCACAAATATCTACATCTGAGCTCATCAATGGATGTCCCTTTATAGCCAAAGGAGAGAAGTAGATATTCTGAGGGCCAAATGAACCTGATCTAATTTGGACCTACAATAGGATGCAGTTTAGATGTGACTGTTCTCTTTTACCAGCTAGTTCAGAGATCGACGTTTACATTGAGATGTCGTTAGAACAGAAGTATCCCACATAACAAATTCAAATACTGAGACCTGTAATGTGGGATTCAATTGATTCTTTCTTACAAGATTAACTGAGAAGAGAATTGGGTTCCCTGTTTTATAACATTTAAAATTCAAGTTATCATTTATATTTTTTCTCCACTCCAGTCCAATGTTGCTATTAAGCTACTCTGCCTTTGAATTTTATAAAATAATGATTCAGGCATCAATGGTAATACTGAATAGACAACAGACAGTGGATTTAGAATAGACAGATAATTAAAAATGCAAAGCAAAAAAGCGGAAAAGTGGTACAAATTATCTGAATATGTTTATCTGGTTTATGAGAGTAGAACTCCTGATGAAAGGTACATGTTAAGGTGATAGTAAAGAAACTATCTTCTCTTTTGAGAGGTGAAACTGTTAACAACCCCCTTTATTGAAAATGTCATGACTGCCTTAGTCCAAGATTTTTGTGTTACCAGGAATTTTAGTGCTTTCACTTCACTGCCTAAGCGATTTTAAGATTGACCTTATACACCTTTCATCTCTCCAGCTCACATCTGATCATAGTTCCCTTTGCTATCTAAATATATGAGAAAGTAATTTTTTAAGAAGTAAGTCTGCTGCCAAAATAATGGAATTTTCTTACAGGCTTATTAATTCTGTATATTGACAGTTCTGCTCACAACAAATAGAGAATTAAGATCTAGACAAAATTTAACACTGTTGCTTTTAAAAGGGAGATGTTACTGAAGAATATAGCTGTATGGCTGTTTTTGTTTTTGTTTTTCTCACTCTACTAAGATGCTAAATCTGTAAAAATAAGCTTTGGGAAACTTGAGGTATTTTTGTTGCCTACTTCAGACTGCTCTGAAGCACAAGCCAAAATGTCCACTAGAAAATGTAAACTTTGCATGAGAATATTATTCCTCATAGATGTACACTTGTGCTTGAAATCATTGCAGGTATCTGACTGACAAGATGATGATATCCACTTTTTGATATTCAGAATGAAATTTTATAGCTATACGAATGCACACATTTTTATGTAGCATTTTAAATGATGTGATGTGATAAATTTTTAAAGAAATAAGACATTATAGTGCAGATAAAACAGAAATGGCTTGGTTCCTAGCATGATTTAGAAAAGACTATAAAAGAGGATCTCTTGAGACAATGTTAAGAGTTTGCAGTAGACAGTAAGGGTTGGATTTGGTTATAATATGGCATAATTACAGTGATAAATAGTACTAGAAATTGTATCTTCATGAAAGAATTTAACTTCCTACAGATAGAATATGTAATATCATTACTGAAACTGATGAAGCCTAATAATTTTGTATTGTAAAAGCTTTACGTATTGTAAAAAAAACTTTTTTAAAAGAGCAGTTTTCTCTACCAACCAATCAACAAAGGGCTTAAATCTTTCTCTCATGAGTAGTGAAGAGATAAGGAAAAGCTCTCAATAAAAATTAATCTTGGAGCATGTGATAACAGAGATTTCATTGCAGTTAAATGAAAGTCTAAAAGAAAAATACACTCTAAACTGTTGATTTTAAAAAGGTAGAATTTGAGATGCTAAGGAAAGCTATTAGAGAAACAAGTAGGACAGAATATCTCATGGTATTAATTTTAGAGAAACTTTAATTTGAGCTATTTATTTGCTATGAAAAAAGTAAGAAACATTTGTAAGGCATTCCTTTCAGCCTAGACAAATTCAATAATCATCTATATACAATAGTAGAAGGTAGTGGAGATCCACCACATACAAAACATTAAGTAAGTATAGAGCTTATAAAGAATAAGATAAAAGAAAGGATAGAATAACAGAAAATATAATGTGTCGATATATGAAAGTTTACAGAAATGACTAGACAACTATCAAAATTCAAGGAAGTTAAAATATATAATATACAAAAAAGTATATAAATGCAAAGAGAGCAGTATGAAGACAGAGTAGGATTTGGAGATAACTTAAGTAGGGGGCCCAAAATGAAATCTTTTTCTTAATTTTCAGTAAATTATAAAAATAGGGCCAAGGCAACTCCCTGGGAATGAGTATATAGAAAAGAAAATGGCTGTATATGAAGTGGAGGAAAAATATTTGGAACTTAAGAATAACTCTTCCTTCTTTGGATCTACAGGAACTGAGTTTGATCTCCTTCATATTAGCACGGAAAGAAAAGGGAAAGGGAAAGGGAAGGGGGAATGGAAAGAGAAAGGAATGGATCTTGTATGAATGAAACAGGGCTGAAGTGGAATTATTCCAAGCATATGAATGTAAGCAGGGAGGTGCCCAGGCGCAGCTTCACAAGGAAAACTCTCGTGCCTGGTCCTGGGAACTCAGCATGACCAAGTTCTTGAGGAGGAAAGGATTAGAGACCTTCTGGGCAGGCTAGACATCCACAGATCCATGGGCCCAGATGGGATGCACCCACGGGTACTGAGGGAGCTGGTGGATGTTGTTGCCAGGCCGCTCTCCATCATCTTTGAAAAGTCATGGAGAACTGGAGAGGTGCCTGAGGACTGGAAGAAAGCCAATGTCACTCCAGTCTTCAAAAAGAGCAAGAAAGAGGACTCAGGCAACTACAGGCCAGTCAGCCTCACCTCCATCCCTGGAAAGGAGATGGGACAACTCCTTCTGGATATCATCTCCAGGCATATGGAGAAAAAGAAGGTGATCAGGAGTAGCCAGCATGGATTCACCAAGGGGAAATCCTGCTTAAGCAATCTGATAGCCTTCTCTGATGGAGTGACTGGCTGGGTAGATGAGGGCAGAGCAGTGGACGTTGTGTACCTTGACTTCAGCAATTTCTTCACTGTGAGAGTGATGGAGCACCAGCACAGGTTGCCCAGAGAAGTTGTGGAGTCTCCTTCTCTGGAGATCTTCAAGTCCCACCTGGATGCAACCCTGTCTAACATGCTGTAGGTGACCCTGCTGAGCAGGGAGGCTGGACTAGATGATCTCCAGAGGTCCCTTCCAACCTTACTGATTCTGTGATTCTATGACTGGGTGCCTCTCCGAACTGCCTGTACACTAACAGTCTGCTGCCATTACAGGACTATAGTGTCATTGGAATCAGGGTGGGATAGTTGAGACAACTGGAGTGCTGCAGCAGCTGATACTGCCTCCGTAGGAAGAACAGGATGGGAAGGCACAGAGGGGGAGCAGCCCTTCACATGCCAGAGTAGTGGGAATGCATGGAGCTCTGTCCAGGGAAAGGTGATGGGCCAGCTGAGAGCTTGTGGGTGAGGATGAATGGGCTGACCAACATGGATGATGATGTTGTGGGTGTCTACTGCAGACTGCTTGATCAGGAGGAAATAGACAAGGCCTTCTACAGACAAGTCAAAGAAATCTGCAGGTTTGCAGGCCCTGGTCCTCATGGGGCACATGTACCATCCCAGTATCTACTAAAGATATAACACAGCAGGGCATAAGCAACTCAGGAATTTCTGGATTGGACTTCTAAAATAGGTGATCGAAGAACAAATAAGGGGAGGTGCTCTGTTGAATCTCATACTTACAAACAAGGCTGGACTGGTTGGGGATGTGAGGATGGCAGGCAGCTTTGGTTGCAGTGACCATCATGTTATGGGGTTGAGGATACTACAAAGAGGGAGTAGGGCAAAATGCAAGATCACAGCCCTGGACATCAGAAGAGCCATCTTTGGCCTGTTCAGGGACCAGCTTGGAAGAATCCCATGGGACAAATCTCTGGAGAGAAGAAGAGTCCAAAAGAGCTGGCTGACATTCAGAGATCTCTGAGTTCAAGACTGGTCCATCATGAGAAGCAAGAAACCAAGTATAGGTGGTAGGAGACCTACATGGATGAACAAGGAGCTCCTGACTAAAATCAAACATAAAAAGGAAGTCAACAAGAGGTAGAAGCAAGGGCAGGTTACCCAGGAAAAATATAGAGCTATTGTCTGAGTATGCAGGTATGGGAAGGGGAAGAAGAAGGGCAAGTGGATGGAGAAGAGGAAGGGGAAAAGGAAAGTAATGGGGAAGTTCTTTATGTTACACCAGGATAGGTGAGACTTTGCTGATTTCCCCTTTGAACCCATGAATTCCTGTATTATTATATTGGCCATCAGTAGTTTCTGCTGCACAGTTTGCTCATTGCAGTTCAGATGAGCCTATTGCTACTATTAGTTTCACAGGTCAGACTCAAAGCTCACACTACTGTTCAGTACGTTGTCAGCTTTCCCATCTTTTATGACAACCTATTTAAGAGCATATGCCTGTGGGACTGGAACAGCAGCTACTGCTTCTCAGTGTAATGCTCAATACTTCAAGCTGTACGTTCATTGCTCTTTTTATATTCCTTACTCTTTCCTTTTTCTCTCTTGACCCTACTGTGCCTCTCATTAGGATTTCCATTTAATGCCCTAGGAAAGGTTTATGCATTTATAAGGAGTAGATAATAGATGAATGCACTTCTGTGTTTGCCATCCTGGCTTCCCTTTAATGTAATTCATTATTCCGCAAATATACGGTACATAGTGCTGCCAAGTTAATTTGTATAATAATAATGAGCTATTAATTAACACCCAAGAACACATGTTTCTTCCAACAATTTGTGGTAATAAAGTAATTAATGAAATTCAGAATTTCATTCTACACAAGAAATCTGTCTCTGATATTTGGATTATTTCAACCATTTTCTTTACCAATAAGATTGATAAACCCTAAAATTAATCTGTTAAAAAGAAAAAATGCTTAAAACATATACATAAACACAACTTAACAGAATTCTCATGTGAAATAGTTTTTATCAAAATAACCATATTACTTATTCAAAAGTTGTGTCCAGCGATTAAAATGACATTTTTATGCAATTCCTTATACATTGAAAAAAATCAATTTTTTGTCATCTAAACAAAAAATACCATGTTCTGACTGTTTATAAAAGTATATTGGGATCTTTAAATTATATCCTGGATTGAAATCCCAGGATATAAGTTGCTATGGAAGTGTAATGCTTCATATCTATACACGTTGCTGCTGCCTGTAGAGCTAAGTGATACACTGGGAAAGCTGTGGGTCATGATGGTCGTGTGAATCAAAGGTAAATATAACACTTGCTATCTTCACTGATCATCTGAGCTGAACCTCACCTGTCTCAATGGCACCGCTTGCTTTTCTACCAGTGACAATCTGAATAGAGAGGAGTAAAGTGTGGTTTAAAGAGAATATGGTAATGTAATCTACTACTGCATAATCCACACAAATTTGTACAAAATTTGTGTCTAATTTGTAGATTTAGGGACTAATCTCCAAAAAAAAAGTGTTAGTTGTGCTTCTTTGTTAAAATGAACTAAACTTTTTATTTAAAAATAAGATTTTAATCACTCAGAAGATTTTTTCAGCATGTGAAACTCTAGGAAAAAGATAAGAAAATGTATAGATGAAAATCTTTACATTTTTTCCTTTGGGTATGTTAAAGCAGATTCTCATTACTGGAGTATATTTTCGCATACACAAAGTATTTACTAACTTTTCTTTAAATCAAATCTAGAATTGTGCTTTTAAGGTAATTATGATCCACTAGAGCATTTTCTCTCTGATTATTTATAGAAGTGATTATTTCTTTATAAAGATAATTATATGAAATACATGCCTTACAGAAGCTTGAGTGAAAATATGTAGAAAAGTATCAATATCAAACCTACCTCTCATAAATTGTAAATTCTTTTATCATTCTTCTTGCCTAAGATATTTTTCCCAAATACTTATATCCAAAAGCGTATCATATGATTTCTTGGACCAGAAAGGTTGAGAAAAAAAAAAAAGTGAATACTAGTTTACATTTAAGCTGGAGGTGCAATAAACATACAAACATGTTTATAAATGATTCACAATTTTAAAAAAGTATGAATGATATTTTTACTGAGAAGAATTCAGCTAGTTCCCTTAAATATCGTCAGTGTCTTCCACTGAAAATAGCGGGAGTACATCCAGAGTAGTGTTCTTCTCAATGATGACTATAAGAAAATATATTACACTATCAACACATACAACGTATCTCTAATTCATTCCAAAAGACATTTCTTTCTGATTCAGTGCTTTCCTTGCCTTGCGGGTAGATATATTTGTGAAGCCATTTCCTACAACCATTTCATAGGCAGAGATGACTGTAGAGTTGAAAAATTAAGACTTGACATATGGGCACACAAGAGTAGAGAGGACAATAGCAACATAAGGTCTCTAAAGTGGGTTTGTAGTGCGGGAAGTTTTTTTGTGGTTATCTTGATGTTGTGAATACACTGATTATTTTATTTCTAGGGTGTTATCCATTTAGAATATCTGAAAAAAAAAACATAAAACAAAAGCTCCAAGCAGCTTTTAGTTGAAAGAAGGGAGATATTGACAGCCAGCTGGCAAACCACAATAAACTAGTGTTTGAGAGTACGTCAGAGAGAGGACAGAGAGCAGACCCGTGGCTATTTTCTGTAAAATTGGTTGCTGCATAACTTGAACACAAAAAATTCTTGACACAAATATTGCTCAGACACATCACACCAAAAAATATGATGACCACTAAAGGGATTTGTAAAGTGGTGGCAGAGAAAACTTCCTGCATCTGCCTTCAACCACCCAAAGTCAATAAGCAGTGAAAACCATTGTTAATCCTCATCTTTTAACCACTGGATTAATCTCCTGTAGTATTTATTTAAAGACCCCATGTGAACCATGTTTGAATGATGACTTAGTATATTGTGATGTTTGATATGTTAATCCTGTATTTACTTTTAATTTAACTAATGAGAGTTGATTGTTATTAAAAAGAGGAAGTGTGTGGAGAGTATTACTCTTTGTTACCTTTTATATCTGCGTTTTTCAATGTTCTTTTCCTCTTGCGACCTTCCCTTTTTTTCTGTTTGAAATATCATGTATTGTGAACTGCTCTTCTGTGACGTGCCAATAGAGGGGAATCTGGGATTCTTTCGGATTCTGGGATTAGTCGCACTGAACTCGAAAGATCATCATTTGTCAAGTATGAGCATTTATTAGAGATAAGAGGTTACAACAAAGCTAGAAGCATAGTACAGCTAGAAATAAAAGAACTGAAAATACATATCCGTATCAGAGATCTGCAGTTAAATCATGGATGCATGATACAGTTACAGACCACTTCTCCAGTATTGTTTCTCCAGATTCTCAAGCAATGGGTGCATAGTACAGCAATCACTCTCGTCCTTTGTGGGTCACCCCACTGGAATAATTTTCCCCAGTTTCTCCTCATCAGCTGTTAACCTCACCGGCATCCCTGCTGATGAACAAGTCCTCAAGTCTGCAGAACAACTGACACTACGGTCTCATTTCTCCTTTGCTTGGACTTGTCAATCATGGTGTCATTGGAGGGAGTGCCCCTAGTCTACTGCAACCCCATAGCATGGTGGCTCTGACCGTGGTGTACCCAGGGTTCATTAATTCCTGGCGAGCACCCCAGAGCAACCTGTGGGCTGCACCATCCAGGGTCCCGTGCTTGCCTGTGTCGCATCTGTCATCTTTTTAATGAACTTTTGTGAACCTCCTAGGAGTACACAAGAAAGTACAGACCCCAGGTTGGACACCTCTGATCAGATTTTACTTCCTGTAAAACACGGTGGAGGTATTTCTTTTCATTAAAAAAAAAAAAAAAAAAAAAAGAAGAAGAAGAAGAAATCTAAAGTTTTAGGTAGTGTATTATTTCATGTCCTGTCACCTAAAGAATATTTTCTTCTGTTTCCAAAAACTAGTGTTCTCAATTGTACGCTTGATCTACAATGACTACTTTGGACAAATGTGGAGGCAAAGTAGAGCAAAATGTGAAATGGTGATGGTGATTTTTGAAGTCTGGAGTTTATTTAGAGAACTGCCACCATTTTCTGCTCAGTAATGAAAAAAAATATATATAAATATATATATTTACCCTCTTCTCGAACAAAGCTATCTATAAATGTACACTGGCAAACAATACAAATTAGTCTCAGATAAACTTAACTGATTTTTGGACACTAGTTTCTGTTTTTCCACCTGCAGTATTCTGAGTGCTTCATCATCTCTGCATAAATATCTTTTATTTTAAGTTGGATATAAAAATCTGAGCTAGTGTTTATAATCTTTCTTTATAGGTAGCCAAGAATGGCATTTCTAGAAAAATAGTTATCTTGCTTGTTTCTTTTCTTTATTTATAAAGATATACAGAGTAAGTAATTCAGATGTAGAGCTCAAACTTGACATTCCTAGAGTTAAGGGATCCTCCTCTGAGGTAATTTTCTGCTGGAAAAATCAGGAGTTCAGAAAGTTAAATGTTTCCGAAAAGTTCGAAAAATGAAGCTGGGCATTAATCAAACTAAATATGAATTGTTTATGCAAATAAAACATCATGATCTCTTAGTTTTTGTGTCTTTGACTTAATATGGGAGAATTATATTGACTAAATAACCAAATTAGTTAACACTTCCTCCCTGGGGGAAAAATTTCCCCTCAAAGTTTCCCACAAGTGATAATAGGATCTTTAACCAGAGGATTTCATAGTCAATTTTTTTAATGGAGCTACTCTTGCTTTTTTAAAAACAAGCACTCCAAAAGATTATAAACTTCTAAATTCAGATTTTAGCAAAATATGAAATGTTAAGCTAGAATAAAGCAAAATAAATCCAGAAAGCAAGGATAAAAGCAAAGGGGAAAATGAAGTTCCTTGTTAACACGCCTTAGTGTCTTCCCACATTGCACAAAGCCCACGCAGTCTCCTCGGGGTTTCCCATCACCTCCAAGGAGGGTCTTCGTGCTGGGTCACCTGCTGGTTTTCCGTTTCTTTAGTAAGAACCAAAGGAATTTCCAGTATTTTGCTGGAATCATTTTGCTCCTCAAGAGATGGCTTTTATAATGTTTGCTTTTGCTTCTGGAAAATTCAGAGATATAAACAAGTTGCTTCTCAGCATGTGATTATTTTACTTTTGTCCTGTTTGCCTGTTTGTTCCTGTCACCTCATTTCGTTTTCCTGCTCTGCTGTGCTGAGGAGAGAGGAGATAGAGGATAGAATGTGTGAGTGAAGGTAACTCCTCACATGAACCTAAAATATGCCATCATTCAAAAAGGAAAACAGCTGAGAAAGAATAAATCTTTTTTTAATGTGCTTGAGCTTGTATTAAAAAATACAGATGTACTGTATGCATATGAAATTTTTGATTAAAATGTCTCTCACCAGTCTGTCTCTTTTAATTAAATAAAACCTGCTTGGTATTAATCAAGGCATAAAGAATTTATGCCCCAAATCCAGATTAATTAAAAGCCCAGAAGCTTGAAGAACAGACTGTGTATAAATACTAAAATAAATCAATCCAAACATAATATTTATGGATATGGGTTGTGTATTCCTAAAATATAAATAATTCTGCAAAGTGATTTATGGTAGATTTGCTGTGGAAATACGTTGCTTATTAGGATGTATTTAAAC
The DNA here is from genome assembly GCF_028389875.1 of Rhea pennata. Classification (NCBI taxonomy): domain Eukaryota; kingdom Metazoa; phylum Chordata; class Aves; order Rheiformes; family Rheidae; genus Rhea; species Rhea pennata. Next base: position 12,938,727 of record NC_084664.1, read on the forward strand.
ATAAAGTTAAGCAAACAGTTTGATTTACAAATTTCTTTTTTTAAAACACTTAGTTTTTAATTATACCTCTATTTGTAACACTTTCTGATGGTTAATTTCATAACAAATCATGAAAAATTTACTCCTTACTCTTCCACATTAGTAAAGAAAGGCTGAAAAACACCTTCTGAAGTCCTGTAGATTTGAGAAAGCAATATGAAAACCTCAGTTTGTTTTTCCAGGCATAAAGGAGTGGAAGTGCCTTCAATATTAGGGTTTTGGAAGCAAAATCTTTTGATTTTTGACCTGGAATAGAAGTCCAAAATTTGGAAATGTTGTGAGAGCTCTGTGAATGAAGGGAGCTGATACTGTAGTCCAGAAGTACCATTTTATAACACACAGCAAACTGGTAATGAGAAAATAAATCAGGAAGGAGAGGAGGAAAGGTGTTCAAGGGCTTTCTTAGTCCTTGTCTGCAGTGGTAAATCTGTGCCTGGTATAAACTAGGCTTGTAAATATGAAAAGTTTGTCTTATCCCTGGGTTTACAAACCATTATGTTTGGACCTGGGTCTGAGCTTCAGTGTCTAGTTAAAAGTCAGAGCTGGAGAAAGTGGAGATTCAGAAACCACCAGAGATTCAAGTGACTGTTCAGCTTTGGGCTGTACAGTGACAAACAAATCAGGAACCCAGTTGCTTTCAAGGTTGGGGAGGAAGGTCACAGTGGATGTTCCAGTCTCATTCCAACTTTAACTACAGGAGTCTGAAGATCTCATGAATCACGAGGCTGCCGAGATTATGTTCACACATTTACTTAATCCACCAAGTAACAAGTTGACATTAAGCGCCGGTTTGCAAGGTGAATGGACTAGTGTCTCCACTGATACAAAAGATATCGAATGCTCTGCCCAGAGAGCTGACTGATGGCTGCAGTGGCTGCACAATAGTAATTTCTATGCAATTGCAAAATAATGCAAATTATTCTTCCAGTTGCCAGCATTTCTTATGGTAACAATAGCTGCCAGTTACCACAGCTGTGAAGACAATGCTTGTCATTGCGATAGCTGTCAAATACCAGATTTAACACCTGTTTGCTAATTTTGAAAGTGCACAGCACAGGCCACAAGATAATAGCTTTACTTGGGATGGGATAGGAGGGGAAGCCTTTGAGAGAGAAAGTTCTTATATAGTATGAATGCATACATTTTTCTGCAGATGCCACATCTCTTTTCTACTGCCCATTACTTCCCTGTGTCTCTGGCAGGGCATGTTGATAAAGTGATATTTCATTCCAGCCAAATAGGCTTTTTCTTCAAAGAATTTTGTGTGAGGAGATATAAAACCTGACCCAGGCTTTTTCAGGTTGTTTGCGGTTCAGGTAACCCACCTGAAAGTCCTAATTTTTGACATCTGCACATAACAGCTGGTAATGAGTATTTGGATGCCAAAAGTCTCTAGTTTTTAATCTCTTGCATTAGACTTGTTAATAAGGATAGATGGAAAGCAGGTGTGGTAGTGGTTGAGGGGGTTATTGGAAGATATAATTGCTCCACTATTGTTTTAAGCTTTTTTTCTTCTTCTTCCTGCACAGTTTGTCCTTATTGCAGCTGTTAACTGCAGCTAAGCTGGGAATGTACAGCTTTTACATTTTCTTCACTATTTACAAATCTAAATGAATACACAGAAAAACTGCAGAATTAGATTTTTTTTTTTTTAATAAAAAATCCAAGCATTCAAAGTGAAGCATTTCCGCTGAAGAATGTTAACACATACTGTTTAACTCCTTCAGAGCTGTGATCTACTGGTAACTGGGAGCCCAGGTTGCTTGGGTTCTGTTTCTGGCTCTGATATCTACTTGCTTCCGATGACACAGACAAGTTGTTTATGGTCTGTCTATACTGCACACTGCAGCAGAGTACTGAAGTCCCCAGAGACAGCCAGGTGCCAGAAGTCACATTGGCATGGAGTGCTGCACAGGCTAATTTACCCTGCAGAGAGTGATCAACCATGCATGGTCTTCATCAACCCATTTTAAAATAGTGTTTGGTCATCTGATGAGGACAGGCTAACAATACTGTGTTTGTTAATGCTAGCACCGGAGAGTAGCCACAATATAAATCTATATTCAGATCATTTTATTTGTTTTGACATCTCATACTTTCATGAAACTCATTTATAATCAATTCACTAATCTGGGTTTGGTTATTTGTACATAGATTAGAACCTCCTTTGCTGTACAAAATATGAACAGAACTTTTAAATAGACAAACATAATTATGACAAAGCTTTATACAATAATAGGTACTCAAACAGAAATAGTTATTCTTTTGGGAGAACTAACAAAATATTTTGTTATTTTCTGTATAGATTTGGGACATCATAAGAGCAAATAAATAAACAGTTCACATTACAAAAAGGAAGTATTTCCTGCCTGTGAAATAAAAAGGAACAATTAGACTAAATAGTGCATGTATGTTAGTTTGAAATATCAAGCTAAGTATTGGAATACTATAATATCAAATAACATTAGAAAGATTAACGAACGATGTGCCTTCAAAGCTGTTTCTCATTTCCTTGTATATGTATGTTATAGCAAGTACATTAAGAATCATTTAACCAACATATTTAGGATAAAAATTCTTACATACATTGAAAGATGTGACAGGGCATCATTTGACTAAAGACCATTTTAGTCAAGTATTCTGCAATACGATTTAGGAAAAGTTTGAACAGAATGAAGAAACAAGTAACTTTCCACTTTCCGGATTTCTAATAGCTGTAACTCAGGAGGCTCATGGTGCTGCCTTTATATTTAATAAATCTGTGATTTCTGTGATTTCTGTGAAATCTCAGTGGATTTTCCTGTTGTGGACTTGTGCCATCACTTTTTAAAACCCTTAACATCCTTAATGACTTGCAACAAGGAATTTCATAGTTTAGCTAAAAGTTATGTGAACAGTCACCTTCTTTAGTTTATCCTCAACTTGTCATCTACTAGTTCCATTTGATGTATCCTCTCTACTGCACTGAGATAGGAAGTATTATTATTTCTTATTTACTCTCTCCATAACATTTTGATCTTATAAAACAGCTTCTTCAACTTGAAGAACCTTAGTCTGCCTAGACATTGCTTATACAGAAACCTCCTCTAACCTCACATCATTCTTGCTTTCTTTTTCTGAACCATTTCTAATTCTCAGATTCCTGAGATGGAGAAATCAGAAATGCATGCAGAATTCATGCATCTTGTATAAGATCATGTAGTTTACCTCATTTAGAAGTAAAATTAGTATGGTTAGAGAGCAGAAAAAAGTCAGTACAGTTAGAGAGCAGCTTTTCTAAGCCCATATTTCTGCCCTTTATTCCTTAGTTGGTATTAACAGAGAGAAAAACAGCTTCTAAAAGCTTGACTTTAATATTAATCATTCATTATATGTTTATCTTGTTTTAACTGTTATTTTTTTCATGTACTATTTAGAAACAGATGTCTATTTTGCCTGTCCTTATTTCCATCCTCTGAATGGTTAAATAAAACAGACATATTCACAGAATCACAGAATAATGAGATTGGAAGGGACTTCTGGAGATCATCTGGTCTAACCCTCCCACTCAAGTCATGTCACTTAAAGCAGGTAGCCCAGGACAGTGTTCATTTGAGTTTTAAATATTTCCAAGGATGGAAACTGCATAACATCTCCCTCTAGCATGTTCCAATATTCTACTACCCTTACAGTGAAGAAGTGTTTTACGTTCAAGCAGAGTTTTCTGTTTCTGTTTGTGCCCACTGCTTCTTGCCTTATCACTGGGAACCTCTGAGAAGAGTTTGGCCCTGTCTACTTTGCACCTTCCTGTCAGGTATCCGTACACATTAATAAGATCCCCCCTAAAGTCTTTTCTTCTGCAGGCTGAACAGTCCCAACTCTCCCAGCCTCTCCTCGTATGAGAGAGTCTTTCTTGTACTGAGGAGCCAAGAATTTGTCTTAACACTCCAGACATGTCCAATCTGTACTGAGTAGAGGGGAAGGATCACCTCCATCAACCTGCTGGCAACACTCTGTGTAATACAGCCTAGGATGTTGTTGCCCTTCTCTTCCTTGAGGGCACAAAGATCCTTCTCTACAAAGTTGCTTCTCAGCTGTCAATCCCAAGCCTATACTGGTGAATGAAGTTATTCCCCCCAAGTACAAGGCTTTGCACTTCACATTCATGAACTTCATAATGTTCCTGTCAAACAATTTTTCCACTCTTGACATCCCTCTGAATAGCAGCCACTCCACCCAGTTTTATATACCTGCAAACCTGCAAATGTTGAGGGTGCATTTGGTCCCATCATCCAGGTCATTTATGAAGAAGTTAAACAGTATCAGACCTATAGCCCCCCACAGTGTTATAGTTTAGCACTTTAATTTTAGCACTGTCCACAGGGAACTACAGTAGTGCTGGTCTTGTCTTTTATTGCAAAACAAAGTTCACTAGATTTCATAGGATAAAAGTATGAGGGGTTTGTGGAGAAAAGAGGAATGTTTTCATGATATTAAAGCTTTGGGATGCTACCAATCTACTCCTCACATTCAGACATGGAAATCCAGGGGTTCATCTTCTTCATCTAATTCTACTCAAAACAGTCTTTCATCTGTGAATTTGCTGCTTGAGGCATGTTGGAAACCTACATACGATTTCTTGGGAAGCACTGTTTTCAGTGTTCTTAGAACACAGACAACATCACATTCTCTGTTTTACTTACTGGTGCATAGACATGTCTGCTCCAGCACTTGGACTGGAGAAGGTCTGACCATGAATAATATCAGCAGTTCTCATGACTTCTCTTCGGAACGTGGAGACTGTCCATGATCATACTGATGTTTTTGTTTTAATCATAATATCTGTTTGCTCTGCCACTGGGATCAGATTGACCTTTCCCCTGCCTTGCCCTGTTTTGCCTTGCCTTGCCTTGCCTTGCCTTCCCTTCTCTTTCCTGCCTGCTGCTTTATTACTCTTCAGTACATTAATAGCTGCTCTGAATCTCTCCAGATCACTTCCTCAGAATTAAGATTTAGTCCTTCCCTCACATGCCCACATGATGTGATTTTTTAGAAGTTAAATTTCATATCAGATGCAGGCCTGATTAATGTAATACAAAATGATCCTTTTTATCTTTGGCATACTAACCAAATTATTTCACTTAAACCTATACATTCCCATTGATTTTGAAAGGTGGACATGAGCAGGATTTAGTTCAATACTTAGAGGGGCTGATTTGGGAATACCATGTATGCTGAAATGTGCAATAAGAGTGACAGGGCTTAGATAACGCTTCAAATACTGTCTCCTTGTCAGAAATGTAGTGATCTCGTCATTGTCTCTCTCAGAATTACTCTTAACAAGGCTATTACTACTACAGGCAACATTAGCTGTTTCCATTTATGCTTTTGGAATATCCCACTGCCAAATTATGAATCGTCCTTGTGTAAATACACTCTGGGATAAAGGCAACAAGTTTTTCATTGTGAAATTAATGCCAATAATTTGTTTTTTCATTATCTCTTTTTATATCTAGTTTTATAATGGGAGAATATCAATCTAATGTGCAGGACAGAAAAACTAGAAAAATAATAGCAATCATATTTTTAATAGTCTTCTGAGTTAATATTTTTCCTAGAAAACAAGTTTTATCATTATTTTATTTTCTCTTTACTCTTTTCGTTTTTTGCACTGTTATCAGTATAAAGAATAAGTAAAGAATATTATTCCCTATCCATTAACAAAATCAAAATTATCAAAAAATCTTTTTTTAATTAAACTTACTTCTTCAATACTCATTTGGTCATATCCTCCTTCATTATATCTAAAGCTTTTTAATCTATTTATATTTTTACGTCTCATTTGTCATTAAATTATCACTATCCTATATACATGACAACATTATTTAACTAGCAATCCAGCAACTTAATTTGAGTTTGTTATGTGGGAATTCAAAGATGTAACACCCTGAAGTTATCACAGTCCTCTGAACATGTTCATCACATAGATGGGAGCAAACAATGAGTCTTCAAAAGAAGTGAATTTGCTTGGCAGTTTATTTTTTAGATACTTAATCTCCTTTACATTTCTGCTGTCTAGAAAACTGTATCTCCCCACCCACTCTAGAACATAGGGCCAAAAGTGTGGGACCATTCTGATTATAAGTATTTACAAGAACTTTAAACCATCTGTGGTCTGATTTTCAGAGGTTTAGGGAACCAGAAGCTTCAATAGTGACTGGTCTTTCAAATCAAGGATACATGAGAAGAAAAACAGTGTGTCCCATGAAAATGATAGGAGAAATTTTAGATAGAATACCCTAGTTTAAACACTATAATTTCTCAGCTTTACCTTGTGGAAATTATAGGCTATATGGCCCCAAATTAGGGCAGAAAACTGTAAAATATAGAATTCAATGAGAAGCATGCAAAAGATATGCCCAGTGACAGAATTAGAGCTGTGGAGCCAAGTGAATATCTTTGCAATATTTATTTCAAAACTTTGGGAAAGTGCCCCACCAGACTGGTCGTATTTATCTTTGCAGTCTTGTCCTAAGCTAATAACGTTCATCCATTGAGCCCCAAGGACTGTTGTCATCACGTCCTCGCTGCTTCCCATTGCTATCTACCCATCTACTGACTATTTCTGAGCTCTTCCTAGAAATGGGAAGCTACTGTCAGCTCTGATGTTCAAATCGTCAGGGACAGCACAGAGCCTAAACTACAAGCTTGGCCATCCAGAACTGTGGATATGTGTTCGCATCGTGCTCCCTGAGTGCCCAGTTGCAGGGGAGTGCAGTGCAGGCACCAGAGGCTGTCATGGGCAGTGACACCGCAGGGTCCAATTAGACTTACCAACTTAACCTCCACGTTACGGAAAAAGTGCTTATAATGTTCCTAGACTGGGGCTACGCCTGGAATTAGCATAGCAAGGCTCATGCTGAGTTGTGTATGAGCCTGTGGGAGAAAAAAGGGAAATGTAACCTGATAGTTAAGAGCTGTCTGTGGAAGTAGTGTTACGCTAGATACATTCAGCTACCTTTAAGCAAAATGTTTTATGGAATGCAAAATTTATTCTTCAGAAATCATTTCAACTGCTCCTCACCTTCAGTGTAGGCTCCTGATTGTCCCTGAAAAAAAAGGGTGAGAGATTGGATATTTTGGTACCTTAGTTAAAGATATTTTACGGTACAATCAAAATGTTGCTATTTAAAGGCGTTACTAATCAGCGCTCCAGAACGTGCCTCTTTAACTCTGTACTTGTCTGATATTCCAGAAATGGTTCCTTCAGCATAATATGTGGAATTCCAATGAGTTTATACTTCCTGATTAATGTGATATTTTGTCAAGCTGTTGACTCTGTAACATTAACTTTTTAACCTTAATTGGAAAAAGTATTTCTGTGTAGCAAGGATAATCAAAGGCAAAATCAATCTTGCCTCTTATGAAGAGAATTATTCACTGTGCATTTGATATTTTGCATTATTTAGAGGATACTTGTTTTTCCACAACTAATTGATTCAATAAATGGTCTTTTAGAAGCCTGAAAAAGATGTAGAACTTGAAAGCATGGATTTAAATGGTGCACATCTAAATTGTTATGGGTGGATTCAGAACATTCATTCTGTATAACTATTTACTTGCATTACTTCCCTTCAAGAAAAGTAATTTGTTTAAATAGATGACATGACATATGTATTACAGTGCCACTGATTAAAGCAAGTGATTTGATGTGAAACAATAAATAGAAGGGTCTGGGTAAAATTGTGGTTATATATATATATATATATGTATACGTATATATATGTGTGTGTATATATACATATATACACATATATTACTACAATGGGAGTCACAACAGCCTACATGAGGGACAGGAAATCTCTTAAACCCATTGTTGCAGATGGATGCTTTAGCTGAGTGTTTGAGGACATACAGGGAAGCTCGGAAAGTCCTACTGCTTGCTCATTTATGGTCTTTATTTAAACCAATACCTTAACTCTGAGCCTAATATATCAGGAGAGTCTGGCCTTTTGTGGAACATCCTATGAATAGTATTTATCTTAAAATCCACATTTCCAAATTATTTTATTTTTCAGTATGAAAGTTATTTTGAATTAAGCTACCTCTAATTTTGTAATGAAATGACAAAATGTAAACATATAGTATTTTTTAATGAATTTTGCCTCAAAAAATTTAGAAACTGGTCACTGTTTACAAATTTGTGTCTCTCATTGCAAAAAAGAAAAAAAATATCTTTTTGAGAAAACTACAGCTAGTTCTAGTGCATAATGCTTTCTCTTAAAATGATGCTTTTTTTTACTAATGGAATTCATATAAAACATGCTTATATAAAAAACTATTCAGTATTTTTGATTATTATTTTTTAAAATTAATTTCATTGATGAAATTATTGGACTGATGCCAATATTAATTTTAAAATGTATATGTTCCCTTGTGCCAGCATTATGACGCAGTTGGTGACATACTCTACATAAACATACTGTATTATCTTACCTCTTAGCCTTTATTTGTCACTTCCTAATTGCAAATTGATGAAGAAACAGAGTAAAGTGACTATTTCTATTTGACGAGACATGAGTGATGGATAGAAGTGACAGGAAAAATGAGGATGTTTGTTGCATGGCAGTTGGCTTTTGTTTTAGAGGGTTGCATTGTTGCTTGAGGGAACTTGTAACAGAACATAAGCTTTTCTATTACACTGACTATTATCTGCATAATTTTTAGAGTCTGGCTGTATGTTAGCTTTTGCCTACTAAGCAGATCAGGAACCATTTCTTTACAAAATGCTTTGCTTTGCCTGAGTCTGAGACATGCAACTAGAAGTGGATGGAGCTGTACTGTACTTAGAAATGGTCCTGATGGAAAGCACCAAATTTTCTTGTGTTACAATCATTTTAATGATTTTTTATAAATCAAATATCTTCCGTATTTCTTAATGATTTTTAATTTAATTTTCCACTCATTTTTTAATTCAGCTAAGCAGATGTTGAAAAAAATGAATTTTCAAAATGTTGATGGAAACTAAATTTGAACAATTTGAGAAGGTCATAAAATTATTTACTAAATCTATTTATGTGGAAAAGTGCTATGTCTTTCACTAGTCAATAAATTAGTAACCCATTACTTTGACTTGTCAAGGGATTCACAAACTGCTGTCCTAAGGTCTAGATCTGTTGGAAGCTCTTTGTAGGAAATTATGCATATGAACAAGACCATCCACTAACAAAACTGGGGACACTGTAGTTCATAAATGGAATTTAAGGTAAAACACAGCTGCTTTCATAGGAACTTGCTAGAGGAACCCGTAGGCAGACTGACTGAAAGGTCTTATGCAGATACCCAGCCATGCGTTCAGATACTGAAGGAATATTTCTCATGTTCCTTTTCAATTGATGAAAGTCTGCCAGAGTTAAGCCCAATCTTCATTTCTGCAGCTTTACTGTTTTCTCTGTTTTGCTGTTCAAAGTACATGATCTGAAATCTTCATGTTTGAACTTGAAGTTAAAATGTTAATCTTTATGCTGAGAGCAAGGGAAGGTATTCTAGACAATAAGCGCCCACAACTTTGCACAAGTTGGCTGGTGCACCTTAGTTTAGTTTAGTTGTGAGAAAACTATCAGTTTCTCTTATTTCTTTTGGAGTCACAAACAAACAGAGGAATGAATTCCAAGATAAGCCACTAGTGTTCATGTACATTATTGTGCTGAAAGACATTGATTATTGACTATAGCTATGGGATAAAACTAGTGGATATTCTCTGTTTTACGCTGTTATTTGTGATTGCCTTTACTTCAGCGAAACCAGTACAAGTATGCACCTGTACCTTAGCTCCTTTTATACAAAGTTTAGCATCTTTATCTAACCTGAAAGAAAACAGCTTAAAATTAGGTGGCTTGATTTGGACTTAGAGTGCTCAAGGCTGGGGCACACATTTCCTTCTGCTGATCCTGCTGTGTAGGCAAGAGGGGATGAATGAGACAAATAACTAGTAGCTAGTAAATAGCTGAATTCTTGAATTTTTGCATTAGAGCTTGTCTTTCAGCAATCTCATACTCTTCAGTCACAATGTGGGCGCTGTTTGCTCCCACTGACAGCCTTGTGCCAGCCTTGGTCACAAGCTAAAGAGCACGCAGAAGCTTGTGTGAGCACAATCTATAAAGTAAATTTTATATTGTGTGTCTTTATTATTTTTGAAATTTATTTCATTAATGAAACTAGTAATCTAATACTAATTTTAAAATGTAGAAGAGCAATAAGAATGATCAGAGGCTTGAGAATTCTCCCAGAAGAAGAGAGACCAGAAAGAATGGAACTGTTTACTTTAAAAAGAAAACTGATATTTAAATACAGACATTTAATGACTGGTACGTAAAACATAGCTGAGAAAAATCTGTTTCTCTTTCTCATAAAAAAAGAAAAAAATTATGAAATTTGAAAATGAATATCAAAAACAATATAGATACTTTTTATTCCATAGTAAACTGTGGTGATTACTTCAATGAAATTACAATGCATGCATCTTAAGAAGACTTAAAAAATACTTGAGTATTTACATGAATATTAACATTTATATTTACAAAAGGGGTGATATGTTTTCTCTTAACAGGGAAAGGGGATATAGCTACTGCTAAAGAGTTCTGACAGAATATTCTGCAGCAGTGCACTGGGCTCTGCCAAGGGCCGGATATTTCATCCTATGTTTTGGAAATCTCTTTAGGAGATTGTCTTCCTTCTCCCTCCCTTCTCTGTGGAAGTATTACCTTGGTTTGCTGTTATTAAGTCTGTCAGGGTCTTTTATTGTAATATCAAACTGATACATCAGACGCTATAGCAGTGTTGATTTTATGGCTACAACCTATACTTCATTTATTAATCATCTAAATAGCCCTAGAATGAGTTTAATAATCACTCAGATAAGTGAATTAGTAATTGTTTAGTTCAGATATTTTCTATGGGAATTCTGCAAATTAATAAGAAATTTTAAAGATGAACTAAAATGCTTATTAAAGAAAAAAATCACAAAAGCATGGGTCAAGAACTTTCAGGCTACATGGAAAGACTGAACATTATAGACTTGCTATTTTTAATGCCTGCAAAACTTTGTCTTTTTAAAATTGTGCTACTGATGTGAACTGTACTGAATTGCAGTCCAAACTCTGATTTAGCTCAGTGGGTTCCTTATTCTAGTTATAATGACATTTTGCATTTCCACTATGTATTCTATTAAGACAATACTTCGTAACATAATATTTTAATTAGACAAAATTAATTCTCACTGGTACAGTTCTGCACCAACTGGAGTTCAAGTGGTGTCTTAACTATAAGCCAGGTAAGATGAGAAGCTGAAATTTTCAATTTTTTCTTTTTCAATGGTCTTACAAGGAGACAGCTAAGAACCAGCTACTTGGGAAATCAACTCCAGAAAACTTATCTACATGAAACTCAAGGAAAGTAACATCACAAATTAGAATGTACTGTATCCTTAGATAGATGTTGCCATTCAGATGAAGTAAAATCAAAAAGAGGTCTAGGAACAAAAAATATTTTTTGTGCAGATCACAGCATTGGCTAACTTAGTTTAATTTTTCATGTAGACAAACTCATTAAGTATGTAAGGCAAAACATTTAAATCCTTAAAAGCAATACAAATTACCTACATATATTCCAGACTGTATTCTTATAAATTCATACTACTGTAGTAATGATTTCATACTCTTAATAGACTTGACTGATGTTTTATAATTTCCAGATATTTTTGTACCAAAAATACACTTATAAAAGAGGATATAATTGTATGTTTGAAATGTTAATTTACACTTCAAAAATACTATTAAAAAATTTTTGAACCATAAGATTTCCAGGTGAAAAAGACACTTACTGTAAGACAAAGAACACTATACTACATCTGATCTTTTATTTTTTTAGACCAATTTTTGTTACTTAACCAAATATTTTTACTTCTTGGTTTTATCACAGCTGAAGCAATTATTTTCAAAATAGAAGCTCTTATAATCCACTCTATTTTTTAATTAATTGTTATGCCATTCGGTCTTTGTACTCTCGAAATTTTCTCTGAGAGAATTCTGTCACCTCCGTCTCTGAGGAGAGCCCACTGACGTTATGACTCTGACGCAAAAGGAATAGGCCCGCAGGAAGGAACAGGGACAGATGCTCTTCTCTCAGGATGGACTAGGTTTCATGTAATGGCACTTTTTGAATTATAGGACCTTGTGTCTCTGCCTCCTTGGCGCCTGGTGTATGGCCTCATCTCACTTACGTTGAACGGAGATCAACGGGAAACTAAGCGGGTGACTTAAACATCTACACCTGTCTCCAAGTGGAGATCCTTATGTCCTTCACACTTCTGCTGTCATGCATTCGTTGCTACTGCCGTTTCTCTATACTCCTCTTCTCTATTGTCTTTTGGGGAGAATGCCACAGTAACAGCAAAAAATATAGGAACATTTGCTAAAAATACAGTAGATATTTTCTGTGTAATGGACTTCTGGATGGCCTCTACGTGCTTGCTGTGGGTGATATACTCTTCTACTGTTTCGCTAACTTTCTGCAAAGGATCTGTACGTGGAGTGATAAATAGCATTCTGTACGCAGAGTGATAAATAGCATTATGTAAATTAAACTCTACATACTTGACTCCTATAAAATATGTTTTTCCCACAAGAGTACTTTTGAAAGAAAAGAAAAAAGAAAAAGCAAAGCTCAGGGGATAATACCATGCATTTCAGCCAATGATATGTGTGTATACGTTTCTATTGATCCTTAATGCAAAGGGCTCATCTTAACCTCCCGTTATAGACCCTCCCGGATTCTGTCTGCTCTGCGAAGTGTGGCTGGGGACTGCCCTGTGCCAGAGCTCAGCCAAAACTGCGTGTGGGGAGGGGTGAGCAGAGTCCGCGAGAGCCAGCCCTACCAGCCGAGGAGGATCAAACCATCTCAGGTGATCAAGGACTCAAATTGCTGCTATTGCCAATAGCTAGTGCCAATATAGACCCTAGTTAATTAAGCACATACCTAACTTTAAGCATTGTTTTCAACTGGATTTAATCATGTTTTCTGCTTGTATATATTCATTAGTTTGAATGCTGGTAAGAATGAATACACATACATTTGAGAAGGATAAGAAACAGAGCCTTAATATATTAATTTCCCAAAGTTTGTATGCTTTGGGTGTTTTGAGAAGCATTAAATTTTATATTAATGTGCGGATATCAAACGATGCTAAAATGAGCCTTGTTAAATTTGCTTTACGTACTTAACTGCTGCAGATCACCTACCTGCTTCATAATATAGTCACACACCCTACTACCTGAATCCTTAGAGATATTTATATGTCGAAGCCTTATGCTTCCCCTGAATGACTTCCTCAGGATCAGATTGGAAGACTCCCATAGTGTCTGGAGAATATGGAAAGTCTGTTCTCATACTTTGATGACAGGTATGTTCTTTCTCTGTTAGTTAAATGGTAAATGCCACATTGGTGGTAATGGCTCTAGATACATCCTTCTTCAACTCAGATGTATTACATAGGCTTTTCCAGTTGCTGCTAAAGTAATCCCTTTCTTTTCAATCCCTCGTTGAGTTCAAAGCTCGTCTAATTGCAAATGACCTTGAAAGATGGTCCCCAGACTCTGAAGGGGCAAATTAATATGCAGCTTTCATGGCTTTTTCACCTGTCTTCAATTGTACTCTGAATTCAAATGTTTCAATTATTTATTTTGTATCTTTTATTATTCTGAAAAAGAATGATAGGCTTTCAGTATTTTGAAAAGTTACAAATGAATATATAAAAAACCCCTTTTATTTTAAGAGCAGGAGAATCAGTTGGTAAAGGATGGGAAAATTTCATTAAGTGTATTTTAATTAAAATATTAATGAAAATATTCTTTTTTTCCCTCTCCCCTCTTTTTAAGCTCACTTAAGAGGTACTTCTTACCTCTTACTTCTTTATTCATTTTTTCCATCTGAATTATTATAGACTAAAAGTGTCAATTATGGAGACCTAAAAATAACCATTATTAAGACCTATATTAGTTGCTTATGACAATTAAACCTTTTTTTTTTTCCTGAATAGTTCATTGCTAGATGTGTGCTTCAGGTTTCATCTGAAAATTCTATTTTATTTTTAGTAAAAAAAACAAAAACAAAAACAAAACAAAAAAAAAACAGTCACTTCTGAGAGTGGGCGGCAGAAATGCTAGGTGGTTTGCCAGTTAACGTGTGTAGAACCATTTGTCTGAGAAACACTATCGTCACAGAACAGGGCACAGGAAATGACTATGGCATTTTTTTAATAAAAAATGTCTATTTGGTATTAGTTTAATAAAATAGCTGTTTTCAAATACTCGATACAGAAAGGTATATTTTCTGGTCATTTTATGTGTGCTGCAGGTATTCTACCTCTGAGATGCTACAGTGAGTGCAGGCCCTCCACAGGGAGCTGCGGAGTACCAGGGCTGTGGAGTCTCCTGATTAGTTATCCTGCTTATTGGGAACACCTCAGTCATTTCTTGTCACTTCTCTCCTGCCAGTCTGAAGAATAACATGGTAGAAATGTGCAGAACTTCATGTATTTGCCTTTGTCACTTACGCTATGGTTGGATATAGCAGTAGTGATTCCACTATTAATTCCAAAGCTTCATATTCATTGTGGTTCTAGACTTGTACTATTTAGGGCTGCAATTCCCAACCTGGCAATAGGTTTGTTTCAACATTCTTGGTAATCTGGATACCCCTGTCCTACCTGCATACTCTCTTTCTAAGTGCTATTTTACTTAGCTATTGAAAACTTTTCCTAGGTTTTGCTAGACTGACTGACTTCTGCCACCTTTCCTGTACCACTTGCTGTGCAATAATATGAGAGGGCTCTGCATTTCTAAAGCAGGTCTGACTCTTAGTACAACAAAATACTTATATAAATGCTTTTATATAACTCTAACTATGCAGATACAGAATCCTCAGAGCCTGCACTTGTTGTGATCAGTGATCAAGAAAACTAGTGATCCTTCAAAGTTCAAGTGAAATGAAAGTATTACAAGGTTGAAATATTCTGCTCTGTATTGAATTTTTTTTTTTGTCCTTGATGCTCGAAGACTTTTAGTCTTGGAAGGTAGCTCAAGCTGTACTTGATTTGGTGCCAACTGATACTTTGGAGCAGCAAGGAAAAATACACTTTACTTCCAATCAAGGAGCTCTGGAGATAAATTTGCTTTTGGGGAACAGGATGACAGTACATGGAAAGCAATTACTGGTAGATCGGTGTGTTTCATATCTCTTACCTCCATGCAAGGACTAGTGCATGTGACTAAACATATAATGCTAAGATTATACCTGGCCAACAAGAAGACCACTTATAACACCCTGATGCCTGCTCCTGCTTAGCAGAAAAGTAACAGTGTTTTTTGAGTAATATATCAGGAGAGTTTCTTACTGAACCAAGTAATTCTTTACTTTCAATGCAATTTTCTCTAATGCAAAGAGCACTGTGCAGAATGGACAGCTAAAAAATGAGAACATATGTTGCCATTATTATTCATGAAAGTTCTATTTATTTTTCTACTACTCTTATCAAGCACTTCAGTTTCCTGCTTTTTTAGTTGGCTTTGATATGTTATTGAGGAAGACAACAGGCAATTTCAGATTTGTAGCCATAGTCCTGGCTAAGTTCTCAATATATAGAATCAAAACCTGCCTGCATATTCAACAATAGTAATCCTCCTGTCTTGTCAGTGCAATAGATATCAAAAAATTACTTTCTTACTGGAGACCCACAAAGCATGGCAGTGAGGATCTTCAGGAATGAGACCTTTTTCATTATCATAAAAGTCTGTGCATATACAGCAAGTGTTTTGTTGCATATTTTACATATGATTTTTTTTTGGATGGGGAGAACTAACTGCCTTTTTGAAACTGTATATAATTCAATTTTGAAATGTCAGAGATTTCAGATTTACATCAGTGGTGTTAACAGAGTAAATTATACTATAGTACAAAGCAGTGTATTTTCCTCATTTTTATCATACATGCTCAGCTTTAACAATCAGCTAGGCATGTCCATGTTTATATATTTGTGCTCAGTTGCTGTGAATTAATTAATTAATTTTTGTTTTCTCTCAAGAACATGCTAGCATGTGCTGATTTTCACCTTGGATGTGGTAGACTTCATTCTGAAGTATATGAATAAGCACTTGATAAAATATGGCTGACAAGGAAAAGACTTTTAGCTGTCTCCTAATAGGCACCTAGCACTACTTCTCCATGCATCATGTATGGGTTATTAGTTGTAATATTGGGAAAATATACTGGAAACCTGTATTTGCACACTAGTTATACAAACCTTATTTGCTCCACTGCACAGCAGTGCTGAAACAGGAGTCTGGAGAACTGAATTATGGTTCTAGTAGTACAAGGACTTTGGTATGACCTTAGCCAAGTGACATATTTTTTGTACTTTGCCCATCCTGTTGATCCAGAATGTAAGCTCTTCTATTTAGAAATCAATGTGTGTGTGTATGTTTCTTACTTCAATGCGTTCTGGTCTTATTTACGATATTCAAGTGTTACAGTAGTATAATTAACCTCTGTCTGCTTTTCACAAAATCACAGAATGGTTGAGGTTGGAAGGGGCCCCTGAAGATCATCTAGTCCAAACCCCCTGCTCAGCAGGGTCACCTAGAGCATGTTAGACAGGGTTGCATCCAGGCGGGCCTTGAAGATCTCCAGAGAAGGAGACTCCACAACCTCTCCGGGCAACCTGTTCTAGTGCTCTGTCATCCTCACAGTGAAGAAATTCCCCCTCATGTTCAGGCAGAACCTCCTGTGCTTCAGTTTGTGCCCATTGCCTCTTGTCCTATTGCTGGGCACCACTGAAGAGAGTCTGGACCCATCTTCTTTATATCATCCCTTCAGCTATTTACACACATTGATAAGACCCCTTCTCAGTCTTCTCTTCCCCAGGTTGAATAGTCCCAGCTCTCACAGCCGTTCCTCATAAGAGAGATGATCCAGTCCCTTAATCATCTTCGTAGCTCTCTGCTGGACTCTCTCCAGTTGCTCCATGTCTCTCTTGTAGTGGGGAGCCCAGAACTGGACTCAGAACTCATGATGAGGCCTCTCCAGGGCTGAGGAGAGGGGCAGGATCACCTCCCTCAACCTGCTGGCAACAGTCTTCCTAATGCACCCTAGGATACCATTGGCCTTCTTTCCCATGCTTGAGCCACACAGCATTCAGCAGGGAAGGCATCTGGATTTATTTTTTTAAAACATTAGTGAAATCAAAGAAGGAAATTTATTGTACGCTTTGCAGAAAATAAAAATGAATTTTAGCTCTCACTGTAGAATCAATCATTCCTCAAAAACTTACCTCCAGCTCAGTCCTGCTTATCTTCTGAAAATCATAGCTATTCTCAGTTGCTGTTCATTCCATTACAGAATGGAATACAGAAACTATTTGCTAGGGAATTTGTATTCTCAATTTTCATATTACAGCAAGTTGAAAGTGATGCCTGTTATTAATTTAGGGGAACTGGTAGAAATGCCTAAAGTTAAGATTGCGTGATTGATTGATACAAGCAGGCAGGTTTCCAATTGCTCAAAAGTTTTTCAAACTTTCAGGTTGGGCTGACTTTGTGTGTGTGTGTGTGCGTGCTGTGTACATACTTATGGATAAAATTGCTTGAAAAACTGCATTAAGAGATTTAACAAAAGATTTAGAAATTCCTCAGAATGAGGGGTTGAAAAGTTGTTCTGTTTACATTTCCTTAAGCTGTTTGGTAAAATAAAGTGCCAGAAAGCAGTAAAATGTTGTAATATTTTTATATTAGCGATACCTTCTCTACAGCTGTATCCAGATCTGACAATTTTGAAAGGACCTATAATGTGGTCAATTCATCCAGTTTCAAAAGATTCTTGCTAGACTTTGGCAGCTAAATTCTAGGATCCCCTCTGTACTGGACACGCTCCAAGTCAGGAGTGCAATTGCATGCAGGATGTACCATGCCATTCCACCTTCTTTCATTCTTCCATTCCTTAAGTGGAACAATTCCCGTGACAGGTCTTCAGTGACCTGTCTATGTACTGTATCATATATACTAACCCTGAACAGAAGTCTGAGAACCTTAGGTCATCTCAAGGGTCACTAGATTCTATATGTAGCCTTTGAGATCAGATTACTCATTTACACATCTGTTTAATGCAAAAGAATTCAAATGAGTTATTTAGAAATGAGGTATATAACATCAAAAATCAATCTTCAAAAGAGAAAGAACTAAAATACACAGATCAGGTTTAACAAGGTCAATGTTCTTAACAATGTTAAGAACAAAGCAAAACAGTGCTAAATATTTATTTGACTGGCTTTTTCAGTAAGCCAGCAAAGTAAACAGTCTCAGCTATTATAAGTAAACATGTGTTTGAAATTACTGACTTTTTAGAAATGTGATAGATTTCCTCGAGTTCAACCTAAGATTTCATTCATTTTGATTGAAAAGATTAAACAGTCAAATAAGAATATTTTGTTTATAATACTTTTTAAAAGTGCTCATTCTAGTTTTTTTCTTTATATAGTCAATACAGCAAGTTAGTCTTCCAGGCAAATTGATCAATTCTAAATAAAGCTGATTATGCAAAAAGAAAAA
Source organism: Rhea pennata (assembly GCF_028389875.1). Taxonomy (NCBI): domain Eukaryota; kingdom Metazoa; phylum Chordata; class Aves; order Rheiformes; family Rheidae; genus Rhea; species Rhea pennata. Next base: position 12,957,401 of record NC_084664.1, read on the forward strand.
AGAAAAAAAAAGCCTGTACAGATTTAAAGGAAAAGAAATGAAACAAACAAACAAAAATTAAGGGTTTAGAATTTTAATCTTCAGTCGGTGCAAGTTACCTATGCCTAAAATTAAGCCTTATTGAAAAGTTGTAATTTTCATAGAAAATATTGTTAGAATAGTATATGAAAAAATGGCTCTTATTTGATTGTTACCCTCTACTCCTTATTGCTAGTGGGAAATAAAATCGGCCTGAATTTTAAGCCAAATATTAATCATCATGAGAGATACTAATTTCAGCTTCTCTCCTGAAATATTTTAAAACTCTTTCTTCTTGCTATATTCTCTATTTCTTACATCTGGATTCATATTTCCTTAATCTACCATTTACTTTTGCAGCTGATCCTGACTGAATTTTCCACAATTTTGTACTCTTTAAGTGTTCTTCCCTAAATCAGGCACAATACTTCAGCTGCTGAGTAGAACAAGTTAATTATCCCCTATGTGTTTGGTTTCTGCAAGTGAGTTTTATCTCTTTTTTGAGACCACACTATGTCATTCATTTATAATTACTCTGTTGTCCATTGAAGCTCCTAGATACTTTGCTGCTTTAATGGTGCTTGACCAGCTAATCATTCTCCAGACAGAGTAAGCATGAAGATATCAAGGCTGCTGTCCTCTAGAATATTTCTGTTTAGAACAGTAACACAATATCCAGGTGGCTACCATGGCCAGACCACTGGCTTTGCAAGGACCTCGTCTAGCCAGAACTTCCAAATTCGTCTGATTTTCCTTGAAGCACCATGAGCTGTGAGGTGCCTTTCTGACCTCTTAATGCCAGGTCTGACCAATGTAGATATTTATGGGACAGACAAGCTTTTCTACATAGCCTGTTTGTTAGATATGCAAAGTAGGACTCCTAAAGCTCCTGTCTAGGCAGCGTCTCAGTGCAAAATGCCAGAAGTTTCTTTACTCTGTGGTTATGTCACTTAGAAACAGTTTCATTAGCATTAAAACCAAAGCTTCGGATGAGAAGAGTCTATTGAATGAGGAAGGCCTGAGGACAACTGAGAGTTCAAGAATTTAGAATAAGAGAGTATAGGATTGATTAACTTAGGCTTGTTCCTGGTATTTGGTATTGGCCAACTGGTAGGAAGATTAGAGTTAGATTGGGGAAAACTGACTTAAAGAGCCATGTCTAGTTCAGATTTCACAAAGTTTGAAAATATGTATTGAAATTTTATAGAGCTGGAATTGTGTGGCAAGGTGAATATTACTTGCCTGTGCTTTCTTCCTTATATGTGGATACTGTTTGAGTGCATAAAGCTGTTTTCTTCCTAGTGAGAACTGGTCTGGGCAAGGCTACATAGGTTAACCTTTCAGTCAAGAATTTTGATGAAATTTTTTTGCCACTCCAAGCAAACAATTTCAGCTAAATTTTCAATATCCACATGCTTATTGGCTCTTTCAAAGCTCTTCAGTACATCCAGACTTCCATTTACGAGAACCATGTTGACTTACCATGTATGTCTATCATCTAGATATTTACCAGTTCTGTTTTCATTATAGTTTACAAGTTGCCTGGGTCTAGTCAGACTTGCAAGGCCTCTCTTCTTCTGAATCCTTTCAAGAAATTGATATCAAATTTATTCCTTCCTGTCCTGGATGTTAACGCAGTTTCATTTAAGAATCTACACATCACTTGGTATTTCACCTCAAGTTCCTTTAGGATTCTTGAATGAATAGGCAATAAAAACTTGTTGCAAGTTGTTTTGTCACTTTTTTCCATAACCTGTTGTATAGTCCTTTCTGTCTGAGACAAAACCTCTGCTGAGTTCCCCCACGGAGAAGGATGACCAGGCACACACCACTCTGTCCTCCCCCAGTGAACACTCTGTAAAGGTTTTGTTCCTTCAGAGTTAGGAGAAGGCTGCTGAAAGAAGTAAATGGCTTATATTTGAGCCTGGCCAACACAGAGAATTCTCATTTATCACATTAGCATTAGAATTAGGTTTGGATGAAAGTCTGCTACACCTGATAAGCTGGTGTATTCCTTAACCCTTTAAATACTGTTTCCAGGTTAAGACAAGCACCTTAACAAGGGCTTTTGCTATAGTGCACCAAAGCCTTTCTCACAGGGAAGAATCGCCGGTCCTTAATGCTGACAGCCCTTCAGAACAGCCTGCTCACGCCCTGTGACCTGTGTCTGGCAGAATGAGGCACTAACCACGCAGTCCTCCCAGCAGACACTGAGGTTTTGGCCTGGGGGAACGCCAATTGCCACCCTGTTCATTTGTTAGTGGAGACATCCAGGAAGTCTGATACAAAACTCCAGAATGATATTTTTGAAGCAAAAAGTTCAATATATGAACTTTCTTTGTAAAAAATATATGAGAGCTGCTGCTACCGTCTTGATTTGCAGTATTTACTGTTCTTTTTATGAGAACTAGGTTTAAGACACACAATTAAATAACCACCATTCTGATCACCAGCTAACCAAAAAATACTCACACAGCTTCACTGAAACTTTGCTAGTAAACAGCAAAAATCTGGCCAAGGCATTGCAGAAGCTATAAAGAGTTTTTACTAATAAATACTTGTAATGTGTCATTTTGATTCCACAAGTGTAATGGAGAGGAGTTATAATATATAATGCATGTATAATGTTACTGACCATGTGTAATTAGTGCCTATTAAAAAGCAATGAAGGAGCCTTCTCAAAGTAAAGTCTGTAAGAAATCTCAAATAATTAATTATTTTCTCAGGTTATGTCAGTGATTCAAACTCTCTCTTCCCTCGAATCAGTAGCAAAACAAATTCTAACTTTCTAAAAATGACTTGTTTATTCAAATAAATTCAGAATATAGCCTTCTTCATCTTCTTACATGTATCATTTGGTATGTTTTTAGGCCAAAAGCAATTTATAAATAGATTACATAGAAAAAAGCTTTCTGGTATCATTTTGCAACTAAGGACCTTTTAGAAGCAGTTGATTCTCATCTTTGTTGGAAAACATTCAGAATTACTGACACAGAAAGCTTACAGCAGTTTTCTCTTCAGATGTGTTAAAAGCAAGTATACATATCTTGATGTTGAATTCTGGAGCTTGTTCACATCATAAAACATTGTGATGATTACGATAAAGCTTTCTTCAATTCCAGAGAGAATTTTACAAAATCAGAAGGCACACACCTACAAGCTATAATTTTGTCATTGTCTCTTTAGTCATAAAAAAATATTTTAAATACAAGAAGAAAATATCTGTCAGTAAAGGACAATGAAGTAACAAAACTAGCCACCAAAAGATGTTAAAATGTTTGCAGTTAGGGATCTTAACAGGGGCAATTTATGAATAATGATGTAAATTGTAACCAAATGCCAGTGGATAAACAAAACAAACAGCTCTATCTCTTGATCTGCTTAGTTATATTTACTGCAAATACTTAGAGGTATTTTGTTGATGAAAAATAAACACCTTTTGAAGACTTAAAGCTTATTTACTGTGATATTCAGAAGATATCTGACTTCATGTGACTAGACAATAGATTTTAAAACTTTAAAAAATATAAATAGATTTTATATTTTATTATGCTACCTCAGTGGGACATGATAGCGACTGCTCCAGAATTTATCCCTTCTTTGTGTTATAAAATCTTGAATGCATGCTGCAAACCCCCAAGGACAGAAAACATAACACACGGCACACAGCAGAATATGAATAATGATAACAGTGAAGACAGAGGCTGATGGGTTTTGAAAATGACCCCCTCCTGGCTGCAAGAAAAATATATTCAGGGTGATGCAATTACTTTTTTAGTTACTCACCCACTAATGGCTATGTCCTAATGAGATCAAAACCATTACACTTTTCTTTCATCTGTTCTTGTATAATTTGTTTATTGGGAAACAGCTTGCTATCAAAAGACATTTTTTCAATGGGCATATTTGGAACACTGTGTAAAGTGAGAGATCCTGATTCAGGTTTATTTCTTTAACTAACATAAAAACTAACATAAAAAGAAGGGAGAAGCCCTTCTTTCATCTCTGCTCTGAAGCCTCACAGTGCCTGAGATACTGAATGTAGAAGTTATGCAGCTAAGAGTTTGGCTGGTAGTGTTTAAAGGCAGCAAGTGAACCGTTCAGCTGACCATTTCAACAGAAGGCCATCAGAAAATACAGGGCCAGAACTTTCCAAGTTGTGTCAGAATATGATATACTTCTCAGGAGAACAGGGTGATGAAAATATGATGCTTCCTACTGACAACATCCAAGCCCTCACAGTTATGTAAAATTCCAGGGCAAACACAGATAGCTGCAGAGATGTGTCTTTCATGTTACTTTATGAAACCTTGTTAATGATCTGAAATACTAGAAGACTTCGTAATGCTGTTTATAATTCTTTGACTTGTGAATATTTTTAGGTTCTGGGTGTCTCTCAACAGGATCAAAACAAAATTATGGCTTTTTTCCATTCAATTTATGCAGATTGAGAAATTAATTTTTATGCTTTCAATCAGAAAGCAAGTTAAAGTTAACATATTAGAGTTTACAAATAGCTGCAACATTTTTCTGGCAAAATTGCTTGGCTAATTTTCAGATAGCCTGGAAACTGATTTTTAATTATATTTTCATCAGAAATAGGGAAAAGGTACCTATGGAATATTTGCTGTCATTTCAGACTGCCGTCTCCAAAAAATCCTAATTAAAGCAATGGGTCATATCTTGCAGTGTCAAAGAGATGTGATGTTTCCTTTACTTGGAAACAATAACACACTGTTGGCTGCTGAAGTACAAATCTGACAGCTACCAGGAAAGGGCAAGGCAACAACATAGTGAAAAAAATTTCCACTTGTTCAGTATTATGTTGAAGATCTGAAGCAAATAAAACATTCTAAGAAACAAAACTGTTTCAGGCTGTGATGCGCCTGAAACAATGTGTTTACCGCCTCTCCTATGTGGACTACTTTTTACATAAATGCAATTAAACTGATTTACACTATTAGAAATGTTCTCTTATGGTTAGTAAGGTTGAATAGGTGAACATTATAATTGTGGTGGGTTATATGCTATGAGCTGCAGGACATCGTTAAATATTGACTGTATTGTGTCTAATTTTCTCCAGTAGAAAAATATTCCCCAATTCACAAAATAATCTCTCTAATTAAAATATCCGTCCCTGCCTCAAAAAAACCACAGTTAAACAAACGAGCATGGCCCAGTGTCAGTCCTTGAATTCACGAACTCTGAGACACCTCCTCTGTGAGCACCTGGAAAGCGGTGTGTTGCCCAGGTGGACAGGCTGTCTGGGTTCCTCCCTAGATCCTCCTCCTCGGCGCGTAGCCACCAACACTGCTTCATCCAGCGCTGCAGCAGGAGCAGGGCTGTGTGTGGGAAAAGCTTGCCGAGTTGGTAAGACAGCTCTGCTGCCCACCATAACGCCAGTCTCGTTTCCTCCAAAGGCACTGACTACTAAGCTGTTCCATTATTCCTCAAGAAAAGTTTCCTTTTAAGACTTATGGCGCCAGATATCTGGCAGTATTTGAAGCTTCTGACCTGAGTAATCCACCCTGGTCTGTTCTTCTATGAGCCTTCAGTTAACCTTCAATGTTCTTACGCCAGAATCACTTATGACAAGCTCTGTTTTTTACCCACGTAAACTTCAGTATCATGATTGCAGATCACAGAAATGATTATAATATAAATAATTGATAAATACACCATTGCAAATACCATTTTGTATGTGATAATACTGTTGATTTACATCATAAAGAAAAATTATACATTTCAAATTGACAGATAAAATAATACAACTAGTGCTTCAAATGTCGGTACAATCGTGCTTTGCGAGTAAGATAGCATTAAAGTGTTTTTCATAATCCCAGACATTTTTTTTCTGGCTGTTATTTGTAGTATGTATCTTAGAAGCTTGAGAATGGATAAAAATCCTGAATGTCCTATACCCCTTGTCATGCTTGTATGTATGTTCACTAGCTTGTCACGAAACCTGGGCCACTGTCTTCCATTTCCCCTAAAAGAAAAAGCTGGGAGTGAGGGGATAGGGAGGAAGGATGAGGCGAGAAATAAACATTTGTTTTGTTTTCAAGATAAATCTGGGAAAAAAGCATGATATGAAGGAACTAAAGTGTAAACAGTGGAAAGAAGGGTTGTGTTGCTCTGTTCATTATGTGAATGATGCATAAATTTTTCACTGTAAGTCTTTCCTTCTTGATGTTAAAGGATATCTGAGTATTAACGTGATCTCATGTTGAATCAAATCTTTTTGTTATAGAGAATTATACTGACTCAAACAGCCCCTCTGTTTGTCATTGATTTTGGGTGATGAAATATTAAGTGACCTAAAAATTTAAAATCTACAATATGATTTCCCTGAATCTAAGAATTTAGTATCTGCAATTCTTTGCTATCAGATATGTGTTAACGCAGAGCAAGGGTCATTTTGCGATAGTCTTAAATGCAAAATCCAAAGAGCTATCAGTATGTCCACTATCAGCTCTATTTTAGTCCATTTTTTGTATTCGTGTCCTAGTAGTACATGGAAGATTTCAACACGATCTTAAAACAAGAAATGTATATACATGGCATGCTTGCAAGAGGGCAAGAAATGTCTTTATAATTCATTGCTACGCTTCAAAGATATTGCCTGCTTGATAACTAAAGATCTGATAGGAAATACATAGAAGTCAGGGGAAAAAAAACTATAATAAACTTTGATGATCTTTCTGTCAGGTCATTTTATTTCATGTGCTGTGGAGATTTTTGTACTGTTTACAAAAAACTTTGGAACGACTTGATTGTGTCATCCAGTTTTTATTTGAATCCCTTATAAGGATTCACAAAGAAGTGATGTTAGCAGCATTATCAATTCTTGTGATAGATTCAAAATTGTTTTCAGTTCATCTCAAACTCTCATTTTTTCCAAAGGGGGGGAAAAAAAACCAAGCCAAATACCTTAACCTTTGCACATGATTTATAGTAAATCTGCTGCATTGAATCTATTGTTCAGACTGAGTTTCATTTGTCTTACCCTACATTGCACTTTCTGTAAGACAATAACATAGTTTTCTTTGGCTGATTTATGCTAGGAATGTAATTATGAAATCCAAGTCTAGGTCCTACTCTCCCTTCTCAGTCTGAATCACAGAAGAATCAAAGACCCCTTTGAAACAGAAAGAATGAGATAAATGTCAGAAAGGCCATTTCCCAGTGTTTTGATTTTACACAAGTTTATGCTGTGAGACCCTGAAAGTATTTTTTTTAGTGGCCTATCAGGAGTCATGGAAAAAAAAGGATGGGAAGGTAATACAGCAGCTGTAGGAAGGGCTCTCAACTCTGAGCGGTGTGGAAAGCCACAGAGTCCACATAGTTTCAATGGGGTCTTCTTCTCCATGGGATACTGAATGATATGTGGCTTTTTGCAGGGAATTCCCTTCCCTCCCTACCACTTTCAGCTCTCTTGTCCTAAGGTCTTGTGGAGTCTCTTCTGGAGATATTCAAAGCCTGCCTGGATGCCACCCTGTCTAACATGCTCTAGGGGACCCTGCTTGACTCTAGGTGACCCTAGGTTGGACTAGATGATCTCCAGAGGTCTCTTCCAACCTTACTGATTCTGTGATTCTATGATTCAGAGGTTCCACAGTTGTCAGAGACACTGAGTCCTATCATCTGAGTTGCTTTCTCCTTGGGAATTAAGACAGATCTGCTACTGGAAGAGATCAGAGTGACCAAGTTATTCACCAAGTTCTTTTCATCTTACCACGAGCCACATTCATAAAAATATAACGAGTTGAAGAAATAAAATGTATGAAATATATTTAGGAGGAGAAAAACAGAAAACAATAAAATAGAAAAAGTAGAAATGCAACAAGTATTTAAATCCTGATAAGGCAGTGGAGAAGCAGAAGACAAGAGACAGAAATAGCCTGACTGATGACTAAAAGCCAGATATATAAAAGAAACACTGAGAAAGAAGTGACAGATATGTGAGGCAGACCTACAGCTTTCAGAAACAGAATAAGATTGTATTGCAGTGATGTCCCAGTTGCTGGGAAAAAGCTCAGGTCAATGTAGGCTTATGGGCTAATATCCACATAGGAAATAGTTGATATAAATGAAGAAAGGTCATATAAAGTCAAGGATGACTAGAAGAGAGTTCTAGATAATTGCTACTAGAGACCAACCTTGATTAAAAATAAATAAATAAATAAAAAGGTCCAAATAAATGTTTCACCTATTTCTCTAGGACACTTAGTAAGTGAAAAATGAAATAGAGACATTCATAATGTTTCTGTTTATGTTTTGCTTAAAAGTGCCAAGTTAATTCCTTACATGTGATCCTCCTCATTTGAGTCATGCTTTAGAAGTGTGCATAAAGCATGTAACACTTGTGACCAGTATAATACAAACATACATCTAGAATTTATAGGTTTTGTTTATGTCTTAGACTGAGGGATTATCAAATAAAATAAAATAAAAACAAAGATATTGAAAGTCATTCAGAAGCTTTAAAAAAGGGTTACTTACTAGGAAGCTGACAGTTATAGACATACTAATTGCTAAATGAAGTAAGTTGACAGTTATAGATATACTAATTGCTAAATGAACTTCGTGTATCAAATTTTCTGATATAAAATATAGGATACTGATCTCTTGATCTCAGTTCTCTTGAATGAATTATTTCAAGGGATAATATTCATTCACTTTCAGAAAATAAGACTGAGAATAGTAAATTATGTTATAAGAAAATACCACCTTTCACACCTCAGTATAGAGTATTTTAAGCGTAATACTCATTTGTAAACTCAAATAATTGAGTCTGTAGTCTTGGGATTATTCTTGAAAGTAATCATTGTTGTTAGGAATATGTTTGAAAAAAATATAAAAACCCTAATATTATAATATTACAAAGATTATCCAGGGTAATTCAAATGCTCGTTTCCATTCCAAGATGCCATATTTTACCTAGACCATCAGTGTTAATGTGAAAGACTTGGTTAATCAAAGTCTTTCCTTGCACGGAGTACATGGGAAGCAGTGAAGTGATTTAACCTTCAGAGCATCTATAATTGAACCACACATTTTTATTCACTGTGAAACAAGAAAGTCTATGAATGGTTTATTGAAAATAACAGAGAAAAGAGGACAAAATTTAGTTATATTCAAGAAGATAGAATATTATATTATAGCATAAGCTTATAAAGCCACCAGACAGATATTGAATATATCAATAACAGCATGCTTTTTCATTGTGCAGAGAAATAAAATGTAGTTACTGTTATTAAAACAGAAATAGGCAAGTGCAGGAGGACATCTTTTTACTGACCTAACATCAGTAGCTTCAATGTATTACAAAACTGTAAACAAACCCTACTAAAATGAAAAACACATGCTGTATGATAATGATACCTGAAGACAAATAGATTATTTTCATCTGGACTCAACAAATGTTATGGCAAAGACTTCTGTACAGGCAAAAAATGTAATTGAATGAAAATATGTAATTAGCTGCTCATGTGTCTGTAGACACAACTCTTTACAAAAGGAGCATTAAGGGTAGAAAAGATAAACGAGGAACCAGAGGAATACTTAAGAATCTGAAAATTAAAATATCTTTGTCCATGACCTTAAAAAATGAAAGAAAAAAACTGAGATGGTTTAAAAATCCAACAAAGCAAACAAAAATAACAATAAGGAAAGCACTGAAGAAGAGTGCTCTGAGAATTTCTTTAGAATGAGGTAAGAGGGAAGAAGTGGAAATAAAAGGTCAAAATAAAGTGACCATAAAATGTCAAGGAAAATTTCCCAATGGAAAGGATGCAGAATATTTTCCTAAGTGGAGCAGTTGTAACACTACAAATGACATGGATCATTAAAAAGTAGTCAGGGTGATGCTTTCAAGTTTACAGATCCTGAGTTCTGTTTTTCACACCTTGTATGGCTCTTTCCTTATTTTATTTTATTTTTATCTTCCTTTGAATTGCTTAGAATAAAGGAAGGGAAGGTGGTGACACTGCAACAGAGTAGTGCAGGTTTACATTTTGCAACAGGAGTGGAGGAGAGGTCACCTGCAGGTACGAAACGATGGCGAAATGGTGGCATGTGAGGACACTATACTCAGGTTGCCCTCTTTGAAGACAGCGCCCCAGCTACCCAGCAGTCAGTACTGCTGCGTAAAACCAGCACGAGCCTTTGCTTAGTGGAAAACGGGGAAATGAATAAACACTAAAGGCAGAGCTGAAAGGTCATACAAGATTCTTTAACCTCTATACAAGATTCTTTATCTTTGAATATTTGTTCCTTTGTGAAGAATAATATTAATAAGATGTTCAGCGCAATCATCGCTTACGAGGAAATGCAAAATTCAAAAGGAGAGTGAGAAGTTACAAGCTCAGCACTACGTGTGCAGCTTTTATAGCACCAACTCTTCAAGACAGAGGTGGAACACTAGATCTAGTAAAGAATGTAGGTGTTTAAGTACTATTTAATTGCCCCAGAGCTTTCTTGAATGCAATATGCCTTAAGTATACTTATACAGATGCCTGAGGTTTACAAATGTGTTCAGCTGAGTATGCTGAGATGTTCCAAAGTCCTAGACAGATACTTTTCTGTTATTTATCCCAAAGTGTTCTTAAAACATATCCAATGAGAAAGGAATATATTATACTTGCTTCATTTATACACTTCTATTGATAAATGCAAGTAGCATGAGTTATCAAAAATGAATATCTGAGACTAAATTACTTTCCCTCTTTTCTTAGACCAATAACCCGTGTGTGTGTAGATTTGCTGATCATTTGCATCTGTGGTTTTACACTGTGTTTATTTAACTAGTATCTGTATAATTGCTCAAGACATATGATACCTGCTATTACCTCACTTGCTGTGAAGAGAAGTCTAAGAGAGATCAGAAAAAATGTGAAGTCAGGAAGGATGTATCTCTGCCCCAATATATACATATACATATACATATACATATACATACTACAGAAATGCTTCCATGTTTTCATAATGTAGAAAAACTATGAGCTTGGAGCAATGTATGGATAAAAATGTACATATCTTTAAGCTCTAACTCTGAATCCCAACCGAAGAGCCAAACCATTATCAATTTATCAATAAACTTGTCAGTACAGAAAAAGAAAAGGAAAGAAAAAAAACCCAGGAAAGTAAAAGAACAGTGAGTATCAGAACCCTTGAGAGATGCCTTCTCTCTCTGTGGGTAGCACAGATAAACCTTTTACATTTGAGGTACTGCTTTGCTCTAAACTTTTGAAGCATCCAAATGGTTTCTGTAGTTATGATGGTAACTTTAATACAAAAATTTATAGAGCACAGCTATTAAGGAGTTGTTCAGCCATATTTTTCATCAAAAAAATGCTGTTTAGTCAAAATGTAAAACTGATTTCAAAGTTTCAGCTGTAAGTATTTCTCATATAAAAACTATTTCTTAAAAAAATCAGGTCAAGCCTTACATATTATAATAGCCAATACTCTGTCACTAGACACCTCTCTCTCATATAAGCAAATTTGTTTCTAATCCCTGCTCTGACTGATAAAGGAAAAAACACGCTGCTGTGGCCTGCGCAAGTCCCCTTGCAGTTCTGGCATTGGTCTTCTTCAGTCAGCCTGCTTCAGTCTTTTCTCTTTTTATAAGTACATACTCACAGCTAGGGATATATTCTGTCCTGTACAAATTCACCTTCTTGCCCACCCTAGGTTAGGTTTCTAAATTCTGAAAAGGGACAATGTAGCACTTATCCCAGATTAGACTGTGACCAGATGCCAGTTCTGGATTGCTTTTTCTCTACCGTTCAGCTTGGTTTGGATCCTACGCTGAAAGATGGAAGTGTTCCCACATGCTGGACTCTAGAGCTCTCGCCAGCTAGGTTCTGTAGTCCTCAGCACTGTAATCTCTTCATATCTGCTTGGATCTAGTCTTTAGTCTCTCAGGATGGGACCTTCTTGCTGTTTTTAGGGTGGTATTCAACTTGCTTATAGCCATCTGGTAGCTCTAGTCTCTAGTCTCAGCTAGTTATTGAAGTTCTCCCTACAGCCAATGCAGAAATGTAGATTCTACCAGACAGTGATTCATTTCAAGAGCTACCTCATGATGAGAGAGGAACTGCCCTCCATAAGCAGCTTATCCATCTCCATTTACTATAGACTTCGTCCACCTCTCTTAAACTATGAATCTACTTTTTTATGCAAAGTTGAATCACATCTTTTGTGTTTCAGTTTTCAAATCATAAGATAGGAATATTAACACATTTCTACCTCACAGAGTCCTATAAAGATAAATACATTACAATGATGTGAGAAATGGTATGGCAATTACTGCCATATAATGTTAGAGAGAGAGAGGGCTTATACTGCATAAAAATGATTCATTTAAGAGCTTTGGCAAATGCTGACCCCACTGCAGCAGTACAACTTGAGGTCTGGTAAGACTTGCACTGTTTCCCATCGAACAGTTAGAGATAACCATATAATCATCAGATTCAAAAAAGTGAAGAATTAAAGTTATTGAACTATTTCACTGTGCCTCAGATTACATGCTAAAAGTGATGTAATGCATTGACATCTGTATGCCTTGTTTTCGTCTTTAAGGAAAACATAACTGGATTATATACCCCAGTACTATCATACTTCAAGTCTCAAAAAAAAAAAAAAAAAAAAAAAAAAAAAAAAAGAAAGAAAAAAAAAAGAAAGAAAAAGAAAAATAAAGAAAAGGAATGGGGAAATGCCTTTTTGATAGCCAGCGGGAAGTTGAAAAGTTCACCAGTTGTGAAACTGTGGCAGTCTCCAAGACCAGTGGATACATCTGATCCAATAAAACTGGTATTTCAAATATTGAAGTGTTTAAGATCACTTGTTTAAGTTTAGTATGTGACTACAGAAATCTAGGTACAAGAGACATCCCTATATTTTAAGAAATTACTTTAATGTTATGCAACATTTTTCATTTCTCACTCTTGCATATTCTAAGAGAGAATGACTAAACACATTCCTTTCCAGGTCAGAGTTCTGCAGACTGCATCCATTTAAATGACAAATCCCTTTCATTTCACTAAGTTTTTTTGTTTCAAATTCATTACTCACACTAAGTTGCCACCTCATGTTCCAGTTTATTCAAGATTCTGTTCACTTGCAAGATAAACCCAAGCCACAAAAACTGGCCAGCACATCATTACTTGCAAAATAAATCCTTTGCTACTTCCTCAGATACATTTGTCTCCTTAACCCTGAAACAGTTCTTATCCAAATCAATACTGGTATCGGAGTAATTAAAATTTGCCAAAGTTTTGTCGTTCTTGCAGGCCCATCTTATCTGTGAAACCATTTCCCGATAGAATTTGCCTGTTGTCCTTGAAAACCATGACTACCTCTTAAAATCATCTCAGTACCATAATATGCTGTCCTGATCAAAATTTTTATAGGTTAGCTGCAATATTTTGATCTTTAATTCATTGCTTTTTTCCCTTTCCTTTTCTCTTCTGTTGCCCATAATTGCCTCATCATTTTAATTTTCTAAGCATTTGCCTAATATAACCATAATTATATTAATCTATTATTAAGGTTTCCTGGAAGTGTATTTCTGATTCAGAAATATTGACATGCCATCTTGTAATATTTGCACAGAAAACAGTTTAACTCTTTTAGTGAAAACCTTCTTTATACAGTACTACAGACATAACAAAATGCTACATGGGTAAAACACTGAATATTTGAGTCCTATTCACAAGGTATTTTGGCATTTGCCTAACTTTAAACACATTAATAGTTTTATTGACTTCAGATTATTCATATGCCAAAAGGTAGACGTCTGATTAAGTATCTTGCTGACTCGGCTCCTTGGTCCTTGTGCAGAGAGATTTAACTTTAACCAGCACAATGCCTCCTGTCAACAACTGACATGTCAAGAACTCCAGTTTGAAGAAGTGAAACAGTCCACTTGTTGGGCTCCAGACAGTTTTCCTATAACACTGTCTTTTCTCACTTTGCTAATCTAAGAACTGGTCCAGGTAATTTTCCATATTAGCAAGAAAAAAGAAAAATCAATAGATGATTATAAAATTGTATTTCTTATCTTCTAGTGCTTGTGCTATCAGTAAAAAATCTAGTTATCACAAGCCATCCAACCTTCACAAGGTTAGTGTGAATTCGCAGTACAGTAGTTGTATATGCTGTTTTTTATTATAGAATTGCAGCATGTACCTTTTAATTTGGTTGTCAAGGGAGACAGGAAGCAATAATTAAGGCTAAAAGATGGGGTATGGAAGCTTTATTAAAGGATATATTGAAGATGGGAATTTGATCTGAGAATTAGATTATGATTAGAGTTGTTAATGCAGCTGTGCCACTCTTGAGTGACAGAGCAGCAGATGAACTGAACAGGCAATTATAACTACAGGAGTCTCCCTAATCTTTACAATCCCAACCTCACAGTCACATCCATTTAAATTAATTTTCATGAAGGCTGCAAATTTACAGCTTCACCAGATTGGAAATTTGTTTATTATCCACAGGAAATATTTTTAGGGAAGTAAATAGCACTGAAAACCATCTTGTCTTTCTTCTTGTCTTTTTAACTTGCAGAATTAACAATACGAGATTAATCTGAAGGCTGCTCTCTTTATGAAAACTGATTGATTATGAGCAGCCCAGCATTATTATGATTATCTGTGGGAAGGTCAAAGGGAAGGCATGTAAAAGTCATAGCTGATTCATGAGTTCCCTATATTAACTGTAAGATAAAAGAGGAGGCTTGTGTTGATCAGTGTTACAAGTGAGGAATCAGTCTTCCTTGCATTGCTGTAGCTGAAATTCTAGGAAAAGGATTTTAAACAACTTTGGACATAGTTATTTAAAGATGTCTGTTGAGAAGAGATAGCAATAGTTCATTACTATGCATGCTGAAAACCTATTTTAAGGAGTTCTTTGCTGCACAAAGATTAATTTACCACTACGTTTTTCCTCTTTCACTACTAATATAAATAATGGTCGTGGCTTAAATTGGCATTATATTTTGATAGCCTAATTTCAAGTATACAAAAGAATGTGCTGCAGAACCACTCAGAAACTTGGAAATGGAAACCATGAAATAGTACTCTTCTGTTCCAGAGTTTTATTTTGGAATGTCAGTAATGAATAGAATAAAAAATGAACATTTAAAAAATAGGCATTGTTTTTACAAAATGTTGAGCAGATAGATGTGGTGTAGAAAAAGAAAGTCTTGACTTGTAGCAGTCAGGGAGAAAAAAAAAATATTGGGTATCATTCTAGAAACCTGGAAGATATTTCCAGAAAATGATTTTCTACAGCTGCTAGATTGGTAAAATATTTAAACTATTGGACTTAAGCATGCAAAAACTGGCATCCAAGTAGGATCAGCAGGTGTGCCTAATCTTCCCAGATCCTGAGGTGTGTTCTGCAGCCCTGTCTTAACTCCTTGATGGATAAGACTCAACCATCCACCTATAGACAACCATCTACAAACAACTTGCTTTCCTTAGGAAGGAATCATGGGTCGTCATGCTGACAGGAGGTTGTGGTATAAACTAAGTCTGAAGATTTAGGTGGCCAGGCTTTGGAAAACACCAGAACCAACCCATAATCAAGATGAATTCATAACTTCAAAATCTCATACACTGTCTGATCAGCCTACTGCTTGTATGACCTATTTACAAACTCCAAGTTAAGCATATTCAGAATTGGTTGGGGTAGGAATCTCAAGTTTGAGCTAATGTGTTTTTATTTCTATATTTTTTTTTGGGGGGGGGGGAGGGAAGTACATCCTGGGCTTGGTATTTTACTGTTGAATTGAACTACATTTATTTTACTATAAACTTGGAATGTCAGTCATGTATCATTTTACATTCAAATACATCATACACATTTTAAAACAAAATTACCAAAACCTGCTATAGGAACAATGTTGATAGGACATCCTAACATTTTTGTTTTGTGTCAATGTTTGTGTAAATATAAGTTACAAATATTCTCAAATACTCTGAGATAGCAGAGTAAGTTCTAGGGAGACAGAATATATAATAAGGACAGCTGGATGTGAACAGTTTCTGCAAAGAAACCATGGCGAAATATATGTTAAAAATATAAAAAATATTTTTGGAATTAGAGAAGCAAAATACATTAAAAGTTAGAAATATTGGAGTTCCTTTTGTTATGATATACTTCCTTTTTTTCAGAAGTGTAATATCATTGAGACTTGTGTTTCTTAAAGATATGGATTTATTTCAGAAATGGTGAATAATAGCTATCATATTTGGAGAATTAACTCAGCAAGACAGTTTGTGTATTGCCTAATTTTCCTGTGTCACATTAAGCTTCAAGGACAACATCTAGCACAGTTCCCTGGTAATTTTTTTTTTTTCAGATGATCTGCCTTAGAATGAGGATCTATAGTCCAACTTCTTTTGGTGCAGCATAACAGAAGTAATTTAGATTGGCAAAAACAAGATCTGATTTTTTTTTTTTTTTTTTCTAGAAACTTTAATATTTCCTGGATAGGTAAATTGGACTTTTTGTTTCCTCAAGAGTAACATACATTGATAATAAAATAGAATGTAAAAACTTCCACAGAAAATTCATGTAAGCTGAGATAAGGGAGACCAGGTGCACCTCATTTTACTGTGGAAAAGTCAGTTTCAAACAATTCTGGTGGTTTCCTTTAAGCAATTGTTTAATTTAATCGTATTGAGTTGTTGACTCATTGCAATTTGAAAATACCCATCATATATTTAAGTCTGGTCACACAGGCAAATGAAAATTAGTCTGTATAAATGTATGAAAAGAAAAAAAATGAAACTGATATTCTCTTCTCCCTTTATTTCATTTTCTCATCAGTCTTCCTGCCTTTAATTAACACTGTGCAATTATGACTTCTTAGTATTTCCTCATATCCGAATATTAGTTGATTAATCTTGATGATGATGGATCAAGAACTGAGTTTAAAAACGATGTATATAAAGTATTTTATGTAAAATGTTGTGACTCCTGTCTTTCTAAATATCCTTGACTTATTTGGTAATTGCACTATTTATAGAAGGTGAGCAATTATCAACTGCAGCTATTAGAATGTGTAGAGTAGATGAGTGAGATTGTTCCTCCTGAAGGAACTGAGTATTTTATGTCTGAAGATGATATGTTTTGTGTTGAAACATGAATCTCTTATTCAATGATAAGAATCAATATTATGTAGTTGTCCAGAGTCTATGAAACACCAGACCTCTGTGCCAAACAGGAAAGAGAAACACCACCTCTTCCCCGATTCAGAGAACTTGACTGGGAAAAATTGTCATTACAGCTGCTGCACGTATTTTTGAAAATTCTCAGTGCATCTGGCACCACCGCAGAGTAGAAAGCTTTCTCCTGTTGTGCTTTCTGGGTCTCTGTGAGTAGGAAGTAGAAGAACTAGGATGCATGCTCCCTTTATGAAATGTGCTCTCCATGGAACATTTGCACCTGAATTATGTCTCCTTTGTAGAAGTGAGAAAAATACATTAATTTGGCTGGAAAATCTGGTCCACACTCTATATTTATTTTCTATTTAAAATACTGTTAAGCCTCATTTGTAGATAGGGATTTTTTAGGGTTTTGTTTTTTCAGATGTGCAGTTTGCAAGATCTGATTCAAAGATCACAAATACCAGTGGAAAATCCATACCGGTAGATCACTTGATCACAGAATCACACAGAAGCACAGGATGGCTGAAGTTGGAAGGGACTTCTGGAGATCATCTAGTCCACTCCCTCCCACCACCCGGCTCTAGCAGGGTCACCTACAGCATGTTAGACAGGATCGCATACAGGCAGATTTTGAATATCCCCGGAGAAGGAGACTCCACCACCTCTCTGGGTAACCTGTTCCAGGGCTCTGTCACTCTCACACCAAAGAAGTTTTTCCTCATATTCAGGCAGAACTTCCTGTGTTTCAATTTGTGCCCATTGCCTCTTGTCCTGTCACTGGGCACCACTGAAAAGAGTCTGGCCCCAGCCTCTTTACACTCTCCCTTAAGGTATTCATAGACATTGATAAGATCTCCTCTCAGTCTTTTCTCCAGGCTAAACAGGCCCAGCTCTTGCAACCTTTCTTTGTATGGCAGATGCTACAGTCCCTGATCATCTTCATAGCCCTGATGAGCAGCCTACTTGATATGTTAAAAAGCCCACTTGATGATATGTTAAGCTGCACATCTGGCAACAACTTCATCACTTGCCCTTATGCATTGTATTTTTCAAGATTTATTTTTCTATAAGTAGCTACTAAAACTGAAATAAATACATGAATATCTTGTTTACGGCTTGTTATGACACAAGCATCTGATGTAGTTTTAGTCTATGCCATTGGCAGCTGGCATCTTCCCAGAACTTCATTTAATATGATAAAAATCCATTGTCCATCTGATGGAAATATATTGAAAATTTCTGAACATCAGCCACAAGATGCAATGAAAAGGTCAAAACACTGTTGGATGTACAAATCCATGCTGATTTCATTATAATAATGTGACCTAATACTGACATCATCAATAAAAAAAAAATGTAGATCAATGTCCAGCTTTTGAGCTTATAGTCAGTAAAGTGCATAGAGGCAGTTCTATTCCAAAGAGACAGAAGCTCTTTGATGGGCATTTAGATTTCTGGACAGAGCTAAACACATTATTTAGAGGGACCATTTTTCTGAATAAAGGAAGGCAAAGCTATCCTTCTAGTCCTTGTGAGCATTTGTGTAGGTTATTGCTCAGTCTAGGAACCTCTAAATATATGATGGCATTTAATGTATTTAGAGCCACCAAAAGGCACATGCATCTTAAATGCAACCAAGTGATTTAAATCTCTCCCCCCGCCTTTTTTGAAGATGCAAGGTATTGAAGTGCTTTTGAAAGTAACACTAAGTAACGCTCTTCATTTAGCTCTTTTTGATGACAAACTATGTCAGAATGCCCCCAGAGCTTTAGAAAGCGTAGGAAAATACTTCTTGATTAATATAGCTGAAGTAGCTATGGTAAAATCTTATTATTTGTATCACCAGGTAACTGGTGAAAACTTCTTTAACTCCTAGTTTAGTCTCTACATCTAACTGTAGAGAGAGAAGTTGTGCCAAAACACAGTTCTCTTTTAAGTGCAATAAAACCCCAGAACATATTTCTAAAATGAACTTTCATTAAATTCATGAAATACTTCCCAACTATAAGCATCCTTCTCATGGAATTATTAATTTAGAAATCAGTACTGATCTTCAGGAAAAAAAAACATTATTTCTTTATGTATTATACAACCTCAACAGCAATGGAGGATCCTGATGTGAACCTGGGCTTGCAGATAATGCGGAAACAAAAAGTGAAATGAGGTAGCAATAGTAACTTTAAAAAATCTCCTGACACATTTAAGAGGAAGAAAAAGTAATGTATTAAGGAGTCTATAAGCCTGTGATGTTTACTATGTTCAGTATTTAAAAGCACCAGAAACCTGGTGGCATAGGAGATTTATACAGTGAGATGTGCATTTCTGTATTTACAGTAAAACATAGCTCATGGGAATCCACTTGTGCCAGGTATTTTTCTGTTGAGCTAAGATACCTTTTTTGTTTTTAGTTTTCTATGGTAATCAAGTTGCAGGAAAAGAGCTAGTACATTATGAGGTTATTCTCATTTCTGTGTAAGCGTAGAGGGATTCTTCAGAAGTGAAGAGGGATTCTTCAACACAAGTCAGAGCTGAAATAATTATCCAGGTATTATATGGATTCATAGAAAGTAAATATCATGCATGTTTTCTTCATAACATGAGGAAGTTTGATGTGTTTGAGAGATGTGAGTCAGAATATATATATTTTAAAATATCATTATAATAAAAAAGGTTTTTAATAATTAAGTAAATAATCTATTCGGTAGAAAGGAGTGAACTATACAGCTTAGTAATTCCAGAGTTAAAGTGCTCATTTTTCACAGATTATGAAATATCTGGAATAAATTCAAGTAATTATGCTATTAAGCAGTTCCTCATCTATTGAATTAATTAAACTCTATGTTCATTTCATAACCTCTTTAGACACCCTTAGTTATTGCAGATTTAATCCTCTTTGAAACTTTCTATATTTAGTTTTCTGAAGATTGACTAAGACCAATCACTAGGTGCCCTAAGAAAAGGATTGTTTTCTTACTTCATTATACTATTCATTTTGCACACATGTCACCTCTTTTTTTGTATCACAGGTTATAAAATTAGACAACCTGTGCTAAAATCTGCTAAAAGCCTATAAATGAGAACAGCTATTTCAGTATGTAGAGGAGGTATTGTCGGATTGCATTATATTGTCATTGATTTTGTTTTTCATTTTCTCTTAAGGGCTATGTCATCTTCTTGCTTAACATCTTCTGAGATTAATATCAGTAGTACAGCTAATTGGAAGGAAAAAATAAATAAATAAAGATGCACTATGCCTTCTTTCCTAAAAGGCCACATAGCTTACAATTTCCCAATATTCTGCTGCCTGTCACTATAGCTTAGTAAGACTGGTATATAAGAAAACAGGTATATATGTATTTATATCAGAGTGGAGTAAAACTTATTAAGGTGCCTGACTTTCACCATCCAGGTTTCAATACATTAGCATCAGTAGGAGTAGTGAGCATATCTTTGTGCTGAGCATTAAAAAAAAAAAAGGGGGGGGGGAGAAAGACTGTCTTTTGAGGGCAAATAAAGAAACCAGCAAGCAACTGATCCTTATGCCTTGCCTTGACTTATTATCCCCTTATTTATCTCCATTGCTTGTTCTTCTACCTTAGGAGGGGAATTGATGCTATTTATGTTGGGATAAAGAGGACGGTGACAGGAAAACTGCAAAATCCACACCTATTATTGAGAGAAACCCTGCATCGGCCCACGTAGGAAGAGATGCGCTTTTTGTGACGGGGAACAACTAGCAGCTGCCACAGCTCTGTAATTTACATGCAGAAACAGGGCTAGACATTCAGCACGACTTCATACATTGCATAATTATTTTTATTCGGGGGAGAAAGATCATGGCTATAAAACTAAACGAAAGTTACTGTTCTGGAAACAAATAAGAAAGACACTGAATCTGATACTGAGTTTCTAAATGCATATTATGCAATCATACTATATCGTTCCTAACAAATAAAACTTAGTTGAACAAAATATTTTCCTATATCTTTATTCAGTAATGTGCTAAAATCATAAGCGTTCATTAAGTATTGCTGAATAAGAATTAAAAGCTGATGGTCTTGAAAGCTCTGATTTGTAACAATTCAGCAATTTTTGAGTTAGATGGAAGCAAAAAGACACCTTAAAATTTACTGAAATGGGAAGGACATTTTCTTTGTCTGACTGTAAATCAGAAATGGCTCAATGAATGCTACAGCAAAACCCAAAGACTTTCAAAAAGTCACGGCTAATTGAAAAAATAAGGGAGAATTAATTAAAGACTTGAGAAAATTTTAACTATTGCTGGCATTGGATTTAATGTTCTCATTATTCCACATAAAGTAAAAACAAAACAAAATCACACTATTTAGATGACTAGTCATATCATATAATTCTAAGTTCTTCACATCAAGCCAAAAGAAAATTGACTGCAAATACTTATCCAGTGAATTTTAATTTCAGTTGCTGGAAACTGATGTTTTCTCAATAATTTAATCTTTGTAAATTTATATCAGGAAAAAATTACTAAGTATGAGATAGAATTTTCAATTTAATATTTACTTGAGATATATCTCTTACTATAGATGTTTTGGCAAAGTATCTCACCTTCATAGATTGGTTTGAACTTCCTTTTGTGAATAAATTTGCTTTCTTTTATTATTATTTTTGTTGGAATAGGAAAATATTTCCTGACCATTTTAAAATATTTTTAATGTTTTTCACTACTTGTCATATTTGCATGAAAACTTTATTTATTTATTGGTGACAGGTTCCTTCAGTGTTTAGATAACTTCATAGCATGCTATTTATTCACTTACTGGATTCCAGTTCTTGTCTTTACTGCTGAATATATTGTAATTCTAGAAAACACCAAAGCTGATGATGTGTGCTGACCACCAAGTAGGAAACGCAGGTATTTCTAAACTCTATATGATCTGCATAAAAACAGACCCAAAGCTGCTCCTATTCTGGTATTGTAGTGTGTTTATCATGTGTCCTCTCCAAGCATTAAATCAAATGTGGAACTTGTGGAAGCCATGAGAAAATAGGGTTGCAATAAGCTGATCGGCCTGTGGCATTCTCTCGTTACGAAAGGATTGTACCTGTTTCTAGAAACAGCCATTAAGTTGCCCATTAAAAGAGAGCTAGATGAAGTATAGGAATGAATAATGCTAAAAATGTGCCGTTTTGCACAGTAACACGAGTGGTGCGTTAACACCTCTCTGTGAATCTTCATTTCACATTTAATATGTTTATTAGTATGAGGGAAAAGACTGTGAATCTTAGCATTTTATTGTTGGATCGATGTCTCTAAGTAACTCTGTTAAAGTAGGCACTTGACAAATCATGATTTTTTACTAAGAATTTCTTTACATAGATGACAGATCAGGGTCTTGAAATCACCAAATTGCAACTGCACTTTAATCAGTAAGCTCCTCAAGGAGACTGAGTATCCAGGCAACCATGCAGAAGAGAAGTGGTAGCAAAGGAAATTGCCCAGCTCTGTAGTCTACTAGAAGAGACCTCTGAGAAGTTAAAATTAATGTAGATGAAGAGTCAAACTGTGACTTTCCAGGCCTGGCTATCCCCAGGGCAGGGGTGGGCTGCAGCAAGGTTGTGTCCAGGAGGAACTCTGGGACACTTTCTGCCCAAAATGCCTAGATTTCTCTGGAGGGAGCAACACACCACACTTCTGCTCATGCAGTCCTTCAGAAGATGTTGGATACACTTTCCGTTTGCTCTTAGTCATCCCCTCGTTACTCAGACCTCTGTTCCCCTCTGTTTAGCCAGGGTGAAGGGTCATGCTAAGATCTGTGGCATGCCACCATCAAGATCTGTATTTCTGATGACAGTTAGGAGCCTAATTCCTGCACAACTTGATAGGTACTAGGAAATTCCCAGTCATGTCTGTCCCTCAGAATGTCTCTTCGTGATGATCAGAGTAAAAGGCATTTCACATTTGCACACTCATGGATCATTTAGAAATATTTAATTCCACAGTTACCATAACTTCTTCTTGTCTTTCCTTTAAGGAAAAGAAACATGACATAGTGCTTGTTTTTTACTGTTAAACTTCTGAAGTCTAACTACAGTGAAGACAATGGAACTATTTCATATTTGCTTGAATGCTATTTAGAGCAAGATTTAGTCTATAGCGCCTGAGAAATTGTCTCAGCATCTCTACTGATAGATTAAAATCTGAAAGCAGAATATAACCCCAGTATATTGGAGAAAAGTATCACATGATTAAGTGATAATCTTTATAGCTTTGTTGCAAAGTAAGACACTTGGTCAAAACATTTACTGCTGATCTAAAGCTCTTGTCAGTAGCATTTTAAGATATGATTTTGACCCCTTCACAGCTTTCTGATCTAGTGAACCATCTTCTGAAAGCTTCAGTAATGTAAGATATGAGAACTGATAGATAAATAAAGTCACACTTGTTTTTAAAACAGCTAAAGATCTTGTACATTTGTTTACGTTCAAGAGGAAATATTGATTGGACATAGCACAACCTATAGGTCTGTAAAGTTGTGTAAGGGGTAAGGGTAGAAATACGCACTCTAATATCCCTGTTTTTCTTATCTGGTGACAGTCATCTTTCTGAGAAGAAAAATACTGAGGTTGTCTTTCCAATTGACCAGAATTCATTTTAGTGATGGGCATTTTCAGGGGATCAATTTATCCCTGGCCTCGGCTATTTCAAGTCACTGTGTACCTAAGGTTGTAGCATCCACATAAGTTAGAGTAAGAGGTCTCAAAGACCTTTTATGTTGACTCTTGAAATTAGTAAAAAGGAATCAAAACAGCAGAAGATCAGTCAAGTTTGCAAGATAACAAGAATATGTTTATTGATGAAAATCCAACCCTCTCTGATAGGACTGTTTAGAGAGGCTCAGGACTATAGCATATCGAGAAATCATGGCAGAGAACCCTGTGCTTTGAGAAATGAAGTTAAAGGATGCAGTTAGTAATAGCTAGAGTAAGGAGAGGCAAGGAAGCTAGCCCGTGGGTACTTTTGTTCGAGTGGGACAGATAAGAAGTGCTACGGAGAGAAGGTCATGAGGGAGGGACAAAAGCCCAGGTACTCCGAATTAGACACATGCTCAGGGAAATACATGTAGTGCTATTGAAAGATGTGTAGTGTCTTCCTAGATCTGCTGGTTCTCCATGTTTGAAATCTCCCTTTCCCAAGCTCAGGTGAGCCCTGTGGTTAAGGCATACCTCCCAGCCGGCAAGCTCAGCGCTGATGTGGAGTGCAGTGTTCAACGACTTTGACTTTCTGCTGAAGTAGCCAACTACGCTACATACAGCTAGTACTACACACACTGCCTCATCTATAAATAGAAAGTCTATAAATAATAGAATTATAGGAATGGCAGTAACAGAGCTCCCGTATCTATGCCAAGTGGGAGACTAATTTTACACTCTACAAAAAGGCTTAAGTTCTACTATCAAATTTCATCAAAGATATTTCAAAGAGTCTTAGTTTTGATATTGTACTATTTTACAGACTTTAATGACAATCTATGGTTTAGATGTTAAGGATGTGGAAACTCTGTTTATACCTCAGGGGCATGCTAGCAGTAAATTATACAGCCATGTTAAATAAATAAATAAAATTAAAAATGAAGAGGTAGGGCTGCTTTTGTAAAAAACTGCACAAGAATGTATAGAGTGATATGTTGTGATTTCTAGAATTCCTTCAGAGGGTGCACACCCCTGCACCATTAGAAAAGCTTTCCTCTGATGAACAGTATCTTATAATACATTAACACATACAAGACCTCTGATAGCTGGAGGTGAGATGCTGTGGCAACTACTATTTTGAGTTTCAGCAACAGAAGAGATTAGCAAAATATTTGAATAAATGGAAAGGCTTCTGGAAGAAGACCGAACGGTGATAACTGTTGAAAGAAATAAATTCCAAGACTGCAGTCTACAATCTAATCCTATAAATATCTTGATATAGCTATTAGTATAATTCTCATCTGTTTCTCTGTGTAAAAACATTCAGTGCTCCAAAATTAATGAGATGACAAAGGCCTTCTTAAAAGAATTGCAGTGAATTTCTTCTTTGCAATGAAGAAATAAAGTGTCATCAGGTTTCTCTACATATTTGCAAAAAATTACAAAGTGCATACATTTACACAGTCTGTCAAGTTCATTTTTACAAATTTGTTTGCACTAGAAAGATTTCTGGAAATGATTGTCATTCTGTATTTTGCAGAATTTATTAAGCACAAATGGCTTGTATTGTTCTTTACAAAGTGCTCATTTATTTTCTATAATAAGTAAATATGCGTAATTGCTAAAGAATATATTTTGCTTATGCTGTTATTGGTCTCTTTCTGATTTCTCTTCATACTTCACTATACCTGGAGTTCACTCTTGGGAGATGTTCCATTTTCCAACAGTCCTATCAAATATATACTGGAACAACTGCAGAATTAGCCTATCATTCCTGCCTAGTATCTAGCGCTCCCCCTCCCCCTCCAACTCCCACTGTTTCAGCTGGGGGTGGAGGGTGATAGGGAGAAACTACTGTTTTCATTTCTTACACTGAAGCTTTTTCCATTCCATTTCCATGAGACAGAGGTCTCATTCAACGCAAGGCTAATTAGCTGCTGGTCTATGGTAAATCAGATCAGCCACGTAGCTCTTCAGAAATGAAAGGTGTCTTCTTGTGTGAGAGGTATCAGTATTAAATCATTAACTCTATGAATTAGTATAAAAGAATAAAAAAAAGCTGCTCCTGACATTCTTACCTTACAGGACTTCACAGAAGAAATTTGCAATGTTATGTATTAGCTCCAGTAACCCAGGAGTTATTTTTCATTTTAGTCAGCAAACTATGAATTACCTACTAGGCATCTGACTTGTGCTGCAGGACTGTAGGGACTTAAGACAAATTAGACACAGTTATTAGAGTTTCATCTTAGAATTTGTGTTTGTTTATAGGCTACTTAGCAGCTATGAGTAGAGATTTACAAAATGAAATTATTTTACATGTACATAAACTACAAATTTACTAAAATAGACTGGCTAATGAAGTTATGTCCTGGAACTACTTTATCTTCTGAAAAGCAAAGCCTCTTTAATTGTGATATAATGAGGTACTTGATGAGCACAAGGGCACTTGTTAAGGCAAAAGAGGGTCTTTAATATCATGAGTATGCCTGATAGAACATGATGGTGCTGAAGTACAGACAGTAGCTCAAGATATTTTTCTGTTTGTTTTGACTTTGTATTCTGTACACAGAATTTCCTTCTCATGACATGTATTCTTAAGGCTGAAAATGCCTAGGCTCTGTGGAGTTCATTGATCACCCTGTATATACTAACAAATACCCATTTTCTTTTCTCTTTATTTCAGTGTTTCACAGTTAAGAACTGCTAAGAAGCAAAGCTTTTCATTTATTTATAGTTATAAATAACAATAAATATATTATTAAAAAAAATTTAGACATCTTAAATGGATGAATAGAACTCAGCTAGTGTGTTATGCTTGATGCATTAGTGCCTTGTTGGTATGGTTTGATTCATTAATGCCTTCTTCGTATGATTTTTGTAGGTCTTTGTATTCTGAGAGGCAGCTCCTTCAGATCTACATATTACACATGCAGTGGATCTCTTCTGGTAACTGTTAGGGCAGGGCTATGTTTGAAAAGTGCAGAATAGGTGCTGCTAAACATAGCAAAAGTAGTTGTCAACTGGAATTCTCACTAGTAGACAAAAGAGAACACTGGATTAAAGTCATTCTCCACTACTTTCAAATGGAAAATTGTCCAACTACAGTGTTTCTTGTATAAAGAGATGCAAAGTAACATAAACAATATAAATTTTAATGATTCTAAGTTTTATATATATGCACAATCATATATTTTATATATATAAATATATATGAGATTA
The DNA here is from genome assembly GCF_028389875.1 of Rhea pennata. NCBI lineage: Eukaryota > Metazoa > Chordata > Aves > Rheiformes > Rheidae > Rhea > Rhea pennata. The sequence goes on from NC_084664.1 coordinate 12,984,493, forward strand.
TATATAAAGTATTACATTATGCTAGAGAAGGAGCATGATCATCCAAATATAGTTACTATTATGTATATTAAAATCTCACCTAGGAATCATCAGAGACATCTGTGTCAAACAAAATATAACAAATGAGCTATAGGCAGAAATTACACAATCAAAGTTCAATAATAAGAACAAAGATCAAACCATGAAATAGTATCATACTGGTATAAATAAGACTGCAGGTTATCCTCAAAGCAGGATATGCTTACTACCTCTTTTTTCCTAAACAGTATTCTCTTCGTCAGCGACAACAGAAATACTAATCTCCTGAGGCAGGTGACTGCATGGCGGCATAAGGAGAATTAGCATAATCATAAACATATTTTAGACTGGTAGCCTTGACTGGGAAACATGCAGAAAGCCATGCAGAAACTTCAAATTGAACAGCACAAACATAAGTATCAAGCTTTGCATTTCACTTTGATAAAGGACAGTAATCCTTCTTTCAGTGTCCTAGTGACAAGATCTATTGCATATATTATAGGGTCCCTAAAATGGTCTGGGGCTGCAGTATTTGAGAAATAGCAAATGAGAGCGTATGGGAGTTAAGTAGATGAGAGATTAGATTTAGGTTAAACACTAGGAAATAATTTTTAATAATTTTTGAGCCCTGGAACTCATCATATGAGTGTGTAGTTGAAGGTCTGTCACTGGGAATCTTTAAGGATGGGTTAGAGTGAACCCATTCTTAGTGTGAAATGCAAAAAGCTGAAAAAGAGAAGGGAATTTTTTCTTTGTATTGAGTTATATTTCTGAATGGATTAAACAAGTACATTCCTAAATCTATTTTGAGAAGAATGCTAGCCGTTGTGACTAACATACTGTCTTGTTGACACAGTGAAAAAACATTTGTAGTAGTACTACCAAGATGTAAGCCTCAGGATGACATATGCTATTCATTTTATCAAGCAAATATATTCCTAACCAAAGGATCGCATGTCTCTGTCATTAATCATGCTGTCCGCTGCTCATCATGCACAAAATCTGGAAGATTCTCACTCATTAAAAAAACCATAAATCTTGTATCAGAAAAGAGACCATTTTCTTGGTCATAAACTTTTTTCTTATCCAAAGCTCTCACAGATTCTCAGCCCATAATTTCACTTTGCATTTCAACACCCCAAAGCAGAACTGTGCTGAACTGCCAAGGGTAACCAGCCTTCACAACAAGTTATTTTGATTCCAACCCATAAACTTGTTACTTCAGTCCAAAGATTCATCATCCATATCAAGTTTCTTGAAAAGCTGGTATGAGATTTGAGCTTTTCATGAAAACCCAAACTGGAACATACACAGAACCATTTTGCAGGTTTCTCTAGATGCATCCTATTTAAACTATATCAAAGCTTCAAAAAAAACCCCAAATAGTTTGATTTGACTCTGTCCTTGAGAATAAGAATCATTAAAGTAGCTTCACAGAAAGGTTGTACTTGTTTTATACCAATTCAAGGAAGAGTAAAATTATATTGATCAATTGGATCACCCATTAAAACAAGAAATAATTCTGCTAACTATTGAAAAAATGTTACTATTTATTTTTCTTTAGTCTTACATTATTATTCTATTTGTATCATCGTACTAATACATTTCAAGGTGTCTTTATTCTCAGAGACTACCTGGCACTCAGATGCTTCAGCAGATAGAAGGGAAGAGACAAGAATTTACTACAGTGAAATATTACTACTCTAGCTTTTGAAGCTGATTTAAGTACACAGCCAGGTAATAACCTTTGCATGGTGAATGCTTCCCACCTGATTTTAATTTTCTGTAGGTGTTTATTTAAACTCTGCCAAATCATATCTTGCCTTGTGTCCTTACAAAAAATGGGGCAGATTTCTGGTTAAGTAAGTATACATGTGTGGTACTGATAACCTTTTGATGAACTTACCATAAAGAAGGCTTGACCTCATGGTAATGGCAAGTTTCTGCTTAAAAAGAGCAGAGCTGCTACAACTGATAGCTGAAAGCTTGCTAATGTGCAACTAATTAAGTGCTCTTTTAAAAAAATTGAGACAGCCTTTTCTTTTAGTCTTTGCTCCATTAGTAGCAATATGTATAAGAAAAAAGGAGGTAGGACATCACATTCCTTTAGATAAATCTCCTTAAAGAAAAGTGAAAGAATGTAACTTGGCTGTCACTACTAATGTATTTAGAGCAGTAAGCTGAGTTTACTTCCTTTAGCCTCTGCATTTTTTTATATTAACCGTGTTTCTCAGTGCACAATTGTTATCCTAATTGTAATATACGCAACCAGGAGGACATGGAGCTAATTTGTTATCATGCTTTGAGTTACTGGCCTCAGAATCGGCCATTTATCTGTTTTGGACCATTTGTTTAGAACTTAATGGGAAGGTAGGTTCATGAAAGGTGCTGTGACTGTTTGCAGGAAATTGTCTTCTACAACAGCAATATTTGACTAATGATAAATCTAGGACAAGTTTTATAAAGAAGTCTGAGAAAACTAGAAATTTTTTCCAAGTATCCTATTTCCAATATTGATCTTTGAAATTCCCAATTTATGGTAATTGCTGTTTCTCCCTGATTTCACTCTACAGAACACTTGGCAGACTTACTGATTCACCAGGACTTTGAGGTGGTGCCACATCAGTACATTTTGGCACCGTGTTGTGCCTGACTGTCTCATTTTCATAATGGAAAATACTATGCTGTGAAATGTCCTGTCATGTTAGTCTGTGAAAGAAAAAAACAATTGAATTTCTTTGTGCAAAATATATACACTAGGGAAAAACGTGATATAGGAGAATCCAACTCTTGTCTTGAGACCTGCTTTTCAAAAATTCCTCATTATATTTATTACAACAGTCTTTACAGCGAGTCTTTGCTTTTCTTACTGCTAAGGAGGGATTTGCTCTCTAATGATTGAACATTTGTGTCTGCATGATACTGAGTACTACTTGTAGACAACATTCAAACTTGCTGCTACAAGCAGAGTTTCAGTCTCAGTTCCAGTCATTCAATAGCAGTTCATTAGGTAATGTCAAAAAAGTTGTGAACTAAGCACAAAAATAAAGGAGCAAGACAAACGGGGAGATATCAGATCAGTAGAAAGCACTATTTGCTAAAGGCCCGCTGTATATCAGCCAAGTACTGCTAATAACTTTGTGCCCATCTTAGTGAAAAAATATGCATGAGAGAAAAGGGTGGTCAGAAATGACTCCCATCAGTTTGAAGGAGCAGAGATGATGGTAAGCTTTGTACACTCATTAGAAATTTTATGATAATTAACATTTAAATGCCTATGTATAAGTGCCTCACAGTGCCATTTCTAGTCTCTGTATAAGCCAGCTGTACCTCTCACCCTACAAAGAGTACTTTCACAGAAATAAATGGGCAAAAAGACAGTTTTTCCTTCTACATAAAACTGTGGAAGGCAGCTTACTTATTACTGAGGGAATCCGTGTCTTAATTTTTTAGTTAATAATCTCATGGAAAAATACAGGACATACGAAAATAAAAATAGTCTGCTGTTTTTATGTGTGACACTTCAGTGCAGATACTGCAAGCCTAACAGTAAAATAAATGAGGGGAAGCTAATGATATTCAGTCTTCCAGAGCTGTAACAAGTCCTGCAGTCTTACTGCAGCTGATGTGCTTCTCTAGGCTGATTAGTGCCTAGTTCTTCACCCAGACTACTATAACACTTGCCTATCTCCACAGACATTGAGAGATTTGCCAATTTATCTTGATGTAATTGAGCTAGGGATCAGACTCAAAGAGGAACAGCTCCTCTGGTCTTTTTCTTCCATTGATATTTTCAGCTAAAGTAAAAGGCAAGTTGGTGAAAATGCAAAAGGAGCCCTATTTCTCTTTTCCTATGATGTTTTCATGCCTCAAAATTGAGAAGCTCAGACCATTCTTCCAAAAACAAATATCTTAACATATTTTACTGTAATAAGTGTATTTTTCTTTGTGTAACTTGTGATAGCTTTGGGGCATTGATGCTATTCGAAGTTCAGCAATATCAGATGCAAAATCTCATTCAAATTCCACTTAACAGTTAGTGCTCATGTTTGAAAACCAAAGTGTACACTTGGACAGGAGAGTAACATAACTTGTATTTTTTTCAGCAAATCTTGAAGCTTTTATGAAGTGATTTTCACTTAGTTACTAGTAAGTTATGAAGACACATTCAGATCTTGTGAACATTGACTTATATCATTTTATCACTTAAATCAGGTCTGAATTTAGACTGTTAAAGAGCATTTTTATTCTTAGGGACTTCAGTGGTTGAACTACTGGTCTCTTTCCTGTCATAAAAGCTACCGTGGCAATTCACAGAGAAAACTTCATTAGCCTGAATTGTCAGAGAATTGCTCATACATCAGTTACAAACATCACTTCCTATTTTGGTTAATGCTGAGAGACTGTGATCCTTTTCTGTTTCCCATGGGAAATATCCTTTGTAAGTAGGACTTTAAAGTAAAATCAGACACACAGATGCTTTAAAGTTGATAATGGTGAAATGGTAGTTCTTTTATTTCTAGGATGAGAAGATAGTGATGGTTAGATTTAAGATAGAGTAACAGACAAGAAGTTCAACACATAAAACAGAGCTGAGTCAGCTCCCTGGATGAGATCCGTCACAGGACTCCTACAAAAATGCAGAGGTGTAGCCAGGCTGCAGCCAGATTCCCCATCGCGAACCAATACAGACAAGGTTACAAAAAGTGAAAATGTTATGTGAGCTCATTACAGCTAGCAGTAGGTTTTCTTCAAAGTGATCTACAGTCAGAAAGGACCTTCAAGGAAGCTCATCGTGCCAGCTTGACAGCAAAATGTGGCTGGAGACATCTTCTGTAAGATATAGGGCCAGAAGTCTTAGTAAAATGGATAGATGAACCGAAAGTAACAGGCTCAACTTGACTCACCCAGCAACAAACTAAAGACAATAGAGAACAAGGGTAAAATGAATTTTGGTATGATGTGGCATTGAATTTTTTTTTTCTCCTGCAAATAGAGATATATGTGAGTGGTATGGAAATGAAATGTGCAAGAATTAAATACTCGTTTCCAAGAAATGGAAATTGATGTGGTATCAAATTCAGACAGACTGAGAAAGTCCTTATGAATGTAATCTGATAATTCTTACAAGTCCTCCAGATATAGAACTTTAGGTGTTTTCCTGTCTGCATTATGAAGGCTGGTTCATCAACTCTCTTGAATTAAGTGGCAGGCAGTAATATCAACACCAGCAGGGTCTGATTCTTCCCTTCTGTTCATTCATAAGTTCACAAGGAAAACATGCAATTTCCTGCTCTTCTCTGTTGTTCCTGATGTGACTGACAGCAGCCAAGTACTAGATTACAGGTGCTTTGAGCAATTTGAGTTTCATAATCCAGAAAGTCCTATTATCATCTAACAAGCCAACCATACCATTTAAGGATTCTTGAGTCATTTAGAGTATATTTTTGAATGCTTTAGGAGATTGGAGAGACTACTAATGCTCTTCACATTTCCAGTATATCCAGGGCCTTGCTGGAGGGCTGCATAATTTGGGGGTTTAATGACTGTACGTGAAAATGATATGTAAAGAGCTTGCTTCCATGTAAAGGACAGAACTGAGTTCCAGCTTAGGAGCACAGGCTGATCGCAGCTGCCAGAGCGGTGAGAAGACCGGTAGAAGCGCTTACAGAAACACTGAGAGGATAAATGCTTCGGAAGCAAATTGAACCCACTGTACGGCTGAAAAGCAGCAGCCTGAGAGGAAGCGGGTGATGGTGCAGAGCTGTTTACAAACGAGGCAATGATCAGGGAAGCTTTGGATGAAAGCAGCCATTACTAGCTTTTTCTTGATGCTTGAATGCACTAAGTCTACGATCAGTCTTTCTCTGTTGGCTGCTGAGGTCCAGGTCTTCCTCACTTCCTTAACAGAGCCAGTGTCACTCTTAGATCTGAACTGTCAGGGATTTTACTGAAGCTTCACACTCCCATTGGTTTATGCCAAGAACATCATCACAAGCCTGGCAAAGCGGTTCTGTCCCACGTTCAACTGAGCCTAGTTGTTCCTCACATAGGGCAGAGTCCAGCACATTCATACTATCTCCCTCAATCAGATGCATCCTTTTCAACAATAACCTTTTTTTCTATATATAAATAGTGAAGTTGATAATATATAGAGAGTAATATGTTCTGCATCTGATGAGCAGAGTGACAGCATGTTGCGGAGGAGTGAGAAGGGGTACACTTCGCTCATGAGAGAGAAGCAGTAATGGGGGCTCGATTAGCCCCTGCCCACGGGGGAGGGCATGGAGAAGGTTCATGGAGAGGTCAGGCTGGTGGGGGGGAGGAGGAGCATATTGGGTTGGGGGAGCACACCATCACACAGCACCACTGATAGTGAGCAGAGTGTGGGAATGGGGCGAACTGGGCGAACTGCCAGGCCAGAACTTCCAGCCTCACAAAACACCTGAAATGTGAAACTGAGGTGGAAAAGAAAAAAGGAAAAACACTGCAAAATCATGTTATCTGTCCAGGAGTTTGCAAGATTTAATCTATTCTGCAGTACACTGAGTGTTCAGAAAATTTCTGTATCTCCCTTTGTGTTTTCTTGAGCTTTTTCACAAGGCTATAAAGGTTGTTTCAGTTGGTCACATAAAACAGTAAAGTAATCTTAACAACCACTACATCAGAAGAGCCTGGAAATGACTTGTGTAGCGCACAAAGTATTTATAAATGCACAAGAAGAACTGAGTCTGACAGTGTACCCAAGCCCCGGCTGCAGGCCAAAAGCTGATCCTAACAGCGAGTATAGCCACAAAGAAGAAACTGAGTAATTTTGTTGAAATAAAATAAGGCCCTAAAGCTCTCTCTAGCCCAGCTGTAGCCTAAGGCTAAGTTTCTTTTTCCAAATCTATCATACCAGTAGGCATAATTCCCACTGTCCGTCTCAACTACAACAACATGAAAGAGTTTTAAATCAGCTTCCCTTCAGATATATTTCAACTGAAGGGAATTTCCCTGTATTCTAACATCACACGAGATGATAATGCAGTGGGAACATTTTTTATATAAACATATTTTACAAATTTCTTAAAGTGCCCATGAAAACAGACATTAAAGTTCAAACATTCTTTGAACAGTGATTCATTTCTATTGCACTCAAAATGTGCTCCATCTGTGCATTTCAGTTACAAACGGTAAGGGAAAACAAACAAACAAACCATATCTCAGTGACTATATAGGCCATGGATTACTCCTGGAAGCATTTCTTCTCGCACAAAGCTCAGCAACCATCTCAGCATCGACACTAAGGAATACTCTGTCTTTTCAAACAGACTCCAAAGTGTTACTTGAGTGGAAATAGCTTCATTTATTTTAGAATTTGCTGCCATTCAAGAGGGTAATTCATTGGCTATAGGAAAAAAAGAAAGTTACTCAATCTATATAACATGATTGTTCCACGTAGCACATTAACTAGGGTCTAGCGTGAGGTTAGTTTTCAAGAAATTTCATAGCTTCACTCTTAATATTTACTGCAGTAATAATCCTGTTCATAAGACACTAGAACGTACCATTTCCAGGTTTTTCTAAAGAGATAAAATTTCTATTCTAATTTGCATGGTAGCTTGAATGAAATGATACCAGCTGCCATAAGCACAAGTGAAAGCACCTTTAAAGGAGATTAATATCTTGCAAATGGGGAAACAGAGGAAAGGTGACTTGTCTTATAGATCAGGGCATCTATGAACAGTGTTCTAACCCATTGGTCTAAAAGTTAGGTTATATAGCCTTCTAATAGCTCTCAAAAAACCCAAAAGGAAAAGACCTCATTTTACTCAATACTAACAAAAATACTGCTAAACTGTCTGACATTCTCAGGTTTATTTTTCTGGAGTCAGGAGAGTCTGCTGAAAAATTGTGTGCTTTTCAGAAACAACTGCTTGCAAAGAGAGTTACTTTTCATTAAAAACAAAGATCACATCTCTCAGAAACCTTGTATTTTATTTTATATGGAAAGTTAATTATATTTGATTTGCTGTTGTCAAAGTAAAAAAAGAAAAATAAACGAAGAAACCACTTTGAGAGCAATTTTAGTGCACCCTAGTAATTTCTGCAAAAATCTTAAAGTATTTGTACTTTAAGTAAAAAAGTACAAATACTTAAAGTAAAAATCTTAAAGGAATTGGTTCATTTTAGGAATTTCAAAAATGAAACAACTGCAAATGTTATTTAATAATAACAAGTAATAAACTGTCCCAGCCAAAGACATTTTTACTCTTCGAAGGGAATATAATTCTTATTTTAATGCTTAGCATTTCTATCAGCTTTCCCTATGCCTGTTTAGTCATTCATAAATTGCCACCAAATAAGTATATATTTTATTCTCGCTGGAGTTAATAGAGATTATATGTAATTTTCATGAAAGAAGAATTTTAAAAATTCTGTAGAAAATGCTCCTTTAGAGAATTTTGGAAGTTTTAGAGCAGTTATTCTCTGGATCTTTTGATCAGATTAACTGCACATGCAGATTTCAGAAATATTGCAGAAACTCGATAGTTTAGCTGTGGCTTTGGGTATTTTATTATAGGTCTGAAGTTCTGGTAGGTAAGTACCAAATGGGAAACAAGGTTCCATGGACTCTCCTTGGTGCCTCGAATAATCTTTTCCGGTTGTACATTCCTGTGAATATCCTTTTCAACACCATGTGTGAGAAAATGTGGCAGAACAGAAATGGTTTACCAAAAATAACGTAGGACACTTGAGAGTCCTCATGCCATTGAGTAAAAGGGTTGTCTCATACATCTGTCTATAGCTGAATTTCTCAGCCTACCTCACATGTCATCGCTGAAAAGCACTCTTGCACATTCTTCGACTTGACTCGCACAAAATGCCAGAAAATGCCAGTACCAACTGTTTTCTTTAGATCCTACTTTTTTGATGGGAACAAACTCCACTGACAGATTCTCTTGACAGAAGTAAAAATGTATCCTGCAACTCAATCGACCGAGCATGATCAGCACGGAGAGGGCTTGCTTGCTTTCTCTACACATGTAGTGGATCAGAGACCACATTTCTCCCCATAATACATTCGGTCCCCAAACAAGCACATACAAGAAGGGTAGGAACATGAAGCAATTAAAGAAGAAAATTCTGAAACTCAGGTTCACTAATCTGTTTTGTGTAGAAGTGGAAAAAAAAGAGTACATCAAAGAGCAGTTGAATGACATTCTTTCTCCAGTGTTGTAACTTTACAGGAACTTTCAAATTCAAGTAATTCTGTAAGTTGACAGCCGATGTGCTTAAGGTTACCTAGGAAACTCCATCAACAATGATATTCTGGGCAGTTTAATAAATGTTATTTAAATTAAAAGAGATTTCCACTCTTTTCTGTGTGCAATTATGTTAATTAAATTGAAAGAGAACTCTGACATTTCCAATTAGCATTTACCACAAAAGGTATGTATTCAAATATAACAGAAGGTAAATACTGATCTGCAAACCCAAAATACATGGTGTGGTATCATGCTACAGAAGAAGAATTAGACAGCACATTATTATCAAACATTTTTTATTCAGAATAAAAGTCATCTGCAGTGCATAGCAGTTGCTGAAAGTCTATGTACAACATTTGAAAATAAAAGCAAGCCATCTGAAGATGATTTAAACAAACACATTAAAACACATACAAGATTATAATGTAGTGCATGATGTTTCAAAAGTATAGATGTTATTTGTTCTTGGTCTGAAATTACTCCTCAAAGGAAGTGATACTTAATTTAATTAATAAAGCATATATACTATTTGGGAAGGTGGAGAAGGTTAAGCTTTCATGGAAATTTTTTGGAATGTTAAAGTTCTTAAAATAATATTGAGACTTTAGGAACTGGAAAAAAATACATAGCAGAATCATGAAAATATTGCTATAAAAAAGGCCATTGAGGAAGAGGAGGATTAGACTGCTTGGTTTACTCTGGCCACTGTTCTCTGGTGCTGCAAGATGAGCAATAAAAGCACAGCCAGATTCCTGCGGTGGAAGTAATTGCAATAATTTAAGAAGCTAGCTAGCTGTCCTTACTGGCCTCCAGAGCATGCCATGCTTCCAGCATACGAACTCAGCCATTTTAGCTTGAAGTACCCACTGGGGCGATTTGAACTAACTTCATTGCCCTGAACTGGGCTGGGAAGTGCACGCACAGTCTGTCCTGGTGATATCCATATAATGATGATCAACTCTGAGTGGTAACTTCTGGAGGCTTGCTAACTGTTCACAAAGCCACTCCATCCTAAATTGTCAATAGAAATTCCTTTACCACAAAGAAAACTGCCTTTGTAGCCTGGGACCAGCCATCACTCTGCAGTGCTCACATCGCTCACTCTGCTGCTCCCCCTGTTAGGGATATAATTTAGATGAGACTACTGTTTGCCCAAACTAATAAAACTGGAAACTTCAGGATAAGTAAATTAAAACCAACTTTAACCTTTTTGTATGCCCCTTTAAAGACCTCTTTGCAGAACTGCTGGAAAAAAGTGTTATTGTGGTCCATACTGCATGAAGTTGCTGAATTTTTGACTGATAAATAACTTAGACACCGATATTGAACAGACTGACTCTGAACTTTGTGTTACATGCTTTGTGTTAAGTGGAGCACTGAGATAGTTAGAAGCTTTACAAAGTTGACATCAAGTGTTTCTATCTGACGTATTTCTTAAGATATTGAATTAATTATTTAATCCCCATTAAACCGACAGGGATCCCATTCAACGAGTGGCAAGGAAATCTCATTTCTGAAGGACTAGAGCTAGCGTTAATGCAGAAAATCAAGCCTATTCAATCAAATTCTTTCCTAATGGAAAGTAAATGCTTCCACAACAAAAGGACAGACAAAAAATTGTAAGGACAGCATAGGGTGACAGATGAAGGTAAATCCCCACTTCTCACTTTGGTTGTAATTATGTGGAATTCATGTGCTAGTTTTGTTCATTTTCGTTGGTATCCTTTATTGGTACCAACAAATTGGAAGTAGCCAAACTCAGTAAACAGGTACAAGCTTAAAGTACAAACTCTTACTGCAGCTAAAGAATAGCCAACTGGCTCACTTCTCTCTGCTGCTGAGGAGATTCCCACGCACAGACCCACTCTCCACACTCCATCTACACTGTGGCTGGATCATGGAGCAACTGTAAACCTCCAGATCTCAAACTCTGTAGATATGAAACTCAAACTCCTGGCACCCCAGCAGGAAGCTGCCTCATTTGCTTTGAGAATATACACCGATCATTTCTTTTACATACTAGTGCAAAAAGAAGCATTGAAATTTGTCATTTTTTTAAGTCATGTCTCTGAACACCGCCCTATGCAAAGTGTGATGTCTTACTCCAAGAGGGGCCCTGAGACATTGTGTCCCCAAACACTCCTGTCTGAGAGTCATTCCTTTTTAAATCCATTCTTTTTCCTAGAGGAAGAAGTTACCCCTTCATGGGATAAATAATATTTTCTCCTTTCATTGAAACTATAGAAATGGCTGATGAGGGATGGACTACTTGATCAACAGTTTGAATGAGCAGATAAGGATCCACCAGGTGTTCTTTAATTTTTAAAAGTCCCCTCCTAACTAAACAAGGAGAGCTACATTTGTTCCAAAAAGGACCAAAGAGAAGTTGCCTCCTGCAGGAAGCAGTTGTTTACACACATAAAAAAGAAGTGGAGAAAAACGAAGCTATAACGACAAAGCCACAGTAACTGTAATTACTAAGAATTAATTTTACAAACACATTTATTATATTGAATCTCTTTTTGTTCTTTGGAAAGACTTTTGCTGAAAGTTATAGAATGTTGAATAGAAAATAATTAATCTACTCATCTATAAAAAAATATTTTTGCCTGATTTTAAATGAAGAAGAGTAAAAGTGCAGTATAAATTATCAGACTTCATTAAAAGAAGTGTAGTTCTTTGTTACTGAACAAAGTAAAATGCTTGATTTCTATTCAAGCTGCAAAAATAGTCAATACTTTCTTTAACTCACTCGAAACACAAACCTGCATGATGTCCCAACACACAGGGCACACATCTCATACTAATGACAAGAGTATCAACTCAATACACTTAAACTGACTTAAATTGCAGCAAAGGGGATTTGGGTTAGATAACAGTACAAACATCCAAAAGTGCACATGGGAGCAGCCTGCTCAAGGAGGTTGTGGAAATGCTAACATGGGAGCTTTTTAAAAATATGTGGGAGTTGCTGTCAGGAGAGACATAGGAACAGCTGATCCCCCTTTTAGCAGGGAGAAGGAATGAATTAACTTTTTCAAGTCCCCTCCGGATCCACTTTCTATGATTTCTAAGAAAAGAGTGATATTTTGCTTGATTACTTACAATATAGATCTTTTACACCTTTGGAAAAAATTTCATTCCAATCAACTTAAGATATTAAAAATAATTCTTCATTCTGAAAACAAAAAAGCAAAACCAACCCCTTCCCCCCAAAAGAAAAAAAAAAAACAGATATAGAAACTGAAATAATAATTTTACTCTTCAAAATTTGTACCTAGATTGAGAACAGTAATGGTAAATTGAAAAAAAAAATAGAAAAAGGAGGAAAGCAATTGCTCAGTATATCATATATTATTTTCAAATCCCTACCCAATATAGATGTATCTGAAGGAATGAACAGTTGATTACTTCAGTAAAGACATTTCTTTCTTTTTTTTTTTGTTCATACCTTTACACTGGATTATGAAACAATCTCAAGATCTATCAGCTTCCTTATCAACGTCATCTTGATGAGAGGTCCATTCTTTCTCCTAGTGCAGTTAGAAATATTTGACAAAATTGAGAAAAGAGCACTGAGAAGAATTATAACCACTTTCAAATACATTAAAAGTGCTGTAATAAGAATGATAATAATCTGTCTTTCATATTCATGATGGACAAAACAAGCTGCAGAGGTCACACATTTCAGGAAAGGAATCTGAGGTTATATCTTAGAGAAAATTTTCTGATGACAAGGATAGTGAAGCACTGAAATAGTTTATCTAGGCAGATTTTGGAATCTCCCTATCTGGAGTCTTTCAAGATTGCGTTAGGCAAACATCTGTGGGCATTACTGTAGATCCTGCCTTAGGCAAAGACGTAGACAAATGACCTTTTTCAGCCCCTTCCAGTAATACATATATATGTGTGTGTGTGTGTGTGTGTGTGTGTGTGTGTGTGTGCATGTGTGTGTGTTTATGTACATATTCTGGATTTATTCATAGCTAGTTATAGCTTCTTGTGGAGAAATAACCCTCACATCTTGAATTACACTTTAATCCTAGAAGCTAAAAATCAGTTTAAAATAAATTAAAAGGTGTTTGCTGAAAACATTTGGCAACTACTGTAGGTTTTTCTTCCACTACTAGTAAAAGAAATATATTGTTATACACCCCATGTTGTAAGCTAAAGAAATTAGCTACTAAAATTTGATAACATAATTAAGCAATAGTCCCTGCTGTTGATGCCTTTGCTAGGAGATAATAGATGGCAAGGAGAGTTATTGGTGCCGAAACTATACTTCTGGCACATAAAGTTACAACATCCTGTTACCTTTGGGTAGAGCCTTCAGAGGAAGGGATTTATTTTTTCTGTAAGGATAAGAGATTAATTTTCTTTTTTTATTCTTTTTAATAAATGCAAGATTTCTCCTTTTTGGAAAATGACTCATATTTCTGTTGCTTGAAGCTTTATGAAGTTTAAAGTCTTAATGTTTCCAGAATATGAAATCAAGGAAAAACAATATGCAATTCATATTCATGAGCATGCATGTTCATATGAACAATATGTAATTGCCCATGGCAGCCAAAAGGCAGTGATCTCAGAGTCACGGGAACTGCCAGAGGAGCTCCGGACAATGAATTTCACGTATACCTGAAAAGTTAGGCAAACTGATGGGAGCTTAACCGTTTTTTACAATATCAGTAATTTAGCAACAAGAATAATCACACCTTGAGAGCAAAATTTAACACAAAGTCTCTAGTCCAAAAAACGAGAAAGTGAAGATCCCCAAGGACATGTTTGTTTGTTTGTTTGTTTGTTTGTTTGTCATAGAAGATAAAGTTCTTCCTGAGAACCTCAGTGCATTGCTTTTTATTTGTTTTAATAAGATTAACACATCAAAAATGGACATTTCTGTCTCCTTGGAAATGCTGACAGTTAAAAATCCTTCTTTGTATTTGGAGTAACAATAACATAATAAATATCCTTCAGAGTATTTGGAGGGGGGCATAAAAAGTGTAGGTCACTATGACAAAAGTTAGAACTGTTTGATTTGTCTGCTCATGATTAAACAGGTATTGGAAGTTTTGTTAAATAAGAAATGGTCCAGCAGCAGAGAGAGAACCCTCTTAATTTTGGTCTATCTGCTACAGTCTGGGTGAATTTGGAGTCTCTGATAGGAGTGGGATGTTCAGCCCTCTTTAAGAAAGACTTAAGATGTGTTTGACTTCTGGAGTTAGTGCTGGTGAAGGCCAGCACTGCAAATGGGTAAACTTCTGGAAGAAGAAGGGATTTATAGCTGCACAGCATCAGGATGTGATCTCAGAGGTGATGGAAAATATCTTTAGGGTGTCAAGGACATTATCTAAAGTCTGAACAACAAAACATCACTAGACTGGGAAAAAGGAAGGATCTACTTGCTAAGGACGCAACAAGGTGGAGGATAGTTTTGTTTCCAGAACTGGCACCGGAGATCTGAGTTGTTGCTACTCAAAGCATTATTTTGTCATGTTTCAATAATTGTGTAGTCTAATAAAAGCTGGTTTTGGGAGAATGTTGGTGTCTGTAGTGTAGCCACTTCAGAAAAAAGGTGGAGAGCTGTTCCATGTCAAAACTATGGATGCTTTAGGATCCTATCGGGCACTCAAAAGATGCTGTTTTTAAACTGTATTTGGATTATATTGTAGCTTAATGCAAAATAAAAATTAAAAAAAAAAAATTATTTGAAGTGAAATACAGCTGTTTCCTTGTTGAAACCCTATATATTTTACATTAAATGAAATGTAATTAAAATCAGCATGTTCCTATCAGAAATTCTGATTTTGACAAAATGGCATATTCCAGCTAGCTAGCACATTATATCAGAATCGTTTCAGCCATTTCATTCTCTTGAATCACTGGGCTCTTTTGCTATCACATGCTGTTTAGTGTCCCAAGAAAGCTTATAATCAAATGTGTACACTGTTTTGATGAAATGCAGCACATATCAAATTACAACACAGAGAGCTACTGAGAGCTTTATTTTTATCCCTTCAAGCAATGTCTGTAAAAGTCCTTTAGCTCTATGCCTAAATATGTTTACAGATAATTTATAGCTATTTTTTTTCTTCTGACATAATAAAAAAAATCTAAGCATTAGAGGAGTAAGATTCTGGAATAGTCTTTCAATATGCATTTGTCAAGCAAACTGCCTAACTATTTCCTATCTAGTAACATGATATGTTTTGTATAGCATTTGATGATATTATCATATTGATAACTAGATGTGAGAACCCACAAGAATCCTTTTAATTTTATTCTTAAGCTCTTAATAAATTGCCTAATTCTATCTGGATCACTAAACCAGGCTTCCTATGATAAATGAGCAGTTGTAATGATCTTCTTACTCTTATAGTTGAATTACTTATTTTCTAAGGGATTTTAATTTGATTTGATATGTACTTTCTTCACCATTATCCTAACATACCATGGGGACAGAAGCTGTGCCGTATGGGACGTTAACATTGCTGATCCCAGTTATGAAGTTTATCAATCTATGAAATGCCATATTTCATAGGGATATGTGAATATCCAGGAGTAATAACAATAACCCTCTCAATATTTGCAGTAGTATATGTTAATCAGGTCTGAATTATTGGTAAAAGTACTTTACAAAATCGATTGGAATTACATACCCTAAATGTGGGTGAAAAGTCCCCGTGGAAAATAAATTGTTTTAATCCCATAAAATAAAAAAAATAATAGTGATTTATTTTTGACATTGGTTCTGTATTTCCTCAATAGACAAACAAAAATAATTAAGGATATGTATTCCAAATCCTCTCATGTTTCTCATTTTAATAACAGGAGATACAGTAGCATATCTTCCAATTATTAACCGCCTTATCTTCATCATTTCATTTTCATGCTGAGCAATATTTTGCAGCGTGACTGCTAAAGGCAAAATAGAGCAATATTTTTAACAGCATGTAGCAACTTAACTGTAATATTCAGCAGTCAAAGGGTCATACAGAAGAGATGCCTTTGTAAAAATATAAATTAGTAAGAATTGGTTTATTATGATAATGTCCTTTCTAGGAAAAAGAACCATTTTGCTTTACATTTCTCAGGTACATGAGCAGAAGAAGATATTGCTTACATCAACTGAGTAAGAAAAAACTCCTATAAAATATTTCCACATATGTACGTTAGTTCTAGCCAGATGTCTGGATTCAGGCTTTAGTGGAGACAAATGTGAGTTGTGAAGGTGCAAGGTAACTCTGGTAACCTAAACTCTGAAGAATCCTGTTCTCCGAATCTATTACCTGAAAATTAGTTGTGCCCAATGCAGGCCTGAAGAACTGAAGGTAGGAATTATATCTATATCATTCAATCATTTTGCCAAAATAGCAACATCTTTTGCTTCAGATAGTTGAAGTTTTTATCGTGTCCATAAAAATAAATAATAATAAAAAAATAGTTGCTAAAGGATGTCTTTGTCCGTACAGGTAACATCTTGATCGCCAGAGAATGCACTACCACTGTTACAAGACTCCTTCATTCATCTAACGGGGCTTTTCTCTGAGAAAATCACTCACTTGCTCCATGAAAGCCAGTCCTGAAGCCAAATGTGTTTAAATGAGGTACCCTGCTAACTTCTCGTGTGTCTTTCCCAACTTTATAAATGACTCAAGATCCGTATTTCTAGACTTTTCCAGAAATTTCTTTAAACTTTACACGTATCCACCTCAAATTTTATCCTTACTCACTTCTTGGGGGTGGAACTTAAAAAAGCAATAGTAATAACTGGCCAAAGCTGTGCCTTAGATACGATTCTATAACTTTCTTGATGAAGAACATCATCAGCTCACCACTCATTTCCACTACGTTGGCTTGCCAGGTTGCTCAGGTCTCTCAGAGAAATCAGGAGTTAGCTGTGCCATGACTGCTGAAAGTGTAGCATATCCATTAATATTTTCGCACTGCCAATATTCTCCAAGAAGGTAAAATAATCTAATACATGGAATGCTCTTCCTGCTAGGGAATATTAGATAAGGCTGCATTTTAACTTTGTTATAACTAATTGCACGAGGTAGCTAGGAAAACAGCGCTATGGCTATACTTACTCTGCTTCTCAACAAAAGTATCATTGACTGGATGAGCTCCGCACAACGCTGAACATATTAACTAGACAAAATCACTTTAACTCCAGCAAATTACATGCATTGTGATTTAAACCAGGATAAATCAAAAGGGGTGGCTGAAAATCAAAGTAAAATTTTCAGAATTAATATTTAGTTCAAATTTTGCTTTCAAGTTACCTTAATAACACATAAGATATTTTAGCCTTTTTTTGAAAATTTTAAGCTATTACCTACACTATGATAGTAAAAACTCTTCTGAAGAGATTAAGAACTCTTTTTTTTTAATTATTTTTGGACTGATATTTTTCCCTGATCGTCTCACACATGATCCTGCTCCAGGTAAGTTAGAAACTTTGAGAAGGAGTTAGTAGGGCACATGAGAAGTTAGCAGGGTACCTCATTTAAACACATTTGGCTTCAGGACTGGCTTTCATGGAGTGAATGAATGATTTTCTCAGAGAAAAGCCCTGTTAGATGAGTGAAGGAGTCTTGTAACAGTGGTAATGCATTCTCTGGCAATCAAGATGTTACCTGTATAGACAAAGATATCCTTTAGTAACTCTTTATTTATTTATTTATTTTTATGGACCTGATAAAGAATTTTTTATTCCTGACTGTTTTATGCAAACCTACTGGCCAACTCATAATGCACAAGTGAAATCTTAGTCATATTGATCTTGATGGGATAGTCATATTGATTTCATGGAGGTCAGGATCCTTCCCAGCTGGATAAACCTAGCAGAGAAGGAAACTGGAGTTTCTGGCTCAGAGCTGGCTCAGCTCTTAAGCTTGGAGAGTGGAAAGAGACAAAAGGCTCTTCTGCACTTCATCCTGTACACAACAAACCCAGTCGTTTTCTTAATTAGAGATATTACATTGCACTGTACTGGACAGTATACTGTACGGACTGACAGTCTCACTTTGTTCTTACAACCTGGGGCTATTATTTTGCAGATTACATATTCCTGACGCATTTTGTGTCATTATTTTTAGTTATAAGAACTAATTCTTTGCTCCCTTTTTCAACACTGCCTAAACAGGGCCTGACATGGGTGTGAAATATGGAGAACCAGGAACCTAATGCTTCCACAAAAAATTGAAAAAAATATATTTATACGTGAAAAGAACAAGATTAGGTCATTCTTGTATAACCAAGCACCTACTGAAGGTAGTAGCAATTCAGTGACAGCAAGTTCAGCTCCTAATTATAAGGGCCCTTGAAAATATCAGTAACAATGAGTGTCTTTTTTCTAGGATAACAGGATTGTCTACTGATCAGACAAAATTTGAGAGTTTTGGACAAAAAAGGGGACTAAAACCTGTGTGCTCCTAAAATATCCCATACAAGATACTGCAAACTGAGAGAATCCTGGGTTGTTTTTTCTGTTTCTTTGTTTCTATTTCTTGCTGAAATGATCATCTTAGTTTTTATAGATGACCTTGTTATTGGCTTATTTTATAAATTTGAGCCGGTCAAAGCATTTGTAAACCAGCCTTTGCTTTTTATATGTTGCAAAGTAATGATTGTCATCAGATTGCTTTCATAAAGCACACGCAGATCATGCAGTGAAAATGCATCAAAGATGAAACCTCACAGTTCATTTTTATAATTATAAACCAGCAGTTTTGTTTTTGTGGTTTGTCTGCTTGCAAAGACATACATTTTTTTAAACCCTTAGCCTTAATGAAGGCTTTTCAAAGCAGATGCAAGTATAGCAAAAGCATACATTTGAAATATATTCTCTGCGGGAACTGAACTCATTCAGTTTTGCTATATCAGAAAATTGATTTGTTGGGGTTCGCTTTCCCTTTCTCTGGTGCTTTCACGGTAAAAGATGTAACTTCTATTGAACTGTGAGTCTGCAAATTACCTTTAACCCTCTAACAGGTTCTACACCTATACAGAAGCCTTCTTCTGTTCCATGATTGATAATAGACCATTTAGTAGGAAACGTGTTCCATAGCGTGCTGGTTGGTATGTTTTAGATTTTAGATTCCAGACCACAGAGGAAAGTATATATTCTGGCAACCTACTACTACCAATATTTTGGTTTAATGTGCCATGAAATTGTGCTTTTTCTTGATGTAGGGAAATCCAAAAGATATCTTGGTATGTTGGCATTTCTTTTTGCATCAGTAGACATAGCACACTTAAAATATTCTTAGTTATTTGTGGAAGAGCTTTACTTTTCAGCCCAGCTTGCATGATAGCTTACCACATGTCTTCATGGTCTTTCTCCATCATCTTGTCCAATAAAGTCTACAATACCCAGTGTCATAGATTCAGAACATATCAGTCTTCAACCACACTGGATTATCATAGCTCAGTTTAACTTGAATATATTAATTCACTCTAGAAGAACACCCTGGGGCATCTAATAATTTTTTTTTTATGTTTTACTTTCCTAAGAGATTAAATCATCTAACAGATAGTTATTAGTCTGATGCGTAACACAGTTGTTGAAATGTTCCATCATTGGGATACAGTAACACTAAGACAATTGAGAAGTAACTAGTAATCTCCTTTTTTTGTAGTTCAAAATTTGAAAGATGTCAGAAGAGAGAAACATTCCAGACAGGTAGGACCTACACTGCCATAGCCAGTAAATATTTTTATGCAAACCTTGGAAACAGAGATCAGAAAGCAAGAATTGCTGAGTACAGCTTGTATTTTTGTGTCAGTCTTTCTGGTCCAACCCAGCCACTCTGTTTTTTAGAAAAGATCCCTACAAGCCATCTCAATGCCACAAAGCTTCACAGTTGAGACTGTATTTGCCAAGTTAAATTTTAATAGTGAGATTTAATTCTGTGTAAAAGAGATATGTGAGTGAATTTATTTTCATATCATAGGAGAATTTTACCTTCTTGCCTAAAGACTTGAAACCTGACCAATCATTCCTGCACATTCATTTTACAGTAAAAATTTCAGCAGGAGGTATTGGTTTTGAAAGAATTTTCAAGGACAAGATAAGATTTTAGTTTATTAAACAAATAAAATCTATTGTTTCAAATTCATAGTTTTTGCTGAAATTGCAAGAATGATGGAAATTACAGACCTCTGAGTATTTTGCCCCTGTGTTTCTATGCAGACTTTGCTCCCAAACCAGATCATATTCACAGGGTATTATATCCAGCCACAAAGTATAAAATCAGGAGAAGAAAATTCCATTTTCTTCTTTGATATAATTTGTACTACCTTTTTCAGTAAATCAGATATTTCAGAATTCCACATTCCAGATGTGGAAAGAAATTAAAAATGTTAAAGAAACACAAAGAAGTTCTGTTCTACCACTGAAAACTACCAATACAGAGTTTTAATAAGAGGTTAAGGACCAAACAGCTGAGTACTTAAGCTGGCGAGATAGATATGTAGGAGGAGCAAAGGAGATTAGTGGATTAGTAACCATGGAGATGACAGAAATATCAAAGGGTTTAATGGAACGGTGATGGACTAGCTGCAAGAGAAGTAGCAATAAAAAATTGTCCTGTGGGAAATAAGCACTTCTCCTGATGTAAAGATGACCTATTACTTTAAACCAGCCAGCTCAAGCTTTACTTTTGTGGGCAATACCTTTCCCTCCCGTACAGATAGATGTGCCGCTTACGTTTGTGCTGTTAGACTGACGAACACACCCCAGGCCCAGGAACTGGGTGCACATCTCTGTCGTGTCCCAGCCCTATGCTGGGAAGAAATCCATGAGCCTCTATTTCTCACCATTGCTCACTTTCCACTTATTTTCTTCTCCCAAGGGTCTTTAGGAAGAAAGTGCGAGTGAGCTGAAGAGCACTCCTCCTCTGCGTGCGGCTAAGGAGGAAGCGAGTTCTTTAGCTCACCTTACTTCCCTCTTCCCCAGCCACCCGGATTATGGGACCTTCTCAAATATGACCATGGCATACACCACATCTGTTTTCTGAGTGGAGCTATGTGGCAGCCAGGAAGGGGTCACTCTTCCTGGCTAGCGCTGGGGAGGGCGTCAGTCATTGAGCATCCTATGCGAGAAAGTGGCGGGTGAAGGATTTGTGGGCAGGGAGGAGGTTCTAGCAGGTGAGGGAAGACACGGAGAGGCGATATTTTTCCTGATGCCGAAGCCTTTAATGCATGTATAAGTTTGTTTGTTTGTTTTTAACTGGAAATCTTGCCCTGTGAACATTTTTTAGGATATTATTTCATTGAACTTGCAGAGGACTCCCTCATCCAGTCCTCTGACTGAAATGTAGATGGGCAGGTAGTTTCACTGTTAAACTATTTTGAAATCAGAAATCCGAAATTTTTGCATTTAGGTAAGAAACTTTGTCAGTGTGACTCTATTACCTCGAAGAAAACTCCTTTGATAAATTTTTCATACAGGTAATCTTTACTCTTTAGTGGATTTATATTTTATTCTACATTAATGGGAAACTGAAAAATAATAAAAAGAAACATAAATTTAAAATGTAAACTTAACATCTATAATATATAATATATAAAACATAAAATCCAAAGTAAATTGTAAACTGTAAATTCACATTCAATAATATTACTAGTGCTGCACTACTAATATAATCAAAATGATCCTTATGGGATACATACCTAATGCTCCTGTCTTAATTGCACAGTTTACTCCCTTTGAGGTTCACAATGATTCTCTGGGTTCTCTTTTTTTTTTTCTTTTCAAGAAAGATACAACTTTAACTTATCTTACAATTGTAGTGCTTACGTCTTTTCACCTTTTCAATTTAAAGGTAAAAGGTCAACCAAGCATGTAATAGCTTTCAGCTGATTTCCATTATACGACTTTATGCAGGCATTCTTAAGCATTGGAATTCTTTTGGAATTCTTAAGCATTCTTCTGAATTTCTTAATCATACAAGTATATTCTCCTGTTCTGTAATTAGCCCATATTTTTATTTAAGAACTTCCATTTCTATTAGTAAAGATTATGAATTCTTAGGTGATTTAAGAAAACTATTACAGAATATCTTATAAGCCTGCATAACATACAACATTAAAAGTACAGTGAAGTTGCAAAGCTGTTTGCAGTTACAGTTCTGTGAATCTTTTAAGATGTCTGCTAGTGTGGATTTTGACACTCGTTTGGAGCTTTTACCTTTGTTTTTCTTTGATGACATCAAATAAAAAGCATCTGAGCTAAAAATCTGTGCTTGAGCTCTCTGAAAAACTAACAAATACCAAAGGGATATTATGGATATTATTTCAGTCTTATCTGGTCACTTCTATAAGTTCAACATGTAGCTCAAGAGAAATACAGAAGTCTGTGTTGGATAGAGGAGACATTAATAGATAAGAAAAGTGGGCTTGATCAGACATGTAAATTGACACAGTTTGAACATTTTACTGGACTTGTATAACTTTACTGCAAAATTGGTGATGCGTATTGATCCTGGCTGAGTTTAATTATGAGTGTAACCTTGCCCATCTTGAGTTAGAATATACAGACAGTTTATACTATAATAGCCTTTAAAATACTGGAATAAGTATTTATTTTTAAAATCACATTTTGATTTCTATCTGGATGAGAATATGATTAAAATAAAAAATTCAGTCCTTGAAGACAATGGGAGGAGCATACCCCTCTTCTTAGTTATTTATATATTTTTTAGCCATTTCTAGTTACTACTACAAAGTTTTGTATGATTATGAATATGTTTATGGCTGGAAGTAGAACTGTTGATACAGCCTGTTTAAAGTGAAATACTAACATTTAAATTAAGTTTTTGAAAAAAAGAATAAATAGAGTTGGTTGTGTTTATTTATTTGGGCTGGAAGGCAGGTATCTCAGTTAATGCTGAGTGTAAACATTTACTTAAATGTAAATGCTCAATTCACACTTGAAAAATTCAGCTCTATATAAAAATCTAGCCATTGCTCTCAGGTACAAATGCTATTTATACCATAATTAACATGTGTTCCAAAAGGCATTTTTATTTGAGTTTTGTGGGTTAAGATTGTGAAATTTGTCCAGAGCATCAGGACTTTAAGTGTGTAATATAGAACAGCAGCTCACACTGTTTTGAAAAGAAAATCACAGGAAAACCTTCCTCTGAATGCCCATTGGAAATGTCTGTCCTACACTGTCGATTTCATTATGGTGTTAGAAATACTTTTGCCCCGAGTGCTTCTTCCAGTCCTGGTTCTTAATTGTTGTTATTTGGCAGCGTGAAATATTGATGACATTGGTCAAAAAGATTGACAGCTGCATGAATTGTTATTAACCAGCCTGTTGGTTGTAGCTTAAAGTTCAATAAATATCAAGATGCAGCATAAGCCTCAGGGAGCCTCTTTCTTTTTAGAACAGCTGGAAATTAACTATTTGATGTCTTTATAAGCAATCTGTCTTTTCACCATCACCATCAAATTAATTTTTGTAGCACTGAAAAGAAATGCGACAGTTCTTCGTACTCTTAACTCTCCCTTCACTGTTCTCTCATAACCAGGCACTGCAACCCTGTCCTGACCCCAAAAGGGGTGAAGACCCAATGTTACATGAGACATGAAAATCCGGACTATTGTTCTTATCAGCATTCACCATCACAGTAAACAACAGGAAAATCTTTCAGAAACACCAGGAGCTGGAAAAGAATAGGAGACAGAAGGATTTCTAAAATGAATTGAGAAGAATTAGTGCAATAATGACACATGAGAATATTTTTCAGCATCTACATATAAGTGTTGAAGTACTGTTGCAATATGCAGTTATATATCCATACATCTACATAATAAGTTGTTGAAGAGCCTTAAAATTCTTTTTAATGGTGCTGTCTATATTCACTTTTAAGATGTGTACATCTGCTGTCTCTGTCTTAAACTGTGGTTGAATTAAACAATCTTTTCATAGCAAATATCCTCTTTTTCCTGCTTATAGCCAAACTTAGATTTTGACCACCTGATTCTCTGCTGTTTCATACATACTGATATGAACTACTTTCTATACATATTATTTATCTGGCTCAATTTTCTGAATGTACTAGCTATTCAATATTCTTTGTTATTATCATCTGTGATGGGACACATCTTATTATGATCTTTGGTTAAACTAATGTAGTCATAAATACAGGAAAAATCTGTTAAAATTATTCAGTCTTTGATTTAGTCAGAGTGGATGGATGAGGGGATAAATACTTTGCAGAGTCAGTACATCCTAAATTGTCCAGATTAGAAAAACCATTTAAAAAACATTAAAAGAAAGAAAGAAGTTTCCTCCTTTCCAACATATTTGAAGAAATCATCGCTTTTAATTTACCTAAGTGATTCAGATGGACTCTGCAGTGTCTCTCAACTGTTAATTGCTATCACTAGTATAAGAAGGGGTTGACTGAGTGTAATATGTGAACTTACTTAACATGTACTTGCCACGTCTCATGAGGCTAACATGACAGCTGACACATTGTGCATAAGTTGGAGATGAAACCAAGACATATGGTCGTATTGACGCAGGCAGTAGTTTTGACATTTTGGATCAAAAAAAATCACATAGATTTTTCACTTGTGAAGGGAGCTCTGCCACTTATGCGTCATGTAGTCTCCTGGGAGATTTCACTATTAGAGTTTTGTCATGGTGGTTAGCATGGCTATTCACTGTATACTGAAAATGATAAAAACTTAGCTTCTTCCCTGAGCATGAATTTAACAATTTACCTCCCTGTTATGATCATATTTTTCAAGTATTTTGGAGAGGTAAAAATCAAATCCACTTTCACTGTTGCTTTTTCAGGTTATACTGAGACAAGATCCTCATTTTGTCTTCTCTGATATCAGTCACTCACCCTTTGACCATTTTGAAATCTGTCTTATATAGCAAAAGCGAAAGTCTTCTCTAACTTTGCAGTACTGTACCCATTAATATACACTAAAAGAATTAATGGTGTGACAACTGCAAAATTAAATAACTCTAAGTACAACTTCCCAAATGTTTATTTGAGTATCCTTTCAGTGAAACAAGAAAATTTAATTATAAACAAAAAGAATTGATAAGTAACTTGTTTAACCAATGGTTACAATCTCCCTGTCTTTGTTCTCAGCATCTGTAGTAATTGAACCTACTGCATTTCAATGCTGACATTTAATCAATGCATGTAAATCACCTTGGAGGCCTATTATTCTTGTATTCATTAATCCAGTCATGCATAATACAAGCATGTAGGAGAATTATATACAAAGTTTTCACAGGCGAGGTCAAAAAGTAGCATGTGTAATGTTCTGCTCTTAAGATTAAAAAAATGCTTATGAAACATGGGCATGTGATCTACCACAAAATGTCTGAATAAAACTATATCAGAATTTTATTTAAATGATTTTTTGGGCTAGAAAATTCTCTGCTTAGCAACTGGATGGATACGTTTCATATCAACCATGTAATATCTTCTGTTTACTAGTATATGGGGCTATATAAAGAAAAAAATAATATATGTACAGCTTCTCCTGTATAGAAAGATTGCACTTTTTTAATCAAATGTCTGACTACTAAAATGAGCAAACATGGTAAACCATACATGGCCAGGAATCGACTGAAATCACTTCCACTCAGAAACTGGTGTCTTAACAGTTTCTTGTCAGGAAGCCATCAGAATTTTCACTTGCTGTCCTTTGTAAACCTTTGCAAATTTATGACCCATCAGAAGTGAAAAATGTGTGTATATTCAGGCAGATATTTGGAAGGAGAGCGACTGAAAGCTTCAGAGCAATTTGTGAACAATGACAACGAGCGCAGCATTCAGACGTACGCTGATGCATACGCGGGTCTACTACGTATGCATATACGTATCTTGCAATAGTGTTTTGTTTGTGAAGCAGAAGTTTTTCAAATTATAACATGTCCTGATGTTTTAGCCTGCTGGCCAGGCAAGCTGGCATCATGCTATGAGCAGAGCCCAGATCTCAAAGGTGCTCTGATCCTTCTGGGCCAGCTGAAGCCTGAAGGAGCACAAGTAACCACGCAGTAAAAGCAGGCTGAGGAATATATTGCTTACCTGCCTCTCTAGCAACTTCTTCTGTTGAACGGTATCTATAGTAACCAATGGAAGAAGTCTGGAAAAAGTAAATATGAGAGCTGTAAAAGAGATGGGTTTCCTGCCTTTGATCATCATGCAAAGTTTGCCATTCCCCTTTTCTCCTGCTTTAGTGTCTATGAACCAGTCATTCAACACAAATTTTCAGATCGAGGCAATTTAAACACTTAACAGAAATAATTTTGAAATATTTTATTTTTTTCTATCTAAGTAGAGCTAAATTCATTTTTGGAATTAAAACCAATTTTGAATTCAACCCCAAAATCAATAATTTTAAAATCTGCTTTTCTCTATTATTGTGTGAAAATTACCTTTTTCATTTCACAATTTCAATTTTAAAGATTTTTTTTCTTGTAAAGAACATTTCCCATTTTTAAAATCAACTATCAAACTCTTCTACCATATGAAATTTTAAATAGATAGTTGAGAAAAGAGTACAGACATACATACACACACAACAACAATAATGATAATAATATATTTTCAGTCTTCCTCAGTGGATGTAGGATTTAATTAGGATGTATTAGGTCCAGATTTATAAGAATAAGCCCCTCTGTTGTAGAGGGGCTTGCACTCTTGATTGTTAGTCAAGAGTGAATGAAATGCACAGGACTACATACATCATAATGTAAACAAAGCATGGAGTAACATAAGCTTATTCTAAACCTCTGAATGTGGGTGTACAGGTCTTTGCTGTGCATTTGATTGAGTGCACACATGGTACCTGCTTCACACTAAAGATTTCACGTTAAAGATTTAAACACACTAAAACTGAGAGAATCCTCTGCACACTTAGATCCACATAAAAGTGTTTGCTTCTTTTGTAATATAATTACTGATTTTCCATTTTAAAATTTCAGCTTGCTATTTACCAGGTGGAAACCTGTCGTATCACCTGCTTCTTGGAAGAGCTCTCTTGTCTTTGCCGGGAATAAACTGTAACATTACTCTTATCCCAATTCCTATATTCTACATTTGGTACTCCAGTGAGAAAATTAAGGTTTAAAGACAGGGGCAGCTGCAGATTCCTCGATATAGTGGTGTCCTACAGTGCCACAGAACCAATTTATCTTTTCCTCCGTCACTCTGTTGTCCCCAGACATTCAGTTAACTATGTAGAGGAAAGAGAAATGTCCTGACCTTTGCTGCGCTCTTTTCCTTTGCTGGGGCCCTGGTGTCAGAAACTGCTCGGCACAAAACAATTAGCTCTCAGGTTTTCCAGAGCTGCCCTAGCACTTAGATCTATTCTGCATGATGTACTAAGAAAGAGGAAGGGCTAGACTATGGAGAACTGTAACGCTCTTACAGAAGGGCTGCATCTATTTTGTCTATCTGTGTATGCATCTATGTATCTATCTATCTAATTTAGGTTACCTAAGTTCTTGTTGCTATTCACTATAGGGAGAAGTTTATGGAGCAGGGGCAGGAAGAAAGGATAAAGCAAGCAAACAGAGAGCAAAATGAAGAAGAATTCTATATTTTGGCAATGAGGTCTTTGCTTTCACAGAGCCTAAATGACCTTTAAGACAGAATGACTTGACTGGTTGCCTGAATAATTTTCTAACCTGCAGGTCTGAGTCCAGTTACATGCCTAGAAGCTCGTTTTACTACAAACCTGCCATGCCATCAGCTCCTGAAGTAGATGTGCAAGCTGACTGAAGAGAACATACCTTGAAGGCACCCTTGACAGTGACCTTCTTTTTGAGCAGGTCAGAATAGCTACCTGCCAACAGGCACTGTCTTACTGATTCATCTGCCTCTAAACAGATGTGCCAGATATCTGCTTGAGAAGCACCTGCTTTTCAAACCCTGAAAATTGAACAGATATATTGCATACCTGGGAAGCAGTCAGCCATGGATGATGACTTTAGCTTCCAGCAGATCTCAGCGTTTGAGCCTGTCTGAGAGACAATACATGCAAATAATTTTCCCACCATGGAGGTTTAAGACAATTATTGGAGGTATATTTGCAAGCTGTGCTCTCCAGGCAGACCTGCTCACTCACGTGTCCAATTTGCAGTTGCCCCAAACATGGAATTTCTCTGCTATAGTTTTACAAGTATCAAAATAGTAGTACTGAATATACACAGACATTAATTTTCATAACAGATTGTTATTTTTGTTTTGCTGATCCTTTGCCCTTTTGACTTCAAAGATTACATGAAGAAGCTAGTATAAGGATTTACAGCCTCAAAGCTGGAAGAGATATATTCGAGTCTTCAAACGAATCTGAATCTTGGTCAAGATACAAGGTTCTGTGAAAAAAAAATGAAAGTATCACATTACAGTGTACAAACTGTTATCTATATATATTATCTATAATAAATCAAAGTCTGAACTTTGGGAATGTTGAGAGTAGATAGCAGGGATGCAGAAGCCTGCAACTTTCATGACATAGAGGATAAAATGTGACGGCTATTGAAAGTGGACATGCCAGAAAACTCCAAAGAAATGTCAAATTTTCTCTAATAAGAGAGACTGAGATTCTCCAGTTTGAGCTATTTTCTTTTAGCAGTTCATGCATTTCAAAGGATCCAAAAATGGATTGTATCTGCTATTTATTAGAGACTAAAGAGTCTGAGTGATTAAGAAGAATTCTTTGATGATCTGCAGCTGGTGGATTCAGAGGAGGGTGCTTTACCATCAGGCTTTTAATAGTCCTGACAAGAGAAAACAAAATGACAGAGAAAGTCAAGATAGACTTCTTTTCTAGACTTCTGGTCTTTCACTACCGTATAGTCTGCTGAAGTCCAGATTCTGCATGGGGTAACCCTCAGAACAAGGGAGCTGAAACTAGGTGTGGTATCCTCTCCTTTCTATGGCCCTGAGAAAGGACAATCTAATTCTAAATCATTTATGAACTGCTAAAAATAGTTTGAAGTTTGATCCCTTTTATCCTTGGCTTTTATTTTTTCCTATGATGAAGGACAAATAAAAGAATAAGCAACACAAATTTATATATGAGATACATGTAGAATAAACAAATGAAATCTCCGAGCCTGAAGTTATTCTGGCAAATAAAGACTTGTCATTTTTTTTTTTCATTCCAAGCAAATATGTACAAAGTGAGTTATAGAAGCCTTTATAAGACTTAAAAATAAGGGTTACTGGAAAGTATAAATTCTGTATGATAGAGGTTAAAGCATTAAGTAGATTGAATGAAGTAGGAGCTTCTCATTTATTAAAAGAGATTTCTTTTAATTACATCCAATACTCTAAATCAGATTAAAATTGGGAATTAGTGGTTTAGAATTAAACAATGCTTCCCTATGCCCCACATTAACATGTTTAAAATGCCAGTGTTTTGGTTATACAGCTGTGTGCTGTGCCAGAAGGGAGATGTTGCTGATGTAAAGAAGGTCATTCATTAATATAACTGATTGCAAGGGTCAGGATCAACACTTCTTGTCATTGGAAGAATCAGAGATGAGAGGACAGTGAAATCTCTGTGTTACAGAAAGTAAAGGGAATATGCCCAACTACTAAATGCTGCAGTATCTCATTGCACTGCTGTTTCCCTGAGTGAAGCCTATGGATTTGAGACAAAGGGAAGAAAACATTTTAAATAGAAGAATATATTGTTATTAATTCAAATGAGCTTTGTGCCTCAGGAAACAGGGAAAACATTTGTTTCTAATCAGATGGCAAAACATTCACTATTATTGCAGTTAGCATGGACTTGGCCTAGAAGGGAAAACAAAAATTAAGAAAATCTTCCAATGTCACGGAGAAAACCAAAACCAAAACCTTACGCTCACCGTGGCAAGCATTTCTTCTTCTGCTCTCACTGTATCAGCACTTCTTCAATGAATAGGTAGTGCTTAACATATGCTCTGGGTGTTGGCATGCAAATCTTATTGTTTCCGCATGGTAAGTGTTCATGGTCTTGACAGAAGCAGGCTAGTTGATTACAGCAGGGTGGTTTGAGACTGAGGTAAAAACCATGCTATGTGATTTGTCCTGTAGTTCTAATTAGAATACTGTCAAATAGAGATTTGCACTAATGCACTGTAAAGATTGCCAAACCACAACCTAGTTTCACTAGAAAAGAAAAAAGGAGAGTGATGAGTTTTCTCTATTGTTCATTTCTAAGCAAAGTTCTCCACAAGTAGGCATTTCGGTGCCTGTGAAAGAATGTAAGATGACAGTAAATTAGATGCAAAAAAGAATCCACATAACATAACTACAGGATAAATTATATTCAGAAATGGAGCTGGCAGTATCTCAGATCTTCTTTTCCAGATGGTTAACCCATTGTGGACTTTAAGGTCTCTTTCACAATTCTAATATGAATGTGTGAATATGGGACACAAAACTACGGACAAATTTGCTTGTCTTGACTTTTTAAAAGAACGTAATAACAGTAAATGCAAACATTTCCCATGGTAAATGAAGGTTGCTGTCATTGTTACTGTAGGTGATTAGAACAGACTTACTCACTTACTCTATTCCAAATGCAGGAGAAATTTTAGGGGTATGTGAAAAGCAGGTCTAAGGCAGCTATTAATTCATTCTGAGGTTGTTCATCACTCATCTGATACTATTAGATACTGGTATGGCAGTAATCTAAGCCTTTCTGGATCTGTGTTTTTCCCATATTCACACAGAAGTATTTTGTCCCATCAGTTGTAGATTAACATCAGAAGAACCCATACCAAAATAGTTCAAACTGACTTTCCTAACAGTAAAAGGTATTAAAAAAAATCTAGATTTTCCTACATAAAATTTGTATTTTTTCAGATATCAGATTTTCTGTTGAAAGTAAAACATTAATAGAAAATTTCCATCTAGTTCTAAAAATTACCTATTTCTGAGCTTGCAATGCAAAATCGTTTCCACCTCATTCTCTTTCTGGATCTGAATTTTGCAAATTATACCTATCTTTTAGTTTTGCAGTAACCAATATCAGCTGGTTTTGCAGTAAATCTGGTGGTGAACTTAAGCTGCTTCATATTTCTTCCATTAAGATTTTAACACCCTGCAAATAAAATTTAAGTGAAAAAAATAATTACTGTAAAATAAAAAAATTATAAATAAAATATTATTCATGACACTCCAAAATACATTATGAAATTTCAAGCTGGTTTCAAAGCAGTACTTAATTAATAATAACTATTGCACCGTACTTCTCTTAACATCAGTGACTTTGTTAGTAAGTGCTAAAAGTAGCTGTTTTTACTAAATGGAAAATGAAATAAGTTGATAAAGTGGTGTTTATTATGAAAATATTGTGAAAGGAAATGCAAATAATCAAAATAACCTCTCTGTATCTTTTTTTGTATTATTACTTAGTGTTAGATGTTGCAATAGGAATCAAAATTGCTACAGGAACTTAAAGGTCCAGAAATCAATAGAAATCTACCCCTTTTATAGATCTGACCCCTAATCTTTTGCACATTGTTGGGTGCCTTTCTCATATATCATACACTGCTGTGAAAAAGTACAGATATTCCCAATAATTAAAAAAAGTTTATTTTTTACCTGGAATTCCTGAAAATAGTTAATCATTATCTTTTCCACTTTCAGAAAACATGTGGATTTTTTTTCCTGTGTATTATTCAAATAGTCTTCAAGAATTTGCAGTAGGAATCTATTGCATAAATGAGAATGAGTGAATTCTGTGTATAATTATTTTATTTGGGTAATTTTAGTAGAGTAATCAAAAAATAAAGCGATCTGGAATCTCTAATTCAAAATCCCTTGTATTACAGCCAGCACCCTCTTTATGTATTCTATCATGCTGTCTAGAACAATACGTATCTTCACAGAAACTGCACAGACTGTTTTGTATCTAAATGCGAGAGTATCACCAAACTTCACACAACAGTTGTTGTTCTGATCAATATCAAAAAAATTGGAAATGTAACAGAATCAATGGCCAGTTCTTCCTAAAGAGCTCTCTTCCTCGTGGCAGCATTTTGCGGTATACTTATTATACCTTATCTAGACGTCTATGGCAAGAGTCAGGAAAAGCATTTGTCAGGAACAATATATTACCATTAGTCAAAGCAAGTCAAAGTAATATCAAGCAAAAGTCTCTGTGAATACTTCACAGATTCTCACTGGCATTTTTATTCCACTACATTTCGATGCTTTTCTGCTCGTTTTCCTGCAAACAGTCATTGGCTCACAATGTTAAAGGCAGTTTTTACTGATATGGTTTGGGAACTGAAAGAGTATATCTGTCTGCAAACAAGTATATTTATGGTCTTGTCACACAAGGCTAACAACTCTGATGAGTGATCGGTGGCTGTTACGTTCAAACTATGCATTCACAGGTACACAGAGTGTGTAGGATATTGAATATGGTAAATACAGTGTGGTAGCAACACCATCTCCTTACAATCAAACAATTAGTTAAACACAATTATTAAGGAAAAATATTGAAGCTTTCATGATTAGTATAGCCCACATACATACAAATGTAAAAAAATGGGGCATGATCTCGACTCCTGTGTCTCTTCTACATCTATTTTACCCCTCACAAAACTGGGTTAAGATGTCATCCCTTTAGAAAAGGTTCAGCCAAAACTGAGATTTCTAGGAGTGGAGACATGCAAGGATTACACCTTACAGTAGGTCATTTTTCTCCTCTGCTTGGTTGGTCACACCAAGCTGGTCTGGTCCTTCAAGTTTAAATCCATACTCGAGAAAAATGAGTCCAGACCAACAGATACGATACAGCTTGTATCTGTACATCTTTTTGGAAGTTTTACCTTCCAAAAAGCAATGCCTGTGTCCAAACTGCCTACTGAGAAGAATCTCCAGCCACTGCTAGTGCCTGGAAATTCCTTGGCAGATGTTAGTTGCCGCAGGCCCAGACTGTGCCACGGAGTGAGCTAACACTGTAACATAAAATGACCATAGGACAGTGCCCTGTATCTTGGTAGTCTCAGACTCTACTATAAGAAAAGGCTGTTGTAAAAGAAATGTCCCAGCTTCCAAGTTAAAGGCTCTTTCTTTCTCACAGGATAAGTATCTCTCTGAAATGAAATATCTCCCATGAAAAGGATTGGAGGAGACTCACCCAGAGGCCCATCCATTCTTACAAGGAATTCAAATGGGAGATGACGATTTAAATCTCTACAACCATAGGGAAGCACTGGACTGAGTCCTCCTACACTCTTGCTGAGTGCTCTAGCAACTGGATAGAGGAATGAGAGTGAACCATTTACTATGCTCTGAATATAGCCATTCATTGTCATGCATTTTTAATGCGGCCTTGAAAATAAAAAATGGGTAAATACATAGATAAATAAATAAATTTGAGTGAACAGAACATTTTGTTCAAATGGAGCAACTTTGATTTTTTCTTTCATTTCAGGAAAATAGGGGAAAATAAGTTTAGTTTTAGTCAAACTAAACCATTTTTTTGATAATTCTGTTAGTAAAACTTCTGAATCAAAAAATTAATCATATGCAAAGCTGCATGTATTCCACCATTTTTACTATGGAGTTAAAAATAAAACAAACAAACAAACAAACAAACAACCCCAAATCTATATGTAAATCAACCATTCCTAAAAGCTGTGACAAATAATAGAAGAAAATTATACGTGTATCACTTTCTCTGAGCACACATACAAATCATACACATTTTTCTTACCTTCTCAATAATGCATATTCCCAGTTAAAAATTCTATACTAATAATGATAATGCTCAGGATAGACACCAGACAAATTCCAAGAAAATTGCAGACTATCACACCCTTAGTGTTCCAGATTACTTAAATACTTACCCAAAATCTTTTTTAGGCATTAGTATTAAATGTTAGAGGACAGTAAGACCTTTAAACTCTCCTGTGATATTTGTCTGGGATCAACAAGCGTCTGATAAAAATTGTCTGTTTTACGAATGCACCTGTCTCAGACTTATTTATTGCCATAACGCTTTACAAGTGGTTTGATGGGCACACAATGAACAGGGTTCATCTCTGCAGTGTGGTGGTATCATGAACAAACATAGAAAATGCCGTGTTGGCCTTGAAGGAAGGGTTGTGACTTATTTTGCAGTCTTTCAAGCACAAGAACAGCTCTCCAGTCTGCATGCAGCAGGCCGTCCTTAGGTCTCGTTCGCAATTGTTATTTCCTCTGGAATCAGTGACCTCTGACTGCTTCATAATGACAAGAGATGTCAGAAAGCCGGAGAAATGATAACCGATGCCTTCTGCAAGCTCCTTTACCAGAAGTTTAGCAACATGATAGGCTTCCATCACTGAAGTGTTATAAATCAGTTCTGCTGGAGGCATTTCATTACCTTCATTTGCTCAGTGCCAGGGACTCAGGACTCAGCTCAGTGCTTGATGTCTCCTTAGGAAAATCATGTGTGAAAAGAGAAATTTCTCTCTGCATATATAAATGCCGTAGTTTCAGTGCTAAGTATGTACTTTCACTGTCCCAGCGCATTGTTTTCATGGAGCAGGAGTAAAAAGCACTGTCAGTGACAGACACGCTCTTCGATCATTTCTAGCCCTGCCCCAGCAACCATCTATGCTACCACGGTGCTTATTTATTTATTTATTCATCGTTATTATTATTGCCTGTACACCAATGCACGCAGCATGGGGAACAAACAGGAGGAGCTGGAGACCTGTGCGCAATTGCAGGGCCACGATCTCACTGCAATCACAGAGACGTGGTGGAACAGCTCATGTGACTGGAATGCTGCCATGGATGGCTATGTGCTTTTTAGGAGAGACAGGCCAGAGAGGTGAGGTGGTGGAGTTGCTCTTTACGTGAGAGAGCAACTGGAACGCATCTAGATCTGCCTAGAGGTGGAGGAGGAGGAGGCAGTCGAGAGCTTATGGATAAAGATCAAAGGGCAGGCCAACATGGGGGACACTGTTGTGGGTGTCTACCACAGGCCACCTGACCAGGAAGAGAAAGTTGGTGAGGCCTTCTACATACAGCTGGAGGCAGCCTCAGGATCACAGGCCCTGCTTCTCATGGGGGACTTCAACCACCCTGACATCTGCTGGAGGGACTACACAGCTAGGCACAAACAGTGCAGGAGGCTCCTGCAATGCATTGATGACAACTTCTTGTCACAAATGGTGGAGGAGCCTACGAGGAAGGGTGTCGTGCTGGACCTTGTCCTTACCAACAGAGAGGGACTGGTTAGTGATGTGAACGTTGGGGGCAGCCTTGGCTGCAGTGACCATGAGATGGTGGAGATGAGGATCCTGCAGGAAAGAAGTAAGGCAACAAGCAGGATTGCAACCCTGGGCTTCAGGAGAGTGGACTTCGGGCTCTTCAGAGACCTAATTGGAGGAATCTCATGGGTTAAGGCCCTAGAAAGAAGGGGAGTCTAGGAGAGCTGGATGGTATTCAAACATCACTTCCTCCAAGCTCAAGAGCGGTGCATCCCTATGAGTAAGAAGTGCAGCAAGAGGGGCAGGAGACCTGCATGGGTGAGCAAGGAGCTCCTGGGCAAATTCAGACAGAAGAAGAAAATACACAGACTGTGGAAGAGGGGACAGGCTACTTGGGAGAATTACAGGAATGCAGCCAGAGTATGTAGGGATACGGTGAGGAAGGCTAAGGCCCAGCTGGAATTGAGTCTGGCAAGGGATGTCAAGGACAACAGGAAGGGCTTCTTCAAATACATCAGCAGCAAGAGGAGGACTAGGGAAAATGTGGGCCTGCTCCTGAATGGGGCAGGGGCCCTGGTGACGAGGGATACAGAGAAGGCAGAATTACTGAATGCCACCTTTGCTTCAGTCTTCACTGCTAAGGGCAGCCCCCAGGAATCCTGCAGCCTGGACATGAGGGAGAAAGTCCAGAGAAGGGAAGACTTTCCTTTGGTTGAGGAGGATAGGATTAGAGACCTTCTGGGCAAGCTAGACATCCACAAATCCATGGACCCAGATGGGATGCACCCACGGGTACTGAGGGAGCTGGTGGATGTTGTTGCCAAGCTGCTCTCCATCATCTTTGAAAGGTCCTGGAGAACTGGAGAGGTGCCTGAGGACTGGAAGAAAGCCAATGTCACTCCAGTCTTCAAAAGGGCAAGAAGGAGGACCAAGGCAACTATAGTCCAGTCAGCCTCACCTCCATCCCTGGAAAGGTGGTGGAACAGATCATCCTGGATGTCATCTCCAGGCATATGGAGAAAAAGAAGGTGATCAGGAGTAGCCAGCATGGATTCACCAGGGGGAAATCCTGCTTAACTAATCTGATAGCCTTCTCTGATGGAATGACTGGCTGGGTAGATGAGGGCAGAGCAGTGGATGTTGTGTACCTTGACTTCAGCAAGGCTTTTGACACTGTCTCCCATAACATCCTCCTAGAGAAGCTCTGGAAGTGTGGCTTAGATGAGTGCACAGCGAGGTGGATTGAGAACTGGCTGAAAGGCAGAGCTCAGAGGGTCATCATCAGTGGCATGGTGTCTAGTGGGAGGCCTGTGGCTAGTGGCGTCCCCCAGGGCTCAGGACTGGGTCCCATCCTGTTCAACTTCTTCATCAATGACCTGGATGAGGGGACAGAGTGCCTCCTCAGCAAGTTTGTTGATGATATCAAGCTGGGAGGAGTGGCTGACACACCTGAGGGCTGTGCTGCCATTCAGAGAGACCTGGACAGGCCAGAGAGCTGGGCGGAGAGGAACCTCATGAGGTTCAACAAGGGCGAGTCCAGGGTCCTGCACGTAGGGAAAAATAACCCTAGGCACCAGTACAAGCTGGGGGCTGACCTTCTGGAGAGCAGCTCTGCAGAGAAGGACCTGGGAGTGCTGGTGGATGACAGGTTGACCATGAGCCAGCAACGTGCCCTTGTGGCCAGGAAGGCCAATGGTCTCCTGGGGTATATTAGGAAGACTGCTGCCAGCAGGTCGAGGGAGGTGATCCTGCCCCTCTACTCAGCCCTGGAGAGGCCTCATCTCAAGTAATCTGTCCAGTTCTGGGCTCCCCAGTACAGGAAAGACATGGAGCTACTGGAGAGAGTCCAGTGCAGGGCTACGAAGATGATCAGAGGGCTGGAGCACCTGCCCTGTGAGGAACGGCTGCGAGAGCTGGGCCTGTTCAGCCTGGGGAAGAGAAGACTGAGGGGGGATCTGATCAATGTGCATAAGTACCTGAAGGGAGGGTGTCAAGGGGACAGGGACAAACTCTTTTCAGTTGTCCCATGTGACAGGACAAGAGGCAATGGGCAGAAACTGAAGCACAGGAAGTTCTGCCTGACCGTGAGGGGGAATTTCTTCCCTGTGAGAGTGACGGAGCACTGGCACAGGTTGCCCAGAGAGGTGATGGAGTCTCCTTCTCTGGAGATCTTCAAGGCCCGCCTGGATGCAGCCCTGTCTACCATGCTGTAGGTGACCCTGCTGAGCAGGGAGGTTGGACTAGATGATCTCCAGAGGTCCCTTCCAACCTTATTGATTCTATGATTCTATGATTTCCTGGGCTCATTCTCCTTAGAGGAGAGCTTTGTCCCAACCTCCAGCACAAAGGCATTCGGGGTTCTGCTTGTGCTTGGCTCACCTTTTCTCCTTTTATATTCAGTAATGTCAAACACCGTATAGAAAGAGAGGCATAAATATGATGATGAAGACAAAGAATGAAAAGACTTAAAACTGGTTGAGGCAAACTGGCAATGAAGCATTTAAATAGAAATTTGGTATCTGTAGTAAAGTAAAAGATCATTTGAAATTCCATAGAAATATTTGATTTCTGCTACAGTATCTATGTGATTTGCTCGAAGTCTTCCAGGACATATCTGTTAGATATCATCAAACTAATATTAAGTTAGTCTGAGAATCAGAAGCAGTACAGATGCATCAATACTATTGTGTCAAAATAACTGGTCCTTTCAAAAGGCAGAGCTAATCAGGTTAAGAGTGGTACCATGCAATGTAATCACTATGCTTTTGAGATCCAGGACTGTTATCTCTGAGTGACTTAACTATGTGCAGATAGAGATCCCTGCAGATATGTGGAAAGTTCAGGATCCCCCCAAAGTCATTGAGATAGAGCTAAAGTGATTTTTTGGCAAAAATGGAATTTGAAATCTAAAATCTAGAGTACTGATTAGAAGTTTAAAAACTTTCCTAATAAAAGCCCCCATGTAGGCAGCAAATACAATATTTGATGGCAAAATTTGTATTTTTACTGTCAAAATACTGCAAGATCATAGGTATACTCCTGAACCCCAACTTACTTTTATATTTTCTTCTCCTTCTCCTTCTCCTTCTCTTTCAGACTTTCTAACCACTGAGGTCATCTGCAAAATCATTACTGAAAATCTGGCTCAGCATAAAGTCCTTTCTTTATATGCAAAGGCTTTCTTTATAACGTTAAGGCTGATTATTGTTCTTCTGAACACAGTGCAGACTCATCTACTTGAATGGAAGCACTTTGCCCTAAATAGCCTGAGGCTTGCCATAACAAGGCTTCACATTTATGCAGTTTTGACAAATATTGCCACAAAAGACCAGCCTCAGTTATGAGAGAGATTCACAGTACATGAGATCTGCCACATTCTTAACAGCATTTCAAAATACTCGGTTATTTTGAAGACACTGCAAGCATTAATCTTTATATTTTCTATTTCTTCCTTTGCTACAGGAAGAAGATCCTATAACGCAGATAATGCAAGGAGTACTCCTGAAAAACAGCATGGAAGACAAACAAAAGAGACCCAACCAACACTTTCATTTCTCCTGACTTATTTGTTTTTAATCCCCTTCTCATTTTCTTTCAAAGTGGAAAAACTTGAGAAGTTTAAGAGTGAGATAAAGGTTAACTTTGCCTTTAGAGTCTGTTATAATTTGATATTGTGCAAATTACAAAGCCTAATAGGAGAAACTAGAGAAGAAGCAAACAAAAAAGGAAAAACAGAAGTAAAGGTGGCAGAAAGTGGCTAAGCCAAATGCAGGCAGACTAGAGGAACAGATGGGAGGGGAGGTTGGCACCCGACAGACCTTCTAACTTAGGCATCAGGGTGCCATAGTTCACTGCTTTTAAGTCACTTATTTTTCAGAAGAGTACTATATTCTTCCACGAGATCTACACTTTATTTCCAATTTAAATCTATATTCCATTTAAAATGCAACTTACACATTTTATTTGCTTGTGTAATGCATTATTTATTCTTATGCTCCCTGTTTATTTGTTGGCAAACTTTTGCCTTCCACATTCCAGCTGCTAATTATTTAATATGCAGTAAAATAACTTGTTTGATATTTAGTGCATTGGTATTCCATTATAAAATTCTTTATGTTCTGGAAAGCCTGCCCTATAGACTGTAACATTTAGGAAAAAAGAAATTCAAAGTAAGCACATAACACTGAGGGTGGCGTGCTCAATGACATAAGAACTGAATCTGATTCTGATGTCTGGTTAAATGACAGTCTTGGTGATTTGCCACCTAGGAATTCATGGTTATTTTGCCCTTTTTTTTTGCTTTGTCACAAATATTTAGTACCTCTTGTGGTTTGAATATCAGAAAGAGTTAATAAAAGAAAGGATTTAAAACAGTAATATATCTTTATCAGAACAAAGGTCAAAGGACAACTTATACAAAATACAAAATATAGCATATGTTTTCCTATAGTTCAAATGAATGTACTATAAATCTTCAATACCATTAGCAAAGCAATACATATCTAGTCAGGGACCCAGTTCTCATCAGTGGGCTTTTTTTAATCTTTGAAAAATCGCTTTTCTGAAAGTTTTGATCATATCAAGATAGGCACCGTTTTAGCTCTGTCTCTATATGAAGCTTTTATCAATATTTTTTTAAGCACTCAGTTTAGAATGACTTAACCTGTACCTTTTAACAATATTTTCAAATATGAAGTGAGTTATTTCCATTTTAAAACATTTTTTTTCAAACACCTTAAGTCGGGATCCTTATGGGTAATGTATTTGATTTTAAAGACTCTTCTGATCTCATCTTCTACACATTGATGCCTTTTTTAAAAATGAGAGTGTTCTCTAAAAATATTTTACAAACTCAGACTATACGCTGTGGTTATGTCAAAACTGTGGAAAAAGCCTATTGTATGAATATAGTTCCAGTCAATGCAAACTATTTTTTTACACAGGCAATATCAGGAATCTCTTGTGAAAGATTTTTTTTAATATGCTGCTATGCATGTGATTTCATTATTAATCAGTGCTTTCATTTAAATTTAATTCTTTTTTTTCTTTTAGAATCTGAAAAATGGTGCTGTGTTCCACAGAAAAATAGCTAAATATTATTGCTATAAGCTTAATCAAAACTATGAGTAGAAGCTAAGCATTTGCTTTTGATCAGTTAGCAGTCATCAGAGGGTATATGTTACAATCTTATATGTTTCTAATGATGCTAGAACACTGGGGCCCAAACTCCTAGTGGGATTTTGGGATGCAATAAAGACTATTAATTGCATATAGAAATAGCTGAAGCCTTCAGTGTATGGAGACTGGCTTGGAAATCAGATGATCTCAGCTCAGTTATTTACTTGCCTTAGTACAGAGAACAAATCACTATTTTTTTGTGTTCCGTAAGGAAAGAGTGGTAATGTTTACCTGCCTTAATAAAATGTTTTTACATTGTGGATGAAGAGCACTGTATATGAGCTAGTGACAAATTATATTTACTCTTTGTCTGCAGTGATTCAGACAGCTTGCTAATCTCTGAAACAGTTTCTGATTATGAAGAAGAAAGATATAAATATATTACAGATCAGACAAATGTATTTTATCGGAGAGGGAAACATAGTGTCCTCTAATGATTTAAATCGTATCTCTGGATGAGACTTTCTCTTTTCAAACAGTCAGGTACCTCAGTTATTGATAAATTAGAATCACCTATATTGAAAACATTGGTCTTCTGTTTGTTAAAGTCATAACAGCTCCAGAAAATATGCTTTGAACTTAACTGTACTTTGCAGTAAATTGAACTAAACTCTTCCTCCCTAAGTCACGGATTAAACTACTTACTCTCTTTTGTATTTCCTTACAAAGAGTCACGATATGAAATATCACATGGTTGAAATCTTAAGTTAAAGGCCTCTGAACAACAACAACAACAACCACCAGCACCAACAACAGCTACAGGAGACAGTATGGGATTATGTTTCACAGTTTTTGTACAGTGCCATGCTCAACAAGATCCAAAGTTAGCCATTAGGTGTGTTATTTATTAACTACAAAGCTTCCAGCTCATAGGCCTTCCTGGATTTCCCTGCGACCAAAGGCATCATCCCCTTCCAGAAGCACCACAAATGGCAGTCTGTCCGCTCCTTAGCCGTCAGAGGTCGCAGTCTGAAACACTAAATTAAAATGCCATAGGTTTCAGTTAGTGTTAAGCCAGCAGGCTGCAATGTGCAAGTCAGAGCCCTAGGATGATGAAGCTCCTGGAAATCTCAGCTAGCAAAGGTCCTATTTTGTACAACCTGGAACTCAACTCTTAAAAAGTTAAATTTGGCCACTTCGACGTCAGTTTTATTGAGGAGCTTAATCGGAAAAAGCACAAAATCTTTTCTCCCATGGAGAATGTTTTCTTTACATTCATTTAATATTCTCCCCTCTGCAC
This sequence comes from Rhea pennata, assembly GCF_028389875.1. Taxonomy (NCBI): domain Eukaryota; kingdom Metazoa; phylum Chordata; class Aves; order Rheiformes; family Rheidae; genus Rhea; species Rhea pennata. The sequence continues at coordinate 13,026,383 of NC_084664.1, forward strand.
ACAAGTAAACTTATCTGCATCACGCACCCAGCAGTGCTTATGAATGGCAGAAAGTGAAGGGTTGATATTAGGCACAAGAAGTCTTTATATTGTCAAAAATGGCATAGTTACTCAAAACTACATTTTTTCCCTGGCAACTGCCTGCCAAATTCCTGCTTTCTTATCATCATCAGTCTTCTTCAGATGTTCTCAAACAAGATGTTGTAGTATTTAAGCTCATTGCGTGCATACAGACTCTTTTAAAGAGGAAACACAAAATTCTGCTTACAAACAGGTTCCCGCTCATGCTGGAGCATAAGCATTTTCTGCCTTGCCTCATGAATGTTCCATTATTCCTGCTGAAGAAGGCATACTATTTTCAATCTACCTTCTGCTTAGAAAACTAAAGTGTTGAAAGGAGCTTGCCTGACTGGATGACTATATTCTTAAATTTTTAGAGTACAGAAACCTTTAATTTATTAAAAACATTTAATAACGTTTTACTTGCCTTACTTATGACTAATGACCTGTAAAGCCTGCTCTTGAACATGATGTGTCAGTGCAGAAATGCAGAAGACTGACTATAAAGGAGAACATATTACATAACGTGCATTTGTTAGTTATACCGTTAGAGCTGTAAAGTTTGACCTTCGGTTGACCCTAAAGTTGACAGGTTACAGCAAATTGTTCGGTAACATCTGAAATGGGCAGCATGAACTTTAGAAAATAATAATGTTCTCTTGAACTCTTCTCTATGACTTTCTTCTTAAACCCAACGACGTATATTCTTTGGTGTATTTATAAACTGTCTCCACTAACAGGTTATTTTGCTATTGCAAAAATGTATTTATTCATTTAAATAGCACATTCATTTTAGCATATTTATAGGACATCTTGCTATACGCCAAAGTATAATCATAACTGTATATGCATAATAAGCCAATAAAAATATACAGTTTATCATTCAGCTGAGATAACCATTGCTCAAGGATAATATTCATTTGGTATCTTAACCAGCTCTCTTGCCAACAAATCTATTGTTTGTATATTGGTCCCCTGAAGGTCACTTGGTTATAAAACTAAGACCTTATGCAGTACAGAGGCATTTTACAACAAGTATTGAATACAAAACAAAACAATAAGAAACTCAAACTTTGATTGTGATTGCAGTTTTCATAAGACTTACCTGTCTGAATATGCCCAGTGAATAAAAATTAACAAAAATACCTGAAACAAAAATACCCCACTAAAGATCTTCGAAGGAGCCCAAGAACACATCAGACTTGTTTATTGATTCCCTATTTGAGATAGCTCCATCAATGAGACTCTTCAGCTGAAACAGCTGTATCAACATTTATATGTTATATACCTCAGAATACATTTCCTGAGTAACTTAGAAGAATCTTCTGTTGGATCAGGACACAAAGATGAGAACTGTTTCTTTTGTAGACCTCTTTGGACTAGAAAATCTATTACTACCAGCTATATGGTAGTCCACAGTAAATAGGTAGTTAAGATACAGCATCAGCACAGAATTAGAAGATATTGGTAGATATTATGCCTCCTGTCTACTTTGAAACTCCAAAGGCTCTGTTCCATTCTTTTCTCTTCTTATTAAAAGTGATTTTAATAACTGCTGAGAGAAATGACACTCTAACATCCTTGGGATCTACAGCTGCCTCATTTCAAATTCTCCAGCAAAGAAATTCTTAACTAGCCTCTTCCAGCTGCTTTATACTTCTTTGTAATGCTAATGCGCTATGAAAAGATGTCATGCAGGATCAAAGAACTCTGTGCATACAATTTATACTAGAAATAATTTTGATTTAAACTTGAAGTTTAAAGTAACTTTCCATTTTCATTAATGCACAAAATTAAGAATGAGACCAGCTATGTGACTGCATGTGTAAATGTGGGTGAATCTGATAAAGGACAATACCACAAGGACCTTCTGCTTCTGTTTCAACCCTGGCACACCCTTTTATCTAAAAATAGACAAAACAATATATTTTAATATAATAGGAATCTGAAACTATTTTCTCTAACCAGTAGAGGATATTTTATGAGGGCATAAATTTACATAGAAAAAAAAAAAAAAAAAAAAAAAAAAAAAAAAAAAACAAAAGCAAAAACAAAAAGCAAGAAACAACTCCCCCCAAAACTAAAATGTCATCTTAGAGAAAAACATGGTAGTGGAAGCTAAAGATTTGGTTAAATATAGGCTAGATTGAAATGAGACCTGAAGACAGCTAAACATGTGACATGTGTCTCTTGCTTATATGCCCTATTCTAGAAGCCTATCATGTCCAGAAATGTAGTAGCTCTGACATGGGGAAAAATTGGTTGTGGAAAGCTAAATATCACATGACTGTTATACGGAACATATTAATCACATTCTTTCTTTGTTCTGCTCTTGAAAACTAGGGAGGAATTCCAAAAGCTTTCAGAAGGAAGGAGAAAAGGTGATGAGAAAGGTGATGTGGCGAGTCCTAATCTAAATCCTCAGTGCCAGCATGACCGTCCGCAGAACTGCTGACCCGACCTGCTGATTCTGTAACAGGGAGATGTCTATCTCTGTTAATAGTTCGCTAGAGCAGAGTATAATATCATCAGTATGCCATCATTTACTAGAGACAGAGGGAGTCCTGTATCTTCCACTAGCTCAATCATTAGTTGATAACAGTCATCAGAATATTTGTCTTCTGAATGCTGGAGAAGGAGGAAGGGAGATGAAGGAAAGGACCAATAGCTGCTAGCATTTATTGAAATGAAAGAATGGGGCTGTTGAAGTCAGTGGTGAGGGTCAACGTCAATATTTCTGCAATAAGGAAATATGTAAAACTGACAAAGGAAGTTTGCAGTGAAGCAAGCTCTCTTTCTACAAGCTCTCAAGCTGCCACCATTCAAGTGGCATAGGTACTTGAACTTTGCTATAAAAGTCAGGCTTGCACTGTCTGAAAGCTGCTAAAAACAGATATCTCTGAAGCTTTGTCAGTGTAGCAGTCATGGGAAGTCTCAGTCATTCCATAAATATTGCATTCAGACCCAAAAAGTAAAGTTATAAGTTAAATTTGATAATTCAATAACTAAATTTGATAGAATGGGTTCAGTAACAAAAATATAATAAACACTTGATGATTTTATTCATTTCACATAAGTATGGATTATCTAAATCACCTGAAGTCAGTGGATAACCCGGCTTCAGATAAGAGTCCTTTACATTTAGAAAGAATTTCTATGTGGTTCTGGGTAAATTAATAAAACGTAATATACATACAATTTAATCAGAGTGATACCCTGAGTAATAACAGTCTGTTATCTGCCTCTCTGTAAATAGTAGAAAACTGTGGGTTAAACTAATCTGTGCTTTAGGTCAGTGATAGTCCTTTATGAGAGTCAAATCTTTCAAAACTTACCATGATGCTTCATTTGAAAGCATCATCCATATCTGCATAAAGTTCTGTGTTTGCAAAATCTTGCAACTACATACAAAAAAAATGCAGGTTATATGTGGACCATTAATAAATAAATAAGGACCTACAGCATTCTTAGCTATTCTTCAGTATGAATAGAGCGCAAAGTGAAATGTGGAATTTCTCCACTGTCCTTCTCCATATATCTTAATGTCATAGCACATCTATCCACCATATATTGTAAAGACCCTAGAAAATTTCACATTAAATGAGAGAGACTACACACATAACGTGATTATTTAAGATCTTCTCTATTTATTAGACAAAGGGGAACTGTCCAGAGAGAAGCATCCAACAATGTCTGGAAAAAAAAAGTCTGGGAAATTTTCTTTTGTCTTTAAAAAGACACTAAAAGAGAAACTGAATATACTTTCTGTGGGATGAATATAGGTATGTTTAAGGGATTAAATGAAGTACACTCCTTACTTTGTATAGTTTGTGGGGAAAGGTAGAAAGAAAGGAAAAAAAAGCGAAAATTGCTATAGCTATAAGAATATAGTGGAGATTTAGTTTGTTGATAGTTAACTAATTGTAAAGGTAATAGAAAATACATTGTTTTTCAGTCCTGTGATTTACACAAATGTGACAAGAAATCCAGCTGTTGATCAGTGCATATTTTAGAATTTGAAACTTAAATTAGGGAATTAAATGCCTAAAGTAGCACATGTTTAGAAACAATATTTTTCATCTATTTTTGTATTAACAGAGCAAAAAGTTAAGATTCAGAAATGTGATTTTTTATGCATGCAGTCTGAAATATATATAGAGAGATTCGAGTGTTGGCATTTGTTCTTGGTATTCCACTTGCAATTTGGCTTGCAAAATAGTTTGAAAAAAATTACAGACATTTATCCTTATTTCATCACAATTGTCATCTTTAAAATGCTGAAGAATATTTAGAATATATGTTTTTACTCAAGGAATATTTGTCTTTTCCAGTCAGTTTTCACCGAGTTCCATTTCATTAAAACCAGGAAGAAAATTAAGAATACAAAATATACATTAACTTTTGTTATTTTTTGATGTATTGGGGAAAATTTATGAATTTAATCTAATATCCTGTAACATATTTACTTTGTTTGTTTTATAAACCTATATTTGACATGAGGTGGTGAGTTCAAAGAGAAAGAAAAAGTCCCAAATCCTTGTGTATAATAGAAAAAAAAAAGAATATCCATGTTTCTACATTTCCTAGATGGTTAGGAGTTAGAATCAAACTTTAATTTGTTTATCTTTATGGAAAAAAAGAGTGCTTAGATGTCTTGAGCAGTAGTCTTTGTAATGCAACTAAACAACTATCAGCTATTACCAATAATCCATGGTCATGTTATAAACCATTTTATTCTTTTGAGATTTGCAGTCCAAATAGATTCTAATAAGCACAGTTTAGAATTCTGACTTCTGGGGACTTCTCCAGACTGAAGCCACAAATTCTTTAAGTATCTCCCTCCACTAGTTATGTTCTGCTAAATTAGTTGTTAAATATGAGAAGACATCAGTATTTGGGAAGAACGTATGACTTGTGAAAGTTTGCTTTACTTCATTGAGTGTTCCCTGGGCAAGATTCAGTTTGATTCAGGCAGTGACAGAAAAATTGAATAAAATCACTTTCTGACATTCTCTTGCACAGATTATGAAATTCACATATTTTGTGACTATTCTGTAAGTCTAGTAATTCTAGTTTTTTCAGAGTTTAATTACTCTGATTTTTCTATTCATTTTAGCTTTGTTACTACCAGATGCTTATGTCTCTAGATCATCTAGAGAAACTGTGAATTTTAAATGTATGTAGGGAATTTGATAATCATTATTTTCACAGTTGTGACTTGAATGAATTAAAGCAGATTGGCTGTTATTTTTACAATAATTTTCACGTCTTTCATCTTGTTAGTCTGTATCTGTATAACTGCTGGTGCCAGGTTTGATTAGTAAGTAATAGATTTTATGCTCTCTTTCAGTCTTTCTACTTGATATGGAGTAATAATTTAGGATCACCTTGACTCTGACTGTAGAAAGGGACTAATTACACATACTTTGGATTTATGTTTCAAATCGTATCCCTATGGCTGGATTTTTCTCCCGTTTCATCAGAATACTCTTCAAGCAGGTAAGCACCTTGAAATAAAGCTGTGGTTTCCATGATTCAGGGCTCTGACCCATGAGCTCTGCTGAGCCCTGCAACAGCAGTTCAAGGGACTCTAGAAGGTATTAACCTGCTCCTTGCCTCTACGCTAAGCACTACTCCGGCACACTGGCGGAAGGGAATGGCATTTGTCTTTGGGCATTCATTTCGAGCTGATTCACTGGTGATTTTCATTCTTTTACTAAATGGGAGGAGGAGGGGAGGACAGTTTCACATTTTCTTGTGCTGACTCTACAGTGATGGTGCGACAGAGGGATGATGGGGTTGGACTCTGCTAGAGGAACAGAGCAAACATCTGAGAACAGTAACAACCTCACATGATATGTGGCATATGATTCTGAATGTGATCAGCACTGGAATGGGGTAGAAAAGACAGGCTGTTAAATAAGTCTTTATGTATAGAGTTCAGTTGGTCATTGTCATGATGTCCTAAAATATCGAGAAGATCCAGATAGTATTGTCGAATGCCAGAATTCTGTTCATCCACACTGAGATAGAAAAATCATTGCCACATGACTAAACCTTATCTTCATACTTTTGCTGGCAACTTTCTGTTTGATTGAATGGATGCAGACTGGGAGCTGCAGCTAGACATAAGAAATAAAAAATTAAAAATTAGCTGTCTTTAAGAAAGAGAATAGACTTTTCTGGTGATCTCTTCAGTTAACGAAAGAAACTGCATTGCCCCTGGCAATAAACCACAGTTTAAAGAACTAATTGCCCGTACATGAGTCCCACAGAACTAGCACAGCTCTCTGCAACAGTACCATCTGCTGATAGTCTTTTACCCTTTCCAAAAAGAATAAATGGAAAAAAAAATATATATCTCCATAACAATGCATATATGTTCACAGTAACCCTTACCACATTGTCTGGCATGTTTCAGAAAAGGATCAGACATTTATAAATTAGACTATCATGAACAGTTCCACTGCCTAGGATAACAATTACAGGGATAAGTAATGCTCATGCTTTGTAGCATTAGTTGAGCAACAGACAGAATCAAAAAGCAATTTCCTTCCATGGTTAAATTTTGCGTGCATGCCAAGGGCTTTGTGCTTTCCTCTGAAGCATGTAGCCATTGCTTCAGGCAGGGTGCTGGACTAGATGGACCATTGGTTCTGTTCTGTTATGGCAATTCTATTCTTCTTGGCTGCTGCACCAATGAAATATCAAAACACACTATCTAAATTGCATTTGATATATATACTGTGCCACACTTCAAACCAGTGAAGCAACACGGACAGCGTGATTCATGTGGAGAATGTGCTTGAGTTACTTTAGACATGAAGAAAACAATATCAAAGTTAGGTCTACAACCTAGTGCACACAGCAGGGTTTGGCAATCTGTGATATATTTTGTCCTTATGGAAGAGAAAAAGTATTTGAGTGCTTAGTGCTCAGGCTTCTCAGGAGAAAATTTTCCTTGCTGTTTCATTAAATGTTTCATTCTTAAATGTCTTTGTAAAAACACCAAAGAAAAAAGAAGAAAGCAAGGAAAATCTCAGGAAATTCTTACGTATTATAATAAAATAAAAAATCACTCAATCATCACTAAACGTTGTAAAACATTTTTTTTTTAAAAAAAAAAAATTTATGGTATGTGTAGAACATAGTAGAAAGTTTACTACCAGCTTACAGAAAATAGGTTAAAAACCTGCATGCTCAAAGATGCAGAATGGAGTATGGAACAGGCCTGATGTACATATTTGCAGTTATCAATGTACAGAACTTTACAGAATTTCCCTTTATAGAGAAATCTAGAACAGATTGTCATACTGCACCATTTGAAGCTTACTATTCATGAATCTGTTACTAAAATTGCAGAGAAAGCTTTAATAAGGCTCTCATTTCAAAAGACAAGGATATATCCTCTTTGATGAGGGTGTTGTTACTGAAGTTAGAGATTTTAATAGAAATAATAGATTTGAATTTTATTTAAAATTGTGAATTCACTTGGAGTTTTCAAACGCTTTTGTTCACATGGGTCAGTTTTCATTCAGTTTCCAAAATTGTTCACCAAAAACCAAAAGCAGAAGCATTACCAACTTCATGTAGGTTATAAAGGCAATTTTTTAAAAATCAGTATAGAGAATTGAAAAGGTAAATTTTTTCATAAGGAATTATTCCATTAATATATTCTTGGAGAGAAAATAATTTTCTTAATGGAAGTGGCAAAATGGTTGAAAATAGATATCCAATATGCCATCATATCCATTCCTGGTAGAAGATAAGTGTGTGGAACAATTTCTTTTTTCATTGGAAGCATCACATATGATGAAGAGAGTAAATTTCAATTGAAAATTCACACCGACCCACTCTATTTAAAATTTCAGACACCAAGAGTTCTACTTACAAAAACCTCATCTTTGATTTTGGGATCAAAAGTAACAGATGCCATATCGTATCACTTAACTGGTCCAATCAAAATATTAGCTGCAAATTACAGTTAGAGGGCATTTCATTCAAAATTCAGGGAGAACAGATTGCTAGCAAACCTTTGACTGAAGTATTTAATGTAGCTTATTTGTCAGACTAATCTGATTTCCAAAACTGTCTGAAATCTAAGAAAGTTAAATGAATTCAGATTTATTACAGCATTTTCTGATTCTCTTCATTTCCTAAAAAAAATTCATTAAAATTGTTTAGTCGTTCTCAGAAGAACAAAGTTTATTCGTACGCTCTTTCTTTACTGGTCCCCTACTCACTTACATGGGTACGTTCACCTGATTCATATTCCTATAGAAGGTTTTATAAAAATGTATTCCCCCAGCAACAAAAAAAGCTCTTTTTCATCTTTTATTACTATATGCACTCACGTGCGCTTAAATGCTTCTATGTCACAATATGACATCATGAACATCAAAGTCATAGATCTTGCCTTCACAAAAATGCTGCAAAGTAAGCAAAATCTACTCCCATCTAACAGAGAACAGAGGTAAAATGTGAAAAAATTAGCTGTAGATACATAGCAGTTGAGTTCTGCACTGCCTCCAAGTTTTAAACTCAATAGCACATCCTTTCCATCTACCTTTTAATTATCAGAAACAGTTTAGACTTTGAATAGCGAGTGAACAATAATTAAGACTTCCAAGTAGATGCTGTTTTTCTTTTCATTGAGAGCCGATTTTGCTGATGCATAAGATTTCTGCTCTGAGTGGGACAATTCTAGAACAATATATCAATTACTAGTTCTGACTGAAAATTCAGGATGACAGATGTTCACTAGACATCTCAGGAGTCATTACAATACTTTACAATACAATTGGTCATTACAATACTTTGTTCATCTTCAGGCAAGACCTGTTCAGGCTCCTCACCTGTTCCCGTCCTCTGAGGTTAGGTAGAACAGCTCTAGAGCTCACAAAGAAAGACTCTTGCAAGCAGGAGTCCAAAACAAACATACATCTGCAAGAATAATCTCATTATAACAATCTCTGCCCTTTAATGACCAGAAAAAAGACAACATTTGTCAGGCAGCAAAATATCTGCATCTTTTTCCTTTTCAGCTTGGTGACAGATGTTTGATAGCTTTAGCCACTGTAGATGGAAAGCGACTGTGTCAAGATATCTTATCTTGGAGTGCTATTAGTCTCTGATTTGAGATATGCTGCATGGAAAAAATAAAACCAGAAGAAAATAGTAAGCACTGACATTAGAACCATTTATCACCCACTATTGTGTGAGGAATAAAAGGATCCTCTTTGAAGATAGTCCATTATCTTCTTCTTACTGGCTTCTTGCAGTCATACTTTTTCCCAGAAATAATAAATTTAGGAGCATCACATTTGGAGAATATGTGCTTTTATACATTAAAGTTTATACATTGTTCTTTTATTTACAGTCATTTCTGCCCATTTTCTGGAAGAAAATAGGGTTTTTACACTTATCATTTGCGGTTTCTTTGTATCTTATTTTTTTTTTCCTCTCAGGTACAGACTTTGGAGGTGATAGTGATGGAAGATTGGAATAACATGACATAAAATGCGTGGAATATGTCTCTTTTTTACTGGCCAAATTCTAGAGGAAACTATATCAGATTCTGTTCTGCAATATTACGGCAGTATTTCCTATATACATAGATGCATATATAAATATATAAAACACCATAATTTCAGATTTTTCCCTAGTAGCTATCTTCATGTATAAGGATCACTGCACCCATATGGACCTCTGCTGATGCCAACGATTTGGTGATACATGGCCTTGTACCCTTAGAGCGAAATGTTAATGATATAGATTGCTCCTGTAAAATTTTGTTAACTTACTTATTTCTATGTTAATATTAAAATCATAATATATTTATGATTATTTTTATCATTAGAATATATTATTTCCTAACTACTTATTAGTACTTTTTCAAAAATGAGACTATGAACATCATAAATATTATAATCTGGATAAAGTAAAAATAACAATATTGTGAACATTGTGAGCCTTGTAGACCGAGGACTGTTTCTTTAACTGTATTTGTAACAGCACTCCTCAGTCAATACTGACTTTTCAGATGCAGACAGACAATTACTGCAGGTGTATTGAATAATAGAACTGATCATTTACTAAATAAGTACAAGTTATAGAGACTTCTATATTCTTGAGTAAACATCACCTAAGCTTATAATAAGTAATACACACATTATTTATTTTAATTAGGCAACAAAGATAATATGAGGCTTTGCTCAGTATATTGCCCTATACAAGGATTAGTCTGTCTTTCCTCTTAGGTAGAGTATCAATTAGGTAGAGAAATCAGTGTGCTAATCTATTTGGAAAGGAGGGTTTATTAGCTAGATATCTAATTTTAGGATATGGAATATATATTGATGTTTAGAATTTTTACTCTTAATAGTTTCTTGACCAATAACCTATATTCCTAGGATAGGAATTTCAAAGAAACAAGGGTTAAGGTTGGGCAGAAATCCTATTTAATTTTCCATTATAATTCAATGGATTTAAGTGTTGAAGTACAACACTTTCTTAGTCTGCTTTTAAATTCTCCCATAATATCCATTGTTTTTTCAGATCATAGATCATTTCCACTATGCTCTTGCACTTAATCCATGACAGAATCATGCACTGATTTCCAATCTCTCTTTCACACACAAAAATCCTGCTTGCATTGGCATTAGCATACTCCAGAGTGATAATTCTCTCCGCTGCATGACTGAAATGGTGGTCTTGGCAGTGGAGGTTGTCTTTAAAAAGGACTCAGATATTAACTCAGATGATAACTTCCATGTTAGTGGATTTCCTGGTAAAAGACATGGCTTGTCTGTACAGCAGAGCTTTTGTCTTTGGCTGAAGTAGTCTTTAAAGCTCTATGAGATGTGTCTAGGATGTTTTAGAAATTTCTCTAAACAGAGCAAAAAGCTCCGTTCTTCGTGCTTATGATGATGCACTGATGAACTCTAATGCTCCCCGCCCTGCTCAGGCTCCACGCGTGAGCAGCGATCTCCTCCATATTCTGCCATACCACAGTATTAAAATGTAACGAGGTATTTAAGAGTTCAGATTCAATTTTCTCATTTCCACATGGCTGTCAAGGCAATGCAGAGAATAAAGTGGTGTCTGAAACTTAGAATGCTTTCTAAACTTGTTTTCTAAATTTAAAAGTGGCCCATCAGGGACCCCATCAGAGGGACGTAATGCAGTCTATATTTGTGGATAAAGGCTGCTTGCAAATCTGGCATTGCAAAAAGATTAGAATTCACTTTTCTTTTACCAGAATTACAACTGTCTTTCATTTTCTTTTTTCTAGAATAGTATAGAATTGTATCACTTGTTACCACCCATTAGAGTGTGGTAGTTGCAACTCAGAGCAACCCTCTTTGGAAGGTGTGCTCCTTTTTTGCTGTCTGATTTTTCTTTTGGCCAATAAAAGATTTCTGATGTAGAGTACATTATTGCTTTCCTACAGGCAAGTATCTCTTTAAGAAGAGGTAAGGGTATGAAAGTCCAGAGTAAGTTCCTCATCTTGACTAAACCTAAGCAGTATTCAAACATGACTAGTTTTGACATACGATAAAAGCTTTATAAATTTGTAAAAATAGTCAAAAATTTTCCATCTATTGTGTTATATATTATATCTGTAATTTGTTTACATCAGTGTCAAAAATTCAACTGACATCTTTGGATTAAATCTTTCCCAAACTGGGGTTAGTCACCACATGCTTTGCATTAAATTATTATTTTCCTATACTGTAGAGAACACTAAGTGCTTCTGAACAGAGCAGTTACTACTTTCTGTTTGAATAGCATTTTCTCAATTTTAATATTTGAATAGTAAGGAAGCTGTATTTCATACTGCTGGTTAGTGGAACTAGTTCAGTCTGTGAGTAACATGTCAGACCCTTATGTTTGGCAACGTGTGTGTAATATGAAGCTTTGTCTGCAAAGAGTTTCTCTGTTAATGTTACTGGGAGTCATGATGATTGTTTGGTTTTGAGCATGAAAGCACTTGGATGACACATCTCGTTTTCTTTTCCGTTGTTACCTCATTTTAAATTAGAATACCAGATTAATTGCCCTTTTAATGACAGGTGCTTGCCTAGAGAGAGCTGAGATCAGGGCTAGCAGTGAGCCAGGTAATTTAGGTAGTCAGCAAACCATGAATCTCATACTGACAATACCATAGCATTCATCCCAGATATTTCCCCTTTACTTTCATCCACTAATAAAACACTGAGTTTATTTGGGTCAACAGATCCCCCAAAGATGTTTTTTGTTAGCTTTAATTTCTGTGCTCTAGCACACATTAGGCCTTGACATATTTCCCCCTCTCCTCTCTCTCTGCCCCCGGCACCATCCTACCCCTTATATTGCACTATTTTCATCAATATCATTCAAGCTGGCACAGTACAGGATGTTGTAAACGGCAGAGACCTGTGTGACTGAAGTGCTTTTGGCAAGAAAGTGCTGTAGATCCAAGGCCAGGAAAAGGGATAAGGAAGCTTAAGCACTGATGCTCGCATTGCTCAGTGACAATACAGGGGGCAATAACATATGCTAACATGTTCAGTCTTGTATTACTGCAACAATTTTGCCCTTGCCAGTTCAAGATTATTCGTATTCATTACAGTCAGCAGAGTACAACAGAACTCAGTGCGGGGTCGGTAATTCAAGAGACAAACTGCGGGATGCTAGTGCTGGTTTTGGGGGTCAGACAGCTGACTGAGAGATGAAGAGGACTTTTTTTGTATGTTTCTAATAAATAATCATTGTGAAATTAGGCTGTGAAGAAAATAAGCCTTTATCCTCAACACAACCACATCACTGGACATAACTATGGAATAACATCCTCAGAAGTCTTTCTCCTTATGTATATATGCACTTTACTCTTTTTTAACTCAGTGCGGTTTTGCCTGTTATGTCCCTTCTTTATGAAAGACGGTTGTGATCGCGTAGAGTTTCTGTTGATGTTAATGGCAGTGCTGCCACTGTTTTCAGTAGAAACGTATTTAATTTATCTGCCCAAGCTAACTCTCAAGCAGAGCAGCTTGCGCCCGGCTCTTATTTTCTCATTCTTGTTTACATCCAAAGTGTGGAGCAGACAGCTCCTTCTGAAGGATCACTCCATCCTCTCTAAAAAGGAGGGTAGCAAAGAGTCAGAAAGACCTAGAAGCTCTTCCGTGATTCATCAGAAAGTTGATGTCTGAATTTCCAAACCAAAACACTCTTCATAGCTACTTCAGAGGCAATCATCTCTACACGTGTTCCTTGCCCTGAACTGCAGAAGACACAAGCCATCTGATGGATAAATTAACTTCTTTCTTTCTGTAAATAAGTGAAACTGGCATATGAGATTGGAAAACTACTTTGCAAAGTTTAGCGAGCAGAGCACTGAGTGTCATGATGCTTGAAGGCGAGCATGTAGGATGAGGGAGAAAAAGGTAGGAATATTCTCTCCAGCTGGTGATCTTTTGTATCCACACACCTTCAACAACTTCTTTTTTTCTTATAGAGGACAATAGCATAGTTTATACTTTCTATTTTTCAGGGTATCCTTGGTCTCATTTTTTCAGCAGTATGTACATAACTATCATTATATTACTTTTGATCAATTATTTGCATAAGCATTATTATATTATTTTCAGTGTTTTTCATCATAAACCTAACATTCTCTTAATTCAAATGATGGAATAGAGAATTCAGAAATTATTTTTATGGCTGTTCCATTTACCATTGTTTTGGTTTTACTTTGGAATATTGATTTTACCCAGTACTTTTGTTTAAATAGCCTCTCTATTTTGTTTTGTTTGACAGAATATGAGTTTTATTTATTTTTTGATTCTTTTTGTAAATATGTTTCACCTAATAATACCCTGCTATTGCTAATAATTTGAGGCAGGACACTGATGAACTAAACTATACATTTGTTCAGATAATGCTTATTCATCATAGATTTATGTTCACCAAAACTTGGTCCTCCATTAGTCAAGGTAATAGAAAGACCTCATCAGTTAAATAGTACTTTGCCCACTCCAGCTAATGGAAAGATAGATGGTTACAAAAATAAAGCTGGTTTAATTTCATCCAGTAAAAATGTCTATTCTCTTGCACTACCAAGTCAACATAAATATCTATACTCACATAGATACCTCAGTTCCTAACTTCCAATGTTTTTTTCTTGAAGTATGGGTACATTTTATTCTTGGAGAAAGTGTATAGTAAATGTGAAATTGCGAGAGTAAGTTGCCTGCTTATTAGAATCTACTTCTAATATTAATTTTAGATGATGTTGCTCATCACTCTGCTATTCCAAAGCAGAGTCAGGAAAAGACTAGGGGATGGATCAGAACTTAGGGCTTGGACATGTGCAATGACTTTATCATCATGCACTTCTTCAGTGCTACTTCTTCCATCTCTGTAAGCACAATAGATACTGATATTCACAAACAGTCTGATGACTGCAATAGAAACTAAATAGCAGCTCTTTGCTTTTGTGTATGCTTTTGGGTTTCTGCTCTTTTGCAATAACTTGCCTGTAAAGAAAAAAAACAGAAGGTAGAGGAAAAGCATGCCACAGACATTAAAAAAAAAAAAAAAAAAAAAAAAAGAGCTGCTATATGAACCTTAAAAGCATCTTCCTAAGCAATATAGTAATTGATGTTGAGGGTGCAAGAATCATGTTCAGATCGCAACTCTACTTAGAGTCTCATGGCTGTTTTCATCGCACAGGTGTCATTGTCACCAGCTGTCATGGAAAATGAAGGACATAGTGATATGAAAATTGTTTGTGCCTTCTGGATCAGGCTGTGAACTGTATGAATTGGTATAACTCCTTGGTTTTCTCTAGACTCAGGAATCTGCTGCGCTTCTAGCTTTAAAAATTGAGATTCATAAAAGAAACACAGAAAGCAATGAACCAAATTCATCACTGGGGTAACTCTACTGATTTTGGAGGAAAGATACCAAGAGTAGTTTTGGCCCTTCCTATTAAAATAAGAAGCCAGCCATTCCTGGTGTGTAACTCAGGGACCTCTTCTTAAAGTCCAAAGAAGTAATAACTTTAGGAGCTTTAATATAAATACTAGCACAATTGCTATTTAATCCTTTTAATACATTTTGGTTTCATTAATGTGAAAGCCCTGATGCTATCAGGAACCTATCTTTTATTGGTCCCCGAAGTAGCTTCTTTTGCCTGCTGAGGGTGCAGTGTCACTATCTAACACCTCCTCATTCACTAGGTCTATTGTTCTGCTTCAGCTTAAACTTTCCCACTTAATATCAGCGTGATATAATTGTGCCATAGGTGAGAAATACATTATTCCTTCTTGTTACACTGAACTTCCTGTCTTAATTACCAAACTCATTTTTCCTTCACATCCCACTTGCTCATTACTCATTTGCAATTATGATACAGATTTCCTTTAGACTTTAATTACTTTTGTGCTTAAAAAGATAAATTAATTTTCTTATGAACCCTTTGACATCTCATTAAGGTCACTGGATAGGACAATTTTGTTTTCTTGTGGCATGCCATCTAGATTATGCCAGTTTGCAGGAATACCAGGAGGCTTAGAAGGAATTAGCTGTGAACGTTATTAGTTCTTACTGGTGTGGATACATACGATATATCATATGTATCATATGACACTGCCAGATCTACGGATCTGCCATCTGAACTGAGACTGCACCTATCCTTGTGTAACGTCTAGGGAAGATTGGCTTCTGGCATTAGCGTTGATGTATTTTACTTTGTTCTTAGTATGTAAATTCATTCTGTCTCTTAAATATGTTCATAGTGATGGGGGAGAGTACAAAGGATCGCATTTATGCAGCTTAGATGAGCATCTGATAGGATTTCTGACAGGATGAGAATTAAAGCTTTGCTCTACTTGCATACCACAGCCTGAGTCACTGGCTTGTTTATGGACGGTGGAAATAACCCTCTGTAGAGGGGTGTTAAGGGGTGTCACACTCTAGGAAGACAAAGGTCCTCCCCAGTTTTTGGTACACAGCGCTGTACACTGTGTTAGGCCCGTTTACCTCCATGATGGCTAGAGTCTGGGTTTATAATCCATAAAGCAGTGAATTTCCCTCACTGAAACAAAAGCTGGAGCCACTTCATGCTTTGAAAGGGAGATGGTGTGACTCTCTGCTTCCAGCGCTGCTCTCGCCTTGCTCCTTTGGCCCTCTCAGCCTCCCCACAGTTTAGGGCTTCACCCACAGCTGCCTGCAGGCTATAAGTGCTTTGCAGATTACATGCCCTGGTTCATGTCCTCTTCTGCCTTCCTACTCTCCCGAGATCCCGAGCCCCCAGGTCAAGGTGGTACATCCCATGGCTTGTGATTCACTGGAGGAACTAGATAGGAACGGTATGTTTGAGCAGCTGACACTTACAGAAATGTCAAAAAAGCCAACGGAAAAAAAAAAATGTCAAACCCTGATGCATAAGGAATCATGAAATTAAAACCTTGCAATAATTAAAATACAGTTGCTTTATTAAGATATCATACAATAGTTCATAGCTGGTGGCATTACAGTCAAAGTTTCTGGCTGGCGTTGGTATCTAAGGCCAACTGTAGGTCTTTCGACTTGTCGGATCTCTGCTCACTGGAGGCTCTCTCATCTATTTTGTAAGAATGAGCTTCTGTCCGATATCCAAATCACATATTGGGTATGTTGAATGCTGTTAAGCACCCTACAGATGAAAACTGATTAAAATGAGCAGATTTGGGGGTAGAACGGAATGAAATACACACAGACAAATTGTTTTATAGATTAAAATTTTATTTTGTAAGTGTCCTATAGAAACATCTGGCCTCAATGGCAAAAAAAAAAAAATAAAAATATTTTTTGATGCTTTTTGTCAAAGTATCGTTTCATAAGAAAAGTTTTTCTTTTTTTCTAGTAATATTTCCTCCTCTGTTTAAACCCCTAAAATGCATTCAGAAATCTAGAAAATATAATGCCTTTTTTGCCTTTTTAGACACAGTCTGAACCTTGGTTCATCTCACAGATATAACCTGCCCATTTTTCAATCTAAAGAAAATCTTTTTTTTTTTTTTTTTTTTTTTTTTTTAGCAAAGTGTTTTTTTAATAGTTAAACAGTTGGGCTTAGCAGAAGACTGTTATCATGAGTAAAATCTGGAAAAGGGTTAACAAAGGACTACACTGAATGGTAAAACGTGCTCTAGTAGACAAAGGTCTGATTTCATATCTTCAAGAATGAACATGGCAAAAAGGGAATAAAGGAGTGCAGGGCATCACTGAAGTTTTCAGTGATAGAGGCGTTGTCAGCAAGAAGGAGAAATGGAATATTATACAGAAGGAGATTATCTGGATCGCTTGAGCTAAAAGAATGAAATTATCTGTGACGGAACAAAGTGCACTTGAGAATTAATGAAAAGAAATAAGATGAATATGCTGAAAATATTGTTGTTACCTTGCCTCCCATGTACATTGTTGTCAATTTCTATGCTTTGTAATAATACAAAACTGTAAGGTCTTTATCTCCCAGACTGAGAGATAGTCTGAGGGTCTGAGGCTTGAACATCTGTCTGTGGTTTGTAAAAACTATTGTACTATTACATAATAATAATAATAATGTTATCCTTTGGAAACAAATGATATGAGAATGATGACTGTGTCTTGAGCTTTGCATACATTTTACAATTATTTTATAGAACTGACAAAATAATGCTTTTAAATTAATGTTTTCCTTCTGCTTCAAAAAATCATCTGTTCTAGAGGTCCAAAAATCTAATCAAACATACACTGTAAATATAGCCATTATTAGCTAGGTAATCAATTGAGTCTGTTTGAAAATTACATTTCTTTGGTATATTAAACGCAGTTTAAAGGCACATGCAGTGATGTTGATGAATGCATTTCCCCAAAACATATTTCCCAAATCCTACATCCCCTAGGTTCTTGCAAATGATGTTCTGTAATGAGCTGTAGGTACTTTTTGATTAGCATAGGGATGAACATTCTTCTATTTATCATCTTTCTTGCACCAATGTGACATCTCTGCTGATTACTCACATTATGGTTAATTTGCAACTGATAATCAGTCCTAGTTTCTTAATAAACTTCTCATTAAGTGACTGGAGCTGTCACTTTACCTCCATGTTACTGCTTCTAAGTATAATCTGTGACCATTATGCAAAAGAAAGGACTACTGGACGTCACACATGTCATTTGCAATCAGGTACAAAAGCTTCAAAAGGACCTTGTTAAATAAATTCCCTTCATAATTTGTTACTATAAAATGGAAAAGTATAACTAATAACCATATTGCCACTTTGTTGCCATATTTTTCATGCTTCTTCCTCAATAAGTACATATTTTAAAAATCACTGTAAAATAATTTTACAGAAAATGAAATAGGGGAACATACTCAAATTTTGATTCTTTACTTCTGCCTTCTAAGTGACTATATGACTAAAAGCTTTATGTTCCTCTGTGTTAGCATCTACTAGTCAAGTGTTTTGCCAATTTTCCATGAACAAGAAGAAATTAGACTCTTTACCCATTTCACATACAAACATGAGAGTGAGGGACAAAAAATGAGTGCATCAAATAATTTTTTTTTTTTTTTTTTTTTTTTTTTTTTTAGCTGTGTCGATTTCAGGCTGATGAGGACAGCGTATGCAATAATAATTGCAGGGTAGGGCTTTGAAAGAGAGTGAAGAATGAAGTCAAGAAGGCAAGGTATCCAGAAGAAACCAAACAGACCACACAGTGCATGTTGAAGGGAAGCATGCCTGTGTTTTTCCTGAGGTCTGTGCACTCATAAACCATCAGCAATAACGTGTCATTATTGTTTTTTTCCTAAGGAAATACTTGATGTAAATTTACTTCTGGAATATGCGTCCGTTCTGATTACTCATTGTCTTTCTTCCAATCATGACTTTAAAAATGATTTAGAAAAACAATCTACTAAATATTTCTAAGAGATGCTTATACCACAAAGTCAAATGGTGCTGTAGCAGCAAGTGGCAGTGTCTGCATTTCAGCTATCACTGGACAACAGTATCTTTAAGACCTACTTATCCTTGGGCTTATGTGAATCTCACTTTCTTAAATTATCTAAAGAAGCTCATTTCAAGTGTGCTTACATAAATTAAACACTGCATCTCTGTATCTAACCTAAATTTGTTCGCCTTTTAATGTTTTGCTACTGCTTTCTCAGAGATAAAGACTCTTTTGCTTCCAAGAAGTTGTTATTTCCATATCGTCCTGAAGAAAGTAAAACTTAACCTTCTCTCTCTCTCAAAAAAAAAAAAAAAAAAAAAAAAAAAAAAAAAAAAAAAAGAGAGAGGGAGAAAAAAGAAGAGGAAGAAAAAAGTAAAGACAGTAAAGGAATCAGTATTTATAGTAAACTAATTGGAAGTTTTCACTCTTGGAGTTTATGCTGACTTTAGTGGAATTATTCTCCTAACTGAGGTCAGCAGGAAATATGGCTTTATACTTTAGGATGTGATGTGTGAGGTGATGACATGTGTGAGGTGATGACATTCTGCGTCTACCAGGAATTATAAGACATTAAACATAGAAGTGCATGCCAATTTCTTTTCTAATTTTTCTCAAGCATTTTTCAAATGACTGGACACCAGCATTCATTCTCATTAATATATCTTACAATGGCACACATCAACATTCCTTTAGGACTGTTTTTGTAGTCCTTAACATATGCCATTCTTTCTTTTTACCCTTGTGTTGCTGTGTACTGACTGTTACAGGTCTATTTCTTCTTCATTATTTGGCTTATTTATTCTATATTCTTATCAAATATCCTTTAGGACTGTATCGCTCCATGCACAAAAGAATGAAACTTGACTAAAAAATGATTGCAAAATACTACAAAACATTATTTCTTTTTATTCTATAAATTGAAATGTTGAACTTAGGGACAGGACTCTTGTCTAGTTCCATATGTTTGATTGTGGTTGTAAAATAAGCTAATC
The DNA here is from genome assembly GCF_028389875.1 of Rhea pennata. NCBI lineage: Eukaryota > Metazoa > Chordata > Aves > Rheiformes > Rheidae > Rhea > Rhea pennata. The sequence continues at coordinate 13,046,392 of NC_084664.1, forward strand.
TTTTCCAGAAACCAATTGTTTTTCATTAAGGAACAATTGCAAAGATTCAATTGTTTGTGAGGGTTTTGCAAAGATATTTTGACTGGATTAAATTTTTAGTTACACACCATCATCAAGTTCCCATCACATTTCAGTGTTATGGATTTAAAACAGAAGGGGAATTTTGATGCCATTTATTCTGTGCTACATATTGTGTAATTATTCAGATGCTTCATTTTCATTTGTGTTTTCCTATTTGTTTTAAATGTTATTACTTGCTTCAATGCTTTTTCATTTTAGTGAATATACTGATAAATACTTTTATCAATTGCAGATGTGATTTTTGCATAAGTAACTGCAATCCTACTACCATGGTTTAATACAATATTAGACACCAGAGGAACTTGTAGAAGCAATTAGAAAGTCTGTGCATGTATCTGATTATTGAGTTATTAAAAAATGCTCTTAAGGGATTGCCTGAGTTACAAAAAATTAAAGCTGTTAATTTCACTGGTAGAATTTTAGACGTCCTCTCTATAGACGAGGTGCTATCACAGCCACTCCAGTTTTTACATCAGATTTCAGTTAGGATGAGTCCCAGGTTGCAGTTTCCTTTTTATTCTCCCAAGGAAAGGGTGAGCTTGCCTGCCCTTGGGATGAGTGTGGAAAAGCATTGGCAAGTCGGTTCACCAAACTGTAGAGGAAGGGCTCCATCTCTGGGCTCTTAGCCTAGGAAAATAGTAGGTAAAATATAACTCTAAGCTAGGATGATCCTTTGAATACCTTAAAGCATTCTGTGTTTGTTTCTTTGCTTACAACTGTATTTTAAATAAGAAGTAAAACCTTGCTGTATCAGCAGGCATTCTAATATCAATAGATTTACTCACACATGAACCTGGCAGACTGCCTTCCAGCTAGGAGTACATCCTCCTTTCTGAATTTAACAGATAGAAGCTGTCTAAGAGACAGTGGGTGAACCTTTTTATTATTACAGTTGGAAGAGGTTTTCTTTTTCTCAATTTTTCAAAAGAATACAAAACCACAATGAAAAGTTTGAACCTCCTTTCCACTCCCTACTTCTCTTTTTTCAGCATCTAAGTAGATGATAAGAAAAAAAAGTGGATAAAAAATATAAACTTATGTTTTATGAACTAAATATTCTATATCCAAAGATGGAGAACAAAAATTATTGTTTTTTCTTATGATATTTACTGAAAACACCTTCAAAATGTCTCTAGATGAGTCCAGGCCTGTAATTAATCACATTATTATAGTATTATTTCAGAAGGAATTCAAGGGCTACTCTGTGTCCCACCATACACAAGGTTTATGTATATCACACACCTACACAATGACTCTGTTGTAGTCAGTGGATGGGAGAATCCACATACTTATGGCTACAGAAGCAGAAATAGTACACAGAATGTGGAAAGGGGACAGGCCACTTGGGAGGATTATAAGAATGTTGTCAGAGTATGCAGGGATGAGACAAGGAAGGCTAAGGCCCAGTTGGAATTGAACCTGGCAAGGGATGTCAAGGACAACAAGAAGGGCTTCTCCAAATACATCGGTAGTAACAGGAAGACTAGGGAAAATGTGGGCCTGCTGCTGGATGGGATGGGGACCCTGGTGATGAAGGATACAGAGAAGGAAGAGTTACTGAATGACCTCTTTGCTTCGGTCTTCACTGCTAAGGGCAGCCCTCAGGAATCTCAGAGCCTGGAAAGTAGAGAGAAAGTCTGGAGAAAGGAAGACTTTCCTCTGGTTGAGGAGGACAGGATTAGAGATCTTGGGTTAGAGACAGAGCAGTGGAACAGGTTTCCCAGAGAGGTGATGGAGTCTCCTTTTCTGGAGATATTCAAAACCCGCCTGGATGCAATCCTGTGCAATGTGCTTTAGGTGACCCTGCTTGAGGAGGAGGGGTTGGACTAGATGATCTCCAGCTGGATCCAGCTGGATGATCTCCAACCTTAACCATTCTGTGATTCAGTGATTCTGTGAATAGCAATTACTTCTTTTTCCTTCAGTACCCTCACAACTTAATATTGTCTAATGTAAGATGAATATATGCTATATGATGGCTCCCAAAGCTTGCTACTTGGAATAAAAGGCACATATTGATGATTTCTGTGACTGAACCATCATCATCGTACAGCTGAAAGAGCTATTAGCTACTGTGCTCCTAAAAGGTGACATACTACAGTCCTTACTGGATTTATGTCAAGTTTAATATATATTATCCCCAGAAATTCTCAGGGAATAGTAGCCTAATATATCAGTTTCCCTGAAGGACTGGCCACATTTTTTTTAAATATAATTTTCTAGTGTATCATATACTTAACATCCGTTAATTTTTTGTTAGTTATTTAGCACTTAATAATTCAGAAACAAAGTCTGACAGTCTAATTTTTAGAGCTTCCATGGAGAGGGATTATTTTTACCTGGATGACTAGCATTATGGTATAATAGCTAATAACCCTTGCTTTTGTTTTCACAAAAGGAAGTCTTAGTAGTTGGAAAGGAAGAGCTGTCTTCTGAACATCTCTTGGTAATATTTTTCATTTCCTTTGCATATTTTAACGCAATCAGTACAGCTTACATCTGTGTAGCAATCAAATTACAAAGTCAACATAATCCAATGAAATGCTGAAGAGCCAAATAATCAAATTCAGATTAATATTAATTGCTGTAGTTTCTGCACCTGGAGTTAAAAACAAAACAAAAACAAGAAAACCACCACATAGAACTTCCTCTCTCTAATTATGATGTCTGAAGTTAAAAAAAAAAAAAAGGAAATGAAACAAAGGTGATATATTTTCTCTTTCTGATAAGAATATGACCTATTGATATGAAGGTTTAGATATGTGTTCCTCAGACAATGCAGTGAGATTATTTTTCATTTTTCTTTTCCCTTGCAACTTATGTTAACTAATTATCTATCTCTAAGAGTAAAATATTCTCGTTTTGCAAAGCCCTGAATTTCTACTGAACATTTGGAGTTCTAGTTCTGGAATCAGATTAGAATTAACATGTCCATTACTGAAATGGTCTGTATTGCCAAAAATTTTCTTAATTTCACTTGTTCATATGAGCAATAATGTATGTTAAAGAAAAAAAAAAGAAAAAAGAAAAGCAAACAAAAGACAAATTATCATTCCTAGTCCTCTTCCCCAGAGATGCCCTTACTCCTCAGTTAGAAGGCAGCTGCACATAAAATTAATTCAGCATAACTGGGAGGGGCAGTATCTCCAGTACAGAGAGAACTGAGCACTTGGGGATGGGGAAAGAAAACTACTGAAGCAGATTGCTACAAATGGAGAAAATTGCTCCTCTGCTGGCAACTTGTACATTTGTAGTTTTCTGTCCTCATTCACGTATGAGGGGCTATTGGTACAAATTGAAACACAGAAAATTCTGTCTGAACATAAGAAAATGCTTCTTCACTGTGAGAGTGGTTGAACACTAGAACAGGTTGCCCAGAGGTACTGTGGAGTCTCCATTCTTGTAGATACTCAAAACCTAACCGGACACAGTCCCGGGCAACCTGCGTAGGTGACCCAGTTTGAGCAGGAGGGTTGGACCAGGCGATTTCCAGAAGAGGCCTTCTGGTCTAACCATTCTGTGATTCTCTGTGGATCTGTATCCTCTTCGCCAGCACCATGTGCCAGGTGATGTGTATATGATTACATACCAAGGACAACATTTTTTGGTGGAAGTTTCACAGGGATAAGATGAGAAAAAACAACTAGACAGATGAGACATTTCTGAAAGTGATAATAAAAAGAGAACAATTATTGTTTGCTTGGATTATGGTTATTGAACTCATTAATAAATACAAACTGACCTCTTTCTCACACTCTGACCTGTCTGACCTTCATTGAAACTGAGAAATAAAAATCTAATCATTTTCTACATTGTACCAAGACGGCTCACTTCCTAAGATAAATGGAATTTCACTATCAGGATAAAGTGTAAAATTGGAGCTTGTTAATGAATAATGTAGTTTTCACTATTAAATAGGTTTCTTGCAGAAGAAGGAGGTGGCAAATGAAGTGGAAGCATGAGTGGATAGAAGATGTTGCTTAGGCAGACAGAAACATGAAATGTAAGAACAAGACTTTGTTTCCTTAGCAATATTTCTCTAGCCATTTAGGTCTCCTTTGGAAATAAAAGAAGTGGCTACATGTATAATTGCACCCTTACTCATTTAATTACCTTTGGAATTCATGCAAGATGGTAATAAGAAATTGTCAAGTTATCATTTACGACATTAGCATGGTTGTGATCAATGAATACTCATAGATCAGCTCTAAGTTTGCAGAACTTTAGTTTGAGCTGTTAGTCATAATGAAGTACTGAAAATTACCCCGAATATGTACAGGTAGCATGAGTGATCTTCACAATAACATCCTGTAAAGTATTAAAATGCACAATAAATTTGTAGATTGAATTTCAGCATCAGCTAGAACTGTCAATGGTCAAGTGGCTATTGACCACAGACCTATTGGCTTCCTTGTCATTACAGGTTAACCTTCCTAATTGCATTCAGAACACAGGATGCAAAAGAACTGCAAAGAATGCAATGGTCCTTTCTTTCTAAAGAATGAATGTAAGGATGAGGAGAAAGCTTCACGAGCAAAGGAAAAGGAATTGATTTTGTGTTTTGTGTTAGTGCAGACTTGCCTGCCTTTTGACATTGGTACTTAGCTTTATTTAGTCTAAGAGAGAAAATAAAAAATTGTGCTTATGAAATCTTGAAATAAAAAGAATTTAAGATTGCATGGGAAAATCCAATTTAGAAGTCAAATCCAAGTCCTACAGCTACAGTGTAGTACCATTCCATTCACTTTCAAGAAGACAACTGTGCAAATTCTTTTTCTTTTTTCTCTCTTTCTTTTTTCTTTCTCTCTCTCTCTCTTTTTTTTTTTTTTTTTTTTTTTTTTTTTTAAGAAATAATTAAAAGAAAAGAAAATAGTCTGTGGAGCCTGTAGGTGTCACACTTTCAGTAGGTAGTGCATTCAGTATCAGCAGGTACAACACTTGCCTGGGATTTAGAGGACAGAGGTCAATTCTCTCTCTGCCTGACAATACTCCAGACTGCATTTCTTGTTTCTCTGATAGGGTTGGGGATGAATACAGGGTATGGAAGTTCACCATTTCTCCTGTTGAGATTGTTCAGCTCTATAACAAGTTTCATTTGGCCAGAGAAAATAATTGTCAGGAACAGGAGTGCTGGGTTCTGACACTGCTAATGCATCTTATATGAGCCAATAAATGGACAGACTGGATAGAAAGGCCTTATAAGCAGCATAAAAAATCCACGACGTGTGAGCCAAATGCCAAGCTACTTAGGCTAAAATATTTATGGATGCGCACAAAAGAGATCTCTTAACAGTAGTGTAATTTGAAAGTAGAAACTGCTGTAGCTGCCTACACAATCTACAGGCTTCAGGATTAAGTAGCAGCTCATTCTGGATCCTCAGAATTTATGCACCCCAAATTTCCCTCAAATCTCAGACTTTAGCTGACTGCTGCATTATCAGATGCTTCACCATCACTACTAATCTGTTTCAAAGTCCATGACAAGGACTATATTATTGCTATCTATTGATATATTTTATCTTTAAGTTATCTTTAAGAACAAAGAAGTAGTGAAAATAGTGTTTCAACTTTTTCAGGGAAAAAATAAAAAAAAATATATTTCTGGGAGGCTAGTAGCACCATTATTCATATAAATATTGTAGTACTTGGAGGACTGTGAATAATCATGAACTTAGCAGCCAAAAGTTAGCAAAGTCTTAAGCATAATTCTATTACCAAAGTTTTACTCCTATTATTATTTAAACTTAGTATTACTTGGAGTGGTTGTTACCTCTAAAAAATGACAAACTGCTCCTTTTCATATTGACATTGAAGGCAAAATATATGTTGATTCTTCTGGGATGGTAAAAACAAAGTCTTTAGGAAGGATTATATATGAATTTTTATGTCCTCAGATTAGTAACTTAGTCATTTTTAATTTATTCACTTGAAAAATTTTATTAGCTTTATATGTTCATATGTATTTTGACCCACTTGTCATACTTCAACAATTTGAGAAATACAGTATTGGTTTCCTTCTGTTTCAAATTGATGACAGTATCGGCATCCTTTAGAAGATGATAATGTAGAAAATGCAAGCTTTTTATTAAATTTCAAGGAAGGTTAAAATTTTCTTCTGTATAACTTGGCTGCAGGTATTATTCCTGCAGGTGGTCTGTGTAACTTTATAGCCCAGTGAATATGCATTGCCATTGCTAATGACAGGCCAAAACCTTTTTTTAAAACTAAAAATACAAGCTTCAAGACTTGTCATTTTTTTCTGGCTCTGTCTTGGCCTCCTGGAAGTTTTATTTTAGCTTTTTTACTTGTAATTGTCAAAAACCTAGATGACTATTACTTATTTCAATTCAGCTTTTTGTACAACTTATGTGGTGCAACACTTACTGCTTTCTGTACATCTGTAGATAATAGACAGTAATAACAAGTGGTTATTCTATATGGAATGAACTACCTATAATCATAGGGTAAAATGCAATAGAGAAGAGCACAGACATGGGATGACAACAGAAACCCTGAAAGGACGAGTGTGAGATGACACCCATGGCCCCAAGATCACAAAGAACTTGGCAATGGTCAGCTGTTGCCCTCAGAGGACTGCAGCCCTGGGGGCTGGGTAAAACCCGCTGTAGAAATAACAGAGAACAAGTGTGCAATATGTGAAACATACCTAGTACAGTAAATTCAGATGTGCTATAGCTTTACAGACCAAAGAAGAAAAAGCAAGGCATAGAGGTCTGTTAGAAAGCATACAAAAATAACCTAAAGTGGATCTGAGAGTGAGAAGGAAGAGCCTCCAGCATCACCACCATGCTTGTCTTGATGTAGGCATCCACTCTCACCCTGCTGACTGAGATTATCAACCTTAAGAGAGAAAAGGTGAGCTGTAAAACAATAAAACGTGAAACCATGCTTGTGCTGGTGTGAGAAGTTATAGACCAAACTCAAACACAGTGACGTTTCAGAGAGGATGCGCCCCATGGTAATGTAATTCAGTCCCTGTTCATTGTATAGCAGCCCCACAGACTGTTTTGCTCATGGAACTCAGTTCTAAACAATAACAACAAAACAAGACTATAAAACCCTTTTCCATGTAGTTAAATTCTTTAGAACAGTTTAACCAAGCCATTTGAAACTTCCCAGGCTTGACACATCACTGAGATGGTATAACATGCCTCATTACACTGCAACACTGTGTCAGCAGCACAAATTGCTATCAATACTCTCCCTCACTTCCTGAATACAGTACTGCAGCTTTGTAGCACCTTCTTTACCATTCCCCGAGGAAGAAGAGGGAAGCAGACTCAATGGCCACACTACAAGGGAATCAAGTTTTGCTTTCTTTATAGATAGAGTCTTTTTGTGTGTGGGGGGGGGGAGCTTTTTTATTAATTGGAAATTGTTTAATGTTTTTGCTACATACTACTTTTCTCTTTCTGTGTTACACTTTACTTCTGGTTTTGACATTTGCCAGTCGTGCAAAAGAGTGACCAGATCTGGGTGGCACAACATAGAAGGTTTCATTTTTAAGCAGATTTGCCCAAGTTGCCTGTTTCTCTCAACAGCTCAGAAACAAGTATCCAAAACATTTACTAGCCCACCCTTCACAAAACAGAGATGGGATTCTGCAAAACAGCCAGAGTAGGAGAAGGAGGAGCACTACACTTCACTTATAACCAGTTACACCCACGTGTCAAAGCCATACTGCCTCTCAGGTCCATGTTGCTGACCCTATCTATAAATCACAAGAGAGAAGGGCCATAAGCAATTCTAGACCTCAAACTTTGGCTCATCGTTTTGCTTTTTGCAGTATTTTTAGCATAAGCATACCTGCCTGCTACCCTGTTGAGGAGTAGTCATTTCAAAGAAGCCAGGGAGGCAGATAGAGGTCTATATCCAGTCTACTCCATTCCATTTTCAGGACTGGTTGGCAGCATATGGGAAGGCATGAGAAGGCACTGATGACACAGTTGAAGCTCAGAACGTGCTTGAATATGCTGCAGAGAATGGCTTTGAGTCACGAAAAAGATTTTCATGGCACCCAAAGGCTTGAGGCAGCTATTCAAGCTTACCAGGACAGGGCCAACGGAGACATGACGCTCCTGGGAGCTTACACCTTGGTGTCCTCAAAAGCACTCATCACACGCATGTGGGAAATCAGTGTGACTGCATTTCAAACAAGGAATTTACTCTATTACTCAACTCAAGGTGAGAAAAAAGTTAAGTTGTAATTACTCCCATAAGAGTGATCAGTAGATAGTACTACCAGGAGCCCTTGTTCTTCAAGGCCTTAGTTAGCAAAGTTTAAGCTTGGGCCAGTTTTAATCATTTGAGGTTTCCCACCTCAGACAGTGGCACTGATGACACACTTGAAGCTCAAAACATGCTTGAATATGCTGCAAAGAAGGGCTTTGAGTCAACAGTTCCACAGATCAACTCATTGGAATGAGGCCCAGCTTCAATAACCTGAAAATCCTTTAAGGGTTAGCAGTTTATGAAATGACCTCTGATGACTGACCTCACTACTGGCCATGTCTATTTGCTCTGTACAAAAAGGACCTCAGATACCAGCAGAGGTCCACCTGAGTACATAACAGTTGAAGCAAACAGATGCATAAAGTTTGTAAGAGGTTCAAAAATCAGAAACTATTCATATTAGTAAGAATATATATGGATAATCTTGTCATACATGTACACAGCAAGGTTCCTTCAATATTTCTGGGTGTTGTTTCAGCTGAGAGTCAGACTAGTCTTAAGGAATTCAGGTAACCTCTTTGCATTTGGCTTCTCTTTTGAATCCAGAATCTTTTGTGCTGCACAAATCCCTTCTCCGCCAAATCTTTGTTTCTTTGCACTGCCAAATTTTCCAATGTCTTTGTGAACCTCGATGGGCTCTTCCTTCTTCTCCCTGCCAAGAGACAGCATTAACACCTACGTCTTTGTTCTTCACTTGAAAGACTTTCCATTTCTAAAGCCAAAATTAAACATACACTTGCCGTTACTGTTAGCAGATCTGGTACATTCAAGCATAGAGCGGAAAATGTAAAGACTGAAGATTCTCTAGCAATTTCATTCTGATATCATTAGTTATTGAATGGTTTAATTTCATTTATTTTATTCTTCAAGATTCCTTGTCATGGACAGGAAATGCCCAGTGACTTCATGCAGAGTTAGAAATCTGTTCTTAATGATGTTGGAAACATTGCAAATGCATGAATTGAAGAATAGCTTTACACTTTAAAGCAAGCATTTGACTTGATTAGCCTGGGGCATAAGAAGAGATAAAAGATGTAGTGAAGTTATTCCCCCACCTCCTTTTTTTGTCATTAGGAACTGAAATGCTATATATATACTCCTGGCATACATTTATCTCCTCTTCCTGTCAAATCTTTAAAGGAATACTTGACCTAAATGTCAAAAACTCAGATATAATTTGTAACTGAAAGACCAAATAGGAGATATATTTCTAAGATGATATTTCTTAACTTTTTACACTAAGAAGGAAAAAGACAAAAACAACATGTGTTGAAATTAGTTGCAAGAAAACTCAGATGAGAAACTAGAGGTATGAGAAGCTAATTGGATTCATTGATGCAGATGTACTGCTGTACTAGAGCTGAGTGCCTGAGTACTTCTGAGAAGGGTTGAGTGAGTGAAGTGGCTGCCTGGTACTAATTAGCGTGTATCATTTTCTGCCTTTTGCTGAATGAAAAAAAAAAAAAGGTTTTGTATATGTATATGTTTTCAAGCTAAATTCTGGACCCAGTGTGCATCTTAACTAAAGGTGCTGTGGGATGATAGATGGAGAGGAGTGAAAATTTGGGATGGGAAGAATGCTCTAGATGGCCATGCCGATGGCTATAACAACCCTAAAGTCTATTGTCCAGAGACGTAGAGGTCTACAAATTTAGGAGCCCTATCAGTATGTGCCTTGCTAAGCAAATTTCCCGCAGTTGATATCGTCTCCCTGTCACACATTCCCACTTCCTCAGTAGACACACACACACACACACACTTTGAAGAATCCAGCTAGCTCACCTCTCTTTTGCAAGCTAAAATGTTTATTGCCCCACTGCTTTGCTACTAGAAGTGGCTTTCATCCCTTGTCTCTGAGCATACTCTAGAGCTCTTTTCAGTGCTGCTTTCCTGCCTCCTTTCTATGACAGCATCCTTTTCATACATCCTTTTCATACTCCCAGAATTTCATTATATCTTTAAGGCTTATTTTTGTATTTTGCATATATAATGTGCCCATTCTGATTAGGAAGTCGTTTGTGGCAATGATACATGCTTTCAGTCAGATTCTTGGCACAGTCAAAAGTATTTCCTAATTTAAAGCATTGAAGTTCCCTAGGTGTCACAGATCCAGAATAGTTGTTCTAATCAATCTTTCACACAAAAGCAACAAAAAAAGGAAGTTCAGTCGTTTGCCCCGTAGTGTGTGATTACTAAAGACAGCTAATGTAAGCAATCTGATGCTGCTTAGGGAAGCCACCCTTCCTAGGTAGAGATGAGTGAACCGCATGAGAAGTAAGAGAAAGCACTTTATTTTAGAACACTGTTTCCTTCCATATATTATCTGGGTATTATTTCTTTTCAAATGATAAAATATAACTGAGTGATCATAAACATCAATTTATTTAAAAAATAGCATTTGTTACCAGTTTAAATACATGTATTTGTATTTAGTACACAACTTTATTATACAATATATGATATACTCAGGTTTTTCATTAATACATAAAACACTTTATATGAACAACGGAAATTAAATTAAATATGAAGCTGAAAATCAATAAAATCAATATTTATCAGATTTCTGAATTTTTTCCAGATCTATTTACAGAAAGAATGTATTGTTTTCACTTCTCTGTTTGCCATGGACATAATGTAATCTATATGTAGTAGGCTGAGTGAAGTAGGAGTTGAACATTCAGCATTAGATCATTTTCCAATGCAAAATTCATAGACCATACATCAGCCTCTCATTATGGACTATCCTTCATATTAAGCCTTTTGTTAACTTAAAACACCTTAGTAATGTTTAGGGTCAATTTTAATTGCTTCTGGTTTGCTTTGGTTTTGCTTTTTTAATAGAGAAAATGGTCCAATAAAGAAAGGTAAGTTATTTGTCCAATGTCCAATGGACTTTCCAATGGAAAGTTGGACACTTGACACCTAATATTCACCATTGAATAATCCCCCTTTTTTTTTCATTTCTTCTGTTTTGCCTTGATGAGTTCTTAGATAAGAGTTACATTTATAACCAAAGACTATATTATCAAGTTTTTAAAGTTACCTTTATGTTGATTAATTGTATTTTAAAATTCAGTGCATAAAAGAGCAGGCTGTTCTAATGTTAAGTGTATTGCTAAAATCTTTATATGTTTAGAACAAAATTTGGCATACTGTGAAATAAAGAAAAAATATTCCACATTGCCATCTTTATCAGTGCAATAAAAAATAGAAATTACAACTGGGAATGCCTTTCATACTATACAAAAATAAACTCTAACATCTAGAAATCTTTTAAAAATACTTTCAGTAACATGGTTTTGAGATACATATCTCTTGGGGACACACTTCTATTTCCATGTATCCAGAGTTGGCAAAAGGAACTATGTCCTGCAGTCTGCAACCTCTCTGAGGAAAGGTAATTGAAGGCTTTTGTCATTCAGTCTACAAAATCAGATAAAGACTTATATAGATATAGCTTACAAAATAAGCTATCGATAGCTTACTTTTCAGTATTATGAGACAATATATCGGGCAAATAGCTGGAAACAAATTTGCATTTTTTATATGCAGATTCAAAGGTCTCTCTCAAACATAACTTCAGCCTTATCATCTGCAAATGATGAGACATTTTCAAATTTCAAAGTAATTTATTGCAATCACCTTTTAAATTTCAAATATACCTAATGCATTTTCTCTTTTGTCTCAAAATATTCAAGGAAATGACAATGAATTACTTCTATTTCAGCTGTGTAGAAATAAAAACCCATCTACTGGTATCACATAATACGAAGAGTCGAAAACTACAGAAAAAAAAAGATACTGCTTTCAAACAAGACTTTAACTGAGATAAGGTATTGCTTTCAACTTTTAGATCTTTCTTCTCACCAAAGCATATCTATTTAGCTATGAATAAATTTTGGAAAGCAGCATTATTTCATTTTTATGTCACAGGTAACCTATAAGTATGTATATTGGATATATCTTAATTCTGTGACAATTACTTTCTTGTTTTCCATACTTCACACTTCTTAAAAAGAAAAATAGTTTCAAGAGTTTTGTTTTTCAAAGATACATTAGTTATTTTCTAAAGTCTGCTCCATCTCCAGGCTATATTTCACCTATAGCATTCTCTGAGCAAGTGAAAAACACCTGTTGTGTAAAGTACAGGAGACGAAAACCACAGGTTTATTTAATATCTGTGACTCAATCAAAGGCCACACAAAAGGAGAACTCTGTATACAAATCTAGTTTATTCCAGGCAAATCTCTGGTTGAAGACAAGTATTAATCTACAGCTTGATAGCCGATGTTAAAATCTTTACAATGTTTAGAACAAAAATTGAAATGTTCTGAAATAACGCAGAAGGTCTATAAAAGTTTAATTGGTTCGGTCTCTCCATTAAACATGCCCTAAATAAATGAAATAGGGAATGTTCCAAAGAATAGGGGAAAAGAGGTCCCTGCAGGTGACAAATCAGGATCCTCTGAATAAGGGACAAACAGTCGCCCTTTAAGTTACTTGTCATCAGAGAATCACATAGAGTTGAAAAGAAATTTTGCCTGTGCAAATGTCTTTGGAATGAAAATGTCATCTCCTTTTGTTCACAGATAGATGATTACTCCCTGACACAGGCCTAGACAGAGAAGACGAGACTTTCCATTACAGCAAGATGATTTTAAATATCCTTCTATATTATCTTTCTATAATAGTTATATTTTTTTATAATATTATTGTTCTGTAATAGCTGATGTTACCTTATCAAAATACACTATTTCCCTCTTTCAGTGAGGATCAGCATCCAAGCAATAGAGACACGATAGACATACAGCAACAGTGCATAATGGACAATATTTGTAGTAGCTACTATGTGCTGATCAGATTTAAGCATTCCACCTTGGCATGGAATACGACACATATGATTCAAGACAAAAGTGGGTGAAAATGGTGGAATGGAGAAGTACAGCATTTGAATTAAAAGATTTATGAGGTCTGATGATGTCTTTTTTGGTATTTTTCATTTTGGTAATACTTTTAGGTCAAAGTATTTCACGGTTCAATGATCTCACAGAAGCTTTGAATACTTTTACCAGAAAAAGAGGAAAGTAATGAAGAAAGATTTTCTATTTTTTCAAGGAATTAAATAAAATCCTAAATGTTTTCCAGAGGTCATTTCAAAATGCCATCATATAGATCAAGAGAAACTGAATCAAAATAAGATTAAAAAAGGAGAAAAAAAAAGAAGAAAATAGAAGATTTTGATCAAACCAATTGAAAGAAAAATATTCAGTATAAATTTAAAATCACAAATTAAAACTTGGACACATGCGCAGACATAAAAAAAAGAATGTTTTTGTAAAAGTAGGTTTTACAATATCATATTTTCTATGAATTGTCATTTTCCCATGTAATATCAGAGACTTCATCCATGTACACGATACTTTCCTGACTCTGAATTTGGGATTTTACCTAACTTGCAGTTGTAATAATACAAACAATCACTCTATCCTAATTATTATGTGTTTTTTATATTCAAAGAAGAGAAGTTTTCAGGGAGTGATTTGTTGCTTATTTTAAGATGAAGTGAATTATGCCTGCAGATGTATCTGCGCTTTCACACAGAGTAAGACTGGAGTCAGGGTAACGAGATCAGACGTAGACAGCTCTACTCCATTGGGGCATTCTGCGTCAAGTCTTCTGCCTACGTGAAACTCCTCAGCGTCTTGCAACACTTCACACCCAGACAATTCTGTATATATGTGTATATGTGTGTAAGTTGTAGAACAGCCTCATCAAAGCAGAGATGCAGATAATATAAAAGCTAATATAAAACACCAAACAATAGCAGGCAAAATAAAGAAAGGACTATAGCGTTACTGACAACAGGGCTCAGAATTCCCCTGCATCATTACGACCCGGGGTAGCAAGCGTTGGTTGCTTCAGGTCTGAATATAGTTCAAGCTGAGCGTGTCTGTACTGAAGCACGTTCTGAGGTGACACAGATATATGATGATGATGATGAAAGCCCCATAACATAGCTCAAACCATCTACACAGAGGTAGCTGAGAGCTGGCGGTGTTTGCTTTGTTGATGGGCAGAGGTACATATCTGTCTGCGGAGTGTTGACTGCAGTAGTCGCTCTAGCAGTAGATCAATTAAGATTATTTTTCCTTCAGGTTACTTATTACTTATTTTAGTACATACACCAGTCTAAAATATATGCAAATGTAGCTGAGAGCCACTAGAGACTGTTTAGTTGGAAACAGCAACCAACCTGAGCATTACAATCATGCTGCAGGCTAAACGAGTTGGCCTGTGGCACTACAAGAGCTACTCTGCTTTGAACATCGGCGTGATCGTTGCCAGTACATCTATGCCGCAGAAATGAAGCATAAGAGGGATATAATCAAGCCAAGTTGAGGATGTAAAGAATCGTATGGGTGATGGGAATAAGCAGCTACTTTTGTGCAGTGAATAGTGATTTGTGTTTTCAAGCCAGATGTGTTACTAACAACACCTTCAGATGTTGCATGAATATTTCAGTGCAAAATGAGCCCAAGCTACAAATTAATGCATTCCTTTTTTTCAGAGCCACTTAGATATGCTATTACTACTAACAACATTCCCCCTTCAGACATAGCTATTTTATTTGAATAAAATAGAATGCTCAGTTCAGCTTAGGAAAATCTCTCTTAAAAGTGTAGCAGTTTTGCACAGACATACATGTAAACACCCATAGAAAGAACTGTAAGATGTATAGAGGCTATCAGATGAAAAAAACACAGCTTAACAAATCTAGGACAAGTTAATGATATCCATAAAGTAATATGGCACGAAGTTACAAGCCTTTTCACATCTGAGTAGTTTCTTAATTCTGGTGGGATTGTTCATGTTATTTGTTTAAGAAACAAACTTTGTTTCAACCTGAATATCTTTTGTCCCCATAAGAAAACAAAACAAAACAAAACAAGAAAAGAACTCTTTCATCAAGTTTTATGTTCCAGCTGAAAGTTAGGATCTAAAATCCTGAACTATAAGAGCTACCACTCCCTAAGACAGATACTAGAATTGTAAAATTTTACTATTGCAAAAGGGATCTATATTTCCAGAAACAGAAGGGTGAATCCTTTAAAATTGTGGAGATTTCTGTCTTGGACATGACTGATGCACTGTTTTACATAGGAGATAAAACTGTTACATTTTCAAAGCAGAATTCATTTTAAGTGCCTCATGTCTTACAATTCTCTAGTTAAACTAGAAGTTTGAATAAGAGAAATTGGTCCTGATTAAAAAGAAATGCAATAATCATCTGTCCCTCAATTATACTGTATTACTTCCATTCATGTAATTTATTTCTACAGTATATTTGATAAAAGATTTTGGGTAGCTTCACAAAAACTGAACTAGAGTACATTTTTATGTACTATACATCCATTAGTGAACTACAATTTTAAGATACTTCCTGAAAATTAATGTTTTTTGCCACTTATCATAAAAGAAAGTAATAGCTAAATCAGTGAAAAAGTCTGTATTGAGTCTTTTCTCTAGTTCTACATTTATTTGTGTAGTCTTTCAAAGAAAAAGCATTTTTAAATGCCTTTAAAAATAACCTTTTATTAGTGAGCCAAAATAAGTCAAATTGCTGTAGTGTGATCTTTAAGAAAAAGGTATAACAAGAAGATCTTTGTTGCACTAAGCTTAAAACACAGTGTGGATTTGCCCTTTTTTCCTCATGTAAGATACTGAAAATGTTATTCAAGAACTTTGCCCCTACCAGACCAGTAATAACAGTTCAAGCTTTACCCATACAGAAGTGAAGTTTTAAGGCTAAGACTGCAAAACTGTTGTTGCTGTTGTTATTGTTATGAAGTGTACATTAAATAAAGGAGAAGCTAGGGATAAAATTCCCAGCTGCAATGGAGATAATAATATATTAAGAAATACGGTCCATTTTAGCAAGTGTTGTTCAAACTGTGTCATTTTTGTCACTGTACGGTGCTACAGTGTTGCTTCTCCTTCTCTAAGCTTGAGTATTTCAATTTTCTTTTTGCTTTTTAAATCCTGCATAATTAGAGGATTTTACTTCCTTGTAACACCGGACTCTCAAGTCGAGCTTGTAATTACAAGACTGAGTGGTGTTCTGCTAATTGTGGATTTTTGCTTCTTAGATTTGTGGGTTAATTGGCAATTTCTACATTGGACATTTTCTTCAAGATATTTTGTATTATAGTAATTAACCACATATCCAGGACACCGAAAATTAACCATCTATTAGCTTATTTTTTCAGCTGACTTTTATGAAAATCTTCTTGAAGTTCTTGGTTATGCCATGAAAAGAGAAGAACAGGAAGGTACATACTGTGAAAGGGATAATATCTTCTCAGACCACTGATATGCTTCCTTTTTTGTATTAGGCTGATACTGTTACATTGACTTAGACTAATGAATCAGTAAACTAGTCACTGAAAACAGCAATATATCTAACCTACTCATTTGGACCCATATCTTTAGTGAAAATTAAAAAAAAAAAAAAAAAAAAAGAAGAAAAAAAAAAAAAAAAAGAAAAAAAAGAAAGAACAAGATTTCTTGGAAGGATCCTGAACAAGCCCTGCTAAAATCTTAGAACTGTTGTAAGGTTTAATTTATTTGCTTTATTTATTCAGGGATTTAGCAACACATTTTTTTAAATGTTTCTGAAGCAACAACCTCAGGTGTTCAAAATCATGAATCAATTTACAAAACTGGGAGATTGGATCAAATCAAGTTGATTTTTTTAATGGTTCTATTTATTTTGCTTTCCTTAATTATGTTTGTATCACATTACTGAGCTTTTCTGTGCAACCACTACATTTATACATTATAATTCTTATGTGAGCCATACACATTCAAATAAACTTGAAAACTGACTAAAAGAAGAACCAAGAGTTATATCAAAACTGCAAGAGTGGGCAACACAATTCTGAATAAATGTATGCAAGGATATCATTTATCTCCCTCAGCATAAATACTCTCTCAAACTGGGAAGCTTTTGTTATAAACTGTTTAGCTTTCAGTCTCTGAAGAATGGTTTTTACTTTCTACTAGTCATGCTCCCTTTCTATAAAATCAGGTAATTTTCTCTAATTTTATCTATCTTCTCTATTTCATGCAAACTCTTTGGGGCATTAAATGTTATTTTGCTGTACTAAGCATCATCCTACAGTGCCTAGCATAATGTACCCCAGTATAAAGCAACATAGTACCACTCTCCAGGTGTTATTTAAATATAACTTACCGTGAGTTTGCAGTCACCTTTCCCTAACTGCCTTCACAAGTTTAAGATGTTGGGCACTCCAATTTATAATGGAATTTTTTTTAGAAAAGGAAGTAATGCAGTAGCTAATGCATGTTTAGGGCTTTTTTTATGAGATCAATTGCTTACTCAGTACAACAAAATAGTTTGAAAAAGCAGGAGTGCTAACGAGGAAATCCTTTACAAGGCTACCTTGTCACTGTTGTTTTAAATGGCATGCTCTGTCCGTTGCCTGGAAAGAGTTGTGCCTTTAGTTCATCTGGAGAAGGGTCAGATGTTATGCACAGGATTCAGTGAATGTCTGGAAGATGCTCAGAAATGACAGACTTGGAATAGACCTAAGCAGAATTTGTAATAGATATGTGATAGATAGAATATTCTCATTAGCCTTTACACAATTACTGCTTTTCTGTCAGCTCAACTTCCAAATGACTTTCAACCATACAGAACACTACTTTGGGTTAAGAAGAGGAAACGTAACTGCCTCCAACTGAGGATGATCACTTTTTTCTTTAGAGAAGAGTTATTCTCTGACATGCCAAATCACCAGCCTCTTTGGCAAGCAAAGTTTTGAACATCTATGTTAGGAATGTTCAAAAGAAGCATGACGTAAAGAAGAAGACGTATGTGACAGGGACAAAATGAAGAAGCTATATAACCTAAGTTAACTTTGAAACTGGTAATATCAGCTCCAAATCTGTGGCTTCAATGATGTCTGCAAAAAGAGAAGTGAATGAAAAAGGAATTATATTATGAGGGATTAAGGGTGATGGAGCTGCATGGGGAAGCCAAGCCACACAATAAAGGCCAAGAAGTATCCTGATATATTTAACACTCTCGCAGAAGAAGGAAGCTTGCTTTTCCACAACCTGAGTGATGTGAAATACCCTATTTTTTCTCTTTCTCTTTCTCTTTCGTCCTTGAATTGGTTATAATACAGTTTTTCATATGCATAATTCTCTTCCTTTTAACTGAACACAAATTAACACCGCTGTTTTTATATCTCATCTATGGAAATATTTCCCTCTCCAGAGTGACAGCAAGGTGACATGGGTGGAATTACTTAAAATATAGAAGTTATATATATATATGTATATATAAATCAGCATTTCAAAGGTAGTTGTTGTTATTCAGGACATTCCACTTACTAGCAAAATATTAAACTAGATTAGCTTGCAGAACCCATAAACATGTTATGTCTGTTTGCTATGAGGAAGATAATAGAAGTAATAACAAATAGAATTTAGAATCTCATTTTAATTAGTCATATGAACTGTTCAACAGAGAAATACTGACAAAGCAGAACTAACAGTGTAATGAAGCTGGCTAACGGTGTAGATAGGATTCATCTTTGTAATATAAATGCACTATTTAATAAGAGTTTTTACTCAAAATAATGATTTCAGTAAATCACCATAACTAGAAAAAGGCCAAATTAGAAGTATGTCCTGTTTGACTTTACCTAAGGGAACAAAGACCCTTTTTTGTGGAATATGAATCTTACTATGAAGAAAAAATATGCAATTCATGCATAAAATTACTCATATATATCTTAGGACATTTGATCTGCCGTTCATATGAAGAGAAGCAGTTAAGAGGAGAGATGGCAGATTGGCAGTCCCTAAGTAATTTCTTGGTTTCTGAATTTGAATAAGTTGAATGGTATTTATGATTAATCTGTATGTCCATTTTAATTCTTTCTGAAAGGGGGCCAATCGATAAATACGTTTTCTGTGAAAGTTGTTATTAAACATCTGTCTCAATGAATGTCCAAATAATATTCAGCAAAGAATTAGTTGCAGCAGTCACTCCTTACCATCCAACAAGGAAAATGAAGATGCAACATTTTATAAAATAGTAATTGTTTGAAGTAGCTAACCATATATTCATCAAATGTGACAATGAGATAAAATTTAAAGTAATTTATTGATACTCTAAATGTTTCTTGAAGAAGCAATATTTCTGTATCACAGAGATAGAAGCATTTGTCCATATAATGGGACACAAAAAAGTAGGTTCCATTAATTACTGTAGTTGAGCATCTATATAAAAATATTCTAATATAAACTAAATTCAACATCTTCAGGGAAGGAATCATGTAAAAACCAATATTGTGTTAAAAAATGAGAATTAAAATACTCAACAGAGAAACTTAGCTAAAGTAAAAACTTACAGAAAATAATGACACTAGCTTTTTAACACCTAGCCTCAGCTACCATACTGGACATCACTGAACACATTTTGAGATAAAATTTCCTACTATCCCCTTTGAACAGATGAGCCATTGTGGCAAAAAAGGCCTAAATTATAGTACACACACAAGCTGCACAACAAAGAAACTACTGCTTTAACTGTCCTTCTCTCCTCTCCTTTAGCAATCTTAACAAACAAAAAGAGGAAAACATACCTAAATGGGCAAGACTGAAGAAGTCAGCAGAACATGACTTCAAAAAGGTATTTCTTTCTTATTAAACATTGTTGCAATAAAATAGCAGGTATATTGGAAGCACAGAGGGCTAAAACGGATTTTAAAGAACAGTAAAAGACGCAATAAGATGTGACTAGATCTCATTGTCACAATATAGCATTCAGACCAAGGACTTAGCAGGAATCAAAACCGTTATTTGGGTAATGAAAACATCCATCATTTACATAAGATAGGATATAAAATAATATTTCTCTAAAAGAAATACAGGCTTTCCTCAGGGCATAAGCCAAACATTGACTGAGGAAATTAGGAAGAAACTTCATCTATAGCAAAATTATTCTTCAACTAGCAACTTCCTTTGAAGAAATTTATAGAAGATTCCAGGAGAGATTAGAAAACAGTCTGGAAGCACTATTGATCAAACCCATTTTGGCAGTTTCTATTCTCAAATCACATGCAATATAGACATTTGACTATAGTAGTTTGAATATCGACATATGGGTTCACCTCCTTTCTACTGATAAAAGCAGGGTCTCACAGAATTTCATAGAAACAAGTAGAGGTATATTCAAAGTAGTTGAAAGTGAGAATTTAATTTCACCAAAAGAAGAAGGATTGAAATCTCATTAACCTTTTTGTCATTTGACTTACACTTGATGGGTAGTTGGTTTACATTCACTCCTTGTCTAAATGCTTATAACTAAATTTTAAAAGTTACAGTCACATATCACAAGCAGAATATATTATATCAAATTTGTTTAATTATATTTCCCTGTTATTTCTAATGTGCAGAAATTCTACCCTCCAAAAAATATTACACAATTCAAATATTTGTATTCTGCAAATATGCGGAAGAATAAATACTTCTAACTCTATCACTCTGCCGTGTACACACAGTGGTTACTCACATGTGTTACCATGCCACAGGTCACAGATTAACTACATGAAATGAATCTTGATTTGCCATGAATGATCTTCAAAAAACCACACATTTAGGAATGGGAAATTTTGGATGATACACTTAGTGTTCCCTTCAGAGAAAAGAGAGTTTAATGAGATCTCCTTCTCCAGCCTGAGTAATTTCCAGTGATAAGAAAATGATCTTTTTCTGGGGAGGCAAGTCTTAAAAGTCCTCACTACCTCTCAGGAATGATTCCCTGTAAGGGGATTTGCAGCACTGCTGCCAACACTGATGTTCTTCGAGCACAGAAAGCACCTCAGGCTTCATGGGCTGCTGTCTTCTTTGGAGCCTTACAGTTGTTTAGGAAACTAAACCTCCTCTGTGAGGGGCATGGTAGGACATTTTTAGCTCAAGGTTTGCTGAATAGGATAACGTTTTCAGACTGATTCATTCTTTGAAGAATTTGAAATCTGAAAAGGTTCCTGGTTTCCCTGCAAATGGGTAAGAATATTGAGATGTTCTTTCTCTGTGGATACTTCTTCACTGTTTAATAATTGCTCCTCACTTCATTGCCAGATCTGATCCCCTGAGTGTCCATTAAGCATAAATGTTAGTTCATTCCCTACCTTTTTCTTTTTTTTTTTTTTTTTTTTTTTTTTTTGTGATAAACCAATTAGTTCCCACTGATGTAAAATCCAGCTGAAGTTCTGGCTTTGATTCACTCTAGAAACTGCTCCCTGTAGAGAGAATGGAGGAGTCTAAACCTATTTTGGCTCCTTCCACCTTCCTCCACAGAGGAACTCCAACACTATCCTGCAGTTTGTGCACTTACTATTTCAGATATCTGAAACTGAAAAAGAAAAAAAAAACATACAAAATAATAATTATATCTCAGAACCACAGGGGTAACATATGGGGCTTAATGGGCACTCAGAGCCAAGTATTATCTAGTCTGGGCCAACCTACTGAAGGGAGGATGAACATGTGCAGATAAAGAGTGGATGCAAGCAACTCTTTCCCTCCTGAGATGGATGAATTTTGCAGTATAGATATAGACTGTGGTATCCTTCAGCCTTTCCTACTAGCCTTCTAATTTATTTAAATATGAAATGAAAACTGTCTATAAACTGTGAATAGTTCAGAGAAAGTGAATGGAATATGATTAATCGCTATTCATAACAGCCCAAGTGTCATGGGATACCCATTAAAATTACTTCATTGCAGGTTTAAAACAAACAGAGGAAGGTGATTTTTTCCACCTATATTTAAACTATGAAACTGATTGCCTCAGGACGTCATGAAGATCAGAGATAGTAGCAGTTGAAAAAGAGTAAGTAGACAGTGATAAATCTTTAAGTAGCTATTTGACATGACAATCTGGATGCAATATCAGACTCAAGAAAACCTACTCTTGCTTGCCAGAAAGCTAGGAGGTGTATAGCTAACCTGCCTCTTTTTTCATATTTTTCCCTGTGTGTCCAGTATTCCCCACTAGCTGAAGAAGGACAGCTGGATCACACAGGGTGTAACAGTCCTTAAGCTCTTGTACAGACAATGACAACTCATACTGCAAAGATGCTCTAACATATCAGCCCTATGCTGTGTTTCAAATGTCTACTTCTATAACTCCTCTTATTCCAGGCACCAGTAGATTTTATAAAAGTTATTTACATGAGAAACAGCATGCAGCACTTCATAAGTGGAAACTAACTCACTGACTCGTAAATCAAGTAAAAAAAAGATAATATCCTTTTTCTAATAGTATTTATAATATTCAGATTTTGACTTCAAGCTTTGATTTTTGTTTTTACAACAGAAACTGTTGATGTAGAGTTTTTGTCTTTAGAATGGGAACTAGTATTTTGGTTTAGATTTGCTAGCTTAAAAATTACAAATCCATTTTCACAGTTCATATAAAGCTCACTGTACAAATTCTAGCACAGCAAGCAGAAACTCAGTAGATAAGTAGAGGAAATGATTTTGAAATGAAGTCAGCATTTTTTGAGGAATTTGATTTATAAAATGCATTTTTTTTTTGCCTTCAGTAAATCCTTGAAAGCCATTATGGTATATTTTCTGCTTAACTTTCTTCCACTTTCCCTGTGATGGAAATAGCTATTTACAATATTTAAAGTAGTTTTCTAAATGCTGTGTTAAAACTATTCTTACTTTTATTTCTCTGGTACTACTTTTCATTAATGTAGGTATATAAGAAAATGTATTTTCACAAAGGCAACACAGGATTAAAGGAACTAAGTCTAGAGTTGTATTAAAAATAGGGAAGCAAATAGGAACAAAACAACAGTTTCGTTATGACTATATTATAAGGATTTGCTTTTTTGTCTTAGAGAAAACTGAAATACAAATTCTTTGGGACCTTCAGGCTGGGGCAAATTTGAAAAGTGTAGTTTTAACCTAATTTTGAATTCTTGGTATTCTGATTTGAGAGTCCCTTAGTTTCGGAAAGCATCCTAGAGCAGCTTTAAAGCTGCGCCGATGGCACACGTCTCTGTGCTGTCCTGGGAGCTGCCAGATCTACCTGGGGGTGGTGGGTGCAGCCCCGGTCCGGACGTGCCCCTTTGCTGCTGCCCACCCAGCAGAGGTGGCATGCACTCCAGCAGCGTTCATCCCCACGACAGGAAGATCAGAAAAGGGCTAGCATGGTAGAATTTTACCACCGAATTTGAACTTAGACTCCTGTGTTATAACAAATAGTATCTGAGTTAAAAATATGGGAAGTGTAGCTCTTTACCATATTTTAAGGTCTCCATGACTGCTTTACAGCTTCTTTTCTCTGAATAATAGAAAATCAAGAAGTAAAGCCAGAGAGGACTGGTGATGTTAGCACTGTGGGAGATGAATAGGCTGTATGTAATACTGTTGCTGCTGCTATTACTAATTTATTTAGCATTCAGACTAGAATGTGGTGAGGAGTCTTTTGTCACATCATTTCTTAGAGCCAGACACCAGAGAGATGGAAGTTAAACAAATTAAAAACCTGTTCGTTGCCCTGGGCATGTTTTACTTTGTCATTTGGTTCAGTTCATTTCAGCATTCCACTTTTAATGGCTCACTTACTTAAACTTGAACTTATGATTACTATTACTACCGCTACTAAAGGCCTGCTTGTGAGGGCTTCATTACTGTCGCCTCAGGACATCAGCTGCTAATTTGTTTTATTACTGTAATATATTTTATTTAGATTTTCTTTTAAAAACCACTGGCTGCAATGCTTGCAGACATTGTTGTCTACTCAAACAGCTAGTTTGTAGAGCTAGCATAGCCCAGAGGATATTGCATTTGGTAGCACTGAGGATTGATGAGTCAGATCTGCAATCATGTCTCATTTATACCACAGGCTAGCTTCCTGACTTTGACAAAATCATTTCTTCCCCCTCTAAAACACTGACAGTAACGCCAGCCTCCCCTCTAAGGGGCTTAGAGGCCTCCTGGTGAATAGCATTAGATAACTGCAGCATATTATCTGGCAGAAATTGTACATTGTTGTTCGATGCTGTTTGTACACTTGTACAAACTGGTCTGGTGAACTCAGTAGCGTTAGAGGTTCACGGGGCAAATTTAGTTCCTTCTTGGATTACAAAGTATTGCACCAAAATCATGCTGCAGTTAATTCAGTTATCCTGGAATTGTATAACTGTCAGCTAAGGACATCTTTATGGCCCAAGTTCAGAAGCTAGTGTGGATTCAGAACAAATTTTGTCATTTATATTTTTCTCTGATGTGTAATATAAACAAGTTACTCCATGTCAGAGTCCTGCAGCTTGGCTGCTTTGGCTACACTTAGCTGGCATAAGAAATTTACTTTGCATAAAGGATTCTGAACGCCAAAGCAGCAGGGAGGTGAGTGCCCCACCATGATCCCTCCTCGATCAGATTGCACATTTCTCTGCATGCAGCTGAGTCTCAAGCCCACCTCAAATTCTGGAGGTTGCAAGGCTAACTTAAGATCTGCATTTTCTAGTCTCTTGTTCAGACCAGAGGGATAATCTCTACAATTTCCATACGTATATCTGCCTATTGACTTATAAATCATGTCTCTTTTACCTAATATTTCTATATTTGGTGAACTGATTATGATGAAACTTAAAATGGCTTAGTTTATAGGATAAAGATGAATTTATAGGATGAGAAAACATATATTACATTGTTTCAAATTCCATGTACCACAGCTTATAATCTGGCTGTACATTGATGTTCCAGTTAACTTTTGGATGTATTAAGTGAGCAGTAGCCTAGTTTATGAAAAGCTCTTCTCTGAAGAATTCACAGTAATTGAGAAAGAAAATGAGATTCGAAGAGTCAAGTGGAGAGGAGTTAATATTTACAACACACAACTTTAGATTTGTAACTTAGGCTATGAGAGAATGATCTTCCTAGGACCACTGTCAACTCAATAGACGGATATAGGCACCTGCAGAGAGTGATTTAAAACACTAGAATTAGGCACCTGATAAGTTTTCTGCCAGGCACTCAGGTTCTCAAATGGAAAGAAATGATGTGGTTGGCACTATCCCACTACACACCAACCATCAAGGCTTGCACTCACCAAGAAAAGGTGATATTCCAAAAACTGACAATAGCAAATAAGTTACACTAAACACAAGGGAATCTTGTGGTGTGTAATACAGAGAGAGCATGGAGAAAACAGAGGTTTAAGATCATGCCAATGAGGGTATGGAAACTTAGCTATGTGACCATATGAGGTGTGGTGATTGTACTGGTAAAGCTGCTGTGCCGAGTTTGCGGCTCTCCATCTCTGACAACTCTGAGTGCTTAAGAACATTAGGCCTCCTGGGTTAGGTCAGCAGTTTTGAAAAGCTAGGTTCAATTTTAGAACAACAGATTTTGTAATAAACTGCACCACTGACCTCTGCTGAAAATAAATGCTTGCTTTTTCAAACTCAGTTGCTTACCAAAAAAGAGCTAAGAGAGATCTCCCTTCAGCTCGTACTGCAGAGACTGGAGAGTGCCAATGGAAGGATGAGTTGGCCATCAGATCAACGGAGTCAAGAACCGTGACAGGAAAGAGATACTTGAGCTGAGGGACAACGCTGGCATAAAAACTCAAAGTTGCACATTTGCCATGGATAAATTCATGCTGGAAGAAGAAAGAAATTTTCTTTGGTGAAGCTAAAAGGTCTAAATGGATAGTGCTTGAGTTTATTTAAAGGGCTGTATGTGACATACATTTTTGAGAAACAGGCACAATTTGGGGCATCAGTCTTTTTTTCTTGTCAGTTACTAACAAATACCACAGTGGCCCGAGCTCCAGACCTTAAATCACTGAAAACCTGCCATCCTAGAAGAGATTTGTCTGCTATACAGATAATTTGTAGTCAACAAATATCACTGATAAATACAGAACATCTTCTTTCATTACAGATGAAAACAAAAGGCACCTTACATACTACTTCTATAGATATTATGTCATAGTGTAAGATTTAAGAAAAATTAAAAACTCATTTTCTGACCCTTCAGTGAAACTTTGGGTGCTTGTTTTTGTATTTCCAATCCTTACTAAATCAGGAAGTATTTTTCAGGGTCACTGTGTAGACTATCCTGCAGTTGGAGCTCCAATATCTTCTGTGAAGAATTCAAAGATGGATATTCCTACAGAAAACCAGAAAAGGAAAAAAAGAATAAATAAAAAAGAAAAGGAAAACAAAATGCCATAATCATTCAGCAGATTGCATAGGTCTTTTTTGATTAAATCCAGGACACTGAGAGTAAAAAAGATTCAGGGAAAAAATACATGTGAAAGAAGTAACATCCCATTAGGAAAAAAAGAAAATGTTTAAAACAATTGTAAGAATCAGCAGGATGGAGAAGGCCGGATACATGCAGGGGACACTATAAAAGGAGATTGTTAAGGAGGAACAGCTGCAGAGTCCTTTAGAGAACTTCTGTAGTTTAAACTAGATTTTTTCTGCTTTGACCTTCTTGACTATTCACTTTAATGCACCTCTCTTCCCTCTGTTTCTTCACCTAAGCTTCCTCACAGCTGCCTGTCCCACTCTTTCCTCCTTCCCCTGCCCATCTTTCTGTCACAGTATTTCTTTTCAGGTTAAGTCCCCTTCTGACCCCTTAAATAAATAGAGTAAAACAAAGAACCAATTATTATTTATAGCAGGCAGGTATTTTTTACTATATTTTTTCTTCATACTCTATCACTGAATTTTCTCAAAGAGATCTTAGTGAGATGCAGTGTTGAATCCACAAGGAACAATTTTCACCATAGGAAACAGCATGGAAATAACTGTCTGCCATAATATCTGCATTTTGGATTGTGCCTGTGTAAATTTTTGGAAAAGGAGGAGTAATCTTTGTATCCTGGTGAAAGAGGATAAAACAACTCTCTTCCTTGCTCCCCCAGGGAGCTAAAAGAATTTGTCACTGATAAAGAAGTCATTTAGAAGGCATTTCTAGGATATCAGTGAGGCTTATAAGCAGCACAGCAGGAACGATATCAAGGACACCAAAGCAATTAGCAAGCAAAAGTCAGCTCCCTGGTGAGCCTGAGAGATGTCTGAATTCTACTACGAGCTGTCCTATTCTGAAGTTCTGACTGAATTTTCTTCCTGGGTAAAGAGGCCATCAAATGTTCTGCTTTTCAAAAGTGGTAGAAATGCTTGACAATCACAGGCATTAAGTTTTAATTGATTTAGCAATGCAACCCTTTCAGCTCCTAAAATAGTTTACAACTTGTACTCTGGAGACTTTAGGGGTACCTGTTCTCATTAATTCGATAGGTGAATTAACCATAATAGCCTGAATGAACCTGAATGGACTACATCTCTGGAAATTTGCTTTTTAGGTACCAGAATTGGTTAGAATAGGAAATTGGTGCTTTGTTACGAGGCAAAATCTTTCTTCAAAATCTACTTCTTCCTTATGCTTTAGTATTTTTGATGAGTAAGCTGACAGTTTCTGTAAAAGTATGTGAATTTATTCCCCCAAAGTTCCTAACATTATCGTTTGTTAGTAACATCTAAAATTGCCATCATAATGTTAACAATGTTCCTATATATGTGATCACTTTTCATTTTTAATCTTTGGTGACTGAGCAATGAATGGATTCTTTGTATCAAGCAGTCAAAATAAATTTTGTAATTTGATTACAGGGACCTTGGGCTGTTCAGTTGACGAACTAGAAAATTTATATTTAAATTTGATCAGAATCCTAGCTCGTTTCCCTAGGTTGAGAGATAATCTGTCTTCTCTAATTAAATCCCATTTCTGTATAGGTTTTCCTGCATTCTTGACCTGGACAAAGCTGGAAGGGAAATGCTGCATGATGCAGTCAGTATAGAAAGCAGATGAAAAAGGAAGAGAAAAGACAGAAGAAGGAAAAGAGGGGAAACAGAACAAATTTATGAGAAATAGGAAAGCAGAGCAGGCTTTTGTGTGTGCTAGGTTTGTATTGTTTCTTTCTTAGTTTTGGCAATAGCAAAAGTTCTGTGGTAGTGTTCTTCACCCCTGTCTGCACAGTGAGGCTCAAACTGAAGCAGAGTCCTGAGATGAAACAAGACATCTGCTGACCTTTGTAAGCCCTCTACATAAAAATTGCAAAATTGAAAAAAAAAAAAAAAAAAAAAAAAAAAAAGAGAGAGAGCGAGAGAGAGAAGGTGGAATGGCTTGTCCTTTCATTATTTATTTCTAAATTATATCTTATTTATAACATATGCCTTTTTCTGGCTCCCAGATCCATATCTTTTCTTGTTTATCTGAGATAATGTTGACATAGCTCTGGCAGTGTATTATGAGACACTTATTAGATATTTTGTCTTTTAACGGTCAGAGTCTTGGTTCATTTGTCTAAACTTTTGCCTCTACTGACATTTGAGATGCTCTCAGGTGTCCCGTCTGATCAACTTTTGATTTCCTGTAAGTCCTGTGGAGTAACGGTCATCTGTAAAAGGATGCCTAAAACATCAACATTTCAGTGCTTGAATCAAGTTCCCATCCAAACTAATCCTGTATAATCCTGAAGATACTTTCACTCAATATGGTTACTTCTGCAGGATGATTCATTCCATCTATCCTGAATGATATATATTCGTCTGGGGAGAACCACTGCCACCCCTGCCACCTTTACTGCACTGACTATCTGTTTTCATTAGCTGTAGGAGTTTAGACAAGATGTTTAATTTTTAGACAGTTAAAGTTAGATGAGATGAATTCTAGTCCCTGTCTGTCTGTCTCTCTGTTTCATCGACATCCATTGTTATAGGTTACATTGAATTTGTGCTCACTTGCCAGAGTTGAACTGAAACTTAATGCAGCTTTCTTTTTGTAATTATTATATGATAACATTGAACTCAAAAAATACTGGTCTGGGCATCATAATTGTATTCAGGACATGTTCTGCCAAAATTTTCAACTATTCTAAGGTGGTGCTCAACTATCTTGGAGAGTACCTGACAGTGCCATGAACAAGGACATAGACTATAGCAATAATTTTCAGGGAGTTTCTTTGTTTTTGAGCAGCTATAGCCTTTGAAGTGCTATCAATGTCTCTTTCTTTTTCATTCTAAATACAAAAAAACTCAAGTAATACTTTTTACCATATGGAGATAAATTTTCACTACTATTTCTCTGTAACGAAATAAAAGTTGCAGATTTCTATGATAATCCATGAGGAAAT
Source organism: Rhea pennata (assembly GCF_028389875.1). Classification (NCBI taxonomy): domain Eukaryota; kingdom Metazoa; phylum Chordata; class Aves; order Rheiformes; family Rheidae; genus Rhea; species Rhea pennata. The sequence continues at coordinate 13,075,991 of NC_084664.1, forward strand.
TCATTTAAGCAATCCCTTAACAATTCAATCTGTCTTTCTGAGGATATGGAGAGGTCACACATGTGAAAAGTATTATGTCTTTCTAAATCAACTGCTAGAAATGAAAAATAATAATGATAAAAAAGAAACAGTTCTTGGACAATACCATCCCTTTCCTGGGGTATGTCTACACTGCAGTTTCAATTCAGTGTTGGAAAGACCTACTTATCTTTATGTGGGTGAGCTAAATAGCAGTCTATCACACTGGAAAATTTGGTGCAGTCTCTTTATCTTGCCAAGAAACAAGGTAAATTAGCCTTATTCTGAGCTTGATGCTGTACAGAAAGTCTGTTTCTTGTGTCTAAGCTGGCTGATTTCAGACAAATCTGGGAGTCTTTACAGTGCGTGATAGTGGTTCAAGCCTACGGTTTTGGTACTACTTGTATCAGTTATTTCTCCAGTGATTTTTTTGTGTGTATGTGTAAGTAAATAAGGTAGTTTCAATGTTTGACTATATCAGTTTGTGAGCATTGCTTAGAAATCTGACATTTTCAAGCATAGAAAATATATTTTTTTAAAACTAGAGATGAAAAGATTATGGCTACCCCAATGGAACTGTTCTGCCTGGCATCACCTGTACTGCCAGCAGCTGCATAACAAGTACCTTAATGCATTTAATAGACATTGTTTGTGCTAAACATATATCGCTTGATTCTGGATGTAAAAGGTTATTCTGAATCATGTTGATGTGCAAATCTAAATCAATTTGTAAATATAGACTGACAAATAGGATTGTTGACAGTGCTGCCTCTGGGGAAATAAAAACACCGGGTTTATGAAACAAATTCCTCACGCTGGAAACAATCTGACACCAAAATAACATGAACCAGCAGATGGACAGTGAAAATGCCTCCAAAATATACTGCCCAGTGCTGAATTATGTAAAATAACACTAGCAGACCACTAAGAAATTCTGCATAATGCATGACTGTAAAAAATCACCCATGTAAACAAGTATCAAGAGTTCTGTTTTCATCATTGCTCATAAATATACCTTAGTTTTGACATGAAATGTATTTTCAGATTTACACCTGAGACTGTCTAACAGTAATAGGTAAAAACAAAGGTGAGTGTGTGTCATTGACATGGTAAAAGTAAAGTCAACTTTAAAATGAAATTGCTCATGCATAATTTTCCAGTAACACTGCTGAGTCATTTACGTTCATAAATAGCCAAAGGAAAGATCTCTCTTTCAGATAAAAATTTCTGTGCAGTGTGCAATCATAGAATCAGCTATGTGGATATCTTGTCCATTTTTTTTCTCTAATCCAACAGAGATCAAATGCAGAGACATCGAAAGAAAAAACTATACAAAATTCTCCAATGTTGAAAAGTCCCTAGAGTCTGACATAAAACGGAAAGTATAATGGGGACAAATAGTCCTAGTATTAAAATTTGACTATGAACATCAATGTAGAAATTAATATGCTACATATAACTATAGATCTTATTGTGTTAATATATAATCAATACATATTTAGAACTATAACCAGTATTACTAAACTCATTTTCTCTTCCCAGGAATTTTGTTTCCCTTAATTCACTGATACAGCATAATGACATGCCATGCAAAACTTTATTGTTCAAATCAATAGCCTTCTATTTAGTGCTGACAAAGTATGACATTAATATTCTTTACTAGATCCCTGTTCCTCTTACTGCTTAACTGCCCGTGAAAAGGTAAAATTTTCAGATTTTGCTGTAGAATAAATTGCAATGACTGTAAAAGCTATTTCCACCAACACAGGGGTTTCTTTTCCATATCAGTAATTCTTTCTTTCCCATGGCCTCGATGCAGAAAGGATGTAGGGACTATATTGCTGGATACCCTTGCCACCCCCTGTTAGATTCTGTTTTTCGGTAAAGGAGGGAGAATTTGATGCCTCAGAATAGGTATTTAATCTAATAAGTCAGTAAAAATTGTCCACCCACTTATCCTAAGTGACAAAGTCAATTCAGTCGCCTAAAGGTAGGACCCAAGTGCTGGCTCAGATGTCTTAAGACATGTCATCCAGCCTTCACCTACAGGTCTGGAAGGGCACAAGTTCCCCTTGCAGTTTGTGTCAAACGGCCCAGCTTATGCAGACGTCTTAGCCACAACGAACCGCAAGTCTGTTGTGTCATTTTTCTCCTCCCCATCTCCCAAAGCATTGCGCCTAAAAATACAGTAATAAAAATAGATGTATAACTTCAGTGCATTAAAACCACGCTTTCTAGTTATTATCCGCAACCATATGCTGTAGAAAATGCCCTTTTTACCTTTAAATGAAAATGAAAGTTGGGATTAAGAAGCCAATAAAACAACTCCAAAACAAGCAGCTAAATTATGACATTAGCAGAAGACTTTCTAAATTATATATTTAGGAAGGCCTGAGTTCAGTGTCTTAGAATAAGCTCCAGAACAGTTAAAATGCTATGTAGATCCATTCAGTCAAAAAACTCTTCTCAGTTGCCCCATGTGACAGGACAAGGGGCAATGGGCAGAAATTGAAGCACAGGAAGCTCTGCCTGACCGTGAGGGGGAATTTCTTCACTGTGAGAGTGATGGAGCACTGGACCAGGTTGCCCAGAGAGGTTGTGGAGTCTCCTTCTCTGGAGATCTTCAAGGCCCGCCTGGATGCAACCCTGTCTAACATGCTCTAGGTGACCCTGCTGAGCAGAAAGGTTGGACTAGATGATCTCCAGAGGTCCCTTCCAACCTTACTGATTCTATGATCCATTACTCCAAATTTTCTCCTGAAGGTAAGCACACTTTTGTTCAAAAATTGATAGTTCTGTTTGGCCTTTTTGGCCTTTTCTCCCCTTTTTGACCTGTAGATTAAATATTAGAACAAAATACAGGAAGTTAAATATAGGTACATAAGTTGAGTTCATTCCTGAGTAGATAACCTCTCAGAAAATTGAAATCTAAAATCCATACTTTCCTGCTGAGAGCCTAAACAGTGCATTAATTTCCTTAGGGGAAGAGAATTTCACTGATGGGAGAGAAGCCTCAGATCCTTTCAAAGATTTGACTCAATGGTTTGACTATTATTTAAAAAGAATTCCCTGTCCTTGTCTCCTTTGATAGAATTTCCAATAAAAATGACAAGTAAAAGCTGGGTTAGGGAAACTGGTTTTGTTGGTTTGTTCCAAGTGGTCTGAGAATACCTGGTACACTTGTTATACTGATGATACTGGTTACCTGGTACCATGCATGTGGTTTGCTAGAAAATTTTTGTAATTCAATGACACAGATCCATGATACCATGAACATGTAAATAAATCTGATGTTTTAAGGAAGTTAAATTCCCCTAAATGTTTTTAGCATATAGGTTGTTCATACATAGGTCAAAATAATTTCTTTTGAACGTTTTTAACTGATTACAGGAGATCAGATCTGTCTGGCAACTTTCTGGTGGTGCCAGCATTGTGCCTGTGCAAAATGGTGTATGTCTGGCAACCTTATATGTGTTTTTCATAATCGCATATTTGCACAACATCTTAAAGAGCAGTGTGGAAGCAACTGTCAAGCAAAAACTAAGAAGAAAGTCCAAAGAGGATAAGGAAGATTTTTTTTTTTTTTTTTTTTTTTTTAATATTTGGGACTTTATATTCCCAAAAGACTTTGAGTAAGATATTGAGGAGAAAAAGAACATGTAATTATTTTTACTTACTAAGGAAAAAAGAAGTTAAAAATAAAGGGAAAAAAAGTCTTTCTCTTCATCTAACCTTCCAAATGCTGTATAACACTTGTGTAAATGACAAGTGTAGTTGATGGAAGAAAATATAACAGCCTAAAAGAGTGCACAGTGGTTCACTAAATTATTCATTTAATCTTTATTGATCTCAGATTAATTAGCAAATAGTGTGCTCTAACTGAGCACAAAGTTATTCATCTTTGATTTTAATCTTAGAGGAAGCTGAGCTACATGATATTAATGAAAAACACAATACAACACAATAGGCAATTTCCTCACAAAATGTTCAACAACATAAATTAAGAAACTGGTTAAGTTCATATAGTTCAATAACAAAAATTAAAATTGTGGCATTTGTGCTACAACCTAATCAAGGAGATTTAAGAGTGGCAAAAGCATTTGCAAGAGAAGGTGTTCTGACTGTGGTGTTAACAGGAGTCGTAAGGGTTCAATTCCTATTCTAGATTAGACACCACAGCCATAGCACTCAGACTTTCAAATTTCTGTCTAAAAGTAGCTAATTTAACTTCCTGCTTAGAGTTGTTATGATTGTACCTCCAAAAGTAGCTATGAATCATTTAGAATTAGATCCAGTAAAAAGAAAAAGCATAGGCTACTAAAATTTTAAGTAGAACATTTACGTTTTGGAAGCCTGGCTCTGAGTGTTTGACCAAGTAGATATTTGAGAGAATATAGATAGTATAGGCTTAGGAGCTTCAGAAGACAGATTAAAAAAAAATTAAAAAGTAGATAAGAAGGCTTGTTGAGTACTAGGCATGTCCTCCGATGATTCCTTGAACAGGGCAGAGGAATGTCTGTATGTCTGTGACCTTATACCTGGTAGGTGTGCTCACACCAAGGACCTTACAATGTATACCCAGAGAAGAAGTAATCCCTGGGTGACCAAGCTTTGTAAAATAATAATCCAAATTTTTGACCCACAGGAGAGATAGGATTCAATTACCTAAGAGTAGTTTATGGTACAGTGTACCTGACCTCCAGGTACAGAAGGATAGATGTCTCCAGCACATACTCTACCGTATTCATCCATCCTATAGAGGCTTCACAGGTACTGAAAGAACCACAAATGACAATCTCCCTGTAGATAGGAAATTAAATTCTGTTCTGCAGTTTAATTATGTCTTGAGAAGTCCAAAATACAAAGAGTCTTTTCATCAAAACTGCTCTGGTCACCTGACTGAAGTCCAGAGCACTCTTCATCCTACCCAGCTTTGAAGCTGTGCTTTTCTGAAGTTTATTTAGCTTGGTGTTTAGGGCATACAGTTAGTGCAGAGTCTTTGGATGTGATCTCTGCACCAAGACGGTTTGGATTTTGACATTAATCAGCATTAGTATAAATCTTTAGCCAAGAATTATATCTTGAAAGTCCTGTCTCTTAGATGAATGCCCTATTTACTAAACTACGAAATCTCTTTTCTGTCATTGAATAGAAAAGAAATTTTACTTTCCTTTTTTACATAGTGGAAAAGATGTCAGTAGTGAAAAGTATCCCTTTTTTTCTGCATCATCCTGGTCCCCTCCTAGGATATAAGCCTAATTCTTTCCTGTCTGATCTCTCTCCATCATGTGAATGGTGTGCCATTTTGATCATTATATAAAAGGTGACAAAAACTTTAGACTGTGCTATGAAACCTACTGTGCATAGGGTGCATAGGAACATCAAAATGACAACATAGGGTCAAATTAAAGAGCAGCTAGGCCAGTGTCCTTCATTCAGGTCCAGGATTCCCAGATGTATGGCACTCTCAGTGATAATTGCTTTTCTACACACTACATCAAAACAGGTAGCTGCATAAATGGTATTGACCCAATCAATAAGAAAAAAATCACTTAAGTATGTTACTAACAGAAGAGTTTTTTTTACCTCATCTTGTACAAAGAATACAACTGTCCCACCAAGTTTTCTAGGCTGACTGTATGAAATGTCTATATTATCTACCTGAAGTGAGATTTGGATCTTTATATTCTAGGATCAGAAAACTATCTTAGAAATCCCAGCGCCAAAATGTGTGAGTAATATAATAGCCACAATTATAGTACATCTGAGCAAGAGAAGCAGTAAGGGTGCTGACTTCACATGGAAAGAAGCTGTACAAAGCTTATTAAAAGACATCTCAGAGAATCTCGGAGAATCTCAGAGAACCTCTGCTGCCTTGACTGTTCTGTGCAGAGGAGTTAATGCATGTGAAATCAGAATTCCCACTACTTCCCCTGTGTAGTAGTAATACACAAGATATCTAGCAAGATATTAAGCTGGATATTAAGCATAATCCAGAATGGATTCCGTGTTCCTCTTAAGTTTTTGTTTGGAGTTTTATTTCACTGGAACATTTTCTCTTTGCATGCTTGGAATTTGTAAATTGTTATGCAGGCTTATTTTAGAGCGGTGAGAGGAAAACACTGGCTGGACGAATCAGTTGCCTACTGCTGATAGTGGCTGTTTGATTAACAGAAGAAAATTACTAAGTAGGAAAAACAACTGATAATATGAAGGAATTTAAAGTGCACCAAATGAATCATTCTTTTTTTCTTAGTAGGCTGGAATTTCCTCACATATCGCAATGAATATCTATAGAGATACTCATTTCAGCACTGTGCTAAATGCAATAACATATGTATAACATATGCCTTCCTCAGTGATCCACTGCTAAGCCACAGCATCAGCAACCTGAACCATATACTGGCCTTTGCTGTGATGCACAAGCTAGATGGACTGAGTCACAGAGCTGAACAAAACCCCTCCTCCTCAATGGGAGAACTTCCAAGGGTTACGAAGCATCATTGGAAAATAAATGTGAACTAAACTCAGAGCGGTCTTACCAAATGATAAGAAGAAATCTGGAAAAGTCCACATGGATAAAATCAGTTTGAAAAATGACTGTGCTGTAAATGCATAATATTGTTTTCAAGGCTCAAAATAAATGTCAGAGTTGACAGAGTCACTCTGTATCTTCCTATCTCTGCTGCTGCAGTTACACTTTTTGAGAGAGGCTGAATATTGAAATGTCAGGGGGGAAATCAGGTAAGAAGTGGACACCTGTTTTGTTCAGCAGTTACCCTGCCTTTTTATTTCAAAGTTTCTAGTAAAGAATGCTCAGTTAGGATTAGTGGACTTTTAAAAATACTCCATATATGGAATTCGAGATAAGCTGAATAAGGCTAGAGAAAGGTCTTTACCTCTAAAACTCAAATGTCTGATGAACACTAACTACTTGCCCTGTTGCTGGGCAGAAGGGAATGAAATTTGCCAGCTGGATTCTCTTGTAAGAGCTCAGTTGAGCTGATGTCTTTGGGTACCAAAGGTGGTACAGCTATTCAGTCACCTCCAGTACTGCTTCCGATGAGGAGACTGTAAAAGACTGATGTCTAGGCACCTTTCTCCAAACTCTCTCTCTAAGAGCCATTTTAGAGAGCGTTAAGAGTTTCCTTCTTCTGCAGGAAAAGGCTGAGGGTTTCCACACAGGTCAGTTAAGTTTTTCTAAAAAGGTATTCCCAGTTCCTCCCATACCCTGCGGTGATTTTTTGTGCTTTATTTTTTTTTCCTAGACATTAGACTACTTCAAATTCAAAAGAATCAAATATGGTTTGATATTAATGTTTAATACTGCTGTGTTCACTATCTATGTCTGCTGATTTGCTCTGTCATGGTGCCTCAGACAAAAGCCCCACAGAGTTCAGCCTTTCGAAATGGGATCGGTGGTACACAAGGTTCTCACAAAGGCTTCTCGCAAAACATGAGCTCTCTCCCTCTCCCTTAAAAAAAAAAAAAAAAAAAAAAAACACACTTAACTTCTTGGTCATAGTCTGATTGCGCAAATTATTCTGGAAGGAGATATAACAGTTATATTAACTTTAGTTAAAAAATATGGGTAATATTTTCTTTAAAGTAAATATTTTTCTCTCCATTTTCCTACATTTAAAAAATACACAAATTAGATCTATCTTGGCCTGCTCCAGTCAAAATTAACTTGCCAAGTGACTCCAGAGACAACTGTGGAAGTGTAGCTCTTCCATCAGGTCTTTCATCAATGCTCTGAACTACTCTCTTCCTCCTTCACCCAGAGATATCCCTACATCTGCATATTTCCCCCCTACCCCCCACAAAGCATCTGACCCAAAACTAGCATGTGGGACAACCCCTGCATCTTGTCAGTATAAATAAATAAATAAATAAAAAGCACTATCTGAGTACCAAAAAGTGCTCTTAGGGGTGCCAAAAGATAAAAACCATGCCTAGAGGACTGTCGATAATGTAAGGTGACTAGTAATTTTTTCATATTTTTCTGAACTGGATGTGTGGTAGGTCTGGAAGCTGTAGAGATAACACTGCTTATGCGGTTTGTCTTTGCAAACCCAAGCACCTCTCAGGCATCCCAGATGCATCAACCCTATTACACATGCAAAGCCAGAGAGTCTGCATCACGTGTTCAGAGAATCTGATGTTTTGTCAACTGTAGAAAATATTCGTAAGTACCCTCACTGATGGACTGGGCTACCCATGCCTGGAATACAGTAAATGGCTCTCCAAAATTAAAGTGAAGTAAATTAGCATTAAAGGTATTAATTCAGCATCAAAAGCTGACTGTCAAATTAGATGGTTGAAAGAAACATCTCATCTTGTATGTGGACCATAAAGATGTAAGAAATCAAATTCTAGAAGATTTATTTCCTATTTTTCCATTCTTTTCTCAAATTCTTTCTCACAGAAGCCAGATTTTTCTTTATATTTTAGAAAACTCCTGATAAATAGAAGGCTGCAGTAACTCTATCTGTGCCAAGGGAGATGGGTTGTTATTTCAAGATACAGATATCTGTTTTTTCAATTTAGAGGTGGACTTTGGACAGCAAAAAACTAAAATTCAACATCAAAAATTGTCTGTTGTAGAAATAGTCTTATTACTTTAGCACAGCCAGGCTATTTCTCTATCACTTTTCCTTTCCCCAGAGATATTTCAGGTGCTGTGCTTCACCTATCACTTAGGCAAAAGACACCTATTCAGCAGTGATGCCAAGTAGATGGTCCTCAGAGTCAATCATTTGTGGTTTCATGGAGAGTGTCTGTAGAAGACGGGTCATTATGGTATGACTTACCCCTACCATACTGCCTGTGCAGATACGTCTGAATCAGTGCTCAGTGGAACAGTCTGAAATTAGAAGTTTTACAACAATTGCCACACTCTCATCTCTCCCCTCGAGATGAGGTACCCAAAATTTGCTAGACGCTGGTATGGGCAGCCATGCAGTTTTGCATCAGTAATAGCAGCATCTTGCTCGTTTGGTAATACTTTACTTATGTTAATTAATGGAGTATATGTTCTAGAGAGTCCCCTATTTTTACTTCTTGTTCCCATTCTACAATTATATAGATCTTTTTTAAATGACAAGATTTCTTCAGGTGAGCTGGAATACCAAATAACTGGCATTTACAGTTATTATAGATATGCAATCTAGTATACATCAACAGGATTTTATATTTTGTAGATACATTTGAGAAGACAATACCACTTCTGTAATGTTTATAATAAAATAAAATTTTTATCTCTGTTCAGTATTTCTTTTCCAAAAGCTAGAGATTGCCTAACATTAAAACATATGTAAATGCATCACTTTAAGAAACTTTAGAGAGAATACTTCAGTATTGGTGTTGTCTTTCTTTTCTGGAAAAAAATTATAGGCTGACTTTTTTCAACTCTGGGAAAACCAGATCTCTTTCTGAACATTCATCCAATATTATAAAAAGCAATGTTGAAAAGTATTTTCTGATGATTCTTCGTAATCTGGTTGTCAGTTCACTGAGAGTGGCAATATCTTGTTCAATAAATTGTAGAATAACTTTCTTGGAGGAAAAGTGGTTGTCACTGAAGTGGTTGTTATTAAAAAACAGATTTTGCTGCATTGCAGGATATTGTCCTTCCACTGGACCTTACATTAAAAATAGCTAACACATTACAAAGAAAAAAAAGTACCAAGGTAAAATAGTGCAACTCTTCAGGGTTTGTTTCCAAGAATATCACCAATTCCCATTAATTTCAGCAGATATCAGTGCCTCCCAGATCTTCAAGTGCTGATGAGAGGGCAGATTCCCCAAGTGATATAAATTGGGCCTTTTCCAGTAAAGTCAATGGATGAATTTTATCTGCATCAGGTCATTTCAGATATCTACTTACTTAATTATAACAAGAGATTAATTTAGTGCTTATGACTTTGAGTTTAAATTTAAATCAACCTTGCACCAATTAAATTGTCACTATCACCACATATTGCTGCATGCTGTTTTTACCTTTTTTTGTTACAATGAATATTTATACATACAGAATTACTAGCTTATTGACTTTTATTTTCAGACAGCTCTGTGTAGTGAAGGTAATCTGTACTTATATGTATATCTGTATTGACTCTCCCACCCATAGCAACACAGAGCTCGCAAATGATCCTGTGCACAACTGTGTTTTACCTCCAAGCTTTTAGCCCCCTCCACTTCCATCAAGTAATCATGCATGACATCTAGTAAGCCTTGGACAGTGCAAATGTGACAGAAGCTGTTGCCACCATACCCTGAAGTTAAAACTGGTATAAACAAAACCACAGCAAAGGAGCAACCCAACAAAGACTGCTTATCAGCCTGGTTCCAGCACAGTCAAGCCACGATACACGTATAATAGTGTTTGCAATGTGGATATCGGACAATAGTAGCCACAAGTATGGCATTAGGTATTGAGACCAAAGAGAGTTTTCTGCCCCGTGTAAGTATCCACGCCAACTACCTATAAATCAGAGTGATGAATCAGAACTAGAGTTAACTTCCAGTGTGCTTTGTGCATAAAAAGCGATCTGATATGATAAACCTCACCTCTGTTCCTGTATGTTATGTCTGTGTTCATCTGCTCCTGGGACTACCCGCTGGGAATGCTCTACAGCTTTCATACAGAATAGTTCTTCCTGCCCAGTAGAATATGTTGGCAGTAATTCTCAGAAAGTACATCAGAAGAGAGGTCAAAAATAAATCTGACAACTTCAGAGACGGGGTCAAAAATCAATACGATTATGTTTACAGGGGTAACACTAGGAAGGAGAAACAAAATATACAAATGCAAACTGGGAAGGGCTATGTAACATGGCCAAAGAATCCAGATTTTAGAGCAGAAAAATAACAGTCAGTGATATAATGTTACCTCCAAAAGGACAACTCTCAACCTGGACAAACCAAAAATCTAATTCCAGGGTAAGATGTGAAAAAGATAATGTGTCTATTCTTCAGGAACTTCTTAGAGAATGGTTGTAATATACGCCTAATTTTGATAATGACACTAAAAATATATAAATGAATCACATACTGCCTTGAGGACAAAATCTCATAAAATTTACAGAAACACACAAGGGTTATGGAAAACACATCTTATTAGAAAAATATAACTTTTTTTAAAAAAAAACTAGCAATAAAAATGCAGGAGGAACAGATAAAAGCTGAACATGTAAAAAGGAGGAATAAATCATTCTATACAGCTGCCAGGCAAGGAATCAGCCTAAGTTGAAAAGCCTTTAATATAGGAATTAGAAAAAGCTTTTAGTTATATTTGTGAAACACTGTAACAAGTTACCTGGAGTTACTGCCTCATTTCCCTCACTGGATGTTTTAAAGGCCAATGTTTGTCCTGGTTGCTATAGGTATTCTTGACATGTTTCATCATTTCTCAGATGTTAAACCATTTTTTCCATCTCTTTTTTTAGCCATACAAGAGCAGTGAGATGATATATGTATTTTTAAGTGGCATAAAGTGAAGTGATTGCTTTAAAGTACGTGCTCTTCTTTGTTAGAGGAAGAGAAAAGGCGTGACAGGAGGGTAAAACGGGAATAGCAGCCCGTTCTGAATCAGCTTGCACCTCGTTTTCCCCTGCTCAACTGCAGCAGACATAAACTTACTGAAGAATGAATGACTGACAGAGTTAAAAACTTCAATTAAGGGGTTTTGGTGATAACAGAATGCTTAGGTCAGAACACATGACTCTAACATGACTCTCACTCCACAGTTGTCTCCCTGTTTCCAATACTAAGTGCATATTATGGGATGTGAATGTACAAAAAGAGCATGCAGAGGTGAGAGATAAAATGACACCGGTAACAAAGAGATTGCAAAATAATTACAATGCGCTTCTATTGCTGCTGCTGCTGTGAAGTGTCTGAATTGTATAAATCAAGATCGGAACCATTATCAGATACGAATAGCAGGCATAATCTCAGTCAATAAGACACTGAAATAATAATGTCTAGGAGATGACTGAACATTGCAATTATGAAAACTGTATGGAGCTGGAAATCTCGGAGGATAAGCTAAAGATACGCTGGATCAGAGTTGTTCAAATGTCCATAGATTTGATCCCTCCTTTTATTATAGCAGTTTGGGGTTTGCGGTAAGAAAGCTAGATGACTCCCCAAACCAAAAAAAAAAGGAACAATTTGAAACCAAAGCTTTCTCTGTTGCTTGTGCCTAATTTCAAGCCCAAACCACCTGAGCCTATGAATTTCTTTGTGCACCTGAATCCAAACTAACTTGAAAAAAATCTCCAATCAAAAAGTTATTTTTTTTTTCTTAAAATAATAAATATTAACCCTTGGAAGAGCAATAAAATAATAAAGTAATGAACTCATGATAAACATGTTCAGTTATGTCAGTTATGTCAAAGTTAAAACCAGATCTTATGCTATTTTGCCTCAGCCTGAAACACTGTTATTATCTAGTCTATATTTGATTTTTTGTGTTATGGGCTTTGAGTGTCACCTTCCTTCCTCTTAATTCAGAGCACTATTGACATGAGCAAAGACTGGCTTTGCTCGTTACTTTTATCACCAATGAAGAGGAAAAGACATTTTTCAGAAGACGATGCAAGGTGTGTTTATCTTTCACCGTTCTTCCTTGTCATGAGTGAGACAGAATAAATGACAATCTGTAGTGGACTTGGATACTTGGATATATTTAAGACCCCCGAGAGATTAGAGCTTTTACCCTATCTCATTATTTCACCTATTCACTCACTTCCCAGAGCCACATAATTCAGTCTTGACTTCCCTTCCCGTTGGGCAGGTCGCTGCTGGGAAAGCTGGGCTGAGACTCCTCTCAAGTTTTGTTCTGTGCAGCTGCTCTCAGTTACAGTCTCAGGCACCGTGGCACGTTTGTTGGTGCATTTCTCGGCTCTTTGCCTTGCTAAGGTCTTTTCCCCACTTTCCAACCCACTTTTCTCCATCTAAATAGTTTATATGCAGAAGCACAATGTGTGATCAGTCTCCTAACTGGTGGTGCTGCCTCATTCTCCTTAGCTGGAGGATTCAGTATGTGTTAGTTCTCCTCAGTCCAGGTGTTACCAAAATTTACAAATTTACAGTCAACCTTTACCAGTTGTGGGCAGCAAGTAGCAGGCTTGTGCTGGACACTTCAGAGATTCAGTTTCAGACCTTCCCACTCGTGGATGCCCACAATTAGTTGCTGCCTGTCAGTGTTCACAGCGTTATTTTTGGCCTACTGCAATCCTCCAGTCTTGTCCTCTGGCCCTTTTGAGTGCTCTGGGCCCTTCCGCCCCTTGAATTTCTGTTTTCTTTCCAGGGAAAAAATACAGGAGTGGAAAGGAAGGGTACGTATGGTGTCATCCCAGAGTGAGGTTTAGCTGAAGAAATGTGCTCAGAGTCAGGAGCTGGAAAGCACCCACCACAGTGCAGATACACCTCTCGTTCCACGTCGCTCTCTGAGGGAGTTTTCTTTCTCACTGACTATTCATGGTGGCTTGGGAAATGCGCCTTGCTAGACGAAAGCTAGCTTTTGTGAATGCTCCTCATACTGTCATCTACGTTGATGACGTCAATGGAACAGTCATGTTAAAAACTCATCTCCAATCCTTTAGGCACCTATGGATGTTTTTCTAAATCTGAGCTTAAATCTGTTTGGAAAATGAGAGTCTTATATTGCCTAAGACCATTTTAAAATGCTACAAGCTGACATAATTTGCAAAGGCCAGCACAGAAATAAGACCATTTTAATCTGCCCAGGCAAATTAATGCTTACAAAATCCATATATTAAACTTTTACAAAAATAACTTTGACTATTTCATGGTCATACATCTCCCCCTTTTAAGCACTATTTCAGCTTCTGCTTGTATGTTCTCTCTCATCAGCAATAGTAATAAAAGATTCTCAATGTGGCTGTACTTCCAGGCTTTCTTATCTTATTTGGACTTAGTATTCATCCTTGAAAGAGATTTCTTTTTAACGCTACAAACTTGCTTGTAGATAGATGTACATGAAGTTGAATTTATGCAAGGGCATTTGCCTGAAGAGGACAATTAAAGGTAAATTCTGTCCAGGACTGCCTCACGTTTTAATGTGCCTTGACCTGCTCGTGTCTTGCGATGTCTGCAGGCACCCCTGGGAAACTGCAGAGAGCTCTGGCTGACTGCAACTCTCTGATAAAAGGCAAGGAGAGAACATTCAATTTCGTACGGCTGTTTCTAAAGGAGAGGGCTTGTTGTGAGGGGGCTACCATACAAAATATAACTATTTTTGACAGACCACATTTTGCTGTCAGTTACAGTCCTACAATTTCAGGAACAGCAGATTTGCACCTGTGCAACTGACAGAGAACTCAACTTTTTATGTGCTAAGGCAGAAGCAGCAATTTCTTCTGTAGATTTTCTCTTCCTCCCCCTCTCCCCTCCCCGTTTTCAGCCTTCCTTGCTCCCTGCCCAGTTTCTTGGGAGAATGTGAAGCTGTTGCTGTTCAAGCTGGAAGTTGCACACCGTGGAGTGGCACGTGCCCCAGCATCGCATCTCTGGCGCCCGCGTTATCTCTGTGTGTCAGAGTGTATCAAGTGCGTATCTCTGCCTATCGGGTTTGATAAGATTTATGTTCCCCTTGTTCCTTTTTAAAAGTCTTCCTTGGTGTGATAAAAAGGACAATCTGACAGGCAAGTGTCTGTCCAAAGTAGGTTTTAAGAGATTCATTTATTTTGGGGAAAACATTAACAAAAATGTTTGGGAACTACTGCAATATTTCTCTAAAACAATAGGTAACGTTTTAACCACTTTAAACATTCAGCTACAGAAGTCCGTGATATTGTATGCTGTTCTGTACATACAAAATGAATGAAAGGACACTGAACTTGCTGATATGAAAACTTCTTAAAACTCCTAAGTGATAGGTGAGTTGCCGATGCACTGTGACTGCAGCTGATGGCACTGATCAGAGCAGTCCCGCCAGTATCTAGAGATGTTCCTGTCTGCTTCTTGTATTCATACGCTCTCTTTAATCTGAGAACTCCTTGAGGAAGAATTTCTTAATTTACCTAAGCATAGAATTTAATATGCCGAGTGGAGCCCCGCTGCTTAGCAGGTGGTCTCGAGACATTACTGCAAATGCAGAGAAACAAAATGTTCAAAGAGCAATAGCGGTTACCTGTTCTTACACGCAATCTCCATGAGAGATAGACATCACAGGGCAATGGGGGAACAGTACTAAAATACCGAGATCCTCCGGGCTCCTCTGGGTTCTCAAGGAAGGTTCTGCTGTGCTGTGTATGTATTCAGCACAATTACAGAGGTAGTTAATTACCCCGTTCCTGAATTGTACCTGGAAGCTCGCTGGAAAGCAACTGCACCCTAACCACAGTGTTTTACATTCCTAAATTCTCAAACTATGCGTACCGCTTAGAAATGCTTTTAAATGAATGAAGTGCAATACTTTGAGTTTACTTTTAGAGGCTTGTGTTAGATGGAATCGTTTCTGGCATATGCACTCTCGGACAATTTGAACATGTTCACGTGAGGCCCCCATATCCAGAGAGACACAACTAGCAGACACAATATACTCTTACACCATGAATTCCCCCACTGAACCTTCCTGCTGCTAAGGGGACCTGCTTTCCAAGTATAAATATACATGATTTTTTATAATGAGTAAGGTTATATTTTGGATCAGATTTCTTTAAATACATTAATCTGCACAAAGTGTCTTACTACTCCAATATAATTTCCATATTCAAATTTGTAATTTTAGACAGTGCTGTTGAAAGGCTTTTAGGAACCAGTAAAACACCTTCTGAAGTCAGTGACTTCACTAAAACAACTGATTTTAAGTGGGAATTAAATTAGAATTCAAAAAGCGTTCTATAGTTTATATTCTTATTTTTCTGTTTATAATTTTTATGTTATTTTTTGCATTGTTTTTCCATTATTAGCCAGAGACAAAATCACTAGTTGTTTATCAAATATTGATAAAATAAAAGCAATATTAATTAGCGGCATATAACAGAAAGCATATTTATGAGGATATCAAAAGTACAGTAAAAGCATTCAGTTGCCAAACAATTTTCTAATTTGTTCCAGTGGATTACTTGAACTTTATTGATAAAATCTGGAGTTTATCCGCTGATAGAAGTTGGAAAATGTTGGTCTATATAATTAATTGTTCAGAAATATCTGAACCACTTATCAAAAAGAAAAAGGCTTTTCCTCTGTAGGTGTGAAGTGATTCTGTGTATTGCAAGGTCATTTAGGTGGGCCCAGATCTCAGTCTAAATGCATTGGCAACAGCATGCAACAAATAATAATCATAATAAGGCCACTCAACAAAAATGATTGCTGGTGTGTTGCAAATTGAAGTCTTTCTTGGGAGCTATATGAAATATATGGTGACAGTAAATAGATGTAATTCTTCAGTTCCTTGCTTGGAAGCAGCCAGTGGTTATGTGCACACAGAGGAAAAGCGTAACAGCTAATCAATGCTGAAGCTTATAAACTGGCCTGTCACTCTAACAGTGGCAGAGGGATATTAGTCAGGACTCTTCTCCCCCTGAGACTCCAGAAGCAATTGAGCATTTTGCTCCTTTCTCTGTCCAGCAATGTAGAAGTAATTAGTTCGGTGCTTGAAACAGGGAAGGTTTTTTCCACCAGTCACCCTGAAGTGAGTGGAGGATAACCAAGGAGACAGGGCGTTTACGCTCCGAGATGCGTGCTTGGGTGTTGCAAGCACGCTCCTTCCGGCTATTTTGGGCAGCCAGGCTGATATCAGGGATGATAATGTCCCCTTCTCTGCAACAGTAAAGTTTCTTATGCATACAGCCTACCTGCAGCTTTATGCTTAAAAACACTGCAACCCCTGTCCCTTCTTGGCCTCAGATGGCAGTCTCTTAAAAAAATTTGGGCCACATCTGTGAGTTGCTGCCTCCCCTCTTTCTGCCTTCTCCAGACTCCCATTTTTGAGGAAAACGTATCCTGAAATAGTGTCTTTTTTCACTTTGTCTTTGATTTAAGCCTTGACAAGCTGATTCCCACTTTTCACCACCAAAACAAAAAACTTGTTTTTTTAAATCAAGCATTCCTTCTTATGTAACCCTAGTGATATATTCTAAAAATGATTAATTCACATATTTAGGTATGACCTAAACCCCCCAATCTTTGTATCAGCATCAGGATATCAAAAGCAGATAAAGTTTAATCCAAATTTCTGTTCTAAATTAGACGGTGGACACATCTGAGCACAGCATCCTTACATCCTCAGTACACAATCTACTCTAAAATTCGTCTTTTTGATTTGTGAGAGGAGTCAGTTCTGATTGGGTCCGTCTGATTGGGTTGAACTCCTGGGGATGTTTCACTGATGCAAACTCTGGTTAATACAAGTGTCTGGTATTAATATATAGCAGCTTCTAAATATCCATAAGCAGTGTGACTCTCTTTGGCATTTTCTGCTTGCTTGCTCAGGCAGCCCTTTCACTGGTGTCTGCAGAACTTGTTTTTAAGCATGCTTTCCGCACTCTGTCTCCGAAAATCTCCCTTACTCAGGACTGAGACTTCCAGTGGGTGGCAGGGAAGTTGAAGATTGCTGAATTTAAAGGTTTTCCGTGTTTTCTGCTTTCTCTGCATACTTTGTTCCAAGTCCCAGAGGTCAAGCTGTGGATTTGGCAATGCATGCTCATAGGTACCTGGCGTTTACTGAAGAGATCATGCACATTTCAGCTAAGATATTTTCCTTCATCTTTTTTAACCTATTTTGCAGATCGACTCTTCCTTCCACCCATCTTGTAGGTATTTTAACCTGTGCCTATACTTTAACTTCCTAAAAATACAGTAAGAAAGAGTAAATATAATAAGTGGTGGTGAATAAGGCACAAAATTAAATACATCCCTAATTATTCAGCACATATTGTTTTTTATGGATTATGAAAATACTGAATGAGGAAGGTAATGAAGCTAGTTTAATGACTTATTTATTATTTATATTTTTAAGTATCCTCTCAAATATTTATAGTAACGTGACTTTAATGAGCCATGTACAATATGTAGCTTTTACTTTGCTGAATATTTTCCTCATGATAAGCTGAGTTATTAATATTAATTAAGAATTGAATAACAAGTTATAGGGTTGAATAAGAAATAAAGTTTAAAAAATGAAAAAAAAACTGTTTGGAAGTAAAATATCTGTGCATGAGAGAGTAAAAGGACATTAAAATCTGTGAGTTTGGATCAGTGGGCTCTATTGATGTGCATTATTAATGAATATAAGTAGTTTGCTCAATTACAATTCTGATATTCTAATCATAAATGAAGTATCTGTAAACAGAACAATTTTGCATGAGGTAACAACTGGATTTTAATTTCTAGTAGATGGAAATTGCAGCAGTAGATAGTAGATTGATTTAAAATTGCATTATGTATAGAATTAGACAAGGATAAGTATGAACCAATGGGAAGACTTATGGCATTTCCTTTCATTAAATTTGACTCAAACTTCCCTCTTTCCCTAAGGAGTGCTTCCTTGGAGGACATTTTCCTAAGGAATGACCTCATGTAGTTTTCCAAATTTTTCTGCTTTAACAGATATTTCACTAGGAAGGCTTGGATAGATTTGGATAGTCTCTGTTGTCCATGAGTTGATATTCTGGTGTGTAAAATTGAAACTAAAATGTTTTTATAGGGCTTAGTCCTTGAGAAAATTAATAATTCTGCCTTTAGAGTAGGGACTTACTTTCCTGCAATAAATAAAGCTCTAGGCCACTTGGGGGAAACAAATTCTTGAATATCTACTTATTAAGTAAACATTTCCCTTTATATGTACGAAACAATATGAGAGTGTATGGAAAATTGTATAAAATCTTAGTGCTTCATATCATATCTAATACATATGCATAAGTGGACAAATTACGGTAACTTTTGAATGCTAGTTTATGAACTTCATACTTCTCTTGCCCTTTTCATAAAGTATTACACACATTAGATATGCATGCATTCATAGGCAATTCTTTCTTTAGGAGTG
This sequence comes from Rhea pennata, assembly GCF_028389875.1. Taxonomy (NCBI): domain Eukaryota; kingdom Metazoa; phylum Chordata; class Aves; order Rheiformes; family Rheidae; genus Rhea; species Rhea pennata. The sequence continues at coordinate 13,095,027 of NC_084664.1, forward strand.
TTGCTGATGTTTATTTACACCGCATTTTACCCGGTTGCCCCATTCGTTAACTTTGATTCCTTACGTTTGTATATTAGAGTTGAGAGAGCTTGGGTCCAAGGAGCCAGATTAGGTCCCAGTCCAATTTCTTTTTCTTTCTTTCTTTCTTTCTTTCTTTTTTTTTTTTTTTTTTTACTAAATCACTGCATTTTAATAGAAAGTGTTCTTTAGAAGCTAGACTGGTTAGACCTAGGCAGTAATAGCATGGGTTAAGAAGATGGCAGCCTCTAAGGTCCACTGTAGAAAGTGTCCCAAGCCTGGGTAGAGAGTTCTATGTGTAACTCACTTTGCATAGTGTCTACAGTATCTCATCAACTATGTGAAGAAAACTGCAAAAAGATGGTTTCTGTGATCAATAGATTAATAAAAAATCTTTCTGGTTTGCACACAAACCTTCTTCACCTGTTGCCAACACTACTGAAGTTCAAATGTCTTCATGTGCTGTCTGCATTGAAATAGATGAGAATGAGCAACATTGTCATCTCTCTGATATTTAGTTTATTGATATTTCTGTTTTACCAATAAATATCAGTAAAGCACATATCTAGTAATCTCTAGTGAGCTCTTACTGAAAACACAGATGACATAACAGACAGTTCTGATGACAGAAGAAATTAATATAGAGCATCTCATTCAGGTGACAGCGAAACCTTCAGAGGTGTGGGATTCATTTTACTGAGACTGGGTACAATTCAAGGCTTCCAGCTCTTGTGTGGCTTCTCAGACCGTTAGACTCTCATGTAAGATGCTGGAAAATCCACTGCTGATAGACTTTCATCTTCAGAAAAGGGAAAGCAGACTGGATTCATAGTTAAGCACTTAGCTTTTCTTATTGTGAAAATTTATTATTATTTTCTTTATTATTATTTATTATTTATTATTTATTTATTTATTATAAATTATAATTATTTATTATTTATTATTATTTTCTTTATTATTTTCTCCCCTTTAAAATTTTGTGTGGAATATGCATAAATAGAAGATAGACCTGCAGATTACTAATAGACCTGCATTGCTTACTAGTAGAGTTAGAGCTTCTTTTCAGCAGACCTTCAGAGGCACTTTTCTTGGATGACTATGAGAGATTCAATGGAGCAACAACTTATGGCCAGCTGCTGAAAAAGAAAATGTTAACAGCATAGGAACTGACAAAATAGGCCTAGGCTTCAGACAAGGTGGAGTTTTTTATCAGTTATTGCATCCTCCTATATACTGAAAGTTTTCCAACACAAGGGACTCCATAAATTTTCCACCTTTCCCGCAGTGGCTAGGACTTTAAAGGAATTATGTCCCTGTGGAGAGTAATTATACTACATCATATATATAACTACCTGATGGTGCTTAGTTTTAGTATCACTGCAGTAATTAAGGGAATCTTCTTTAGCTACAATGCAAAAAAAGACAACTTGCATGTCTGCAATGCTGCATATTAAAAGTTTATGCATGTTTGTATGTGTGCCAGCAGGTTGCATTACAATAGAAACAGTCAATTCTGTACAAAGCTACTCTGATGCAAAGGTTTGCTACAAAGGACAAGTTAAGTGGTTAATTGAGTGTCAAGTCTGATAATGTTAAAGAAAGGTAGAGGAGTCATTATCATTTATTATTTGAAATGTTGATATTAATTGTATTGATTTTTATAAGATATTGTTAATTTTCCCAGAAATGCACACCATGTAATCAATAAAGAATCCTGACTTTGAATTCAGAAAAGTTCATCAAAAAGCAAAAAAGAAGAGAAAAATAATTTTCCAATTACAATAAAGAAGTATCTGTAAATTGTAGATATTCACTCTGGATGACGATTGTGACTCACTATTATCTTTTTACATGAAATCTTCTACCTTTTCCAGAGGATTACTTCTCTTATTTGTAAATATATCCAGTAAACTTAGGATTTGATAACAATATATTTAAAAAGAAAACTGATAATGTTTACTGGGCTTCAGAAAACAAGATTTTTCTTTCCTGAAAGTCATCTTATGGGTGTAAAGAATGGGATATTCTCATTGCACTGAGACATGTGTTCATATAAATATGGTATACTAATATAGTAAAACCCTAAAAGCCAAGGTATAATTTACATTTCTATACAATTAACAATAAAAATTTTAAGTTCTACCAAAAGAGAATGAAAACATAAAATGTAAGTAGATGAGAAATTTTTGGTCAGATATTCTTTGTGCATACGCCGCTACCAAGAGGAGTAAAATTTGTGTACATTTGAACAGGTAAGCCACAGAGTTTAGTGGAAACAAGGTAAGGTACCATTTTTTTCTGCTCTCCTGGTGTCTACCAGAGCAGAGGTTGATACCATCAGAGAGAGAAGTGTCCCCTGAATGATTACGTTCGACTCCAGGGATCTGCTCATAAGATAAATGGATGGAATGTTAATGGATTTTCATCCAGCTCTTAACCCAAAGAAGAATGTGGGGATTTCTGGCTGAGAGTTTAAAAATAGAAGCACTAAGCTGCCTAGAAGAGAAACTATACCATTATTTCAATTTTCCTCAAGGGGAGATACTTGAATTTAGGATTTATTTCAGATAATTTATAAATATATCTCACAAGGAGTAGCTGCTAACTTGGAATTCAGATTTACATCCAAAACTCAACACACAGCTCCAGGTCTAGGATTTTGCATCAAGTCCATTCCTAGTTCAAAGTCAGTGTTATATGAAAAAGATTTTTTAAAATAACAGTTTTGGATCTTATGAGGTTTTATTGGTTCTGTACCACAATATTCAGGTAACTCAGTGTGACTGAACTCTTCAGTGATTTTCTCTTAATTTTGAAATGTCTATAAAATGGGAAGAGAACAGGACAGGGAATTGATTGTCAGTGGTTTGCTTTCAGCATCCAACACTTATATTGCAGTTTTATTTTGCATACTAAAATATGCAAATATTAAAAGTGCATATTACCCTCTGTAATTGGCCTGCAATCTCAAAGACTTTTATTTTTCAAGCTAGGACAACCTGGCTTCTTTCCAGACTACTAACAGCCCCCTCAGCGTGGAGCTCCTGAGAACACCCTGCGGCTTCTGCCCACTGCCTCTGCCCAGCGTGCCAGGCACCTTCTCCCCGCCGAAACCACACTGCGGGTCTGGCAGCAGCCACCAGCCTTGGGAGATGGCAGAAGTGCTCCCGGTGGCAACTGCAGTTCTCCACCTCTAAGAAAACTAGCAGGAGGCAATGAACGGAGTAAATGCCAGGCAGGCAACCATAGCATGATTTTATCAATACTTGTAAATCAAATCAGTGATGCACACAACTCTCTGAGATTCCCTTCACAGGGGCTAGCTTCTAGCTTACTTCTACTTTTATAGTCTCTGTACAGTAGTTTTGTCTGAAAGCTTAAACTTATACATGGGGTACAAAAGGATCAGCCATGAAAATGAAAAATAAGACATCAAGTTTCTTGTTGAATTAATTAAGGTGTCATTTCATGACTCATCCATTGCCCAGATTAACACATATCAGGAATAGGCTTATGATAAAGAATGTGCTTCACAGTTTGCTTCTTGTTTCCTGAATAGAGGACTTATTTAATAAATCTAGAAGAAAATTCTTTTTTCTCTGTCTGTTTAAATGGCTGCATAGATGCATAGGTATAATTGACAACAGAGGTTTTTACTGGGGAGTAACGAAGGAGAATCTCCCCTTTCATTATTTTTTTGTTTATATGACAATAAGCAAGTACTAATCTGAATATGCAGTTAAAGAGGTAATAATGACTAATATATTTAGGTCATTCTACATACAAAAAAATCTGAATTAAAATAAATATTGTTTATAAAATATGTCTATTATTTGGAATATGTTGCTTTCTTTTCTTCAGTTAATTCCACATCTTTCTAATATAAACCTGTATCTAATATCTTAAGCCTGAAAGTATTTTTGCACAATGGCAATATCGGTCATGTGAAAATTTGTCTCAGATTGACTAAGACTGCTTAGATAAACAAATTAATGTATGCTCTTAAATGTTCCAGAATTGACCCAACAGTAAATCATATATAAATGGCTCATTAAAAGCAGTCTTCAGAACTTTCTGTAAGTAACCTGTAGCACTGATATTATAAGTATATTAATGTATCTTCTAATTAGTTTACTTCTGTCAGACTTAGGTCTCTTTTCTATCACTTGACTGTGAATTTTTGTACAATTATTTCTTTTGTAATCAACTTACTAGAAACATGAAGCAGAAAAACAGAACATAATAATCAACGTTTATCACTAGATTTTCTGCAGTCCATTCCATGGCACCTAGTGTTTCACTAAAAATCTTGGATTTTTAGTGGCTGTCTTTGGCACTGCCTTTTGTAACAAGCATTTCAGATAACACTCAAGAGAGGAATGCAACTGAGAAGAGCAATGCGTGGGGCAATAGGTTATGTTTAGAATGGTAGCTTGTAGCTACAGAAAATTTAAAGAAAGACATCTTTCAGCCACCGTAGTTACGTATTAGTATAAAGTGGATACTTAGTGCTGCAGGCATAGGCTGCTTTCCCAAATGTAACTAAAAATATGTCAAACAAAACAAAACCAGATCAAATCCTAAGCTCTCAAAGGGCTGATTCTGCTTCCACAGTGAGCTCTCCACATATAGGTCATTGCCCTTGGAAAGAGTTTTGGCTCTGAAGATACCCTTTGATGCCAGCAAAGAACCCCATCACGGTGTCAACACTTAAATAAAATTCACCTCTCATGGAATGAGGAACGTAGTTCCCAGGAACACTTCTTCCTTTTGAATTAGCAGATGTAGATAAACCTCTCCTGGAAGAAGCTTAGAGAAATTTCCTTCCCTTTTCTCTTCCCTTTGTGTCTTTACTAATCAGTCTACAGAAGCTGGAGTATAGAAGCTGAGGGTCCTGTTTCATTTCAATTCATATGTGTCATTGGACTGCTGGAACAGAGAGGACAGCCGACCAAGAGGCAAGATTTTTATATATGAAGGAAAAGACTGAAGAAATGTAGCAACTAGAACAACTAAAAAGGAAACATTTATATCTTTTTCTCCTAATCAAATCATAAAGATGCTGGATGGAATAAAAAGATCTAACTGTGATGCTCACTCTTAAAAGTGCTCTTGAGGTCTTGATTCTGAAATTCTCCTTCAGTAGAAACACAAGAAAAACAAAGTTATTTATACTTGAGGGAAAAATATTTTTTTAAAAAAATCAGATTTTCAGGAAATTAAGAAGCTTAAAACAACCAAAAAAGAGAAAACACAGTAAGTACTGAAATATCCACTATCATAAAAAGTAAAAATACCCGGAACAGCTGAAGTATTTTCTGAGATTGATACACCTTCACTGACTAATAGACTTAATGCAGTTTACTACAGATCTACTTGCAAAATTGAGCTTGGGGGCAAATATAGTCCAATATCAGATCATAAAATCCTATAAATGAAATGGAGGACTAAGGACTTAGTTTCTAAGTAAGAACTGAGAACTGATCCAAAATTGAGGACTAACAGATTTGAAAGGAGAAAGAAAATGAAAATAAAATATAAAATTTAAGTACAAGAGAAAAAGAAAACAAATATACAGCACGCAAGTAAATGTCCTAAGTAAAGCAAAAATGAATCAGAAAGACACATGAAACAGGAGAATGGAGAATAAGGCAAGAAAGAGAAAAGCAAGGAAGCAATGAAGTACCATTACTTACTACAGACAGGATTGCTTTGATTGCTGAAAGACTATATTGTTAACTATTAAACATCCCAAATGCAAACTAAACAAGTGAAAGATGATATGAAAAAAAAATAGTTGCTAAAAATTCAAAGGCAACAGGTGGTAGCAGAGAACAGCTGAAAGATCCTTCCCTTTTATGAACTGATGCTTTTAAATGCAAGGCATTCTCTGGTAAGCTTTTATGAACAGCCTCACATCTCATCCCAAAGTCAGCCTTGCTGCCTACATTGTAAATCAGTTTCTCTCAAAACACATTCTCAGATGTTTTGATTTGTAGCTACCCTAAGGTAAAAGTTAAAATTTCTGGCCACTGTGCTCTGCAAGAAGGCAAACATATGCAATTTTTTGTTTGTTTTTTTTTTTCTCTCTGATACAATATCCCTGATACATCTCTGATATTTCTCTGATAAATTCTTTTTTCTTTCTGAAAAGCACCTTCTGAGTCACAGAATTACAGAATAGAGGTTGGAAGGGACCTCTGAATGTCATCTACTCCAGTCCCTTTGCTCAAAACAGGGTCAGCTAGAGCAGGTTGTCTGGGACTACGTTCAATCAGGTTTTGAGTATCTCCAAGGATGGAGATTTTACCACCTTTCTGGACAACCAGAGAATTAAACACATCCAGTGTTCAACAAGTCATACAATAAAAGGTATTCTCTTATATTTAAATAGAATTTCTTGTATGTTCAGTTTGTTGTGCTTGTTGGCCTGTCACTGGGCACCACTAAGAAAAATCTGGCTCTGTTTTCTTTCCTCTTCCTCATCTGATATTTATACCTATTGATCAGATCCCCCTGAGCCCTCTCTTCTTCAGGCTCAACAGTTCCAGCTCTCTCAGTTTCTCTTGGTAACAAGACATAATCCATCCCTTAAAATCACCTTTGGGGCCCTTTGCTGCATGCACTCCCATATGTCCACATCTCGCTTGTACTGGGGAGGCCAGAACAGGACACAGAACTCCAGAAGTGTCCCATCAGTGCTGAGCAGAGGGGAAGGATCACCTCCTCTAACATGCTGGCTGATCCTAATGTTCCTTTCCATACAGCCCAAGGGCCTTCTATGCTGTAAGGGCACATTTCTGGCTCTTATGCAACCTATCCACTAGCACCTTCAGGTCTTTTCACACAAAGCTTCTTTCCAGCAAGTGGACCATCAGCTTGTGTCAGGGCACGAGGTTATTCCTGCCCAGGTGCAGAACTTTGCGCTTCTCTTTGTTGAATTTCATGGGGTTCCTCTCAACCTATTTTTCCAGCTTACAGAGGTCCCTCTGAATAGCAGCACAACCATTTGGTTCATCAGCCACACCTCATAGTTTGGTGTCATCTGTAAATCAAAGTGCTGAAGGTTCACTCAGAACCCTCACCCAGGTCATTAGTGAAGATGTCAAACACTAATGGCTCCAGTATTGATCCCTGGGGTACATTGCTAGTGACTGCCTCCAACTGGATTTCATGAAGCTGATTGCAACCCTTTTTGACCAGTAGTTCAGCCTGTTTTCCATTCACCTCATTATCTACTTATCGAGTCCTTATTTCATCAGCTTGTTGATAACATAGGTCTGAAATTTTTCATTTCTCCACAGAGATAAAATCTTTAGGGTGTAGGCTTTTTACTCAAGGACATTATTACCAGATTCTTGGCTATTTCTCTGAAGTCTTCACTAGTTTGTGAGATAGGCAAGTGTGGCTATCTTCCTATTTTCAAGACAGAAACTGAGGCAAATAAAGGCAATGGACTATGGATGGAATTCCTGTAGGAAAACCCTGGAGAAAAAAGTATCTTTCTGAAGAGATTGTTTTATTCCCTATTTCATTGAAAGACAGGAAGAAGTACCAGGACTATGTGTATTTTAACTGCCATTTGAGCATGCAATAAACACAAAACTTTCACTACTTACCTGTACAGAGATGAACTGAAGCTCCCCATAATGAGGAAACAATTTATCTTATTGTTGTGACCATTATTAATTATTTGCATTACCATAAACCCTGAAGAAATCACTGTCCTTAGGTTCCAAACACTATTCATAAAGCTGACAAAAATAGAGAGCATCCCCCAAAAGGGTAACAGTCCAAAATCCTGTAAATTTTCTTATATAGGCTACACTTTGAGAGACCCCATTGAAATCTCATATCAGGATCAAGGCTCAACACAGAATGAAAGACAGCAGGTAAATTCAGAAGACTGAGATGGAGAACATGAATGAAGAGAAAATAATTGCAGTGTTATTAATAATGCATGTCACCCAAAGAACTGTGATTATAAAATCCAGTTCTTTGATTAGGAAAGGGGCATCTTAGGTATATCATGGTACTGTAGAGAAGTTTAGACTAGGAAGCTAGAAACTTAATGAAAATAGGCAGTTTTGTCAGAGGATCAGGATTTATGATTTTTATACTATCAGATTAATTGGATACAGAATCTAATAGCATTTTTATAAAGCTCAAAACATTTAATCAATGGAGAATGAATATTGATGACATCAGTACTATACTTTATTGTATCTTTGTCCCAGTTTTCATTTGATAGGATAATAGTAAGTTCTCTCTCCCCACTTTTTCCAGTGAATGTTGGTCTGATAAACAAAATCTAGTACTGAGACAGATGTAATACACTATCGTATAGTCATTAGGGGCTGCGATAGTTGATGCCCTGAGGACCTTATGATTTCACTATATGTGCTGTCGGGTGTTTTATTTCACACTGCCTGTGACTTGATCTTTTGAACTAAATGCTTTTATTATGTTCCATGTGCTCCTTGGAGAGCATCTCCCACTCCAGCTTCATCCATAAGGAATTCACTCTGTTCACTCTAAGACTCTGTGGTATGAACAAAGGTGACGAGAATTGGGAAATTCTTTTCAAAAGTGCATGTCTGATCTGAAATAAACATTAATGTACATACATCCTACAAAACAAAAGTTATTCTAAAGTGGAACTTCATACTAAGAAAGAAGTAAGTCTCTTTGAAGGGTAATTCAAGGGAAATTAAAAATGAGATTTATGTATTATTTATGAAACACGTAATTTCTAAATTTATCCCCTCTAGAAAAGGGAGGGGCTAACACTCCTCTTTTTTATAACACAGACCATTTGCATTTGAAAACAGATGAGGTAAAGACAGTAATTTCTATAGATATATATAACTAATATGTAAAGCCTACAATGTACTAGTATCATAGTGAAGAATGATACAGAGGACAAACTCAGACCACTGTCTAGCAAAGAAATTGTATATTGTTGATCTTGTAGCTTTGGATATTACTGATGGAAAAATAGGCTGACAATTTTGAGAGCCAGTGCTTCAAACATCCCCTTTCATAAACTAGTACAGATATGATTTGGTGATAACATACATTTATACTTTTCATCTATTTCCTTGATAAATACCACGTACTTTGGAGGAATTTTGGTCGTTCATAGGGTGAATGCTCTTCTGCTTTACACATTGGAAGTTTAATCCAAACTACTGGTGAAATGTCCCAAAGCAGGATAAATATATATTTCTGTCACACTTCACTGATATCTATGTAACATTATTAAAATCTTTCAGTTCTGGAGACTTTAAAGCAACCTATTTCAGTGCTTCACCTATATGTAATATATTTTTCTTAATGTCTAACCTAAGCATCACTCACTACTGCTCAAATAAATTACTTCTCCTTCGATGTGGATATGAGGAACATATTATTCCCTTCCTCTTTACTTTAATGTATTCTTTTTATTTTATCATCTATTCCCTATATCTTATTTTCTCTAGCCTAAATTACCCCAGTTCTCTTAGTCTTTCCTTGTAGCATTCCATCTTTTGTAGAGATCTGAGCATCCATGTTGCTTTTATCTTGCCTCTTTTCAGGTGGTCACATCATTTGTAAAGTGCGGTGATCAAAACCAGGAACATTATTCTGGCTGAGAATACTCTCCAACCATTGACTACTCTGTCAGATTATTTCTTTTGTTTTACTTCAGGTGTTCTGCTCAGACATCCCAAAAAGTTATTTGAATGTTTGCAACAGTAAGACACAGTTAAGTTCAGTTTCTGATCACTGTATGACCCACAAATTGTTCTGACAATGTTTTAAAATAATTATTGGTTCTCCATCTTGTAAGTATGAAAATAATTTTCTTACTTATGAATAAAATTTCATTTTTCCATTTTGAATTGCATCCCATTTTTCTTCAGTTTTTTTATCATTTTAATCAGACACACCGAAAAACTGATGATAGTATCTGAGCAATTAATTAACCTATTCCCTCTTATATCATCTGAATTGTAGATAAACATTTGTAACAGAAACCTCACTCAGAAGACTTCGTAGACACCCTCTGAGAATAGCTTTATGAGGATTTACATTCATCTCGTACTAGTTTCATTTAGACTACGATGTCTCAGTTTACTTAAGTGAACACCCTGTAAAATGGTTTAAAAAGCTTAATAGCATGGTGTGTGTGTCTACTACTTGTCTATTTACCTATTCTCTTTATTAATTGCAGAAGAAAATTAGATTGACTTTGTGTGACTTTTTCTTGACAAATCTGTTTTGGCTGTTAGTCATTTCTTGTTATGGTCTACATCAAGGGTGAATCTTACCTTGCGGGTAGTGATGTCCATCCCCAGCAGAGCAGTATAACCCTTGGTAAAATCCTCTGAGTCCTACTTCTCTCTCGTGCTGAGCGTAGATGATACACATCCTAGCAAGCCTGGCTCCACAGCATGCCGGAAGAGGAAGTACACTGCTCCTGCGTGGTAGCACCCGCTGCAGATTTCCCTGGTTAGCCCCAAAGTCGTAGAGTTGAGCCTACGACAATTTGGCCTAAGCATATAAAGAGGTAGGTGGGAGGACATTAGGAGCTTCAGGCATGCTTAAGAGTAAGACTCTACTCTTATTTGTAGAGTCAATGATGAGAATTTACTGTATAACTGTGTGCTTAAATTCTTATTTTTACAATGAAGCTGAATGAAGCACTTTTTATAATTTTAAAAATTGTTTAGAAAATGTACTACAGAGTTCTTTGCAGTCTTGCTCCTGTGCAGTAGCCCTACATGAGTATTTAGCCAGCTTATCCCCAAATTCACAGAGATGGGTATGTGGCAACTTGGGCTGAACATAGAAATGGGTGCACTGACAGGGTCCTACACAGGGCAGTGGGCATTTTTTTCTCATTTAGAACGTATAACAATTTAATAGTCTTGCCTTTGGGAATATTATCTAGATAGTAAGCTAAAATGTTTCTGTTTTGTGTGCTATTGCTTTTTTATATCTTCACTGCCTTTATATGCGCGCGCACACACACACACATTCATACATGCATTCAAGTCTATTACAAAATTTTCAGCTGAGCTCCCCACCAGCTACAAACATTAGGGCTGCCACTAACCTAGATGATTTTAATAGTCTATAATTTCCTATAATATTTCTTTTTTCTTTTTCTGGGAAGTGAAAATAAAACAAACACATCCATGGCCTTAATTTCCAGGTTTTCTTTCCTACTACCACCACTACTTTTAAAGATAACCATCAAATTTTCTTCATTTTCTATGTTCACATTAATAAAAGGCTTTTTTATTATTTTGTTTAATGTCCCTTGCTAAATATATGCCATTTTTAAGGTTTGACTCTTCTGAGAGTGTCTTACACTTTTAGACTAAATGTATTCAGTCATGAATGCATTTATCTTTTTGCTTATACAGATCTTCTTCCTCTTCAAAGCTTAAAACCCTCTCTCAATGGCTTTGTAGACAGCAGACTTATCCTCTCTCAGCCTCTGTTTTGCTAGACTAAATAGGTCACGCACTGCTAGTTCCACTTTCATAATAGATATTCCATTCTCTCATTCATTTAAGTAGTTTGCCTCTGCATCTGATCTAGTCTGAGTTCATCTTTCCTTTCAGTTCATGCAAACTCAGCCTTCACCTCCACTGTCTTAGGTGACAATCCTAATGACTTTCACCTAAGCAAAGACAGTTGATGTCTGTCTTCTGCATGTGCATTTAGGTGTGAATTTTCTGCATTCTCATTGAATATTTTTCATCTTTTATGGTGAGGCTGTTTTAATGAAAAAGATGAGAAATACAGCCACCAAGCAACCAGGATAAAATAAGATACCATTCCAAATTGATGCAGTTCAGCTATTTTGTTTTCACTGTTATTTTTCACATAGTTTTGCTTCAACCTTGATTCATTTGATGGATCAGTCCACATTATTTTGGAGTTGACTGGCTATTGCCTAACCTCAATCATAGGACAATCCATATCTTAAAAAGGAAACAGAAGTAGTATCAGAGAATTCCAAATTTTCAGGCTGAGCAACATCAGACTACTCCAAAAAGCATACTTGCACACTTATATTGTTCTTTTAGCTGAATCTTATTTAGTTTTTATTCATTTCTTTTGTATTATTTAGTGTTTTATAAAATCAGATTAAGATGCACTGTAATTTCATACATATAACAGAGTCAGTAAGGCTGGAAGGGATATCTGGAGGTCATCTAGTCCAACCTCCCAGAGCTTTCCTGGTGCTGGTTCCACTGGGGCTTGAACCCAGGACCTTCAGTATGCAAACCAGATGTGGTAACCACTACACTACCCCTCTACCCCAAAGAGTCTGTTTATAGCTCTAAGGATCCACCTGCTATTGTCCAGGTTTGGGGTGGCACTTGTTGAGCAACAGGGAAGGCACTGAGTAAACAGCAAGACTGTCGCCTGAACAGGGGCTTGAACCCTGGACCCTCAGATTAAAAGTCTGATGCTCTCCCGACTGAGCTATCCAGGCTTCTACTACATTCTCATATAACAAAAATTTAATTAGTTTATGTCTAAAGAGTAACAACAGACCTTTAAATAAACAAAGATGATGTGATCACAAGAATCAAAGTTCAATTTTATTGTTATGTTATGGATGGATATTTTGTATAGGATTATGATATATGGTAAGCAAATTGGGAGAGTGCTTTATTTCTGTCTGCTTTTTACAAAGATAAAAAAATTCAACTTCTGGTTGATGAAATGCATAACTATATCATTCATATATGTAAAAGTGTGTGTAAGTATGTATATATATGGCACATTCAATTTATTATTTTCTTGAAAGTTTATATGTTGCATACTGATAATAGATTATAAAAATCTTATTAATGAGTGATAACCATATTGTATAGTCTAGACTGATTATTCTTTTTCCTTTTTCACAGCAACCTTCCCCCTGCAATTCATTTACAAAATATTTAGAAGAGTAATTCCAGGAGTTCTGGATTGGGTCATGAGTTCATTCTTGATTTCCACTACAAGAATTCCAGAATTTGAGCTAGTGACTTGACTGAGAGCTTTGGTTATGTGCCACTCATTGATTTCTATGACTGAATGATTATAGCTATTAGAACATATTTAGAATCTAGATGTCAAATATAGTATGTATTAATTCACATTAATTTCCAATATTCAGTTAAACTATTCTGTTTCTCTAAAAATCCCAACTGACTGTTAGAATGTCTAGGAAGGCAAATACAAAAACTTCATTAAGTCCTATTTGAGGTCTAAATCCACATTCAGAGAAGTCTTTTTCTGATGAATTCTGAGGCTAATTACTGTTCTAATTGTCTTTTGGATAATACTTATACACAAAAAGGGATATTCAAAAAATAATAAGAAGAAAAAAATCTAAATAATGAATATCACACAACTAAAAAACTAATTGTATCTTTATTCCAAATATTCAGTTTATGGTATTTACTATGTAAGTTTTCCATGTAATTGAAAAAGATTTTAGTCAGAACGCCACGATGAAATGAAGAGCTAGTTAGATAGTAAACAACTTTCACTTTTGTTCTCTTGAAATTTTCTATATTACTTACCTATTCAATCTTCATTGTGTTTTGTTTTTATCTTAGCAGTCTGAAAAAAAAAAAAAAAAAAAAAGCTTGATGGAATGTGAGCAACCAAATAAAATAAAAAGCAATGTTCTAAATTAACCTTTACGCTCCTCGACTTGGCTCAGATCATGCTGGTTTTCTTTCCAGAGCAAATCCCCTCCCACAGATGCGCAGAGCATATCAAATCCCTGCTCAGTTCTATTTCCTCTCCTTGGAACCCCTGAGATTCCTGCTGAGTATATGCATAGGTGCAAAGCTGGATGTTCGTATCTAATCCTGTGGGGTATTGAACCAAAGAGGAATCAGGTGCTTGGCAACCCACTTGTAGTACTTATGAACTATCAGGATGGGATCTTAAAAAGGAAAAAAAAAAAAAAAAGAATAGGAATAATAAAAAAAAAGGAAATAGTTTGGATTGAAAAAAATGTGTTACTTTTCAAAACATCCCTTAGTATTTTATCTCAAATAAGTTAGATAAGGATAGCACATTTAGGCATACATAAAAATCACTAAATTCTTCCCTCGATTCCCACTCTTGGAGCCTTACACGTTATACAGAGATGCACTGCTCACATTCAATATGTATAGTGGTTACTCTGAAGCTGCATTAGCTAGAAGTGAAAAGTGATTCCACAATATGTGATTGGAAAGTATTTATTGTCTGCTGAAGCACACACGGGAAGAGACATTTTATTTAATTTCTGATAAACAACCAATTTTTGGCTACAACTGCACTTGAAAATGAATAATTTACAAAAGGTTAAACATTTCCTAAAAAAAATATAAGAAAGTTTCTTCAAATCAGGCTGAATAATGGTGATCTATTAAAAATCCATTTCTAAATATATTAAAAAACTTTGTTGAATGTCAGATAATATAATTCATCTGAAAGGAATGCAATGACACTCACTGTTAAGTTCATGTGAAGATCTTTAACAGAAAAGACATAAACTACTTCTACTTTCATTTGAAAAAGATTGTCATGATCTGATAAATCTAGAAAAGTTGAATGGACTATTTGTTAGGAATCCTGCAGCCCCTCACATTGATCAATCAGTTCATGAGAAAAAATGAAAATCTAAATATTTTTCATGCTTATTTGTCTTTCAAGATGCTAATGGTGATAAAGTGTGACCATTGATTCATACTGTCCCATCTATAAATACGGAAAGACATCAGCTTATATTATGCTACTGCTGGCTAATAGCAACCAAAAATGTCACTTACCCAACCAGGTGCCCGATGATGTAAGAAGACATGACATTCCAGATAAATCACAAATCTTTTTAGAATAGCAGAATGTGCTCTGCATTGAATGCAAAAAGAGATTAAAAGTAAGCATTCAAAGCAATCCACACCAATGACAGTGAAATGTAAATAATAACGGCAACAGCATTGACAATACCACAGGAACTAATTTACCACAAAAATATCTGCTCTCAGAAAATAATTTCCCCAAATGACTGTGAAAACCTAATAGTCTAAATATGTCAGATAAATTTCAGTTGTTTTAAGTTAATGCGTTAGATTTAAGTTTATTATAGTGTAAACTCCTCAGAAAATGAAGGTTTAAATATTGATTCATGATCAATATACAAAAATCCTAAAGAGACAGGCTAAGTGGTTTAAAATGGCCCCAAAATAATTGAAAATAAAGTCTTCCTAAGGTTAGGTCCATTTTTATACAATCGTTTAAACTAGATGGGGGGGAGGGGTGTCATAGAGACAGGGTAGACAACAAAACACAAGTTGGGTTGGGGGGTCTCCAATGGGTGCATGCAGCTGGGGATGTGCGTTTGGGACACGGCTATGGGTGACCCCCGTACACCCTTCCTGGGAAACCTGCGGGCATGACCACCTCTGTGAAATGCCTGTACACCAATGCACGCAGCAGGGGGAACAGACAGGAGGAGCTGGAGACCCGTGTGCGGTCACAGGGCCATGATCTCATTGCAGTCACAGAGACATGGTGGGATAGCTCACATGACTGGAACGCTGTCATGGATGGCTATGTGCTTTATAGGAGAGACAGGCCAGGGAGGCGAGGTGGTGGAGTTGCTCTTTACGTGAGAGAGCAACTGGAACTCATCGAGCTCTGCCTAGGGGTGGAGGAGGAGGAGGCAGTCGAGAGCTTATGGATAAAGATCAAAGGGCAGGCCAACATGGGGGACACTGTTGTGGGTGTCTACCACAGGCCACCTGACCAGGAAGAGAAAGTTGGTGAGGCCTTCTACAGACAGCTGGAGGTAGTCTCAGGATCACAGGCCCTGCTTCTCGTGGGGGACTTCAACCACCCTGACATCTGCTGGAGGGACTACACAGCTAGGCACAAACAGTGCAGGAGGCTCCTGCAATGCATTGATGACAACTTCTTGTCACAAATGGCGGAGGAGCTTACGAGGAAGGGTGTCATGCTGGACCTTGTCCTTACCAACAGAGAGGGACTAGTTAGTGATGTGAAGGTTGGGGGCAGCCTTGGCTGCAGTGACCATGAGATGGTGGAGATGAGGATCCTGCAGGAAAGAAGTAAGGCAACAAGCAGGATTGCAACCCTGGGCTTCAGGAGAGTGGACTTTAGGCTCTTCAGAGACCTAATTGGAGGAATCCCATGGGTTAAGGCCCTAGAATGAAGGGGGGTCCAGGAGAGCTGGCTGGTATTCAAACATCACATTCTCCAAGCTCAAGAGCAGTGCATCCCTATGAGTAAGAAGTGCAGCAAGAGGGGCAGGAGACCTGCATGGGTGAGCAAGGAGCTCCTGGCCAAATTCAGACAGAAAAAAATAATACACGGACTGTGGAAGAGGGGACAGGCTACTTGGGAGAATTACAGGAATGCAGCCAGAGTATGTAGGGATGCGGTGAGGAAGGCTAAGGCCCAGCTGGAATTGAGTCTGGCAAGGGATGTCAAGGACAACAGGAAGGGCTTCTTCAAATACATCAGCAGCAAGAGGAGGACTAGGGAAAATGTGGGCCTGCTCCTGAATGGGGCAGGGGCCCTGGTGACGAGAGATACAGAGAAGGCAGAATTACTGAATGCCACCTTTGCTTCAGTCTTCACTGCTAAGGGCAGCCCCCATGAATCCTGGAGCATGGGTGTGAGGGAGAGAGTCTGGAGAAGGGGAGACTTTCCTTTGGTTGAGGAGGATAGGATTAGGGACCTTCTGGGCAGGCTAGATATCCACAAATCCATGGACCCAGATGGGATGCACCCATGGGTACTGAGGGAGCTGGTGGATGTTGTTGCCAGGCCACTCTCCATCATCTTTGAAAGGTCCTGGAGAACTGGAGAGGTGCCTGAGGACTGGAAGAAAGCCAATGTCGCTCTAGTCTTCAAGGAGGGCAAGAAGGAGGACCCATGCAACTATAGACCAGTCAGCCTCACCTCCATCCCTGGAAAGGTGGTGGAACAGCTCCTTCTGGATGTCATCTTCAGACATATGGAGGAAGAGAAGGTGATCAGGAGTAGCCAGCATGGATTCACCCAGGGGAAATCCTGCTTGACCAACCTGATAGCTTTCTCTGATGGAATGACTGGCTGGGTAGATGAGGGGAGAGCAGTGGACATTGTGTACCTTGACTTCAGCAAGGCTTGTGACATTGTTTCTCATATATCCACCCAGATAAGCTCAGGAAGTGTGGGTTAGATGAGTGCCAGTGAGGCGGACTGAGAATTGGCTGAAAGGCAGAGCTCAGAGGGTGGTCATCAGTTGCGTGGAGTCTACCTGGAGGCCTGTGGCTAGTGGCGTCCCCCAGGGCTCAGGACTGGGTCCCATCCTGTTCAATTTATTCATCAATGACCTGGATGAGGGCACAGAGTGCCTCCTCAGCAAGTTTGCTGATGATACCAAGCTGGGAGGAGTGGCTGACACACCTGAGGGCTGTGCTGCCATTCAGAGAGACCTGGACAGGCTGGAGAGCTGGACAGAGAGGAACCTCATGAGGTTCAACAGGGGCTAGTACAGAGTTCTGCACCTAGGGAGGAATAACCCCATGCATCCCTACAGTGTGGGGGTGATCTACTGGAAAGCAGCTCTGCAGAGAAGGACCTGGGAGTGCTGGTGGATGACAAGTTGACCATGAGCCAGCAATGTGCCCTTGTGGCCAAAAAGCCAATGGTCTCCTGGGGTGCATTAGGAGGAGAGTTGCCAGCAGGTCGAGGGAGGTGATCCTGCCCCTCTCCTCAGCCCCAGTGAGGCCTCATCTGGAGTACTGTGTCCAGTTCTGGGCTCCCCAGTACAAGAGAGACATGGAGCTACTGGAGAGAGTCCAGCGCAGGGCTACGAAGGTGCTCAGAGGGCTGGAGCAGCTGCCCGATGAGGAACGGCAGCGAGAGCTGGGCCTCTTCAGCCTGGGGAAGAGAAGGCTGAGGGGGGATCTGATCAATGTGTACAAGTACCTGAAGGGAAGGTGTCAGGGGGACGAGGACAAACTCTTTCCAGTTGTCCCACGTGACAGGACAAGAAGAAAAGGGCAGAAATTGAAGCACAGGAAGTTCTTCCTGACCGTGAGGGGGAATTTCTTCCCTGTGAGGGTGACAGAGCACTGGCACAGGTTGCCCAGAGAGGTTGTGGAGTCTCCTTCTCTGGAGATCTTCAAGGCCCACCTGGATGCAACCCTATCTAACATGCTCTAGGTGTCCCTGCTGAGCAGGAAAGTTGGACTAGATGATCTCCAGAGGTCCCTCCCAACCTTACTTATTCTGTGATTCTGTGTTTATCATATAAAGGGTTTTACATTGTCATTGCTAGGGAAAATACAGATATTTGATTCTGCATATAACGTGCTTGTGCTAGTTCAGTATTTCTAACATTAAAGATAAATTCACGCCTTTTGTTTGCTTGTAGCATCTACTTTATGAGAGCAACACACAGTGTGTATCATGTACTACAGCCAAGGAGCATATGCTGCAAATAAAAAAGAAAAGCATGAATTTGTATTTAACACTAGGAATCTAGAACTTCTCCTGACAAAGATAATCCCTTAGAAATAAAAATGCTGCATGACTTCTGCAGAAATTCTACGGGTAATACACGAGAGTTGGATAGCATATTCCTATATTTTCAAGGTTAGTCTACAAATGTCTCTGCTTAACAGTATGTTGCCAAGATTTCCTGGTGAAACCAACAGTTCACATTTCCCTCCCTAGCACTTTGGCTAATGCATAATGCATAGTGGAAAGGATAGCGTATGTGTATGAAGTCTTTTGTCCCTAGCTTACTGATTTATATCAGCACTAAAGCAGCTGTAATTTGTGATTAAAAGTTATTATCATTCTTACCCTTATCTGCCCAGCCCAGAAGGCTGGCCATAGAGCCAGTAGATAGTGTCTGTCCTGAGTGTAGCTCTGCTTGGTTTGCGGTACCAGAGCAGCCCAGATGGTGATCTACAAAGATGGGATAAGAGAGGAGGTTGATCAGACAGGGGAGCCCATTTCATTCCTTCAGCCATACAAATGACTGTATACCATGGTCTTGAACCCTGACCTATCCAAAGAGGCACTGACTTCTAAGGAGAAAAGCCTGCTGTCACCAGTGAAGAGATTAGAGTACCAAAGGAGGCCACATTCTTCTCTGAAGGCAGCTGTAGATCAACTTTTCTGGTCTCATGAAATCAGACATAGCCCGCAGCTGTGAAAATTTTCACCTCAAGCAACTTCATGGATGTGGTGTGCAGAACAGACAGGACTCCTTAGGAAGTTACTCATCTGTCAGCTGTTGAGTATGTGTAAGGCAAAACCAGGACCTTTTCATCCCATGAGAATTTTTAAATTCTTAAATAAAATAGAAATGTGACAAGCAATATCAGTTAGAAAAGAGCAGTCTATGACTGCAGTTCATCATTACAGCTTTTTGGAGATTTCACTACTTTCTTTAAACAAAAACAAAACAAAACCAAAAATTTTGTATGTATGTCTCATCTTTTTTCATTCAATTATCATAAGCCTTACCCTTTTCAAATGTAAGTCATTAATAAATAACTAATAAAAAACATTCTACTGTCTGCTATCCTGCACTTCCTTGTTTTTATTCTGGTTCTTCGTACCCCATTTTCTATATCTTTGCCTGTAAATATAAACAATCCAAGAAGGAAGTATGTGATCAATAAAACGGTTTCTAGGAAGGCTTCACTTTTCAAACAAAGCAATGTAATGCAAACAGCTGTGCTGCAGCTGAAAGGTATGATGTGGGCTGGGAACGGGATTTGAGTCAGGTGTTTGGAGGATTGAGAGTAGAATGAGTCTTATTTCTAAATGTTGTAGGCATGCCATTACATGCATAATAAGGAGTGTATTTGTCCAAAGGCAAACAAAATTACACATTAGATATTAAGGACCACTAGAGCCCATAGGTCAGCTTTTCAGCTCACCTAAATATATTCTACCTGTAACACTCCCAAATACCTGTCTGATTAATTTATAAATGCTTAACCATGTAGTTCAATGAATTAAAAAAGTAAATAGCTAATCAAAGCAATTTACAAGCACTATTCCTAATTTTTTAAACCCAGGAACAAGTTAGGTACACAAGTATGCATCTACATGGTTTGCAGATTTTTCCTCTGTGGCTTAACTCCTAGCTACATTTCATATGTATATTCAACAATGAATTTAATTACAGTAAGCTCATTAGGAATGGAGCCATTGCTTATCTTAAGTTCTGTAAAGTATTGTATATATACAGCACTTTATAAGCAGTATTTAATAATTAATACTCTCATCTCTGTCATACTAACAAGAAAGCATAAAAGGATTATCAGAGGTAGGGAGGGCTTTATACTTTTGTGAAGAATACAGAGGATTCCCTTTATAAATTGGAATGAAAAATTAAACAAGGATGAATTGTGATCTTTTTTTTCTCTCTTAACTAATGTTTGGAACTTGATAGTTACTCAATATAGGAGTAGTATGTTAGTCCTATGTCAAGCTTAGGCATGGTGGTTGATGAATTAAAGAATAGGCAGATAGTTCCAGAAATAGTCATTAAAAGATCAGATATATCTAACAATGACTCTTACATGATTCTTGACTAGATCATATGTATCTCAATGGTCGTAAGTCAGCTAACAAAATAGAACTCAGACAAAGATATATTTTTGAAAAGAAAATAGCCTAAAAATGTAGAAAATTGTTGATATGATTTGGGAAAAGCAGGAAATAACCTTTCCTTCTTTCCTTCCTTCCCTCCCTCCTTCCCCTCTCTCTTCTTCTCCCTCCCTCCCCTCTCCCTTCCTCCCTTCTTTCCTTTTTTCCCCTTGTCTTTTCTATTAAAATATATTCAGTGGCAAGCCATGCCACTTAAAATACAAATTCTTTAAAGCTTTCTGGGCTTTGTATGAGAGGTTAGTGCTGAATTTACAGTGATCACTGAGCAAGTAGAGAAAAAAAAAAAAGGTCTTTTTTAGGTTGGAAATTGGTTAAAGAACAGAAAAAAGCAAGTCACAAATGACATTTTCATGAGCACGAATTGATGCAATGTGTTCAGGTCAGAAAAAATGTGTATCACTGTACATTTTCAGCATGAAGCTGACATTTCTTTCATGCTGCAACAAAATTTAAAGTGGCATTCTTTTATTTTCCACAGAGACAGCTGCTACAGTCCCTGGCTGAAAATTGGCCTCAGCTGGCAGGTAATAAATGGGAAAACATGTAGATAATAGTCACAAACTAGTGAGCATGGCTGGTTGACCAGTTATCAAATTGCTGGTAAATGGTCATTTCTGCTGTAATTCCGTATGACACACATGCTTTTTCCCTTTTTGTCTCTTCTTATAATGTTTATTTGCATTAATGTTATGATTTAGGGTATTTTGTGATCTAGCTGTCTAGCATTTTATCTTTGGTGTAACAAGGCTGATGTACATATTTTTAAAAGAAAATAAAATAACATGCCTCAAAGACCTCTTCCCCCCAATAAGTATTATAGAAACCACTAAAATGTAAGTTCCTTAGCAAAAATAGCTACAGTTTTCTACTCTTATGGACCTCAGATCTGTGAATAAAAACGATTGGGAATATTTCAGAAAGCTGTGTTTTTGTAGAAAATGATACTTTGTCAAAACTGAAGGGTTCCATGGAAATGGAATCATTTGAATGCACTTTCATTAAAATACAGCTTGCTAGTGGTTTATGGGAGTTCAGGTTTTAAGGCTACATAGTATCAGGCCACTTTTGCCTTGCAGGCCAGGTACAGCGTTATTCCATAGGTAGGCTGTAACTCTGGAAGCTGCTGCCCTTGTGTGACTCACCTTGTCCCAGGGAGCAGCAAGTCATTATGTTCCAATCCAGAGCAACTAAACTGCAATGTTAATATTTGCCTGATTTCTCTCTCTCTCTCTCTTTTTTTTTATTTCATTTTCATGGGGAATTTGGACATGTCACATTTTCTTTCTGAAGTACAGTGAAAATGTTTCCTGTATGTCCATTTGTACTTTTGTAGAAAATTCCATATCCTGATTAGTCCTACTTACAAAGCTGAAAAGTGTGTGATAGCGGAAGAAGAAATTATTCACCAGCAAATATTGATTTCGGGGAAAGACCTATAAACAACTCCGTTGTTATAAATGACTCATTTGGTGTTGGTGGTGTGTATGTGGTAGGGGGAAAATAATACCTATCACATTTCTGTTAAAGCCATTCAAATCATTCTAAGGATGAAACTGGACTTCCAGGTGACATCGTCATCTTTTTTTTTTTATGAGTCTGCAGCTGACTCTCTTCTTCATCATATTAAGTTCAAACTTCTTCTCACCTTCACAGTCTTCTGCAGGTCTGCCACACTGCAGGTGTCTCCTTCTTGACTCAATCATAGAGTTTCCTTGGCTCTTCTGTCCCAGGTTTGTATAAAAAAAATGTTCACTATCTCACAGTCATATTCCAGTCTCTTCTCTGATCCTGCTTCTTTCAGTGAAAAAACTGCTTGATGTGATCATTCTTCACTCACAACTTTTATCCAGACTTGTTTTGGTTTTCCTATCTATAAGCAACCATACCATTAAAAATAGCATAAATAAATGTGAAAATTAGTTAATGAGTGCATATGTATGCACTCATGTGTGAATGTTTGTAATATGCATGTAATCTGCAGGAAAAAAAAAGTGTGTACTAAAATATCCTTATGTGACTCTATGCATCTTCTTCCACTCCTCAGTAATTTTCTTTTGTCTTTTATTGCAGATTACTAGGTGAAAATTTATTGTGCAGCACCCTGGACCCTAAGAGCCTTCTTCAGATGTCCAGATTTCCCATAATTCCTCAAATCTAGTGTTTCATATGAGCAAGTTGCCTCCAAAAGTCTTGCGCAAGATGATACTGCAGAGCCGCAGAGTGAAGCTAAGGGGTCTGCAGAGGGAGCGGAGGGAGAGGCAGCCCCTGTGCTTTGGACGGGAGCCAAGGACGGCAGCCGTGCGTGCCGTGGTGCAAACGGAGCTGAGGGCTGACTTGTGCAAAGGGCAGCTAAGTTATGAGTGTGATGCCAGGTGGGAACCCAATGCTGCACATGCCTTGCAGCCAGCTACAGCCTAAGGATAAAGCTGAGTTTCAGTAATAATATCTCCAGCTCTTAGATATGTGAAATATTGGTTGTACCACTTCACTGCAACTCAATACAGGTGGTGTTACACCCTGGGTTTTTATCAACAACCTTAATCCATATTATTCAGAACTAAATGTTTAATGAGTTTAAGGCGAAAAGGCTGGCTTAGATTAGATTAATGGACACAAACCTTGCCAAGAATAGATGTTTGCGACTGTAAAGAGATCAAACTTTAAATTTAGGAAGCATCCACGGAGAGAAAAATGTCTGTCCTTAAATACTGTTACTGAGACTTTTGTTACAATGCAAGTAACCACACAGTGGAAACTGCACATTCCTTGTCTGAGGAATTCATGGTGTGATAAAGAAAATAAGACCCTCTGAGGGAATAATTGCTTCACCATGGGGAACTCATGAAACTTAACTTGAACTGTAAATCGATCTGCTTTTGTATTTGTTACTGCTGGTGCACAGTAGTGTGAGGAGGAAATTGTGCAGCCATAAAATGGATGTTTTTGATATTATGCGACATGATAATGCTGTGACTATTTTTATAAATGTGTGTATGTTGGGGGTGGAGGCAGATTTTTACCATTTCATTTCTAAGTAAACTTACATAAAAAGCAAAAGTATGTAGCTGGGTGCTTTTAATTATGAATATCAGCAATAGTTCTGAGCCCATGGAAAAGATCTGAATAGCGAATCCCTCACTACTTTTTAAATATGTTCATTATTTTCATTTGTTCCACGAGCTGCAGAACTGCGATCATTACCATATTTTGATAGGTGCCCCTGCGTGCTCTCGCCATGACTGGGCAAAGGGCTTACAGGATTACATGCTTGATTTCCCCTGAAAGCCTCTCTTCCCAGTAAATATTGTGGCAATTTGAAAGGATTACTTTCTTATGTCCCTTTCAATTTTTCCAGCCATTTTTGATTTGATAGCAGCAGCTGGTAGTCACTTAAGGGTGACAACAGCACTCTCAACATCCCTTGTAAGGTGGACACACATTGTGCTCCTCCCATCGCCGGCAGGGTTCCCTCGGAGGTAGGGGACAGAGGAGATACGGGAGGAAAGAGATTAATTTTCTCTGCAAAAAGACTTCTCATATTTTTCTCAAGAAAATGGTGCCTAGTATATGCCATATTTTTCAGCTATTAATTAAGATTTCTAAGTATCAGCAATGTGTTCAAAAAGCTCATTTAACTTAATCAAAAGGAAAGTTTTCATATTTAAGTAATTTTGCAGCCTCTATTATTAAGGTGGGGGGGATTTGCTAACGTCTGATTTGTGTTTGCATCTATATGTGCTGCCTTTCCCTTTCTTTTGAGCAGAGGATTTTATATTTTATGCTATGTATTTACTTAGTTTCAATATATTAATTTATTAGTATTTATTAGTTCTTTAATTTCCCAAAGGTTTTGAATTTTAAAAATTGATATACATATATCCCTCTATCTTACAGCACATATTTGAAAAGAACGATACAAAGCAAAGGGAGCAATGCTGCTGAAATACTGCCCAAAGTCATCCTATGACATGTATCAAACTGCTATTTAGTAGCAATGGTGTTTCTACAAAAGTGGTTTGCCAGAACCAAGTTAAATATTTGAGAATTAAAAAAGTCCATATGTAAATTTACCTTAACTGTTAAGATTGGGACATTAATCTCCATTTCTCACTTTGTTTGAAGGGTTATTTATTTATTTATTTATTTATTTTGGAAGATGAAAGTGTGAAGAAGAATTGGATTGTCTTTTGTAAATTAAGAAGTGAGGTTAAATAACTTGTCCAATGTCACATGATAAATCTATGGAAGAGTTTGGAAATTGACAATTTTGTTCTTAATCCCAGTCCTATGAATTAATCACCTAAAATCCTCCTTGCACCTAAATCACTGAGTCTGAATTTGAAGTGATTGCTCAGTCACTATTAATGTTCTGTAAGAAGAGATTCTCTTCATAATCTGAGTGAATTCATCCTTAAAAATCAACTTTCTATTCTAAAAATATTCTAAAATCTTTGGGCAGATGTTATTTTTAATGTGTCGAATATAGGTAACAGAAATAGCATGTATTTGCATTGTTATCTGTTTTGGTATTTCCACTAGCACTGAGAAAACCCTGCTCATCAAATAATTCAGGGTCTCATATATAATGAGCTTGTTCCCAGAAAGTCCAGGAAGAAATCTAATCCCCCTTTCTATATAGGGGAAGCCTACGAGTACTAATGTAGTAAGAACCATCTGTTCTCTTCAGCTTTCAGCTTCTGCTGGCTATGAAAATTGAGGTGCTTTGGCCAAATCAGTGGAAAAGCAACCTAGGGAACAGAGGAACCTAATTTACATGGACCAGGTCCCCATCCCCAGATCTAGCCACAAGAACATCCTTCATTTCTTTTGATCATATTTTCCCAATTTACAGATTAGTTGCATTTAGCAGTCCAATCAAATGCACAGATGATAGATCTTAAAATTCAAGTACTCATTTGAAAAGACATTATTTCTGAAGAATAAATATAGAAGCCTTAACACAGGTATGAATCTAGGATGAAGTTAAAACAAATGTAGGTTTTAGATCCAGTGGAACAGCAGGCAAAGGACAACTAAGCAGAAATAGCAGTGGTGTTACTTCAGTATGTTTCTGTGCACTGTAGCATGGAATTCAAAGCTACCTAGGACGTTGTTCTACAATTTCAGAATGAGAGTTTTCTTTTGCCCCAATTTTCTTTTTTTTTTTTCCTTTATTGGAGTTCAACATTCAGACACAATCTCAAGTCTTTCATGGAACTGGAAGCAAAAACTGTGTTATTTAAAGGTAGATCTTTGTCCTTCATTCAGTTTATAATTGCCAAGCAAAAAGTCATCAGTAAGGTTATTTGAATGCACTCAATTTAATCAAGGGTGTGACCCACATATCATCCCCAGATCTCTTCCTGGCCATCTTTCCATATTTTGGACTGAACTGGTTTCAGGATGCTAGGTAAGAGGGGATAAACACAAGCAGAAAAGAAGTCTGATTTTCTGTCAAAATGGATTAAGTCTACACAGCTTAAGTATCAGAGGCAATAAAATAGGTTATGTGTTTATACAATTCCTAAAGATTGTCTTGATTCTAAGTAGAAGTAGAAACAGAATTGTGGTAACACAGTGGAAAAAGCTTCTTGTGCCAGCCAGAACTGCAAAACATATAAAATTTGTTTTTAGTTTTTCAAAATCATTCTTTTTTGAAATTATGTTGGATATTGTTGATTTAAGACTCTTAGACATTTCATATAAAAATAAATCCAAACTATGCCTATTTTAATACGAATCATAAACAATATTGAGAAGACTGAATCTCAAATTATCTGTGTTACTGTTTCTATTCATTATCTACATTGTGGCACTTTTCTGCTGACCCAGGTTAGGGCTCCCACCACAGCAGATATTTCAGAACCAAAGGATAAAATCTATTCTCTTCACTTTACACTTTATATAGTCTACATTTCAGAATTACTATTATGAAAGGAAAGAAATATTAAAATAGTGAAGGAATTTTTTTTCAGTTATTACGTAAATGAAATGTCTTTTAGGAATAAAGTTAGTAAAATTAATATCAACTTGTAAAATAATATTTGTCCCTATATTGTAAGTCAATGTTCTTAAGATGCTTCCCAGACTTACATCATATTTTATTACTTCAATGCAAAGTAGGGTAGGAGGTAATTATAATTATATATGGGACAAGGATTCTGTGTTCTTTGCTGAAAAAAGTCAGAATCAATACCAAAGCCACACAGTTTGTTAGAAACAGAATCAACTGTAAGGTCCCATTAACTTTACTGATAGTTGGTGAAGCTTGCTAAAGTAAATGAATGATCTGAAATAATTTCAATGATTCATTCGTTAATTCTGAGCCCTAATCTTAAATCTTTTAGCACACAAATTTCCCACTAGGGATATATTTTGAGGAACTTATATATTTTTAACACTCACTCTGGTCACACTTAGGGTTTTGCCTGAGCAGAACTACCAAAAGGCACATGTAAATAGGTATCTCTGCAGTGTGACAGTCAACAACAGCAGGACCCGTTGCCTCTCTCCATCTCCATCTTTGTCTTCAGCAGTACAAAAATTAGAAAGCCGTATTCCTCAAAGACTTCTTCCTTCTCTGCCATCCTCTTCTCATCTACCCATGTTCCTCTATAGAGGGGAGAGTGATGGCTTTTGGTGGGAAAAGACTGGTTCTCGTGTGTTGGGATTAGGCAGCTGAGAAGTAAGAGAGCAGTTGAAAAGATGGGGCATCCAGAAAGCCAGTAAGAAGGGCAAGATCTGGGGACAGTCATGACCTGGGACAGGAGGGGAGAGGTACTCCATGGCGTGTAAACTTGAACATCCTCCTCTGCCTCCAAGCCCCTTCCTCGCATGGGGCTCCTGCTGCCTTCTTTTACATTCAGGAGCTCCCGACTCTCTATCCCCTCAGTCCCCTGAAAACCCGTTGTCCCTCCAGCCTACATGTCCCACAGAGTAGCCCCAAACCTCCGTCTCCCCCAGAGGCTCTGTCTCTCCGTCCTCCTCTGCTGCTATCATAACACCGAATGCATGTGAGAAACCCTGAGCCAGCCCTGTGTGTGCCTATGCTTTCAAGGTTGAGATGAGAGTGAGAAATAAATTTGTGGCTAGTGAAAAAGTAACTTTTTACCATATGCAGAGTACATTCACTGTAATTTTATTTGACCTGGCATTTGCTTAAGAATCGCTTTCCTCTGAAACATCTGTTAAAATAAATTCTGTTTTATAGCAGGGGATGATTAGAAAAGTTACTATCTCTATTATGAAGAGATTAAAAATCTTTTATCTGACTGATTTTCATTTTAATCTAAAATGAGAAGAAGAAATAATAAATCACAGCTAGCAATCCATTGCACTTTTTCTGTTCACTAGAAAGCAGCTTTCTAATGCAAAACTTAGAAAGTCATCGAGAAGGAAAAGCATTTTCCCACTCAAAAAATCAAATATTAATCCCTGATCATCCAAAATTTTATATTTAATAAAGTACTTTCATTTGTGCACTATCTTTATCTCCAGAGCTCATTTTCTCATAGTAACAAAACTCTTACCCTGACTGTCACCCAGTCTGGCAACCATGATGTTGTGTGTGACTTCTAGCTCTGTTTCTCACATCCATTCAATTACTAAATACATCATTTTTTAAAAGACTGTCCTTCCTGTTCACCCAGCATCCCAGCTCACCCTTATGGACTATGAAACAAGTATTTATCACCTCTCTGAATACCTTGCCTCATACTTCCCTTATTCATTTTATCCTTGCAGTGTTTTTGTCCACCTTTCCACTAGCTAGAGCTATATAACATCCTCTAAAAAAGCATGTTTACTTTTCTTCTCTAAAGTTCTAAAAAATACGAGGCAATATTTCTCTAAGACCATTTTAAACAATATTTACAGTGTAGCTTCTTTAGCATCTTTCTGAAAGTTTCTAGTTATTGTAAGAATGCCCTTTACATCCATAGCTCATACCTCTCTCCATTTATGCTCATAACATAAGTACATCTCTTCTCCCTCTACTAACACAAAGAGAAATACTTCATCTTCTTATTTTTACACTTATATGTTCTTCAAGAAAATGGACAGAATAGGGTAGCTGACCTAAAACTATATTTAAATGACACAAAAGCTCCAAATACATGCTTATATTTTTATATATAACAAGGTTATATTTTTTTTGTCTACAGTTTATAATCCATAACATCCATTTTCATCATCCTTATAAAAAATCCCATGTGTAAATTAATTAAGATTAAGATTTACTCATTGAGCATAGTAATAAATTCTTGGAAAAGGCATAGAAGAAAAGGCAGTCTGAAATTTCATTAGGGTTCTCGATCAAAAAAAAAAGAATAAATAAAATAAAACACAGGACTGAGGAGCCATTCAGAGAGACCTGGGCAGGCTGGAGAGCTGGGCAGAGAGGAACCTCATGAGGTTCACAGGGGCAAGTGCAGACTCCTGCATCTAGGGAAAACTAACCCTAGGCACAAGTACAAGCTGGGGGTTGACCTTCTGGAGAGCAGCTCTGCAGAGAAGGACCTGGGAGTGCTGGTGGATGACAAGTTGACCATGAGCCAGCAATGTGCCCTTGTGGCCAAGAAAGCCAGTGGTATCCTGGGGTGCATAAGGAGGAGAGTTGCCAGCAGGTCGAGGGAGGTGATCCTGCCCCTCTCCTCAGCCCCAGTGAGGCCTCATCTGGAGTACTGTGTCCAGTTCTGGGCTCCCCAGTACAAGAGAGACATGGAGCTACTGGAGAGAGTCCAGTGTAGGGCTACAAAGATGCTCAGAGGGCTGGAGCACCTGCCCTATGAGGAACGGCTGTGAGAGCTGGGCCTGTTCAGCCTGGGGAAGAGAAGATCCCCCCTGAGGGGGGATCTGATCAATGTGTACAAGTACCTGAAGGGAGGGTGTCAAGGGGATGGGGACAAACTCTTTTCAGTTGTCCCACGTGACAGGACAAGAAGAAAAGGGCAGAAATTGAAGCACAGGAAGTT
Source organism: Rhea pennata (assembly GCF_028389875.1). Taxonomy (NCBI): domain Eukaryota; kingdom Metazoa; phylum Chordata; class Aves; order Rheiformes; family Rheidae; genus Rhea; species Rhea pennata. The sequence continues at coordinate 13,124,711 of NC_084664.1, forward strand.
CTTCCTGAACGTGAGGGGGAATTTCTTCCCTGTGAGAGTGACGGAGCATTGGCACAGGTTGCCCAGAGAGGTTGTGGAGTCTCCTTCTCTGGAGATACTCAAGGCCCGCCTGGATGCAACCCTGTCTAACATGCTCTAGGTGACCCTGCTGAGCAGGAAAGTTGGACTAGATGATCTCCAGAGGTCCCTTCCAATCTTACCGATTCTGTGATTCTGTGATTCTGCGATTTCCTTTGAACTGTACTGAGATTAATCTGGAAAATATTTACTTTGTCTCATAGAGACTTGGATCTGTTTCTCCTTAGAAGAACCAAAGACCCTCTAAAATCTTTATTAACTCTTCATACTTTTGGTTATTATATAACTGAGGAAATGAAGTCCACGGTTATTTTCCTTCTCTCCTCAGATGATACATCACTCTAACTGGAGACTGGCTAAATATTTTCAGGACAAGAACTAATCTGAAATATCTATTACATTTGCCTTCTTCGGGGGGTCTGAGCAGTATCTCCCAGTAATTCTCACGGTGTCAATCAATGATGACTGAAGTAAATATTCCAGAATACACTTCCTCAAGGAGGCTATACCTCAGAGTAAGCCCATTGCATTGGTTGCTATAATTTACAGTTTTTACTTTGCTTTTCGTTATCGCTGTTTAATATGATATAGAACAAAAAGTGGTATTCATGTGAATACAAGCTAGTAATTCACTCAAGAATCTCTGTTGACATCATGAAATGCACATAGTGCAACTTCAGTGATTTATGAATGGCAGCAGTTCCCTGAGAAAGTGCTCAGATGGGTATTTATTCTGGAGCCTCCAGTTATTTATTAGCTTTAGCCTTCTAAGTTTCATAAACCAATCACTTTTTTTGCCACATGTATGCCTCTCTTTTCCCATAACATCTGTAAAAACTTGTATAGTGTTGACGACTTCACATTAGTGTTTAAAAGTGGATTACTGGATTGCTTAAACAGTTCATATTTACCCACACTGTTTAACTACAAGCAAACAAGGTTTGTTTGAATTTTAGAGATACTTATATTTTTCTTCAAAGATGAGCCAATTGTGACTTCTCTAATACTACCTGGCATGATGATGTGTAAGGGAGCCATAGCTTTAATGTGTTTATTCACATACTAGCCAGAGAGTTTTATGAGCTTTTCTACTGATAATCAGTGTGTGGTTTCCATGTCTCTGGAGCATCTATGTGGCAAGACTATTGAAGAGATGTCTACATTCAGAGATTTTTCCTTATTCTGACTGTTCTTTGAGTTTTCTTAATGACAAGGTATTTTTCTGATGAAAAGTTTTTTCAGTGATTATTTTTGTGCAATGTATTTTGTAAGCTACACATGAAAGTCATAAGAACATTGTAGCATCCCAGGAAAAATTTTGAATAGCGAAGATTCCAACTCCCTTCTCCCTTTGCTCTCCAATTAAATTATTAGTACTATATTTCTATTATAATGGCTAGATTTAAATTAAAGGAGACAGAGAGAGACAGACAATGGTGAAGGGAAGCAGATTTTCCTTTGTCTGCATAGCATAAAATGAAATTATGTATATACCTGAAATTCTTCAACTGTTGGTAGGAGGTTCAGGGAAGGATAACTAGCTTGGACATTTAACCTTTTTAGAGACAAGAAAGCCAAGCAAAAAATATTTGCATATAATCTATTAGATCTTCATGCTGAAATACTGTAAGGGGATTCATGGGTTGGAGAATGGCATATGTCCTGCTGTAGGAGTCAACCATCAAGAGTAGAGGAAGAAACTCCTCTGAAAAACACAGATGAATGAAAGCCCACTTACAGGAACTGGTGGCAGAGGATGAATTTTTGGATTGAAATTTTGGATTGAAATTTTGGATAAATTCTACCTCATCGCATCTCAAAATATTTTGATAGCTTTGAAGTCTGCTGAGAGGAAAATGTGGGCTTGTTTGGAATAATAAGTCTTCATCACATGCTTTCCGTGCTTCCACAATAATATTTTTGACATCCTGGAAATTATGCAGGAAGGGTTTATTTTAGCCAGCGATCTCAGGGATCTGCTGATCATATCTGTAATAAAAATGTTAATTTTATAGACAAAATGCCTAATAGAACATACTTCAGAAAATGTCAAGACATTGCTAATAGGATCTTCCCAGAACTATAATCAGCCAAGCCACTTCATATGGTACAACGCTTTATCTACTAATTCCTGTTCCGATGGCTGCAATGCTCACAGACTGTGCGCACCGCACTGAGGTTTGTGGACCTATTTGGTTGAAACAGAGCTATACTGAAGACATCTACCATGTGCTCCATTTTGCACGGCAGACATGTCTTCAATGATTTAGAAGGCAAATTACCATGAACTTTTTGCCTGTACGCTTAAAATAATAAAACCTTACTTTCTGATATCAAACTGTATTTTATGTTAGCTGTCAAACTTTCAGCAGGAATCAATATAATTAGGTATTTTATGATGTGCAATTTCACGGACTGAGTTATGTAGAAGAAGTTTTGACATTTGATTTTATCTCTGAAGAAAGTATGATTTGAACAGCTGTTTGCAGTTCTTTGCGTAAGTACTCAGAATCACTCCATTAGCAATTAGTAATTTCTCCAGCAGTCTAGAACTGTAATTATTTCTGGTTGCCCACTTGAAAGTGGATTGGACATGTTTATTTTCATACTGTTTATTATTTTTTATTAATGATACACTCTTTTCTTTCACTTAATTCATAACTTTTTGCTTTAGAAACTAATTTATAACTTACTTTGTTAACTTTGTATATGTTTGAGATGATCTCCACCTCCTTTGTCTAGCTGGTAATAAAAAATACAGACCTTTCTGAATTAGAATAATCTGATCTTTCCTTTTCTTAATTTGCTTCAATTGTCCTAACAGGCCAGATGTTCCTTGTTTGATTTTTAGATACTTTCTAATGGCTTTTTCAAAGCAATAGTTTTATTCCAACAGTTTCATACTTGTTATTTACATATGAGTTTGAAGAAATTCAGGCACTTTTTTATTACATTATAAATCATTACTTACTTGTCCGCTAGGCAGCAGCAGGAATTGCCCAGAGTTTTTAAGCAAAACTGTGTTGTTAACAGTATCTCTTCACACAGTTCTGTTCAGCAGTTACTGCACCCCAAAGGCTGCATCGTTCTCCAGTCTTCCTCCACTGGTGAGAACTGCTGATATTACTTAGCTTGTGGTTTTGATCCTGACTGTTGTTCTCATCCACCCTGCCTGAAGAAGGAGGCTGAGGTGATATCTAAGTGTGAACTATCATGAGGAAAAAAGGAAGATTTGTTTGTAGAGTTCCCATATTTTCTTGCTGTGGGGCTACAAAAGCAAGAGCAAAAGCAAAAGTAAAAAGAAAGCTGTAGGTGCTACGTCCCAGTGGTATTTCCAAAGTTGTGTGTGTTTTTCCTTTATTTAATAATTCAGAGAGCAAAACTGAAAATCATAAATCTTACGTCCAATGGTGAGATATCAAGGTATAAGGAAAAGGGGAAAAGTGTCTTGTCTTCTAAATCTCACACAGGAGCAGGGAAACCTTTGCAAGCTGCATTCATCAAGAGCATACCTATCCTGCAGACCTCCCATGGCCAAGCTCCAGTTCTTTACAGACCTCTCAGAAATGTTGCTGCAGTGCTGGACCAGGGTGAGAGAGAGGTGCAAGGATGGGGGCCTTGGAGAGTCATTGGGGAGACAAGTTGTTTTGTACTAAAGGTTCACTCAGAAGACATCATGCTGTATTCAGGAACAGTAGTATATACGAAATGAGATTATTTCTCCCGGCCTTAAAATCTGACCCATCTTCACCTTTCTTAACTTTTTTCTTTTTCACTGTGCCCTAGCCAGTGCTATCTGACAGGCATGAAAAACTACCTCGCATTTATTTATTTATTTATTACTATACAGGCACTCAGCAATGAGGAGCCATACTGATGTGCAGAAGTAAGTGTACAAAAATAAAGGATAATTAATGTTACACTAAAATTTTCAGCATTTTTTGAATGTTACACTAAAAATTTCAGCATTTTTGCAACAGAATCCCAGGCCATTCTCTAAACATGTATGAATAAACAGCTGGAGATTCCCTGAGGAAATCTTTGTCTGAGCTCCTTAGAGTTGGCAGTCATTATATACCAGTCATGTTTTACCAAAGACTGCTAAGCGCTGTTCAGGATGTTTAAGTAAGTAAGTGCTTCATTTGTGCTTGTTTGTAGGTACGAAAAGCAAATACTTCATACGTCAAGTATTTCATACTACATACTTATTGGGACCCTCTTGTTGAAGATTGCTGGGAACTAATGATAGAATAACAACAGTTTAAACAGTGCAGTTTTTGCCTATATAAAGCTGTTTCAGAAGCTTGGTGCTGTAGATATCTTATCTGAACAGCAGATTGATAGTATGCATATATATGTGAAATGCCATTTACCTAACAGTTTCCTTCATTACTCCTTTTAGAAGTCTATTCCAGAACTCAGGTTCTGAATGTCACATCTTTTTAGTGTACAGATAAAGTTAGGTACAGGTATTTAGCAGGGATGAGGGCTTGTAAACTTCTGTGTAGCAGATCCCAGACCAGCTCATGCCATCTGCAATATGATCAGGGAATATTTATAGCCCAGAAAAGCCCACCATTATTATGCCTGTCTTGTGTTGTACAAATAGCAAAATATTTTTATTGCTACTCTTTATTATTAAGAGATAGTGGTAAGGATAGAATAATTATTTGTATTGATAGATTAAATATCTACCTAGATATTTTCTAGAGGAAATAGAAATATATAAGAAATAATTTTATTCCAAGAACAAATGCATGAAAACTGGTTGTGATATATCATCAGCACAATCAGGTTTTCGGGGAATGTTCCAATAGGAATGGAGAAAGATCATGAAAAAAAAAATCCATGATTTGTAAAAAGGAGTTTGACTGACTTATAGAAAAGATTATTTGAATCACTCGTCTCCAAATGCTGCGTGTGACGACCCATGCAGTGCCCACACTTCCATTATTAAAAGTCATCCTGCTTTCTGGCATTCAGATAAACTGTGACTCTGACACAGGCTCTTGGTACAAACCTTGTTTGATAACTCTTATCCTGCTTTTCATTTTTCTTCCTCCACTATTACTGACACTAGTCAAGTTACAAATCCCCGAATGGTTTTGTGATAGAAACATTGTCTCAGTCTTTACCATAACAGTATGTATGGCACAGTGGGAATATTACTGTTGATGACAGATGTCATTAGCTTAATGACCATAGTTATCTATTGTCATATTTAAGTGAGGTTACTTAATGGAGTTAAATCTATTTTCCTTAATGGATAGAATTAAGAAACTATGTCACATCTAAATTAAGCATATTACCTGTAATTTGTACAAAGAAACCTATAACTTGAATAATTACTCTTACTTAATATATCATTAACAAGAAATTGACCAAGACTTAGTAAAGTATATTTGAGATTTCCAGATTTGTTTAGCATCCTTATTTTGCCTGTCAAATGAGACTTCATTAATGTTTTATATTTTATTTGGCTGAAATGATCTGCAACTGCTTTGTGAGCCGTCATTTGAATTGTACACTGTGATAATAAAGCAAACATGTAAATGGATAATATATGTAACATGCTTAAATATTTGCACATTGTTTTTTTTTTGCAAGTGCTGTTTTATTTTAAGGGTTTCAATCCACTGAAATTACTGTTAAAACAGAAACCAGCTTCAATGAGATTTGGATCTCTTGTTCACTATGATCATTAATGTTCCTTCCACTTCTCTTTTCCTTTTAGTCTTCTTACAAGTGCAGTAATGGCTTTAAAATGTTTGGAATGAAAACAATTATTTGTATCAACTTCATTTGTTTTATAATAAGTACTTATCCTTACATTTTATTTTACAGTTTAAGTTGGACAAATAATGTTATTTAAGATATGAAAAAGAACAGCACACAAGTTAGGAATGAATTTGTCATTGGTAAGGTGACTCAAGACTGTGTAATGTGTTGATGCAAATATAGTTCATCCCTAGACAGAGAAAGACTCATTCACTCTAGGCTGATATACAGAGTGTGTCTTCTATCTCCAAATTTTACTTTGGTGGTAAGTGAAAAACGTCCATCCCCAAATACAAGCTTCAGCCATTACTATCGTCCTGAATTCAAATATCTCTAACATTAATCTTCTCTGCCTTCACTTCCACCTTATACTGAGGGTGGAAAATAAAGGAGTTCCATGAGTTTTGCATAAATTCAGAGGCTTTAATCAGTTATACTTGCTAAAAGGAAAGCTCTCCAGGGCTGCTCTGCTCCTCTTGCTGACCCTTAGCATCCAGGATAATGCAGGACTCACTGAGATTTTGTAGGCTGGTTTAACCAGTGGCTAAATGTTGTAGTCATCAGTTTTTTATCCATAGTCAAGAATTCTGTTTTAACTAAATAAAATTAGCTCTTGAAATACTATTATTCATTTACTTAAAGTGATTTTTTTTTCAAATATTCTTTGTCCTGTTCCTTTCCCCCTTCCACAGCACTCTGAAATCAAAGAACATCCTTCTGATGTTCCTTCTCTTGCTTTCCACCTTATACCAGTAAACTTCTTTCTTTTAAGGACTTAGCTGTGCACTTAAACCATCAGAAAAAGAAAGCCTAGGTTCTGGCCATACCAAATGTATTTTGTTATAGTGAATAGAATTTCCTTAAAGATAATCTCTTCTTCTCAGTCTTTAAACTTCCTGGAAATTTCTTAGTGAATGTGTATTAAGAACACCATATAAAAATACAAATGTAGAAAATAAAATGCAATAAAATAATTAGTTTTAAAATCAATTTCTTAATTTTTTATGCTGTGTAATGACACTTCTAAACTTATTTTCCTGTATTTTGTCCCATAAAATTCACTGTACAGGAAGGGTGAGGAGGCTGAGGAATGGTGATGGAAAAAAGCAAGAACGAGGGCATGTGAATCTAAATCCTTGATGTCGATGAACCACTAGAGAAAATGGATTGACACTTTTACCATACCACAGAAAAATACAGATATATGAAATAAATCTCTGAAAATTTGTATAAATAGTGATATTTCAATCAACTTCATCACATAGAGTGACAAGTTGATGCAGAGACAAGTCACATTCTAGTCTGCAGTCAATTAGGATTTTTTTTTTTCACTCATTGTTTTCATTTCCAGAGGAAGTAGTATAAATACATGGAGAATCAAATTAATGATGCTTTTCCTAGCAAGAAGAAAATATTAGCTATGCACCAGATTTTCTATACATGCTTTAAATGAAAGGTTCAAATTTAATATGAAGACAAAATCTTAATTAAACTTATTTCTGTAGTGAATAGGACACGATTGTCTCAAGTCTAAGACCAAACTAATGGAGTTAGTCATGCTGCTATCTCCACATTTTTTTAATGGGAAGTTTGCCTGAATCAGGGCTGGGTGTCAGGTATCCTACTAAATTATCCATTTATGTAGCATTATTAATGTAGGCAGATCCTTTCATCTGTGAACTAGGAAATTAAAAATATATTAATAACAAAGCCTTCATGATAACTGCATTGATGGACAACACACAGTTTATATTTAATCACCTCTTATTCATAACATGTCATAATCATCCATCAATGCAGCAAGAAAATTGTCTAGCCTAACTCCTACACTGCATGTAGTAATGGAAATATAATAGGGGAAAAAAGTTCAAGGGGAAAACTCGTTGCATAATGGATGTCATGGGCTGGTGATCTTATGGGCTGATGTCTGTACACTGAGTTAAATGATTTTATTGAAGAATGGATGCATGTATGAAGAGAGAAGTTACATGTCTGAGATACTACTAAGCCTCACATCTCAAGAAACAAGGATTAACTTTCATAATCATGCAATTTCCTTTATGGTGTAATATAAAATTTCACTTACCTGATACTTTTATTTTTCTTTTTTTTTCAGATTTTCAACCCAACCATCTGATTAAAAAATTCAATAGATGTGCAAGCTGCTATTTGCTGTTAAAGGGAGGTTTCTAATTATCCTATTCTATGGTAAAAGTACCTCTATTTCTAACACGCCTCTCTGTTTCTTATTCCTATGGGTGATAACAGGTTCAGCTAACCTACCTATATCTGACCAAAAGTTGGTCCTAATTAATTCACAGTTCTGATGCTCTCATTGGGGAAGGAAGAGAAGCTTTTCCTCAGTGCAATTCAATTTTCCAGAGAAGGATGCCTAGTGTAGGTCTCCAGAGACTCCTAACTTTTAAGCTATGAAAGGTATGTGAGATGGTGCTAATCCTGGGTAATACTTCATTTGCATCACTTATACTCCTATCTCGTTGCTCAGGAGAGCTCCATGCTAGAGCTGGAAACTACCTGAATGTCAGAAGGAGAATCCAGACTAAATTGTTCCTCTCCCTGAGTATTTTATTTAATGCGGTGGCCAGAGCACAGCTTGTGAATGGCCCTGATTTTCTTTCAGGCTATCCAAACTGGCATTGTTGAATTATATTCTTTGGCTATAATCTATTTCATGATTTTCTGAGGCTTTTGTAGATGTAGATGACATTGACTGAAATTCAGTTCTACAAGTACCTTCTCGTTTAATATATTACAAGCAGTAAGAAAGGTTTTTTGCTCTGTAGAGACCTTTCCTCATGTCCCCTGAGCAAGGAGTTTGCTGTGTCAGGTTCATGCTGTGACCTCTGGCAGCGACTGCGCTCTCCTAATTATGGCTCTGATCCCAGACCTTTCTCAGCCAACACAGAGTCTCTGATTCATTTCATTGCGCTCAAGAGCAAGCTTGTAGAGTTAGCCCTACATTTATTTCCTGGTATTTGCCACAGATTTCTCCTTTCCTGTAGTTATTTCTCGTTGTCATTGGCACCCACTTTATCACACCGGGCCCAGGACTCTGCTGATAAGAACTTGCTGCTTCAATATAAAATCTCAGTGGGTGGTGGCACAAGTCACACCTGCCACAAAACTGCACAAACAGCACAATAAAACAAATTATATAATTATCAGTCTAGTCATTTTGTGTATGGGAATTTACATGAGCTTCAGTGGTTGTGTCCATACTTCTATGGTTGTACACATACTGCCACAAAGCAGAGCTCTGCGAGAGAAATTGTGAATTGAGTCATAAATTCTGTTATTATTTTTACAATTACTGAATTAAAAAAAAAAAAAAAGGTAGAGATGTCAATGATCTCAACAAATATAAAACTACTAAGTTTTTTATTTTTTATTTTCCCATTTTCTTATCTCTGACAAATTTTTGTCAAAAAAAAAGAGTTGCTGAACTAAGATAGTGCACTGGAAATTATTTCCTCCCCCCCCCCTTTTGTAAAGCATAAGGCTAATCTAGCCTGTGAAAACTTCCATTTATTTTAGAAATCACCGACCTTTATGACTAATTTCCTATGCCAAATTATAATTGCTTTAATTCTACATTGCTGGAGAGAATTTGAAAACAGGATTTCTTTAGAACAAAATTAACTTATATAATGAGTGAAAAGATAAATCATATTAGCTTAATTAAAGTATATTAACATTTTTGTTGCGTATGAATAAAAAATTAGACACAATGAAAGCAGGTTTCTCATAAAGAGACAATTTATGAAGATTTTAGGAACTTGCAAAATTCCATTACTTAACATCTCTATTAAGATCTTTACAAGCATACATAATGAAAGACCTAATAAAAGATGTAATAAATGGATGTATGCTTAAAGTCTCATTGATTTAGTATAAGAAAAGGATCTGGAAGTTAATTTAAGGAAAAGGACAATCAGTAGTTAAAAAAAAATAAACTTTTGTTAAGATTGTTAAACAAACAGAGTAAGCAAACACTGCCATAAAATGATTTTGAAGTCAATCCATCAGTGACTTTTTTTTTTTTTTTTTTTTTTGATATATTTTGCTCTATGTGTGAATGTTCTTATGATCGTGGTTTATGTGAAAATCTATTATGGGTGATTCATATGTAATTGGAATTCTCATTTAAAACTGAATCCATCAGATAGGTTATGAGCAAATTAGGATGATTACCTGTCAGGAGTGTTCAAGCCAGGGAACATCATCTGTGTTTCCTTATTGTCTTCCACTAATCTACTTTCTCATATATCTGTCCTTTGACTAAAAAAAAATCATGAATTTTTTTTTTACCTTATCTTTATGAAATAGCCTGTAAAATGAGGTTATGGTCCATGACAGGATATCCTGCTCTATTGCCATGCAGAAGGGTAATACCAACAGTTTTGTTTTATCATACTTATGCCTGAATCTTTTCCTTTTTCTTCATCTTTTTTTTTTTTGCTATTCCATTTGCTCAGAATTTTCCTGACACATGGAGTGAATTACCTATTAATATAGGTGAACATATGACTAAAATAAGTATCTCATTTTGATCAGGATTTTGATAGTTTACAATTTATTTTTTTCTCCAGTAAAGTGTCTCTAATCCATGGGCTTTCTTTGTTGTGATACTGCAGAGCAGCGGAGCCTGCAACATTTGTATCTTTTTTTTGCTAGGGTAGAGAAGACATGGAGGTGAAGCTGGTGCGTGAGTTGACAGCAGAATTCTGTCAGAACTTCCAAAAAGTTACAGTCTCTCTTAATATTTCAGTTTTGCCAGTAAGAAGCTTTCTGAGAGGAAAACCTTTTCACTGGAAACTATTCTGCTCACCCCTAACTCTATAACCACAGACAAAACATTTGTCTTTTGCCATTTCACTGTTGTTGTAAGGTCATGCTCGGACTATATCCTAAAATTGAATAGTCTCTAACCAGTAATTGCCCACGGAGCTGAACCATAATAATGTGGAGGTTTGGACACAGTACCTCACTTCTCCAGCCATGAGTTCGTCTCAGTACTGGAAACTGTCTAAACCCAGTCACAAGAATCTTATTTCATCTAGATGAACTTGTGCTCTAGATTTTTGTTATTATTTATGATAATATTATGGCTATTTCTAGTAAAACAGTATAATACTTGTAAGCACACAGTCCCTTCGTCTGATCAGTGTCTCCCATAACATCCTCACAGGTAAGCTCAGGAACTGTGAGTTAGATGAGTGGACAGTGAGGTGAGTTGAGAACTGACTGGAAGGCAGAACTCAGAGGATCATCATCAGTGGTGTGGAGTCTAGTTGGAGGCCTGTGGCTAGTGGAGCTCTCCAGGGCTCAGTACTGGGTCCAGTCTTGTTCACTTACTCATCAATGATCTGGATGAAGGGACAAAGTGCCTCCTCAACAAAATTGATGATGATGATGATGGGAGGAGTGGCTGATACACCTGAGGGCTGTGCTGCCATTCAGAGAGACTGGGACAGGCTGGAGAGCTGGGCAGAGAGGAACTTCATGAGGTTCAACAGGGGCTAGTACAGAGATCTGCACCTAGGGAGGAATAACCCCATGCATCCCTACAGTCTGGGGGTGATCTACTGGAAAGCAGCTCTGCAGAGAAGGACCTGGGAGTGCTGATGGATGACAAGTTGACCATGAGCCAGCAATGTGCCCTTGTGGCCAAGAAAGCCAGTGGTATCCTGGGGTGCATTAGGAGGAGAGTTGCCAGCAGGTCGAGGGAGGTGATCCTGCCCCTCTCCTCAGCCCCAGTGAGGCCTCATCTGGAGTACTGTGTCCAGTTCTGGGCTCCCCAGTACAAGAGAGACATGGAGCTACTGGAGAGAGACCAGCGTAGGACTATGAAGATGCTCAGAGGGCTGGAGCACCTACCCTATGAGGAACGGCTGCGAGAGCTGGGCCTCTTCAGCCTGGGGAAGAGAAGACTGAGGAGGGATCTTATCAATGTCTACAATATCAATGTCTGACATATCTTAAAAGAGGATGTAGAGAGGATGGAGCCAGGATCCTTTCAGTGGTGCCAAGCAACAGGGAAAGAGGTAATGGGCACAAGTTGAAACACAGGAAGTTCCACCTGAATATGAGGAAAAACTTTCCTGTGAGAGTGACCAAGCACTGGCACAGGCTGCCCAGGGAGGTTGTGGAATCTCCTTCTCTGGCGATATTCAGAGCCATTTGGACACTGTCCTGCGCCACATGCTCTAGGTGACCCTGCCTGAGCAGGTGTTTGGAGTAGATAATCTCCAGGAGTCCCTTCCAACCTCAACCGTACTGTGATTCTGAGATTCTGCGATCAGTTATCATAATATATATGATCCAGTGTGACTAATCTAGCTGCTTAATTTACATGAACTGGCTTACCTCTTCAGAGGTCTTCAGAGAAACTATGTCTCCATTATACCTGTATGTATATAAATAACTTAAACATTTACTTACTTTGGAAAGATTGTCTCAGTCCCATCTCCCCAGCAGCTTCCTATCCCTGAGCAGGCACCTAGGTAAGGTGTCCCAATCAGCTAATGTGTTTCTTGGCAATAAAAATGTGAAATAAGAATCACACTCATTTAAAAAGCTATGCAGTGACAGTAAGGTACATTCCCTTTCATTTCTCCTATAATTCATAAGGGGAATGTCATGCCACTTTTTGATTTTGCATGCACAACTATGCAATTATAATGTGTCAAAATCTATTTGACAGAAATGATTAATCAGGATAGATCCTGAAACAGACAAACGTTTCTATCTCAAAAGATCCTAAAATGTTTGCATTTTGAGGTTGCTGAGATTACTTTCTTGGGATAAAGATTGCATGGTCAGAAATTATAATTAAGTAGATATGTATAATTAAAATAAGCTTTTCGATCATTATGTTGAGATACATTGAATCTTACTTTTCGATTATGTAGTTACTAAAGAGCACCCTTCTGCTGGCTTTACTGGTGCCATAGAGCATACACATACACATGAAAAATGGAAACAATCCACTCTACATAGGAGGGATGGACATGTAGCACAGAACACTGATGAGGCAGCTCAAACCAGAGAAAACAGTCACGGCAAGGTCTGTCACCTGGGAGTGCTTACAGCCAGAGATATAGGATGTGGGGCACGGGAAAGAGAAGCCTTCTGATTGCATAACCATACATGCCCCACCACGGCCATTTCACTTTTTAAATGGTTTAAATTCCCTTCGCCTTCAGACAGCTGCTTCAGCTAGCCAAGGGTATTTGTCTCCATGTTGTCTAAAGAACACATTCGTGGAGAAATCTGAAACATCTGTTGCCCTTCTGCATTCAATTCTTTAGAACAATGTGTTAAACTAATGTGCAATTATGTTCAAAAATCGTAATCTCGAGGTCTAAGCCCAGGAAATAAGCAGTAGAAGTGCTGGTGATAATAATACAGTGCTCTGAGCTGTCCTGCTAATAAACAATAAGGGCAATTCCTAGGCATAAATTACCAGCCCCAACTCGTAAGCTAATTATGATCCCTCTACTAGTGTTCCTCTCATCTTATATTATGTGCTTTTTAGACTGAGGTGGGAACAGTACAAGTATTTGACCTCCAAGCATCCTCTCAGTGAATGAAATTCCTTCTCTGAAAGGCAAGAGGAGGCTATTAATTATCTTTAGAAAGACATTCATATCCATTTAGAAGATAGGAGCCTTCTCCCTTGCTATTTGCTGAAGATCAGCCCTAAATGGTTGATTTGCTAGGCTAGAGCTAGGAAATTCTTGCAGAGGTTCACAGTTCACTTCAGATGCCAGAAGGCTTCGAGGCAATGTTATTACCACTGTTCCTAGACAAAAACAGTTAAGTTAACAAATAGACTAATTATAGTAGCCCAGCAGTACTGCGTTTCAGTGAGTTCCAATAATATGCACAATATTTTAGGAATTTTTGAATATGACCTCCATCAAAGGAGGAGTGAAACAGAATATGCATAATGCATGATATATAATACATTCCATGTTATTTTAAGAATTATAAAGATGAAACAAAATATTTTGAGTAGGTTGTAAGCAAATATTAGAATAGTTTGTTTTGCAAATAAGGCTGAAATTGATCTGTTCAAAATAAAAGTAAATGTCATCATCCCAGGAAAAGAAAAATCCATTTTTGGTAGGCTGTAGTGGAAGGGGCTCCTAGAATTTGAAGCTCTTTTTAAGTGAACATTCATAAGAACTATAAGGAATTTTTCCAGTGCCAAGAGTCTCAATATTTTTTAGTAGCATTTGTTCTCCTTGGAAGATGCTAAGTCTGAAAGACGTAGTAACTCTCTTCTGAGTTGTCTCTTTAAACTTTTTTTTTTTTTTTTTTTTTTTTTTTTTTTTTTTTTGTGAAACACTGGTTCAGCCAGTTAAGCTTTCTACAAAAAAATATCTGACCTCTTCAGATCTTGGGTAAACTCCGAATATTGTGCTGAATGGAAAGCAATTCAAAGTTAGGAAATTTAAATGATCTGTGTAATATTATTTCTCCCTTATTTATGGCATGGAAACAAGTTTTAGTATGACTTTCTGAGAAGAGGGATTATGTTGATTATGTTTGGTAACACCGCAGTGATGGATGATGGGTCTCATGTTAAAATGCGGTATTTGTTATACTTACCTTTTCAAGTAGATAATATAAAAATTCAAAAGACTAACAAGATTTGTCACATGTATTTTGAAAAGAATACCTATACCATGGGTTTGCCAGCCACTCTTTCTTAAATGATAGCAAATTTTCAAACACTTTGCATTTTACTTCAAATCATAAAGCTTTTTTAAGCTTCTTGAAGGTATTTGAAGATGATAAGAAAGAAGGAAAAGAGGTAAGAAAGAAACACCTGTCCTGGTTTTCTTATCCTTATTTAAAAGGGAAAGAGGGGAGAAAATCTCTGACAGACTGGAATGGCTCAGGGGACTGGTAATGGGCTATGGAGTTATATACCTCTAGGTCACCATTTAAAATCTGGAGTGTTACTAATTAAAGACACAGCACACTCTGTTATTTGTATTTTTAAGGTCTATAAACTTCTTTGGGCATCTTGGTTAATGGCTTGAATTAAATTGATTGTGAAAAGGAACATCTGTCCTTGAATGACTTTAGTGAAGACTGAGGTAAGAGGTTATTTTGCCGTATAATAGTAATAATTTTGTTATTAAACTTGCAAATTAATATTTCAGCTCTGAATATGTCCACTGAAATGATGTAGCGATCATTTGTTTAGAAATAGGGTTACCTAGGAAGACCCTACGATATTTATAGGTAACTAGTGATATCTATCTAGTTACATTTTCATCTGTTCTCTTTCTATAATTAGCATTTCCTTTGCCCCAAACTCCCACATGTAGGAGTTACAGCAGTACCATAATGTTGGATATGGAAATAGAATCTGAGCAATCATGACTGAGGACTTGAAAAGGCAGGAAGAAGAGATGGAAGAAAATGGTGCACAGCTTTCACATAGTTGCACAGTTTTCTACAGGCCAAGAGGGGAGCAGGGAGGAGGAAAAGTGGGAGAATTTGAAAAGTCTTGAAATCCTAAGATACAGGCTAGAGCTGTATCTTAGAGATTATGCACATATTGAGATTTTGGGGTAAAAACAATAGATATTTTTATCACCCAATAAATATTGCTGGAAGCAAAACTGTAAGTATTATTTTAATTGACTCAGTCCTCACAGTAATTAAGAATTCAGCCTTGCAGACAATTTCTTATAAAGTAGTCTCTATTTGCAAGGATGACTGAATTCACAACTCATTTCAAAAAGATTTTATATGTACACAAAATGCAGGATTGAGAAACTTGTTAAATAAACTATTATTTGCATTGTTAACAGCACTCCTTTATTCTCTCTCTCTCCTGCTACTGGCTGCATATTTTACGACCAAAAAGTTTCACCTGTCTCTTGCAACATGGCTGCATTTGTGAAAAAATTCTGGGGTTTGGGAGAAGACTATCATGATTCATCTTCAGTCTTCTGGGAACACAAAATATCTTATCTTTCAGAAGCTTATTGGAAAGACATGTTTAACTAAAAAGGGGCAAAATGACTTTTCTCTAAGCCTACTTAAGACCTGAACAACATAACAGAGCTTATTGTATTTCCACTTTCTAGAGTATAGAACAGAGCCTGAATGACATAAATGGAAATTTCAAGTCTTTAAGTACTTCTACTTCCTCTTTTCTGTGCTAGAGTATACTAGGTCGTCTATACTTTCCCCAAATATGTTCTCATTTTTAGTGTAAAAAAAAGTGTTTAGATGTTCAGGAGAAATGCACACCTCTCACAGGTTCATCAGCTGCAGAACGCTTGGCCTGCAATTTAGATACTGCTCTGAATAGCAGAAAACACCCTTTAGAAACTCATATCTCAGTTTTCTCAAGAGTCTACATCATTCTTGTACATACAATTACTAAATTGCTCAAAAAAATGTTCTTTCACTTGCCTCATCTAACTTTAATTCTATCATCAACTTGCTCTGAAGCTTGTAGTTGTACAACCTGTCATATTGTAGATACTGATTCTATACCTAGGGCTCTATATTGCTGATTTTCATTCAGTATTGTTAAGTGAAAAAGACTATTGCAGTCTTTTATCCAGTGTTTTTTAGAAACATTAACATCTTTGATAACTCTTGTCCATTCTTACCTTCTGGGGACATACTTTGATTGCTTCTGAAAATGGCAAAATGCATTATATTCTTGTTCAGTTTGTCTATGCCTAGGCATATGAAAAAATGGGAGCATCTACCATATGCCCCATTAACTGACATTTAGTCTGCCAAAAGTGGAAAAAGTAGACCTAATTACTTTTAAATATTTCTCGTTCTGTTTTTTTGTGGTTGAAGCAGAATCCACCACAGTAAGGAATGAATGCAACATGTTCTTCTCTCCCCATGTCCAGCTGGAACCAGCCCCTGGACTCCTCTTTGTCAGGTCATATCTTCCCACCATGACTCCAGATGGTACATTTGTTTCCATCTTCCATTTTTTCCCCCCAACTCAGTGCCCAAAGCAATGTTCTATTATTTTAGTGTGACATCTCTCTCTAGTGGTAAGGAAATTACTTTCCTTTTGTTTGCCTGAACTGTAAAATACCCCAAAATGGCTCCCTTTTAATACTGAATTGAACCTGACTTTTTTCTCAGTATAAACATTGATACTTCAGTAATACTGACAAATATCTTAAAATACTTTCCTAAATATTTATTCCATATTTTTACTTATGTAATAACATGAACACAAACAGTTTTCAATTTAAAATGTTGAGATTTATGCATCTTGACATCTCAGACTGGAGCCTGCAACTTCTTTCAGTTTCTAATGTAAAACATTCAGGTACGAAAAATGAGAGTGCACTGAGGATACAGATGGACATTCCTGTGAGTCTTCATGGGAAAGCACAGTTTGTTTAGCTTTGAAAAATAAACTCACCTTAGAATAAACAGGAAGGTCTGTTCAGATCATTACAGGTGTAGTTTAGGTCAGGAGGATAGTTTTCAGACGAAGAAAAAGACACATTTTTAACAACTGCCATTGATAAGCAGACTAGAATTTCTCCAAAAGTATTAGGAAAATAAGAAAATCCTATGATAGAAAAATGTTTATCAAAATATGTAATATAAGAGGACATCAAAATGAGGGATGCTCTTGCAATGCAGCAGTGAAAAGTACATACAGCTTCTATACACAGGCAGAATTTGTATCTTTTCTCAAAACAGGAAGAAAAACTCATCAGAAAAATGCCTGTGTTCCATATTCTTCCATATAGTTTCAAATAAAATAAAATAAAATAAAACCAAATAAAATGTTTAAAAGAAACAAAATATTTCATTTCAGGTCAATCAAAAGACTTGATCTGAAATAACCTTTTTCACAAAATGTTGTTGGAGAAAAGAGGACCAAAATGTAATCATTTGAACAGTTATACTTACAATACCATTTTAAATAACTTTTGAATTAAACATAGACCGTAGACACCATTGTGTCTATGATAAATTTCGGACTTCTTTAAAATTAAACCAGCCTCATTCAGATGAGTCTGTATGATAGGAAATGACTGTAAAATTGCCTAAATGTCAAACTGTAATTTAGCTTCTAAATTCTACAGAGAAAATCACCTAAAAATTTTCAGCAACAATGTAAGAGAACATATGTAGCGGTAAAGACAAATAAATTTGAACTACTGTCCCCCAAACTATAAATATCTTTAGATATAAACATCTTTAGAATTCTCTTTGTACTGTACTGGCCTTGTAATTTTCTGTGATTCTTCAATCACAAATATATATTTTCTCCAGAGGTTGGTAAGAAGGTAGGAGAAGGCTGAGCTGAAGGGTGGTCGCAGGGCTGGGCTTTGGATGCTGATCGGTGCGCGCTTTGGACTGCTGCCTTTCGCTCCAGCAAAGCTGATTCCCGAGCTGCAATCCCGTTTTGAAACACTTCCTTAGCGGTCGCAGGGGTGAGGATGCCCGTAGGCTTCACCAGAACCCCCCAACACCTAAATAATCCTCTTCTAAGAATGCTGAGACTTGAGAGTGAATCTGAAGCACATATTCTCCTCGATGACAGTGAACTAACACATTTTTATCTGTAAATCATCTCAGATATTCCTATGATGAGCAAATACTTAGTTTCATTTCTGCTTATCCTTGCAGACTCTCAAATCATTCTGAAGCCACCAGCATTTCTAAAAGCAAGACGCATTGATTTCCTCATTATATTAGGAAACGGCAAGTTAAGCAAATTTCAGAACTCTTTTCAAACTCCAGAGTCTGTTCAGAAGTGATAAGACAAGACATCATATTCAACTCTGCAAGCTTTTGTGTGGAGATAGTTCTCAGCAAAAGTATTTCTGTCCTAAGCAGGGGAGGGGGGAATGGGGAAGAAAGAAAGAGAGAAGGAGAAAACTCTTTCCTTCTTCCAGCTGGAAGGGAAGGGGAGGAAAGAATCTTCAAATTCTAATTCACCTACTCTAACTGCTTTACTTGCTTTTTATATGCAGGAAAACAGAGAATTTTATATTGGCTTCTGCACCAAACCCACCACGTAAAATTGTCCTAACCTCAACGGTCCTTATCAAAGGCATACAGGTAAAGTAAAAAAGAAAAAGAAATTTTAAGATCACAATGGCAAATTACGCCTCTTCATAAAAGAAAGAGGCAATGATTTTCCCTAGAAAAAAATTCTAATAGGATATATGTGAAAATCACTTCAATAAGCAAAATTTTTCTCCATTTGTCCAGCAAATGATTTACAGACTGTTCTCTTATTTTGTTGTATATTCACTACTGAACTTAAAATAATGACCACTTGTATTGTGTACTAATAATCAGTTATATGCAGCTGCTAGATTGTTAATACAAAGGAAATGCTTGCCACCGGTTATAGCACTAGAATGGCTAATACAAGCTCAGCTGCAAATGTGTTGCACCTCAGATTTCAGCATATGATAATCATAACAGATAGGGATTGCTGTGAAAATGATAATATCTTGTCGTGTAACTCTTCTATCTGTCAAAAGTAGATTTGAATGATTTTTTTGCAAATAAATATATGGGGGAAGGATATTTACCCCAAATGACAGTCTCAGTTTCTACTTTTAATCCAGTAAGTTCTACTCATAATATTCCAGATCATAGTTCATGGGGATAAGCAGAAAAAATGCCATCACCTCATCTTCTCTTTTCTCATTTCCTTTTTTTGTGACTGGTATCAGTCCAGAAAGCATATTTGTTTAAGTTATCTGAAGTTTTTTATCAAAATGGTCAAATTGGACATTTTTATCAGAAATGGTCCCAGGTTTGCCCACGAACTACAGAGCCACATTTCTTGCTGACGGTCTTCTGTGACCTCTATGTACAGAAGGAAATTTTACCTGCAGTTACAATGTCACTTTACAAACAGTTTCACACTGCAAAAGACTTTTTAATAATATTCTAAAGAGGGAAATTGTATTTCAACAATGCACTGTGTACAAGCCCCAGAAGATGCCTTGCTCTTTTTAACCATCCTAAGCAACATGGTGAACAAAGGTCTAGATTATCCCAGAGGGAACAATTTCATTGCCTGAGCATCATTTCTGCAGCTTCACTCCTAAAACAGATGTTAGAAACCTTCTGCTTAAGGTATCCTGACCTTCTTTTCAAATAAATACATTTTAAAAAATATATATGTTCTGTTGGTCTTTGGATGAGTTCTCACAGCTTAGGGTAACTGCACACATTTTTTTTTCCCATGCAGCTGGCTAACTCAATTTCAATTTTAAGAGCCAAAGAAAGCCATCTACTCTATCAGTTTACATTGATTTGCTGGAAAAAAAAGCGTATGCTGCCCTGAAGAGTCAAACATCAACAAGATACAAGGCTATATAGAGGCAAAGTGACTTTACCTTATATTTGAAAAGGTACAAGAGTATTTTAGCTAAAACATTCAGTTATACAGACTCCGGATACAGTGACCTCTGCTCCTTGAGGCTTTGGCACATGCTACGTACAGCAGTGAAATGTCTCCCGCAATATTAGCTGTGCAGAAAGAGTGCTGAGTTGACAAAGAGGTCAGTCAAATCCCAAAGCTAGAAATCTAACAGACTAAGTAATGAAGAAACAACAGTGGCTGAGCTGGAAGACGTTTCACCTACATACACCTACACAACCATTAAATCTTAAGGGTGCAGTTTTAAAGGATGAAAATGCCAACGGCTGGTAAAACATAACGGTAACTTATAAAACCATAAATTAAGAGAAAGGTTGTGGGTGATCTGAAAGGTCAAAAGAATAAAAATTTGAGGTCTTTGGGGAGCCATATGTTTCTGAACTGTGGGAGAAATTTTGCACCTTAAGCAAAAAAGGCCAAACTTGTCATTAATATACTTTTCTTTGATAAATTGCTCTTTCATTTTTGATTCACACAATGAAGAATGTAGAGCATTTTCTTCTTGATTTGTGTGTGTGTATGTGAATGTAACTTGAAAAATGCAAATCTCATTATTAACATCTGTATTCTTTGTAGAGTAGCGTTCATACAAAGTCTTTGGCAATTTCACAGAATTTAGTTTACTGATAAATACTAAAACTCTACAACGATTACAAACATCAGATGCTAACAATGCAAAAGAGAAAAACTACTGTGCGCAGTTATGAAATGTTAACGCAGACAGTGGTAGAGTTTGTTTTGCTCTGTGTCATAGCTTATAAAGTTCACATTCTTGACAGGTCACTTTCTTTCAGAAGCTTTTCTTTAAGATGCATACAGATCCCAAGAGTAGTTTTACCCTTAGCAAATCACACAATTTAGCAAATCAATGACTAAAGCATAGCTTTTATTTTTCTGATGAAATGTTTTGATCCAAGTCCAAAGCATTAGCTTTGTGTTATATGACTATCTTTAGTCATCTTTATGCATCTTCAGTCAACTAATTCACTAACCAATACAAAATTAAACAGCTCTCTGGGCAGGTTTTTTACATTTAATGAAGCAAAAAGGACTACGTACTAGTTATAACATGATTAGCTAGTAGCTTTACAAAGTCTTTTGTGGACTACCTGAGTATACTTTTGCAAATTTCCAGTGTTTATGATCATTTGGATCATATACTCTATTTGATTATTACTATCTATTTTCTTCAGTTAGATGCAAATTGAGCTTTTTGAATGACATCTTCCTAATTCTACTATTATGCTTCACTTTCCTGTTTACTTACACTGGCTTCCTTTTACTCTATCTCACGTTTTCTTTAATAGCTATTATGTAATGGCATTGTGCTCCCACTACGGCATCCTTCACTAATCTTGAAGCAATTTGTATGTATTTATCTTAACCATTCTTTTTATCTTCTTCATGTTTGCATTGTTCCTCATAGTGAAGTCTAAACATACTATCATTTTCTTGTTGTTCCTCTAGAAATGCTGAATATGAGCCAGCTGTGGTCATCATTCTGGGGTGATCCTTCTATAAGACTTTGAGCCAAATCCTGAACATCGCTCTCTACCAAGTTAAGGGCTGCAGTTCCTCTTTGGGTCTGCTATCTGGTCGCTCCGTAATAACATCTGAAAATTTAATCTCTAGTTCACATCCCAGTGTGGCATTTGCCAAGTCTATATGAGGGCAATTGTGGTCACCTAATATGGTTACATTTTATGCCCTTAGCATCTGTTTGATTTCTCGCAGCATATTGTAGTCCACAACCCCAAGCTGATCAGGAAATTGGTAATATAAATCCAGTGCTATACTCATCCACTTTGGGCTTGGGTTTTTAATTTATACATTTGTGCTACTCAATGAGGTGGTTAATCATCTGCCTTCCTTTAATTTGATTTAAAAGCTTATTTAACATATAATAATACTCTGACACCAGCATCACTTACTCTGTCTTTCTTGTATATTTTGTGTCATGAGATTGCAGTGTTTGGTTTGTTGTCTTTTTTCCCACAGGTTTCTGATGGACCTAGTATATTTACATCTTCACTTAAGGCTAGGTGTTCATATTCCTCCATATAATTCATTAAATTTCTAGTATTTACATAAAAATACAGTCTTTCTGGCAACTATCATTGATTTTTGTTTGAAAACATTAATATAGATTGGGCTGGATACATTATCTCCCTGTTGTCGCAGCAGCAGGCAGTAAGCCACTTAAAAATGATACAAATAGCCAGAACTGCAAATTTCTATCTTGATACAGTAGTAAATATTGCAAGAATTTTCTAGAAACAACTCTATCCCACTTCCTAGTGTCTTCCTCTCAAATGGTGTCTTACCATTTATTAAGATCAACAGAATCAATTAACATCCTCAGTAGTCAAGACTTTAATAAAGCTAATTCTAGGTATGATAGGTAAAGGCTATACTTTATCCAATAGGATATATAATATTATTATTATCTGATCTAGGCTACTTCTAGCAGGTAATTAAAGTTCAAATCATGATATGCCAGTGTCCATAATTATTCTGCATGTCTTTCAGATATCTGCCTTATCAGCTTGCTATTGATCTTTACAGAAACTCATTTAAGAAGAGAATTATCTTCACCCCGAAACAGCACATGGCTGAGAAAAGAAAAGGAAAAAAGAAAAAAGAAAAAAAAGAAAAAAGAAAAAAATAAAAAAACCCAGAAAAACAAAAAAAAAAAAAAAGAAAAAGGAAAAAATAAGAAAAGAAAAAAGAAAAAAGAAGAAAAAAGAAGAGATAAGGAAAGGGAGGAGGGGAAGAGGAGAAAAAAAGGAAAGCGATAAAAAAGGGGAAAAAAAGCAGGAGGACCGTTCCCTTTGAAAGACATGCTGTTTAGCTGGAGTGTGCTTTTGACTTGTGTATGGTCAATGAGTCTTGTCTTCTCCATCTCCTTTGTCCCCATCGTTCCCTTGAAGTGATCTCTAATGAAATGCAGCAGAAGCTTCATCATCAGTGGATGCTGGTGGTGGGCAATCCTGATGCAATGGCTGTGGTGACACAAGCCTACAGCAGTCTCTGTGCCTGAACTCATGGAATTCAGCCCTGTGCATGGGCCAGAGAAGGCCTAAGAATCTGAAAAAAAGATACTAGTATTATTCAAGTAATCTCTTATTTGGTAGTTAGTGATCTAATATATTTATTATCTATTGTCAAGTTTCTAATTTTAAATTCCAATTTGAATATTAACAGAAACTTTCCATTCAATGGCAGGACAAAATAATTTTATGATAACTGTAATGCTATTGGTTTCAAAAATGGTCAAGCTTTTACCATTTTCTGTTGATAATTCAAGTAGAGATTGGGTTTGTATAATTAGATGGTGAAATATATTATTCTATATATGATTGGTAACTATTTTACTTCAATTTAATGGCTAGTTTTATTGTAGGTAATAGCACGGGCATTGTTCCATGCAGAGGGTATTTCACTCCTAGTCAAGCCTAGAATATCCCTTGCTATTTCGTATAATTCCCAAAGTCTTCTTTCAAAGCAGTTATTGATGTTTTCCAGCCTCATTAGCTTCTTGCCATCTGCTGCCTTGATGACTTTGCAATGAAGGGTGAGTGATTTAGGATACTTCTTGACAGTATCAAAGATTTTCTTTTAACTTCCTTGTTCTGTGCTCTATTCTATTGATGAGTCCCTCTTGCTTTGCCTCATCAATTGTATCTCCCAATCAAAGTCCCTGCACTCCACTCATTCACTTTCACTGTATGATATTTCCATGATTTTAGCACCGCTCTCTCCTCCACAATGCCTCATGCCTCATGCATTACCCATGCTTATTCTGTGTACCTTATTTTCAGGCCTGACATATGATAGCCTATTTTCAAGATCACTTCTAAATCTTTCCAACATTACTAACATTATTTGTTTCCTTTTGATAGTATCTCAGATCACTTATAAACAACCGTTCAATAATTATAGCATATCCATACAAACATGGATTAAAAAAAAAAGGAATCTATCAGAAAAAGTAACTTCAGAAACATATAAAATGGTCTACCAAGATGGGGAACGTAATTAAGACCAAAATATCACATAAAAAATGACAAGCAAAGTGATACTCAAAAGAGTCTCAAAGGTACCTGTGATATAAGTAATTGGGTACACAGCATCAGTATATCTGCTCCCTATACCATATCAGAAAGTACTTGAAATGAATCAGTTTCAAAAGCAGTTTTGATTTATTAAAGTAAACTTAGATTTAAGAACACCTAAATGACATTTGGTTAGGAATATAATTGCAAATAATACTTATTAAAAAGTCAGAGTATACAAACATCTCTTTCTATATGCATTTTTTTTTCCTTTGCTCAGCTAACTGTCTTACGCAGTGCTGTTTAGATGTATAAAAGGAAAGGTTCATAGGATCCGGTGTGTTTTATGATGGCCGGGAGCGGGTGCCTGGGCTGTGCGCGGGAACCAAGCAAGTGCACGGCAGTGCTTTCCTTCCTGTATGCCCTCCTCGTTTTCAGCAAGCTTCTGCCTGAAAGAATTCCTGATACTCTTTCTGCTTACAATATTTTTATGAATTTTTCTTTTAAGAATTTGCATAGTTACTTTTGGAAAGTAAGCTATGCTATCAAGAATATACTGTGACAAATTGTCCCATAGCATAACTAAGTGGTGATGGAAAAAAAAAAAAAAAAAAAAGTAATTTCTCTCAATGGCTACCTGTCCATCTTATATGATTCTTCTCAGTCTCCTTGGTTTCTATATGGAAAAAGGGGAAACTGTTCCTTAAGGACATTGTTCCTTAAGTATGCTCTTCATATTTCTAATTTCTTTTCTCTAGTCATCTCTTAATCTGCTCTTCCCAGAACAGTGTCTGGAACTCTGACTTTCCAGATTCAGTTTAATATTTTCTTGTGTAAAAATACAAGTTTCCCTATTTTTGGTCATGCTCTTTGCCTTTTGCTTTATCTTTTTCAGTTCTTTCTCAGTGTAATTTTTTGAGATGTGATGGTTACAGGGATTCCTGAGGTGCGTGATCATCCCAGAGTTATACGTTGCCTTCATAACAGCAGTGAACTTCCACTAAGAACTGCTCTCCGACATAGGGAAGAAAGGTTGTACAGGAATACACTAATTGCTTTTGCTATTCAGCAACTATTAGAGTCAAAAATATTAATTAAAATTTAAAATATTGGGACCTGCATCATGCAGCTTCTCATCCATGTGCAGGAAAGCTGTGAGGATGCAAAAGCAGACTGTATTTCCTGAGGTAAGAAACTTTCTAATTCAGATCACTCTAAAACTATTCTAAATAATTGATCTTCTCTCCCACTACTCCCCGTTATGTTCCCACCCTTCCAGACATAGTGATCACCTCTTCCAGCTATCATCTACATTTGTACCTGTAGGTATAAATGGATCATGCTGACCTTCTTGCTCACAACTGACTACAGCAAGGCTCCTTTTGGAATCAAATCTTATTAAACACAAGCAAGGATATGTAAGTCAGGGGGAAAAAAAATGACTGAAGAGAAACTTTTCAATTTTTTAAACCAGAAAAAGTTTAGCTGAACATATCTGTCAGCTGACAGTTTTTTTTCAGACTCATTTCCCATGCTTAAATTTCAGTTTCGGTTTTTCTTTATATTACATTGCATTAACTTTTTGCTTAGAAGAGTGTCTCTCTTCTCCTGAGTTTACATGTCTGTTTCCCTTCTGGTAAGAGGCTCTGTAGGAATAGTGCTATTTCTCTAAAGTAGGTCTATGTATGTTCTCTTTCTTTAGTCAATTTTATAAGTTCACTTTTCTCTTAAGGTTTTGTTCTTTACTTCTGTTAATCTTCACTCTTCATAATTTTAGAAACTTCAGCTATGTCACTGTGAAGTCCTTCTTAAATGAGAAAAAAAGCAGAATTACTTTAATCTTGCTTCATAACTGATATTAATTTAGCTTCTTTCACTTGCACCCCTCTGAAGCAATTATATTCACTCTTTTTCTTCTTAAGTACAGATGCAAATTAGGATAAAAGAAGAAGAGATTTCCGCCCCCCCACTAGTTTTTCTTCCTAGTAATTTGCATTAGCTAAATATCTCTACTTTTTCCCTCCATGACTCAGAATGAAACATACACTGGATCTTAAATTAGAAAAATGTAATCTCTAATAACCTAAGTACAGTTATTAAATGATTCTAATCCCTCCTCTTGCATTTTATACAGCAGTTGTTGTTTCCTACAACACAGTTTCATCTGACAGCTTGGATATCTGGCTGTCAAATTCCCTTTTCCAAAACACTCATGAAATACATAGCCAAAGTTTCCAGTGATAATCTATTCAGCACTCAAAATTTATTTAGATTATAATCATTTCTTTAGTGCTTTCTTATTTCTCAGCTTTATTTTTTTTTACTCATACCAAAATTGAGAATTTCCTATTCACCTTTGGCACTATATAGAATAGACATGCAGAATAAATGTCTGTAAAGAACTATTTGAGAGTACTTCCTGTATCATTAGGAAAATCTGAATTCCTAATTTTAAAGTGTTGAACTATTATTAGACCAAAGTCTTGGTCTATTCCTGAGACACTTTTGTTTCTAAAACACCTAGCAAAGATTTACTAACAAACCTTCAGATGCTTAGAAATAAGTGAATTGGTCAATTTTGTATTGTGATAACAAAACATTTGAAATTTTAAAAAGTATTCCTGATCAAAATGTAAATAAAGAATCATATTTACTTTTATATCCAGTTCTGAAAATAATTTTATCTGTAGACTATAGCATTTTCCCCAAATCTATCTGCTTTCATTTTTTGTTAAGTAAACAACTTCGAATGAATTAAAGCTTTCCATTATTAAAAAAAAAATGGAGAAAATCTGGAGAAAATCTAAAGTTACATTTACTGCAGATTTAAATTGTTTCTTAAATTAAAAGAATTTCTTTAAATTAAAAAGTTTGGCAATTTTATTTTTAAAATATTTGTGTTTTAATTTGGAGGTAGCTTGGCATTTGCCTGTTGCCAACTCTGTAGAGCACAAAAGTAAAAATTAAATGTCTCTGATAAACACTGTCAAATTATTTTTGACAATTACTTCTTTTTCTGGAAATAATGATTAACAAAATAGAAAGAACTTATCTCAGAGAAGCAGTTTTAATTATTTTCTTATTTTTAATATATTTAGGAAGAAAGTTTTGAAGTTCTCTTCTTTCCTGTGAAGATAGTTTGAAAAAGGTTGCTAATAAATTAAGACCAAGAAGTTAAATATCAAAAGACAAAAGAAAAAAATATATAATCAAATACCATTCAGACTAATATGAGCAAAGAAATTTCACACTAAATTCTATTAGCTTGTGGAAAATTATGAGAGTTCAATTCATCTTTCTGATTTTTGGGGAAAAAAATATCATTTGGAGTTGCTCTCTCCACACTACAGATCAGTAGCCTGTGATTTAAAAACCTGTTTTTACCTACCTACATTCAGAAAAAGTTTTGCCCAGGAAATAATTTTAGAATTTAGGCCTCCTAAGTAAGACTGCGTCAGAGAGAAACTGTCCTTTGCATCTCGCACAATTCTTTATCTGTTGAATATCAACAGTATTCCTGTCGCCGGCACCGTAGCACAGAAGGCTGTGGCTGCGGGGAGGATGGAAGACGGGCAACGCGACAGCGATACAGAAGAAAAGAAGCAGAAGTTTTACCCCGAGGCATCGCAGTTCATGGTGAGGAGCAGTGTCTTTCAGGCAAGCTCCTTTTTTCATTTAGCAGAAACAGATCACATAAACAATGCACACTGAGCTTATGCAGGATTTCATACGTATAATATATATATAGTTTTTTTTTAATGAAAGAAGACCTTGATTTTCACCAGTTATGGGTCAGGATATAGTATACAAAATTCGAACAAACTGAATAAAAATACAACTCTGTCTATAGCTGCTAAGAATAGTTGAAAATGGTAAGGAGTGCTTTGATATGTAGATACGTGCTTGAACTCATATTTGCCTCATACCATTGCATTATCAACATTAAATATATCACATGGGCATAGACTTCTTATCTATTCAGTGGTATATATTCAAGTCAGTGGCTTGAATTCTCAAGAAAATTCAAGGATTCTCAGAAATTCTCACTCTGACTAGATCACTTAGACTGAATTAATGAAACCAGAAATCCAGTTCATCTTTGCTGAGTTCGTCACTGCAGTCCTACTGGTAAGTCGGGAAGAGAGACTATCAGATCTTCTAACTTAAAATATTCAGTTATGTTAGGAAGGCTGCCAAACAGTAATGGTAATTGTAATAGCAATAAAAATGATAATTCTGGGTAATGCTATTCAAACTGCAATAAAACTAGTGTTGAAAAGGCTAAATTCATAAAATTGAAAAGAGAATTTTAGAATTTCTACAGAAATCATAGCTGAGTTAAACTAGCCTTTGGCTAATGCCAGCCTCCTGGCCATGATTCCTTCATATCTTACACCAGTTTGACTCCATTGACACCAGTAGTGTGACTGTATTGTTTAGGCTGGTGTAAGAAAAGGGAGAATCAATCCTTTCTGACAGTCTTCCCCGAACTGCAGTCAGTCATGCAACTTCCAGAAGAGCACTCTGCTTCTTGGCTCTTTTCTTGGCTGAGTATTTCTTTGTTTGCTCTTATCAAGATGTTATTAGATATTGTGAATTTGATCCTGTTCTCTTTAATGTCAACAGCTGAAGGCTGTTGACTCTGTGCGGAGTTGAAGCCAGCGCCAGCCTGTTTATTTCCAGTTGCTTACTATTTAACAACAAATTTCTTCCAACTTATAACACTGCTGCAGTAACAGTTTACCTTTAAAAGATATGCTAAGTTCCCAATTACTTCTTGGCCTGAAAAGTATCACAAATTACATAATGTCATTTTTCCTTACTGTTCTGCCTTCCTTCTCTTAAGCATGCCTGATGATTTTGTGTGGTCCTGCTACCCCACATGGCTAAAGGCATTTCAGTATGCAGCCAGTAGCCAGGACACAGAAGTGAACTGCATGGTGGACCAGAAGGACTATGTTCCAGAAGAGATGACTTCTAAACATGACGAAGCACTGTTTATATCACTAATTACAAGTGTGTGTCTACCATCTATTATATAGTTTAGGAGTATGTTTAAACAATGTGTTAAACTATAATTTCAGGGGCCATAGATCTATTTTTGATATCTCATTTTGTTAACTTTTTAACATTCAATTTAACTTCATAGTAAGTGAATAGTAAGATCTAATTAGATGCCTACTAACAGGATCTGAGGAACTGTTTGTTCCCAAAGTCTTTCTTTGTGTCAGGGACTACCTGAGTATCCAGATGCTACTCTTTATCAATAAAGGTATAAGATCATAAGATCAGTGATGTGACCAGTGTGACCATAGACATGTAAAAAACACAGTAGATCTTTTGGCTTGGAAACAAGTGGTTCAGGAAATATGGCTGCTAATATTTTCTTCTATTTCACTGTGATTCTGACTGCAAATGTCCATATTGTTTGAGCTCCTGTAATATGAGGTCTTCCACCCCCCACCCTCCATAAAACTGTGCCTGTAAGTTACTGCTGCAGAAAAGGCCTCTTTCTACTGCTTTATTACCTGTAACATGTCCTCAAGAGAGTATCATTTTAAAAGGCTTTAGACAGCAAATAAAATACCCTACATAGTTTTTTACAAAATCTATAGACTGTCTTTGTGGAGTGGGAAAAAAAATAGTTCTAAGTGAGCAAAGAAAAAGCTTCTGACCCTCTTTCACATATGCAAAACCTTCTGCTGTCATCACATATAGTTTTTCACTTTTTTTCCCCCTTCATGGTACAGTGCCTTTCATTTCTTCTAATCTGTATATGAACTCAGCTAATGTGTGATCCTGTTTCACCAACTTCTCTGAAGGTGTTCATGTGATATCACTGCTCACTGCTTCTTGGTTAATGGGCACTTACTTATGGTCAAGTGTCTCTAATAGTGGGCACTGTACAGCAAAGTGGTTGGTGGACGATGCCAAGAGTGCTCAACTGGGGGCTGATGATCATTTAGTGAATGTCAGTGATGGTGAAGCTCAATGCAAGAAATCTGAGAAAAACCCTACATGAAAACCATTATTTTTGTTTAACATTGTTTCCTCAACAGTGTAATAACAAGACTCTATCAAGTTTTTCATTTTTAATTATTAAAATTATTATCCACTTATCTTGTGAATATCACTAAAGACAGTAAAATGATTAAGTAGCACCATATTCTGCATGTACCATTGCCCCCCCCCCCAAAAAAAGAAAAAAAATAGAGAGAGGTGAGGGAGGAACCTGAGAGACATGCCCAGGTTCTTTCACTGAGTTAATTCTAGGCAGATGTTCTGCTCTTGAGGACAGGTTTACTTCAAGTCTGATGTATTCTAAGAAAAAAACACAAACTTTAGTTCTGATATCCAGATTTCTAGAAACACCATTGAAAGTCTAGATATGTACCTAGAAATGCAATTCCAGTTGTTAGCCCTCATTTTGTAACTGAATATCTGTTTGTGAGTGATTCAGTCCCACTCACAGCGGTGCCCAGCAGTTTGGAAAGTCTCTTAACAGGATATGACAATCTTGTCGTTAGCTGCCTCAGTAGACTCCAGGAAACAAATCATGTAGAATTTAACAGATCAAGGACAGCACCTGAATTTCACTTAGAAGTGAGCTGAAAAAAAGTGCAGATGCTGGCTAAATGAAACTGATTCTTCATAGATGAATAAATATATTTTGAAAAGTTTTATTGTGCTTACAGTGTGAGTGGTCCATTGACCACAGTGCAGTCATGCAGTATAGCACTCTTAATGGCTTGGAGAAATCCCTTGAAGGCTACATTTGACAGAAAAGATGATAAACGTTAGAATAAATGGAGGTTTAATGAAGCCTTGAGTCACTAATGACAATGAAGTTTTAGGAAAGGTTTAATTCCATCAACATATCCACAATTACACCTTCACTCTACTATATGTAAACTTATTTTAAACTATACCTAGCTACACTGAGTTTTTAATCTCATCACTCCTCATTAAGTGACTGGAACACACAGTCGAGGCACAAGAGAGATGTAGACACAAGTGTTCCTCTCTGATTCAGCAGCCTGTCTTCTATTATAAATCAATAGATACTAAATGAAAAAGTGTGGTAAAAACATGTTTTGGTGATTAAAATGAGAGAGATTACTGAGCACAGACAATGATTCGTACAGAATACCTGACCTGAGATCTTTCAAGGAGGGAGAAAAGCAAACCCTCTCACTGGTCTTCAAATGTCCCTGTCACCTGTTGTGACTGGTAGTTGCTCAAGCACCGTATGTGGAATATAAAAACAAAGTTAAAGGCCCTCATCAAATTGTTTTTATAAATGGCACCAGAGCAAGATGGTTGGAAACTGAAGGTCTTCTTATATTAGACTGTCATGCTGCATTGTAAGTATGTACTTAGGCCATAAAACCCCTGACAGCTAGAATTAATGGACCTGGATGGTAAGCTAGAAAGCGAGAAAACATACCAAAGATTACTTTTGACTGAAAAAATAGGCAGCGGAAAGAAGAAAGAGTGGCATATTTGAAGACACACTTCTTAACTCTCACCATTCTTTATTCACACTTGGAGATGATGGCTAGCCACCTGAGGCCTAGACCTCCTGCCTTCGTTCCTCCTGTGGGCCACCACTTTACAACGGAGGTAAGATGCGCTGGACAGTAGCACTTGTTTCAATTTCTGGATACCTGAATACGTGTAGATTACACTTCCAGCAGAGCAGTAAGTGCCAGAAGAGCCATAGAGGGATATTTTTTTACAATTAAAATTTCATTTTCTGTCTTTTTCTTTAACTCATGGAATTCTGACAGGAACAGAAATATTTTCTTCTTCGTTCTCTAGAAACATGCATTTTTAGCAGTACTGAGGTGGAAATAAATGAAACAGGAGGCCTAGTAGATTTAGAATACTCTGCGGGCAAGTATATAGGTGTCCGTAAAGTGCGATGAAAAACTGTGAATGGTAATTGACGCTGGCTGAAAATCGTCAATTCCAAAGCGATCTGTGGTTTTGGACAGATATCCAGCTGCGAGTTTCTTCTACACTGATTCAAAAAAGCTGAGTCTCAACTGCTATTGTGGCCCAAATGCGTCCAAACAAGTTGTCATATATGTGCTTGTCAAATACCCAACGTCCTTCACAAGTCTCAGGGATCTGTGAAGGGTAAAAGGGAAAATCTCTGGAAACCAAATCAAGCATCCTGTAAGTGTGGTTTCTCATGAAGCATTTAACTACAGGTGCAAACACTTTTTGTAGGATGATGACTTCATTTATTAGTGAAGAATTACAGTGTAATTGTCTTGTCATGTGAAAAGGTATAAAAGAGGTGCAACTGTGTTGACTTTGCTGTTAACAGGAAAAATGCTGGAAGAGGGGGAAATCTCTCCCTTTCACTGTCTGATCAGCTACATGCCTTTTTAATAGTAGTATCCTTCAAAACTAGTAACCCATTTTTGGTTAATGCAATTAGGCATTTTATAAGCTTTCGCTGGAGAATTCAGTATTCACCTCTAGATCCCACAATCTTAAGAATGAAATATTAAACACAGCAGTGAACATGACACCGTGACGCTTTCTTTTTTTTCTTTTTTTCTTTTTTTTTTTGGCATAAGTAATAG
The DNA here is from genome assembly GCF_028389875.1 of Rhea pennata. Lineage (NCBI taxonomy): Eukaryota > Metazoa > Chordata > Aves > Rheiformes > Rheidae > Rhea > Rhea pennata. The sequence goes on from NC_084664.1 coordinate 13,157,671, forward strand.
CACTCCTGTATCACATGCAGATGTTGAGATTGTTCAGATTGTTCCTTAATTTATAATTTTAAGTAATTCAGCTCCTATACTTCAAGCTCGGGACAAGGATACTCCTTTCATGCTAAATAAAGTAATCCTTCTTTATAAAAAGTATATGAAGCCTAGCTATTATGTATATATGAAAAATGTTTATACAAGAAAATAACATAGGACAATCTAAAGCAATGGATATTTTTATCTGTGCCCAGGCCAATTTGTGAAAGGAAATGACAAAAATATATTTTTCAAAATATAATAATCTATTGTTAAAATCTTCAAATTATCAATATTACTATCATTAATGTTGTTATTAATATAATTATTAATAATGATATATTGTGTGCATATACAATCTTTTGAATTTAATTACTGATTATTACTAATTAAATTACTAATTTAATTAATGAGGAAAATCCTGGAAATGATGGTGCGTAGAATGAGAAGAATGGCAGGGAGAAAAAAGAGGATAAGTAAAATTGTTTTTAAAGAAGGTAACTAAAAGTGATGCAAAAGCAGGAGAGTATGGAGAGGAGTAGGAGCTTGGAAGATAAAGCTGAGAATCTATTAATCATCTATAATATTGATAGTAAAGGCAATACTTTAAAGTCTATAATCAGAATTGATGTAGCCCACAAGATTTTTGATGGGAAATAACTATGAAAGCACTGACCATGAGTTTTTTTCCTTTTTTTTTTTTTTTTTTTAATCTTAACTGAAATGATTCAGTGGCAAGATCTGTGGGATTTTGATAAATCTCAGTTTTGCAGCTTGTTTATATCCTATGTGTAGAACTAAAAGAACGCTGAGAAATTTGCAAATGAGTTTACTTCGAGCTTCACTTTATTACAAATTCTTTAAAGTACTTCGCAGCAATTCTTGTATTAATTTGGATTTGTATTTTTTTGTAAAAATAATGCTTTATCAGAAGCATAAAAATGGATTATACTAATTTTCACTCCACTTACCTACTAGTAAGGACTCCCAAAGCTATCTTTAAACTCTATGAGAAACTCATAAAGACAAAGAGTTTATTCAATGTTAATTTTGAATTAGCACCAGAAAATGGTTTTACTGGGCTTATGTTGCTGTTATTTAAAATGATATCTGATTTTACTTCACATAAAATACATAATAGTGACTTTTAGAAAATTTTACATATGTTAAGGACTGAAGGCAATCTCAACATTTATTTTCAGAACAAGCAAATATACATAAGTAGTCAGTAGATTTTTTCCTATCACATCAGGGCAGAGTTATAAATAAACAGCTGAAAATGATGGTAAGGAAGCTAGTAAGGAAATATGTTACCTCTTCCTCCAGACAAGTCACAGGATTGCTCTAGCAGAGCACCAGCATGATTTGCTCTGAGTTTGTGTTTCAGAAGTAAGTGATTGAAAGAAATAAGAAAAAGTCAATACGTGAGTGTTTTATTTTTTCCCTGGATAGTGAGTCCACATGAATTTGTTTAAGCTGTCTACAAGATCCTGGCTATCCCGTAAGTAGCAAGACCTTATTCCCTGCACATGCAAGTTGCAGTCTTCTGCACCAGCATGTTAAGTCTGATGTCTCTCCCACCAAGTTGTTAGGCTGTGGCAGCTGCTCACTGGCACCCTGTGGACCCAGGTTCCACATGGCTTTGTGATGGCATCAAAGTTGCATGTTTACAGGAGTCCTCACTGAAATGAACAGAACACAAGCTCCAAGTTGAACATTTTATCTGGTTCCCACTTTCTGGACATGGCATAGGCCAAAACTGAGCCAGAGAGTGTGCCAGCAATTATATGGAGCTTGGTGCCACTATGCAAATCTGCGTGTTGATAATACATAACTTACTAATGTAGACAGGGGTTGGTTGTTCTGTGCTTCATCCCAGCTTTACATTGGCCTTTTTGCAGCAGCATGATGCCATTGACTTACATTCCACTTTGGTCTGCCATATGCTTCAGTTATTTTGCTTCCTGGACCCCTAATTCTCCATATAAATGACTATTTTGGTGTAAGCATGTAATGTCGCAGTGAATTATATCATTCTACCACCCTTCTCTGACTTTTTTTTCAATTTGCCAAGTTCATAGTCTCTCAATCTCAAAATCTGGCATGGCAATACTTTTGAAGTTTAACAAGTGTCAGATGAAATCGCTTAGCAAATTTGGATTGCATGGAATCTGTTCAGAAGTTCTGAATTTGGAAGCTGGGCTTTTTATATAAAAATCTCCTGTATTTATATTTCCAGAATCCCAAAGAATTTGATAACAAGGAGAGTTTTGAAATATCATTTTTTCAGGCTTATTGTATCTATATCCGTTTATAGTCTCCAACAGTAGACTTACTAATGCATATTAAGATTTCACAGAATCACAGTATGGTTGAGGTTGGAAGGGACCTCTGGAAATCACCTAGTCCAACCTCCCCGCTCAGCAGGGTCACCTAGAGCATGTTAGACAGGGTTGCATCCAGGTGGGCCTTGAAGATCTCCAGAGAAGGAGACTCCACAACCTCTCTGGGCAACCTGTCACTCTCACAGGGAAGAAATTCCCCCTCATGGTCAGACGGAACTGCCTGTGCTTCAGTTTCTGCCCATTGCCTCTTGTCCTGTCACATGGGACAACTGAGAAGAGTTTGTCCCCGTCCCCTTGACACCCTCCCTTCAGGTACTTGTACACATTGATCAGATCCCCCCTCAGTCTTCTCTTCCCCAGGCTGAAGAGGCCCAGCTCTCGCAGCCATTCCTCGTAGGGCAGGTGCTCCAGCCCTCTGATCATCTTTGTAGCCCTACGCTGGACTCTCTCCAGTAGCTCCATGTCTCTCTTGTCCTGGGGAGCCCAGAACTGGACACAGTACTCCAGATGAGGCCTCACTGGGGCTGAGGAGAGGGGCAGGATCACCTCCCTCGACCTGCTGGCAACACTCTTCCTAATGCAGCCCAGGAGACCATTGGCTTTTTGGCCACAAGGGCACATTGCTGGCTCACGGTTAACTTTTCCACAAGGAGTACCAGATCCTTCTCCTCAGAAATATGTAAAATTGATACAGTATTTATATATATTAAGGTTTAGAATATCAGAAATATTGCAATGTTTAGTACTTGATTAGATTTTCTAAATATTTTTTTTTCCAAGCTTTTGTCTTATCTAAAAATGATTAATTTCAGGAGAGAGTAGAAAGGCATCTCCCCAATTCCAGGGCATCTTTCCTAATAGTTCTTAAACCCTGGCTTACAAAATAGGAGGCACTAATATTCTCTGCAATATTTTTAACTTTAATACATTATTTTTTCCTGAAACACATTTTCTTAAAAGGTTGAATTGTTTTGTCTAAAACCTGCCATGCAAAGTTAATTCTCAGTCAGCCATCCAATATGGAATTACAAGATATCTTTTCTGCAAAGAACAATTACGGTATAATAAGTACCTTTTTTGAAGCACATCAGTTCCTCTTTGAAAGAGTTAGTTCCTAGTAATTTTGAGACCTTATCCAGTTGTCTCAAACCTTGTGGCATCCCAAATCTATGATTTATCTATCCATCCAAAAGCAACATTCAAATCTTCCATCCTAAAATAATCTTCTAAAATGAATACGTTGATCAAGTCCCTATAAATGAAGACTGAACATCCTTTACTTTCTTCCTACTGTGATTAGAGTGGAAGGCAGCACAGCATATGACAGTTGTCTTGCAAAATATTGTAAATATAAGATACAGCACTGTGCACATAATTCTCTAGTTCTTTTTTCAAGTGAAAGTGAGGGAATTCTCATTCTCTGTAGACTTTGATTCCTGGGATTAAAGCCAAATATTAGAAATTTCCTGCAACAGCTCCCCTGGACTTGACCTAGACTGAATGCATCAGATGAATCTGGTGATCTAATAGCTCCTACTCCAATTTATCACTGATGTGAAAACTGTTAGTCATGGCTTGGTACAGTGCATTTTGTTCAATAAGGAACACCAGGAAGCCTCACTGCCAGCCTCCAGGTAAGTTCCTTGCCAGCATACACAGCTACATAATGGTGTGATTTTGCTGCTGGCACAATGCTCCATTTTATTTTTCAAATGCCCCACCTGGGGTGCCTTGTTAACATGTGTTAGATACAGTGTTTTTCTTTTCTTATAAAAGATTGCATTTGGCTAGATGTCCAGTGGTTTTTGCAAGCATCCTTGAATGAAAGCTGTACTTTTCTGTAGTACAGGATGTATGCCAAGGAGACAACTCCTCTCCTTGCTGCTTCTCTTTGCTTCTGTGATGTCTCCAGTTAAATAATCACATAATAAAAAGAAACACTGATGGACTGCTTTAGAAGCTGAGCTATGGAAGTACTGGTTTTTTTCCAAATTCCCAATGCAGCAAAAAAGTATTTTGAGAGCTCCCTATCCTATAATTGATGATATACTATATGAGACTGATACCTACACAAAAACGGGAGGAGGCAGGCTGAAAAAAAAATGTTTGAAAACATTTTCACTTCAAAGCTTTATAACTGTTTTGACACTTCTTTTTCTTGTCCTTCTTCCCATAGGTGGGATCCTATGGGAGGTGGCAAAGTTGTCTGAAGTCTGAAGGGCAAAGTCATTCAGAAATGCTGGCAGGTCTTTAAGGACAGCATCCTCCAGGCACAAGAACAGTGTATCCCAACATTCAGCAAAAAAAGAGAGAATAGCTTGTCTAAGCAGGAAATTTATGAAGGCACTCCAATGCAAAAACGCAACATACAGGAGGAGGAAGCAGGGACACGCTACAAAGGAGGAATTTAGAAATGTTGCCCGGGTATGCAGGATGTTGTTAGGAAAATCTAAGCCCAAATGCAGTTGGGCCTGGCAAGGGACATCAAGATCAACAAGGAGAACCTCTATTACTACACTGGTAGTAAAAGGCTGAAAGGTAAAAATGTTGACCTGTTGCTGAATGGGGCAGGCAAACTGGTAACAGTGGACACAGATAAGGCTCAGGTATTCAATACCTTCTTTCTTCTACCTTTACAAGTAAAGCTTCCCAGGCCTCTGTGTTTAGAAGCAAGTTTCAAGGAGGGAAACTACCAGCAATGGATGAGGCAAGAGCGAAGGACTGCTTGCAAGAACCTGATCTGTACAAATCCCAACGTACTGCCTCTGAGGGCACAACTGGTAGATGTCCATATAAGGCTGTTTTCTATCACTTTTGAATTGGAGATCAGGAGAGATAAATGCTTCATCCGTCTTCAAAAAAGGCCAAGAAGACAACTCAGGGACCTTCAGACTAGTTAACCTTACCTCAATCCATTGGGAAATCATGGAGCGAGTCCTCTTGGAACACAAACTCCAGGTTCTCCACTGTTCCTTCTTTCCAGCCTTCAGTTTCCTCCTCTGGTTATTATTTGTGTCTGAAAACTATGTATTTTTGCTTAAAGAAAGACCTTATTAAAAATGTTTCAATTCATTTCTGCACAGTGGGCATTGGCCTAGGTGCTACTGGAATAGAGTCAAACTGCTGGGGTTTATTCTCTGACGAGACGCAGAGAAAAGTCACAGATCGAAAGACAGGAAGATGCTTATCAAAGGCCAGCCCTAGTGGTAAGATTCATTTGTGCTAGTAGGGATTGAATATTCTCAAATGAGGAATGGAACAGTGAGTGAGACAGATTTCCCCATTTCTACAGTGGTCTCTCTTGAACCTGAAAAATATGAAACAGCTCACCCTGCTCCTGGGGGGGGGGGGGGGGAGAAGGTTGCATCTCACAGTAGAAATGTGAAGAGTTAGGGCCCATGACTAATGCCTAGGGAAAGGTTCATGCTTTCACTCCATCCTACCTAGTTTTTCAGAATAGGAAAAAATATCAGTAGCAATCTGACTGCTCTCCTGCAAAATGAAATCTTCTATTTGAAAGTGTGCAAGCTGAGCTGCTTCTGACAGTTTTTTATAACTGTGTGATAGAGTTTACCATAATACCATATAAGACCCACATACAGCCTTTATTGCATCTCAGATTTAAATGTTTTGGCATGTTTTGTATGCCTTAATTATTCTGCTCTCTTTTAATCTGGGAGGTAGAGTGTTAACCCAGTGTGCTACCTTAAAATGAGCAAAACTAGAGAAACTATAAAAAAGCTTCAAAAACAAAAGAAATTATTTTTAGAAGACTGAAGAATGGTTTATAAGAACTGCATAGAGCTTCTCTTAGTAAATGTCGTAATAAAGGTTCATTGATTAAAAGAAATTGGCTCTATTGCTCATAATAGCATCTCATTGATTGAAAAGCATTGCCTGTAATGGTTTCCTCCGAAGCAGCATCTGTTATGTATTAACCTTTCAGCCTTCAGAATCATGGGATATGAATTCCATGCTCAAACTACTGGTCAGATGACCCATCCATGACATTTAATAAATTGCACCTCTGCACATAGATTCAGGATTTCATAAAAACAGGGAGAAATGCATTATAAAAAAGGCACATTCTCCATAACTTATGGTACAACTAAATCCTTTATGTTAAAACAACAAAATCTACTAAACTCTGAATGTAAAGTTTGTTTTATTAAAGCCATCAAACAATTTTTAAATTTGCCAGCCAGGTTTTAACGGTAAATAGCAATGTAATGATTGAACTTTAAATGGCAGAAAATCTAGCATGTCTGGTTTGTTGGGCAAAATCATAGAAGTACTAGACAGCTATAGCATATGGCTATAGGAATGCATCCATATATGTTCTGTAGCATAGATTTATTTTCCTAAATTAAAATACATACAGAAAATGGAATAATTTAGTATGATTATCAGAGAATCAAAATATTTTTCACAAGAAATGTACAGACAGTGACATTATAGAGATTTAACTTTTCTTGCAAAAATATGTTTTATATGTTCTTTTTTCATTCTATATGAAACTTATTTGAACTAAACTAGCTTTGCCAGAAATGTGATAGGGTATGGGGGATGAGGGGTGGAGTTGAGGGTTGGTGTTTAACATTAAATCTCAGTTTATTTTTTTATCTAATGAGATATTGTTCAAAAGGATTCACTGCCTCTCCTGCTGAACAGCTGTGGTAAAAACAACATTTTAACCCTTAAAGATATTTATATTTGTGACTATACAGTATAGTAACTAATACAAACCTATGTAACAAACTAACAAATTTATTTGAAATGAAATCATTTCATTAGAAATGAAAGATTTGCTGGGGATTCCAGTTCAGTTCATCAGAGTTAGGAGTAAGTGGAGTCTTACACTAATAGAGGCAAACAGTATACGTACAGATACTTTTTCAGTATCACTAGTGTCTGAGTAACATAATGGGGACATAAGTGGTTCAGGAATAAAGAAGATCAACAATATGTAGTTAATAGAGGAACATGCTTAGGTGCTCTTATGATGGCTAATACTAAATAGTGGGGATGAGAAAAGCAGGTAGGAAAAATAAAAAAAAAAAAAGGAGAGCATAAAAGAGTGGTACATAGGAAATGAATGAGAAAAATAGGAGTAGAGATGCAAAATCAGGAGTTATTAGGAGCAGAAAGAGTGAAGAAATAGAGTATCAGCAAGGAGGGTCACTCTATGCAGCTTCTTGTCAAGTAGATTATCTGTGTGCAGTGTAGCATAGGAACGGCTAATATCCAGCAGAGTATTCAAGACTCCAGCTAGGAGCTGCAGGGTGCTGAGCTCTTTTAAAATCCTAAGCTATTAGGCCCAGATAAGCAAAAGTATTTATATTCTTAGAGTGAGATTTAGGCTACTAAATCTAACAGTACCATCCAGACCACCTAATGATAGTTCAGTCATCTAAACTCATCAGTGCTCACTTTGCACATTGAAGTTTCCTGAGTGCTCAGGGTCATTCTCTATACCTAAAATTGTCTCCATCTTGAAAGGTCTGAAAAATCTGGTCATGGTGCAAGCTTAAAAAGGACCTAGAAATTAGACACTTCTCTTACAAAGTCCTCTAAGGATTCAGTGCTTAGAGTAGCCTATCACAAATCTACAGATTCGAATGCTTCACAAAAAACAACTGTACTGGCTATAACTTTTAAAAGGCATCTGGAGAAGGAGCAGATATGGAGTAACAGCTGTTGCTTCCCACATTTTAGTCCAGTGGAGAGCAACTGCTTAGAGACCAAGTTTCTGTATTGTCCTCTGCCTTGTGAGGTTCAAATCCACATACCTCATCTGCAAGAAGAATACTGCTAAAACTATCAATCCCATAGCGTAGTCTGGATATACGTCTATGTATGCATATGAATCTGTTGTTCCCTCTTACTAGGATTTGTCCCCCTATGTAGAATACATTTCAAGACATGCTGGGCCACAAGAGCGCTTGTTTCTCTGTAAACTACCTGTTAGGGTGCTTGCTTAAGGAGGTTAAGATTGTGGCGTGTTAGCTTGCTCCAAGAATAATATAATCATATTTCACAATGGAAGTTTTATTTGAAATGAAGAAGCACTCTTCAGAATATAAAATAGAATCCAGAACTTCCTCCTCCTTTCCCTTATAATCTGTAGGCTCCCGAGATGTGCTCTCACTCATGTATTGTCTTGGTGAGCACGTGAGGAGAAGAAGTAGAGCGGGGGGGAGAGCTGATATGATCTGGCTAGCATGATGACCCAAATTCCATATGAAATCAGTGATGAGAAGAGGGCATAGATAGACACTTGAAAGGAGTCATACAGTCCACCCAACTCAGATGTTTCTATTCATCGCAGAGGGGAATTGCACAGGGAAATTACATACCTCCACAGAGGAACTAACAGCAAATGTTAGATGTCACTGCCCCTACCACCACTCCTTTCACATAAGTACTTGCAGTCCCTCAGAAAGTAAGCAACAAGGGTATGGAATTTATTCTCTGTCTCCATGATACAAAAAAATCCTTGACCATGAGGTCCTTGGCTGCAATCTCCATACTTTCTCTTAAAACAGATTCACTGTGCAGCTAAAGGTAACGTGATTTTTCGCTAGATGTTAATGTATTCAGCTAGAGAGGTGTGGAGGTCTACAAATTTGGCTCATGTACTCATACTGATTTTATTTTAATTTTATTTATAAATTCATAGATGTGTTAATGTTAAAAAAATGTACATGTGTTGGAAGATTGCATCTAGAACAGCAGTTGTGATAGTCCTAGTGCCGTAAACAGTAATCCAGAAGCACAATCATCAAGTATGTCATTATATATTCATATATATATATATATATATATATATATATATATACACATACATACATATAAGTGTGTGTGTGTGTGTGTGTGTGTGTGTGTAGGACAATATTCATATTCCTGGCTGTCTAGATGTGCTCTTTCAAGACATGGGATGACAAATACATTCATCATAGTCTAGTGGTGAGTACATTTTTTTCATGTACAAGGAACAGGCATTCAATTTCATTTCTTTCAGAAGAAACTGAGATCCTTTTTCTTGGATAAATGCTGTATTATAAAAAGCCTGTATTGTAAGGTGAAAGTTCGGTACCATCTTTTACAAAGTTATGTAATTTTTGAGGTCTCTAGATGCCTATCAATACAAATTATAACAGAGCTTTGGGAAGGTAAATCACAGAGTCAAAGAAATCTTAAACGAATCACAGGGGGCTGTGTAGTCCTGCCTCATCTCAAAGCAGGTCTGTTGACTAGTCAGTGGCTTTGACCAGCCAAATCATGAAAACCTCGATGAGCAGAGATTCCCTCACATCTCTACATAATCCTAGACTGCCTTCCTACTGAGAAAGTTTTTCTTAATGTCCAATATGAATCTCTCAAGTTTTGCCACAGTTCCTATGGAGAATAAATTGGATCCAGCGTCTTTCTAATTTCTAATCAAATAACTGTAGAATATAATTAGACATCTCTTCTGTGACTGCCTCTTCATCAGTCAGCCTAAATTCCTCCACCTCTTCTCCTATATGCCCTAAAACCTTAATCTTTCCAGCAATCTCTTCCCTAAAAAAACCTATTCTAACCACGCACTGGTGTTAGTGAATTTATCGGTGTTTACACTGGGCAAGTAGTCCTAGAAATTATATAGATTCGGTTATTATATCAAAAACAAATGCATTTTAAACACTGTTTGTGAGCGGGGCAAGATGGATTGGCTTCCATCTTAGATATTTCACATTTTGTGAAAATCTGCTAGTTCATTGCAAGCAGCAAAATAACTACTTATGTGAGTCAGGTTCCGTTTCCCATTTATAAGGCTAGTAACAGGGTATTCAAGCAAATTGTACTGGTCTGCCAAATATACCCAGCTTCTCACAATACCATTTCCCTTGAAAAGGCAAGATCAGGCTGTAGAAACACAGTAAACAATTCCTTTCTTTCAGGAAAGGGGTCCACAGCTGTGATCAATATTTGCTGTCAGGGGACAGTCCTTAGAGACTCAGAGATTTATGGGTTATGAGAGCTTGTCCCTGGTTTATTAAAGCTCCTTGTAACAGTAGCCAGTTTTATTACACTCTTCCAAATCAGATATCAGCATGGAAAATCTTACATTTCAGCATACATACAGAAAATCCTGCTTTTTTGCTTTTAGCTGATCACTTCCAGTCTCTTAACAAGTTTTCCTCGTTAGTTGTGCTATTAAAGAGCTGAGAAAGATCACTAGGATCACATGAGAAATACTATTCCAGCAAATAAATCTATCATCCAGATTGGTTTCACACTATTAAATTAGGACCGTGAAACTTTTTTTTTTTTAATTTTACAAACATTTTGTACCCCAAATCTTTAACAAACCTTAAAAGGGGAGCAGTTAGTGTTAAAACAGCTACAGACCAAATCTATGAGTTTGGGATCATCATGTCACTGCTGATCCTAAAGGACAGCCAAGGAAGAAGCTTACAGTTTCTGAATGACCAGCGTAGAGAAGTGACAGATATAAATAGTTTCATGTGGTTATGCAGAAAGCAAGTTCAGGACTTGGGTCACATTTGCATCATGTGGTTAAGGGAGTTTGGGAAATTGATAGAAGTGCACAGACCTCTGAGGGGATATAAAAGGAATTCAGTGTCATCGTTGCAGGATGCTTTAGGGAGAGGGTTTGTGCATTATGATTTATTTCCAAAAACATAGTCCCGTGGTTTCAAACTAGGAAAGAACAGTTAAGTATTTAGATGGCATATTTTTCCTGGTTAGAGTAAACACCAAGTTTTGAGCCACAAGACAAGCATTTTAATGTGAGCAGTTAGAATTGTGTGAACAAATCTGCTTGTGCTGATAAGAACATTTATTATATGAGCTTCAGGTCTTATATTACAGGCATTATTGTATGCAGGACATTTATTATATGAGCTTCAAACAGAAACATTGAATATGTTTTTTTTTTATTTCTTTTGTTCCAAGTGAAAAAAACAAAAGATTTTTACTCGCTGAATATAAAGCTTGAGCCTTGCAAGTAAATGTCACAATTGCGAACACGCAAGATAGATAAAGTTTATTTGTGTACGACACTGATGAGTAAAGCCAGTCAGAAAACATTACAAGCCTCAATTTCTTCCACTGTTATTGATGTGTATAATTCTTCAGTATGGTTATTGCTAATGAAAATACATGGCACAGAACACATCGATATGACTCATCAAAAATCATTTTTTTTAAAAAAAAAATCACTTCCTAAAGAGGATGAAAAAGGGGGATGTATCTTTACCACATGGCAACTAGTCATAAATTCTGAAAGTGAAAGGACAACGAAGACCATCTCACGACCTCCAGCATAATGTACACCACAGAACAGGCAATACTTCCTGCACTGATCTCATTACTTGTACTTTAGCTGCAGGTGATCATTAAAAAAGAAAAGTAGACAAAATTTGAAGACTGCAAGAGATGGATTGTATACAACATCTCAAGGTAAGTTGTCCGCATAGTTAAATTATTTTATTGTTACATATTTTCACCTCAGTTCTAGTCTGAACATGACATATATCGGCTTCCAAATTATATATCTTATTATGCTTTTTTCTGGTAGATTAAAGATTCATCTACTATCAGAAATATCCTGTCTGTGTGGAATCAGATCAAGACAGCTCCTAATCTCTTAGATAAATTAAACAGATGGAAGGTTTCCTCATTTTACAGCAGGCTTTCCAGACCTTGAGCATTCTGGTAGGTCATTTCCCAAATACATTCCAATCTGTCAACATCATTTCTGAAGTGCGGATCCCAAAACAGAATATTGTGTTACGTTGATGGTCTCACGACTGCCTCAAAATGGGCTATTGGGAGGCATTCAGATACTATGGCTATGGAGTGGTACAAAAAGAATGAAAATGGAATACAATAGTGAAATTTGTGCTGAGAACCAGATCAAAGGTTGCGTAGTATCTAGATTGCAGTAGTTGGAGGGGCTTAACAGAGGCTTGGGTTTGATGCTGTTCCTCTACCATGTGGAATATAAATACCATCTTAAAAAAAAAAATGTCATCGTCAGCAATGCCAGATATTAGAGACCTAAAAATTGAAGTATTCTAGTGCCTTTGAATGTTTGAAAGACAGAGTTAGTTCACCAAAGAAAGAAGCTTTTGGATAGAATGTCAACAAATAATCTAACCTTTTTATTCAGGATGAGGTGGAAACACTGAATGATAGAAACAGGCTTTCAGGAGAAAATCATAGAGGAGAAGAACACAACCTGAAATATTTTTCTTTGTATATCAAAGGCAAAAAGAGTCAGATACTAAATATATATTTGTTTACCAAGAGCAAAGTTTCCTTTTTATTTATTTTTGTTTGTTTTGTTTTCTTTTTAATAAAATGGGGGAAAAATATTTTTATCTCATATGCAGTATGAGTCCTCTAATTAGTCTGAATGCCCCTAAAATTTCTCATCTATGGGTAGTATTTTTAACTTCCATAGATCTTCTCCAATTAAAAACTACTTTTATACTACCTGTAAGTTACATCTGTCAGTCTGGGGAACTAACCTTTTACTCATTTTCTCTTTCTTACTTAACCTTTTTATTCAATCATTGCAGTATAAAGGAAAGAAATAAGATTTTTCAAAATAGATAATGAGATACAGTGGGGATAATTTCACTTGTCTCTGACAAAGCCAGGAACACAGCTGTTATAGATAATTATATATGCATTTTTATATTAGAAAACAACCCTTAAACTTGGAAAGTTTCTTCTACACTTTTTGGAGTGTGAAAGCTAATAATGTCCTAAATATTATAAGATCATAGGGGACTTAATTCTTCTCTTATGTAAGCACAACCAACCTTATGCTTAAACACTAATGCAGGAAGCAGACTCCAGAAATGTGAAGAAATAAACCACTTGATTCACCAGCTAAAAATCATCTAGTCATATCTCACCCAGTCTGTTTTTTCCTATTTACATCTGTGGGGGAGTGAGGGGAGGGAAGGAGATATGTGGGCACTGATGGCACCTTTTATCTTTCTTCTTGTCTAGCAGTGACACAGTTTTCTCTAGCTGCTTTAAACTTAACCAAAAGAAAATATTTAACATTGGCACTCTCCATTAAATAACGTCACCCTGGTGTTCAGAACGTGAATGGGGCCAGCTTCCCAGGCAGTGGTGTTTTGAAGATTACACTGAATATCACACATATCAAGACAAATCTGGTGTGAATTTAACAAAACAGCGATACATGGTGTGGAGAACATTAAACTGAAACGATATTGTGTGTTCCTTCCTCATTATTGTAGTTCCCTTGAATAGCACCCACCTCTGCTTCCAAGGAAGGCGTTAAAAATAGCCACAAACTAATAGAATGACTACATAAATTCCGACTGTAGCATCTTGCATTCAGGTCCTGTTCCCATTGTCAATGGTAAAATTCCCATTGACTTCCAAAATTCTCTTGCTTTGCCCTGCAAATGAATCCCAAGCTGATTCCAGACTTCATTGTTTGAATATAGTAAGAAAATACTGTAAAAACCTATTAGAAATTACTCTATCAATTACTTAACTTTGCTTCATATTTCCCTGTATTATGATACCATATATTACTTTAAACAGGCTGAAATCAGGTGAATTAAAGTGATGAGCAGAAGCGAACTTTGGGATCCCCAGAGCTGTCAAATAGGAAAAATTGCCTTACTCTTTACTTCATTTTAAAAAAATAATATTATTATTTGGCCCTGAAGTATTGCAGCCATAAACTGATAAAATTATCCAGAAAGGCCTTAGAGACATCTGAATACTCCCAGTTTGAATAGCAATATGTAGCGGAATAAATTTACATTTTTAGTAGCTTAGTTCCACTTTATATAACCCCTAAAGGGCAATGTTGTTCAATACACTTTGTCAGAGCAAAATATGGCTGTTTAGTGTGTTTATTTAACCAGCTAATGTTCATGTGCTTATCTGCCACTTAAAGACACTAATGCTGCACTGAGCTTAATGTCATTTATTTATTATTACCTACAGGGAAAGGAAAGAGATTCTATTGCTTGTTTGAAAGTCTTTGCTAGAACGGTTATATGCAAAGTAGCTGATCTTGCACTGAGATTGGGGCCTTACTATGTACGCATTGCAGAAAATATTTTTACATGCAATAAAAGCTTCTTCTGCAATCAGTGGTATCGGACCTGCCTTTCACAAATACTGCTCACAGAGTGATCACTAAGGCTGTTCACAGAGTAATCATATGAAGCATGTACCATAAATCCTGCTTGACTGCACATGAACTTGTATCTCGAGGTCTTGACGGTGCATGTGACTTCCCAAACAGATAGACTGATCCTGGCATATTGCTGTAGCATGGAGTTGGGTACATATGTATTAAATTCCCAGATCCTCTACCTTCTGCAGGTGAGATGTAGCCAAAGTGGATGGAAATGACTAACTTGTACAGTTTTGCAAAGTTAAAATTTTAGTAGCACCTGGAGGATTCAGGCAGGCCTGAGAAATGCAGTCTTTAAAAGCAAACAAGCAGAGTTAGTCCTTATCTCATTAGGGTGCCTACTCCTATTACAGCAAAATGTAGCACACGGGCAAAAAGAGAGAGCAGCTAATTCTGGAGGATGAAACTAAACTGTTCATTGTAGAAGAGTGAATCCAGTCCATTAACTGCCTGAGTCATCTGGTTTGAGTAGAAATCCTTTACAAACAGAATGAAAAAAAAGATAAGATAAACAAAGGAAAGGATAATTTTCTGAAGATTACATTTTTCTTTATAAAATATTTATAATTCTTATATAATAATATTTATATTGCTGGAGTTCTATGGAGATTTAGGTTTACTCATGGATATCATGAGTATGAATACACTTGAGACTGTATTTACAAAAATCTTTAAGTTAGAATAAAAGCTTGGTAATTGTTATAATATGGTTTGTTTTTCACACAACATGCTTTTAAATCGATATACTTAGTATTTTTTTTAACAGTGAGAAATCTTAGTTAAAACAAGAGAGCATAGTCATTACTTTGCAGTGAGTATTTTTCACTTAAGTCCATGAGGACATTGTATGAAAACCTGCCAAAGTCTTACAGAGTACTAAATCAAGTAAGGTGTGAGATCTTCCCAGAATATTTGATTCCACAGGAGAAGTGAAGTACATTTCTACTAGACATACGTGACTACTGACAAGTTCAACCTGACATAGTTACACTGGTCTCAAGTTTGACCTTTTAAATTGTCTCTCTGGATAACCAATGCTTCTCATAGTTTGTTTTTCTTTCACTTCAGTCTATTTATTTTGGCAGGTAGTAAAACAAGCTATTGAGTACTGTCAACCTACTCCCCTCACTTATCTATAACATTTGCTTGATTATAACCTGTTATTTACAATGACTCTCCCCTCTAGCTCTCATAGAAACACAATGCACTTTACCTCGGTGACTATGCAGGAGCTGTTGCAATTCATCCTTCCACCCAACAGCAACCTTCAAAGAATGTCATACCACTTGGCAGACATATCATCCAGTATCTCTCTTCATTCCACAGATGTTGGGTCGAATTCAGCAGGCACTTACTACATGAAGCACATAATGATGAGTCTTGTCAAAAGGCATCACCACTTATCACCACTATTCCAAAATACACACCACTGACAATTTGCAGTTCCTTAGGATAAAGTTAAATGTCTCCTTTCTCTTGGTCATCTGCCTACTGAAAGGCTCCAGAATGAAAGGAGGCAGAGAGTAATCCACATCTTCAGAAAGTGATTGCTGGCTTCACAAATCTCTTTGTGCCCATTGCTGACTGGGAGGTAAAAGTGTTTCCTTGCACATTCAAGCAAGCAGGCACAAGAGTAAGGGTCATCTTATCACATGCATCATTTTGTAGTGCAGAGACTGATGGTTGAGCTAATTATCCTAGGATCCTTCCCTAGTTGGGGAATACCTAGTCCATAGAGCCAATAGAGTCAGAATTCCATTTCCTCCTATTCCAAGGGAGACAGGTAAAATAAGTCACACGATTTACAAGCTAAGAGTGATCATGTCTCATTGTAGATTTTGAAGAGACCCCAAAGATATTAACTTGTACATAGATGTCCACAATGTAGATGTCAAGGTAGGAATTAGCTGCCTAAAAGTAACTGTCTAGTGCCTTTTGATATTGCTGAAAGCGTGCTGTATCATGACTGTCAGCTCCATATGGATCTGTCCCCAGGTGGAGACTTCAGTCATGTCACTACATTCCTCTGTTTAGGTAACTGGACTATATTCTTAATGTTCTTAGAAATTTATTCCTCAAGTGCTAAAAGGCATAGTCTCTGCACATCTTTTTAAATAACTGACCATCACAATGATTAGTCATTCCTTGACCTGCTGTAGGGGAACATATTCATGTATTGATAAAGTCTTTGTTTGGCCTTCTGTAAAAATAGGTCTATATCCAATCAATAGCCCTCATATGAAAATTCAATCTGCACAAATATACCAAAGATATCCTCTTCACTACCATCTTCTGAGAAAACAGCACCACCTTCCTCTATGTATCACAATGTCAGTGTCAGGAATTCTGATAAGTGGTCTATCAACAGCAAACACGGTAAGAAAACAAACAATAAATTGTAGTAACAAACATTTAGGTGGTATAGTATGCTTCTTCTAAAGCAAGGAGTATTCTGGTCAGAATTGGTCTTTAAAAATGGAATATGCTCTGCAAAGGCCTTTGATGTCCTGAATTTCTGTCACTTTTATCAGTCAGCCCAGATCTGTCTTGTGCCAACAAGTTAGTACAGCACAGAGAGCCAGAACATGATATTTTAACAAGACAGTACTTTCTTTCTTAATTTCCCATCTTCTTCCATGACTGAATTGGTATCCATTAGTTTGATATATTACGTATGTCAAGAAAACCAAAGTATTTTACTCACTGACTACTCATGCAGAATGATACTGCTTCCAGCACGTGCCCTACTTAGTCACATAAACTATGACGGTCCCCAAGCAGGAGACAGAAGCAGCAAGGGAAATATGATGGGATGCATTTTGGCAAAGGAGATCTTGATCCCTTACCTCTGCAATATGATTCTACAATAGGAGTCAGTTAGCTGTCAAATCTTCTAACTTTTCAGTTCAGTTCTCCTTAAGGGAATGGCAAAGTCATCTGAGGAAGCTGTGTCATGGCTGGTGTCCAGGATATGGGAAGAGGATGAGATTGGTATTGCATGTGTGTCTCCGTGTGTGCATGTATGTTTCCATCTCTCTCATTTGCTGTATCTTACAACACTCATGCTGCGTCCATGCATGTGGAGTGAAGTGTCCTCTATATTATGACTACCATGTTCAGTTCATACTTATGCTAGCTAAACTAATGGATGCTAGGAAAGGACCACAGGAATCTGATTCTTCCCTCTCAGTTGCAGAATCCCTGGGCTTATTATTTATTATTTGTGATAGACTGCACACAGTACATCACAAGAAAATACAGACTGATGGCTGAATTTGAAAAAAAAATAGAGTTTTGTAGATACTCCAATTACAAAAGACTCTACCTTAAGACTGTGTAACACAGAGGAGTAGTAGGAGCTTTCAGTTCAATAACATTAAATCAATGCAATTAGAGAGAACAAATTAGATCAATGTAACATCCTGATGTAGACATGGTCTTATTGTTTTGCTGATGAAAAAAAAAAGAATTCTTTTGAAAGAACTATTCATAAATTCTCACATTGAGAAAAGGAAAGACATATGATCGGATAAAAAAAAAAAAGTGTCTTCTGTTCATTACCTAAAAGGTTAGTAATAATTGGTGGGTCCATCATGTAAACACTCTCAGAACTTGCCATATGTTAGTGCCAGTAATGCTACTTTTGTTCAGACTCACTTGGCATAAGGATAAATATGGCAGAAAATATAGGATATTTTTTCAACTAATAATTGTTCACAGTTTCATCACCTACCCTCCCTCCTCCTCCCTATTAAAAGCATTTTGAAACTTCTCCATTCAAATGCAGATTATGACTACTATCTCAATATTATATGCACTCTTTTCATGAATAATTTGCAAAATATAAAGTCTAATCTTTTTGTGCTTGGACTGACACTTAAAAAAAAGTCCAGTGATTACTGCAAAAATGCTATTGCTCGTGTAGTTATAACCCCTGGAGGCTTTATGTGGCAAATGGACCTGCTTGCCTACATGACATGACATTTCTGCTCAAAGGAATCATTCTCTTTGGAAACAACCCTGGATCCAGTTATTTTTAACACTTTTTAAAACATAAATGTAGGTAGAAGCACCAATTCTCCAGTAGGATTTGTACAGGAAACAAAATATTAGAGAAATAAATCTCCTGAGAAGTATGTATGTATATGTTCACATCGTCATTAGCTGCAGATAGCTTAAAAGCTGGATTTCCATCTATACTTTTCATAGATGTAATAAAGTTTCTAGTGGCCATCTTTTTTTCATAAGAAACATGGAAATACTGAAGCTCTTGTCTTCTGTATTTGCCTATACACTGACCTGAGCAGCTACCAGAAGTTCCAAGATTCATTTCTCCCATAACCTAGCTCCACAAATCCATACTGCTACGTCTAGGATCACCGAAGACAGGCTAAATCTGTTATTTCTATTCTACAGGCAGTTTGAGCTCCTCCTGGGTAGGAATCCTATTTGCACCATGGTGGTTGACAGTGGGACCCTCCAAATAGAAATGGTGCAGTAATATGACAGTGCCATCAGGACAGAAGATAAATGGATAGAAACAACTAGAAACTGACACTTTATAGCCCTACTGTATAGATAGAGGGATAGATAGAGATCTGAGTCCATGCTAAAGAGATAGCATAGATAAAGGATTTTTTCTCAGGCATTCCTTGAGCACGGGTTTGTATCTGCATGATACAGGCATTTAAGAAAATGAGCTGCAAAAAAGCCAGGAGAAGAAAAGGCTAAGGGGAGGAAATTAATTGTTGCTTTTATCTCTCTAACAGGTGGCTGTAGAGAAGATGGACCATGACTCTCTGCGGACAAAGAGGACGAAGGAATCAAGAATAGAAGTAAAGAACAAAAGTTGCAGCAAGGGAAATTCCAATCCTATGTAATAAACCAATAATACAGTGTAGGTTGCTAAATACCGAAACAGGTTGAGGAGAGCATGAAGAATCTTCATCCTAGGAGATTCTTCTCATTCCTGTGTTCAGGGATCATTTGGACTTCATTGGACACCATCCCGAGTCACCTGATATGACTTTGAAACTAGACTTGTTTTGGACGGGGCTTGGACAAGGCTCCAGAGTTCCCATCCAGCCTGAACTGTCCTGTGATGCCATAGACTTTGATTCATGCCTGAAAGATAGATGTAGTCTATCTACTGAAGAAGATTATATCTGCAACAGCAGACGTAGCACTCCGCTTGCCACTGCTTCCAAACCTGATGACATACCCAACGTATCACAGGCAGGTTTGCCACAGAATTTAAAGACTTATAATCCTTTATTATCACTGTTTGATATATCTGACATCCTTTGTGAGCTGGCAGAAGAAATTCTGTGCATTGTAAATCTTTCCTATCAACATTTTCATACATTCAGATTATGAATTCTGCGAAGGAATGCTTGTTACACGGTTTTGACCCAGCACTGTTTAGAAACTATTATTTAGCGGTTGGCACCAACTTCTACATTTTGTTCTTTTTTGCCTGCAATCTTTTGAGAATGCTAGGAAAAATAAACCTTTTGCCACAGCTTTTGAGTTTTTAGAAATGTTTCACAAAAACAGCATTGCATCTGCTGAAGAAAGTATATGGTGATATTATGAAGTACTGTTAAACTATTGTATTATGAAGTACTGTAAGAAAACACTAAAGATGAACAACATTCTGATTTCTGCAATTACAAATACCCAAATATAACCAAAGCTTCAGGAATGGAGGGAATTTCACAGGGAAGATATTTTAATAGTTTAAGAAAACAACCCCAGCACCAACAACATCCACTATCAGTCCACTGCATATAGTTTGAATGAAATATGCAAATTATACTCATCTAATAAAAGCTATCAAAATCTAGTAGAATAAAAGCATCTAATTTTCTTTTAAAAGTTACATACCACAAGTAAGTATCATCTGCTGTACTCTACTAAATACAGTAGCCTAGTTACGTGTTCCTGATTTACAGTTGTGATGTGCTGGGAGTGTCCTCCACTTATTTTACCTATGGGAAGGAGAAAAAGGTTTCCCTATCATGTTTTCATATGTGTTTATATTTATACAGAAAGGTTACTTTTACCTAGAAATTAAATTGCAGGAGAAGGCACAATCTGAACCCTCCTGAGCCACTGGGCTCATTCAAAAGATACCCATGCAAGGTTACTTGTTTTTGAACTTATTCTTTCTGTATCATGGTAGTAATATTCACTCTATAAACTACAAATCTGATGCCTCATTAAAACTGTATTTTCAGTTTGCATGTTTCAGTTAAGTGACAAATCTGTCTCTAACAATACTGGCTTTAAAAAAAAATCTTTTTTTCCTTATTTATAGAAGAGAAGGATAGCCATATCTCTGTAGATGATTCCTAGGTTTAAAAGTTATCTACTGATATTATTTAGTTTTTGCTAAAAGATAGCCACCACCTTTTGGATGCATATGTGTCTTATCACACAGACTGCTGCAGCTGACATCTAAATACCCCAGCCAGAGATCAGGCTGGCAAACCAGGATAACCACCGCAAAATTAGGTTTAAAAAATATATTGTCTCGCAGTGAATCCCCCAAACTGCTGTCATGTTCTGGGCTTGATCTGTTTTCTTCTGTAACCATTTGCCATCTGTTTTGTTTATCATGGGAGACGTCTTGCAAAATTAGCACTGTATCCCAGGTTATAATATTCTAGAGACAGCATAGCTGTATCTGTGATAATTTTAGATTACAGGCAAAACCGTATTTGTAGATAAGAATAATAAGGCTAGGAAAAGTAGGTAATCTTTAGGGGGAAAAAAAACGCATCTTCAAGTCTCAAACCAAAACAGCAAATTCAAGTTCAAATACAAGTAAAGGAGAACTACTTGACATTTAAATAGGTATATACATAAAGATCACCTTTGGTTCCTGTGCAAGAAATGGAGTGGGAAGACAGCAGTGATACTGGCTACCAAGAACCACTCAGTAGTGATGGTTTATGATGCATTTTAAACTCCTTTTCCACCACTAACTTCCCTATGTTACAGAGAGAATAAACTACATTTCTCTCCTTTTCCTTTAAGAGATTAATTCTGATCAACTGCCCTCTATTATATTTACCTTTGATTTCTGATACTTCTATTTTGAAGAAGGTCTGCAAGCTGAATACCCGAAAGCTTGTCTACATTTCCAACTATGCAAAATGTATGATTAATAGAAGAGTTGTACAACTGATCCTTGTAACACATGACTTGCCAGGAGAAGATTTTGCATTGTCTGTTCACTGTGCTTTTAGGTTGTTCCCCACCACCACCACCCATGAAAATATTCCTGAATTACTCAAGTTGTGGGACTCTGAAAAGCATGTTTCTTACCTGTTTTAGAGAGATTTATTTGATGCTCCTCCTATATTTCTGTTCAGTCCATCCATATGTTCATCCAAATGTGCTCATCTTCAGCCTCTCACAATTGCTGATCCACCGTCCCCACCAAGATTCTTCAGTTATAAGAATGGAGACTTGAACTCTGCTTTCCTTGAAATTGCTCCTTGTAGACACAGAGGTTAGAGAGAATAATGTGAAGTTGAACACAGAAATGGGAAGAAGGTTTGAGTACAAAAGAGCCTTTTCCTTCTGTGCTGTCAATCCTCACACTGTCATACTCCAGGAAAGTAGAATAGCCAATTTCATGGGAGCAGACAGGATGAGAAGTGCCAAGAGTTTTGGGAAAAAATGAATAGATAACCACAGAGCAGCCACAGAGACATGAAGAGAAGATTGTGCAGTTGATAAAACCTGTTGACATTAAAACTGAAATCAGAATAACTAAGGTTCAGCATTCTTGTGGCAGCCTCCAAATGATTTGAAACTCAGGATTTCATCCCTGCTGAAAGCTGGTCAGTGGTCACTCTCCAGGTGGAACAGCATGGTGTTCCCATGATTGCTTCTCCCTACTTCAGCAGCACGGTTGGTAAAGGCCTGTGTTATGTAGTCGAAGATTTCAGACCTGCTGATAAAAACTACACGAGTCAGTACATTTCTGTGTCATGTTTTCATACCATTTCCATCTAAATTATTATAGACCGGATTGATACTGACAGGACAATCAAAATTTTGATGGCCTGACTTTTAAAGTAGGGTTTCTTTGTACAACAGTTTATTATATTATACTTAGTACTATTGACTTAATATAATATCTCCATCATAATATTACAATAAATTTATGATTTTATACTAATATGAGATATAATAATCACAAGTTTTTTCAGAGTTCAGTAAGAGTCAAGGAATGTATGGACAAGGAAGTGTCTATAAAGTATTCATGCACTTACAGCTATTTATGTATGAAAGCATTCTTAAGCACCTAAATCTCTTCTCAGCTCTTCACAAGTTTAGCATGTTCATCTGTTACTATATTTCAAGTATTTACGGTTGTAGATAAGATCCTTAATTTGTAGTTTGTTTACTTCTTAAGCCTACTTCTAGTAAGCTATTAACAAGTGCATATATATGCAAAATTAAATACTTTGACACTTTCATATTAATAAAATAAACAGATAATTGCATACATTATAAACAGTTTAGGAGATTAATAAATTCTGTCTCTTCTCAACTGGATAGTCTGTAAAATATATTGTATATTTATCCTAAGTGCTGAATTAATTGGATATCTTGGTAGACATGAAAAAATATTCAGTTTTTCCATTTGTAAGGTTTGTATTTTAAGCTTATACTGAACATATGCACATAATATAAAAATAGATGACAATTATTAAGATTTGGAGATTTTAATTGCATTTAATTTAGTTTAAGAAGAATTACTTTCTTTGCACTACCAAAAAATATAATCTTACCAAACAATCTTACCACTTCCAAAAATGTTATATTGGTATAAAATCTGGACTAAATACTGAATAAACTTAATGAATGAACTAATGAATGAATTTAAAGTCTGTTTACAAAGCCATTCTGCCACTGCCAGTTAAAATACCTTTTAGAGGGAAACTAACTGATCTGCAAAATACTCACATCCTTCTACAGTCATATCTATGTGTTCTTCTCATTAACATTTTATGTTTGTTTACTTATTTCTTCAGAAAACAGAAAGGCGAATGTTACCATTTGTCTGAATATAAAAGAATTCTAAGATCCCGGATTTGGGAACGGAGTTGAAAGTATTATATAATGATTTTGGGATGGGGTAAACTTTGAATATTCTATTAGTTGTTCTGGATTTTAAAAAAGCACAAAGAAAAAAAATCTCTTTTCAGGACTCTCTAAGGAGGTCTGAAGCAGAAGCACAGCCAAACAAGTAGTTTAGAAGCTTCTTTGATATTGTTATGGACCATATAAATTAACTGGCATTTGGCAAGTCCTTTTTTGCAGAGAAAATATTTTATCAAAATAATTTCTGTATGGCATTTTGAAGGAGAGTGTTATCATTGTACTTTTTTTATCTCTCACTGAAAAAAAAAAAGATTTGTATTCATCAAATGTCTTATTTGATCATGTCAAAATAATTTTCTACAAACAAAATAGGACATTTTGTGTTCAAGAGGTACTGCATTTCAAAATTTCATCACATTTACTGTTATTTCCAATTGTCTAAAATTCGAAGTTGAAAAGAAATATTGTGATTATCATCTGATGCAGTTTTTTTTTTAATTATTTTTCAGTTCACCATGAATGGAGACCTCTACTTGTCTTGCTAATTGGGACATTCTTTCCTGTACTAACAATGTGATAGGTAGATGCTTTGAATTATTAGCTAGAATCTAAGAGCTATGCTACAGCATCAAATGTGGTTGTCTGTTTTTATATACCTATTAAGGATCTATGATTTTGTCTGATCTACCATTAGGGTAATAAGATCTTCTCTGAGCTGGATAACCTCTTGCAATCAAAGAAAAGAATAGTAACAGTTTGTTATATATGCCTGCTTTTGGATAATATAAATCCTTTGTGCCTCTCTGTTATACACATCACTTTTTCATCTGGGAAATATCTTCAGATCTCCATATTTAATGAAATATTGTTACATTTCACCTCACAGCTCCTCACATATCTGACTTCTTCCTTCAGTTGCCTGATAGTTCTAAAAAATATGTATTGCAGCAGGCAATATGTGAGATAATCTTTTTTCGTATTGATTTGGACGAACATATAAATTCCTTAATGCTAGACCTTTTTCTGTGCACCTTCCTAGGTTGTCATGCAGCTTTCAGGTATCTTCAGGAGTACAGGAACCAGTAACATGTGAAATCTAATAAAAATTCCAGCAGCCTAGGCTTTCGTGCCTTAGCTCTGTTGTCTTCGTAGCTCGTTTCCTTGAGGTTAGTTTACTGTGAAAATGAAGTGTGAGCTACAACGTTTGCTAAAAGGAGAGTCGAAGAAACAGCCTCTTCCTTGTTAGAAGTTACCAGCTATGAGATGCAGCTACTGAAAGTAGAGACACAAATAGGTTAGTTTCAGGAAAGAGAGTTTTTTTACAATAGCACAAATAAACTGAGATAAAACAAGGTGTAATTTTCACTAAGAAAAGAGCTTAATTTTTTTTCCTCTAGAAGATGTGAAATCTTTTTTTTATCCTGTTTCATAAATAATCCCTAATTCTTGATTCATTTTTACTTCCACCAAATATTTTCTATGCAAGTCAAAGACAGAGTCCGAAGTATCATTTTAAAGTCATTCAAACTGCATATATCAATCGCATTTTGTAAATGAACTAGTAGAGTATACTTCAGTATGAGTGTAAATATTTCTGTTACTTTATTGTTCCTTCCTGTGGCCACATCTTGACTTGATAAAATAGATCTCAAATCTTTAAAAATGATCTTCACATCTCCGATGCTGTAGGTATAGGATAGGTTACTGGATCCAGAAGAAGACAAATTTGATACATTGCCTTGATAATGAGTGATCAGAAGTTTACAAGACAGCAGCATTTCATTCTAAGCACCCTTCTCCAAACTGCTCTTTCCTGAAAGTGAACTAAGTTCCATTGCTGAACATTTTAAATGCTGGAAGGCAAGTATATGCATGCTACAAGAATGTTTATTTAATGAAATATACATATTTAGGAATATGTTGTCATTGTTTTGCAGAGAGTGGAAATTCCGGACTCTCGTTCATTCTTGCTGCCAACTCCTGCCACAACACTAACCATGTATGCTGCACACATTGATGCCAACTCCACCATTCTGATCAGTAACTTTCTTACCTTCAAATCATGATGAAAACAAAACAAAACAAAATTAAATTAAAAAAAAAAAGAAGGAAGGTGTCAAAAGCAGTATACTATTACATAGTTACATAGTTACATGGTTATAGTTTTCAGATCATCATAGAAACAAAGTGGAAGTAAAGATATTCCATAATGTCAAAATCCTTTTCTTTTGGTTAAAAGTGATTGCAGTTGTACTAAAAATGACTTTTATGGTAAGAAAAATAATCAGTGATTGTAATTTAAATAAATGTAAATAATTTTAAAATAAGGAAAGGATAATATTTACCTATGTGGAGTGAAGAATTTTCTTTTGCAGCCTCTTCAGGCCTAACATACAGCAGGTAGTCTGTAACCGTAGCATTATAGCATATAGCAGTATTGATGGAGAACCCAATGAAGCTAAGCAAAAAAGGAATTACAGTGCAAGGAAAGATCTGATTAGTGCAGCTGTACATGATACTGACAACATGAGGATATTGGCTCCTGTTGAGTGGAACAGGTCAAATAGAGAAAAGCATTTCAGCAAATGTTAGCTAGAAATTAAAAATGACTTGACTTTGGCCGTATTCTCTTTTTGTGCAGAGCTTTGCGATTCACTTGAATTGCTTACAGAGACGGAGCTTCCATGGGAAAACGTGGAAGAATGTCAAGGAGATAGGTGATGGAAGCTAGCCAGACCGTTCTGTGGGAAAAGGAGCAATAACAGGGCACGTTGACCTGTAGTCACATGGCCAAGCCTGTGCCAATGTGACACTGCACCTGGGCTTTGAGTCAAAATTAGTGATGAGCTCAGTATTCTTATCGCTCGTGTATATACGTAAAAACCTCTTGTAGTGTCCCACACAGCATTCCTCACCACAGACCAACACTCAGTGGTGCCAAGGATATTCCCACACCTTTACTGCCTTGACTGCGACATCACTGGGGAACCCTCACTCAGACACAGAGGTAATAAACACACTTATTATCGAACATAGTGTGCCTTGTGTTTCTGTGTCTGCCTCTACCAGAGGTCCAGGCATTGCCCCCGTCTTATCTTTACAGAGCTTTTCACCTGAATATTAACATACGCAAAAAATAAATCATATAAGCATTTGTACAGAAGTAATAGTACATTGGAAAGTCTGGCTGACATCGTATGTAAAAGTCAACAGCAACTAGAAAATGGACATGATCTACTGGTAACTTCCCTTCCTTCCTTCAGGACATTTTTATAACTTCTTATTGGTGATAGATCAAGAATAGAGAAAGAAAGACTCCTTCAGACAGCAAGCCTGTAACAGAATTTACTTTACAATTTACTCTCAGCTGTACCACATTCCTATAAATATTAAGATAGAGTATCTATCATAAGACATATATTACGGAGTACAGCCCAAACACCAAATTCAACTATATGTCTGTATACACACACACGCACGCACACACACACGTATATCCTATGTGCTTGTTCTTCAGAGGAAGGTTAGAAGGAGCAATCTCTATACTGCATTTGAAAGTTTAGATGACCACATTAATATGTTAGCGTGTATAAGACAGGAAACTGAGTTCAAGAGTCACACCTTCTGAAATCTTAGTCAAATCCAATTTAAAAATTAACTTGTAAAATTATGTTATACTCCCAGGTTACATATTCAAAATTACTTAAAAAAATACAGGCAAATTCTTCTAATTACATATTCCTTAGTGAAGTATAAAAGTCACAAAGATGTGTTCTTGGATCTCAAAGGAAGGAAGGAAAGAAGGAAGGAAGGACTTTACATATTTCATTCTCACCTCAACTTCAGTTATGTTATAGGTGCACATTCTGGCATTACATTGTGGTACAAATACTGATTACAGTATTGGGAAGTGTAGCCCGAAAGTGGCCTAGTTTGAGAGACATGAAGTCTAGAAGGGACATCCTTGAAACGGTCACTGAACAGAAAATATTATTTTCCAGAAATCTTCAAAAATGTTTTTGTAACTTCACTAAAGACTTGAAGATTCTTACTCAGTAATTAATTCACTCCAGACAAGCTTAATTTACAGGTTTTTTTCCTTTATTCTCTTACTGAAAGAAGTTACATGTTAATTTTAGAGCTTATGACTTCCTACACTTTAAAACATCATTCAAGAAGATTTAGGCCACTTTTTGTTTCATAATCCGTTGCCTTTACAATGGCCAACAAGGGTTCTTGGTTCAAGTTCATCCAGTTGCATTTTATTTATTTTATCTGCAGTACATATAACAGGAACCATCCTATCTATCTATTTCAGTATCTCAAAACTGTGATCCACAATACAGAAAAATGAACAAAAGAACTAAGATAATCTAGAATGAAAATCTTGATTTACCATAATCATAACATTTTTAACAAATAATGGTGATATACACTCTGTAACCATAGATTAAAAATACAGTAAAGTCCACTGTAATTATCCAGTCTGAAATTTTACATGACTGGATACATATTTCTCTAAAATACTTCCTCTTTCACGTAAAGAGAAATATCTTATTCCAACTATCTACTGAAATGGAGCCTCCCAAAATTCTTGCTAATAGTTCCAGTGGTTGAATATGTTCTTTGCTAAAAATTACATCATCCCAGTCTCCATTTGTCAAACTTCATCTTAGGTCTTATTTTACTTTTGCCTGGTAGATTGAAAAGCCCTTTATTATTAAATTTCATTTCCTGCATAGGAAGCATGCCTTTTGCCTTCTCTTTGTTAAGATAAACAACCTGAGATCCTTCCTTCTTTTAGAATAAAGCGACAGTGTCCTGTCCTTTAATCTTTCACTAAGCCCACTTTAGATTATTAATATTCTTCTTGAATTATGAATAGAGCTCTGGCACCATTACCCTATCTTTTTTTTTCACAAATTCCCCACGCCTCTCCCTTTTTATGCTCAGACCACTGGCTGATCGGAGCTCAGTTGAAAAATATCTCCATTACGCTCTTCCCTCATGTTAGACAAATTTCCTACACACCACATACATTTCAGTCAGCTTTGATTTTTGACCGTAAGAAGTGTACGAGATTCCAGTTACAAGGTTATAGTAACGAGAGTGGGAAATGCAGACAACATACATTTGTATTCCTATTTGGTATCATTTACATGCTTTTAAGCTCATTTGGTAATGAGGTGTCATGCCCCAGGTTGTTCTGACCTCCAGAGCTGCTCTAATGAAGGACCCAACCTTTTGGACCCTGCTTCACAACACTTCACTTACAAAGGAAAGAGAGGATTTCTTCTCCCTGAAGAACTGAACCCATTCCTCTGTCAAGCAACAGGACTTACCAAGAATCAAAATAAGTGCATGAAATATGGGATGTACATTTGTTTGCGTATGCAGATATGTGTGTTTATGCATACTAGCTCTTAATGACGTATCTACATTGCATCAATTTAATATAATGACAAAAATGCAAAACTTAAGCCATGGAAGTCAATTTCCACATGGAGGAGATAAATATATGCTAAAAACATTTTTAACCTTGTTAGGTTGTCAATAAATGTCTGATTTACTCAAGAGCTCTTCTAGTTCCTCTTTATTTAGTCTTTTAATCATTTTTTGCCCAAAATAATAGTGACATTGACAATTACATTTTGGGGGCATTATCATATCTCGAATGTATTTCTGATTTTCAAATATGAAGAGATCAATACCAAGAGAAGTGACCAAAAATTAAATTCATCACTTGATTTCCTTAGGATGAAGAGTCAAAAAAGAAACTTAAAATTTTCCTCAAGGAAAAGAAGTGTTTTGCAATTGTTTGACTAACTTTGATCAAAATATCTTATTCTGAGTTCAGTGTTTCAACAGGTACAACACAAAATGTTATGAAGCAGAGTTTCAGACATGCCTCTCTGGCGCATATCCTCTGCCTTTTATGAATTTCCAGTTCTGGAGTCTGGTATACCTATTCCTCTATTCAGTGTACTGGGACCCTGGGAACATGGACTGACGTTCTTTATTCTACTCCAGGAGCCTGAGCTGTAAAGCTGGAAACGTTGCAGTGCTCAGCATCGCAATGGCTGTGCTCCTGTGTTGAATATCCGCCTGTATAAAGCCAAATATTACAACTGACTGTCACAAATGTAAAAGCAAAGAAAACCCTGTGCTTATGAAATTAAAAGTAATAACATCAAGTCTTGGACTTTCAAACACAGCATGTGTGGCACTTGTGCACCCTCCAGGGATTCCTTTGTCTAGGGCGTTACAAACAGCCGCAGGTTTTAAGGGCCAGTTGTCATATAATCTTCACTGCTTAACACCCTTATTCTTTGCCTTCCACATGACAGCACTTCAGTACCTCAGAATTCTTGCACATCACATTCCTCCTTGTGATATGTATTTTTAAAATGACTTCAGCAAATGGATCCACTTAATTTGCCTCACGGGTTCCTACCTACCCTTGCAAATATCTTGGCTTATTCGTGCATTTGTTCAGCTAATCACCCAAATGTCTACCTCTGGTAAAGCTGTGAGAGCTTGGAAAAACCCTTTTGCCAAGAAACTTACTTTTAAAAAAGAAACAGGTACAAGCTTAACACTCTTGGGAGCAGCTCAGTTAAAATCAATGTGTAATTTAAGAGTAAGAAACAAATGAGGACAGCCAGGAATTAATTGTTTAATAAAAACTCTTGAATCAAGTCAAAAAGAGTCCAAAGCTACCAGATTTCATACTTTTCATCATTAATGTAAGTGTTTGAATGCATTGAGGTTAGAGAAGCTTTTGACAGTTATAACGAGACAATTTGTAAGAAGCAAACCTTATCCACCCTAAAGTACTCAAAGGACATCATTTTAGATGTATAATGCACTTCTGATTGGCCATTTGATATTACTGTCAGGGCTTGAAAATGCATCAAATCATTCCCATAAACAATCTGAATGTAAGAGAAGAGAAAAAGATAATTATAGAAACAGTTGACCTGTCAGGTGTGCACGGCTTTGACAATTGTAAAATGGTCATAGCCACCTACTCAGGAGTAAAAGAGAACTTTTTACTTCTCTCTTCTCATGGACAGACACATATATATGCTCCTTCTCCCCAGCTCCAGGTAATGAATGAAAATTATAAGCAATATTCTGAGTTAAATGTTAAAACTTGAATGTTATAATGTTCCACTTAATATTCACTTTTTGTTATTCATGTACATAAAGTGTAAAATCTCTATGCTCATATAATTCCTGTACACATTAATCATTATGTTTTCATCTAAGCTCAGCTCTCAATATTCCCTCAGCTCTCAATATTCCCACAAATTGCTTTTCTATGTCTTTTCTCTGTGCTTCTGCCAAGTAAGCTTTCTTTTATCATCCTTGCCAGAAGCTGGTCAGAAAGTCTTTTACGTGGTAATGTTAGCAAAAATACAGATCGTGTATTTTGTATGAATGCTGTTACACTGCTCTCCAATCCCTTCCATAAGAACTATAAATTCCAAAGAATGCAACATAACAAAGGAAGGAAGCTGTCCAGTGTGGGGAAGGGTTAAATCTACAGCAGCAGCTTCCGCTGTCATCGACTTTGATGAATTCTAGCTTCTCCTACTCTATTTTGCTTAAAAAAACCCTACTCTATATTTATTCCAGAAAATGTGGGATTTGGCATTTATCTTTCTTGAAAAACTTCTAAATTCAGATTTATTTTTGAGGATTAGAAAAAATGCAGTCTTGGATGAGGTAAAATTTGGGGTATCTCTACACATTTTTCTTTCTTATCTACGCTTCCGGTTACCACTCTTTTAGGTGATAAGTTAGTTACTTTATTATATAATGGAGTGCCTAATGACAAATAACAGTGAAATGAATAAATTTGCTTTTACAAAGGAATATATGATAAAAAGTTACAGTTTTCTTTGTTTATATTATTTTCTCTTCATTTACTCTCCACTGCAAATTATTTTACTATGTTTATTATAATAAAACAGTAAATATATATTGATAAAACAAGGTAAAGATGTATCAGTTTTATAAAATATTGAATATTAGTAGCAAATGAACAAAAAAGTAGCTGGAAGAGTAGTGTTCAAAACACTAATATAGCTTTGAGAGTAATTTCTTTATGCAAAATATTAACATCACTGACCTGTGATTTAAGAAAAAAATCTGTAAATGGGTTTAAGAAGAATGCCATGCTAAATGTCTCCACTTTCCTCTTGGAAGTGCACATTTTTCTATTGTTGTTTGGTGAACTTTGTGCTTCTAAGTGTATGTTTTATACAGCTTTTGCCTTGGAACTCCCTTGTTTCAATCCCCTAAAACTGTCAAGTATGACTCCACCTGCTTTATTGTTCCCATAAATTCATATGAAACTAGTAGCTAAATCCAATTTGTGTCATTCTGTCTCTCTTTGTAGCCTATTCTAAATCTCCCAGCGTGTTTCACAAAAGTAGAATCCTATTAACACCAAATAACCACCACTGTATTTTATTCTGTGGTTATTACAGTCCTGCTATTGTCGCAGCTCCTAAAGAATCTTGTCTACCCATGAATCTGTGATGGCCAAAACCTGCAAACTCATTACCAGCAGAAGATTTTCTGTTCTTTTTCTTTTCATCTGACAAACCTATTTTCTACTGACTCTTTTTTTTTTTTTTTTTTTTTATGAAAGGTTGTATAAGTATAGACTCAATATTTTGTCAAGAAATTTGCTAGTCTGTAAAGTACTATTCATTAACATAAAAAAATGAGAAATTTAGTCCACAGTTTATCTTCAGATCTTGAGCTTTACTAAAGTTCTTCACCTTCAAAATGTTGCATAAGTCCAGTTTTAAAGTAAGTATTAAGTGAGACAACTTCAATATTTTTAACTGACTTCTTACCAAGTGAGAGAATTAAAACTTTAAAGATTGTAAAACATTCTGAATTTTAATGCAAGTCCTAAAAGCTATATTAAAATTCAAAAAGTGCTGTCATGATCAGGGTGACTTCCATGAAGTGCTGAAACTTCTTCAGTCATGTATAATTAAATACAAGCTCCTTAACCTAAAAAAATAAACAAAAAATGCTGATGATTATTGTTCTAGTTTAAAATTGCAGAACCATTCCTTTCAGAAAGCTCTAAATGTCTTAGGACCAGACGTCTATCTAGTACCCTCAATTACTTTTGTGAGCTACTCCCTTTATATTAAGCCTAGATCTAGCCTCAATTATTTGATTTAATATGTTTAATTTTTGTAACTTGTGTTTCAATTCCGTACTCTACTGGACAGAATTTATGTGAAATTCTCAAATAAAAAATCATTCAAGTATGCTTACAACAACATAAAACTTTTATTTCACATATGATGACAGATACAGAAATATATAGTTCTTGCTCTACTTCCACACTCTCTGTTTTTAAATTTTAGAACAGACTTTAAACCATGATATCTACAAATGCTTTACTGCATAATATATCTGTTCTATACTGTTGATGAAGCTACTTATAGGTAATAATGCTTGTGGAAATACGTAGTGCGTTTTTTCCAAATTGATCCCTTAAGACTTGATTATGAGTTCACTGAACTGAGTGGCTTTAGCTCCCTTTAATTTTTAGAAGTTGGAGCTAAATACTAGAATACAAAGTGCTGAGAGGAACACGAATGTGTATGCTCCCACACTGTGACACTGAAGAGAAAATGTCATGGAAATAGAGTTAAGGTCAAAACAGTTCCCCATTCCATTGAATTTGCAGATAATTCAATATTTTATATTTTATACTGGAAGAAAATTAAAGCCTTTTAGGTTTTTAGTGAAAAATAAGAGAATACACTCTCTATGACAGTTAACAGCCTCATGCTCTTTGTTAGAGCAGACTCCAAGTTAAACCACAGAAGAAACTGTGCCAGAATAATTCTCTCTCTGCCCTTCTGTCACAACCCATGCCATGTGTGAGCTGGTCCTGTGGAGAAAATATCCTGTTCTTTTGATCAGAAATTTCTTCTGAGAGCTATGATACTTTCCCAAAAATTGAAGCAGAACCGGTAAGTCCCTACTAAAAGTCCAGAAATTTATGTATCAATAGCTAATAAAGAGAAACACCTTGCCAAAATGTTTCCATCTTTAAGACAGAACTTGCTTTGATCAAAGAAAGAAGGGACAGGAGGGACAGAATTACCCTTCCATCTTGATACTTTGAAAATTATAGTCTAAAGAGAACTGTACAGACTAAAAGATGGGGTCACATTTCTCTCTCTTAAAGGTCCCTGAAAAGACAAAAATTAGATGAAAAATGATACTTAGTCTATCAAACTAGCATATTTTGTTTCATATTTTACCATGAAGATTTTTGTTTCCATTCTTAATCTAATTCTAGAGAATGTATGCAAGTTTATCATCATCATTTTCACTAACTATATCACATACAACCATCTACAGAATGGTAGAATTCTACAGAATAAGAACCTTTCTTCTCTTCAAATACCAGGTAAATCAAATATATAATATGATCATAGAATCATAGAATCACAGTATGGTTGAGGTTGGAAGGGACCTCTGGAGATCACCTAGTCCAACCTCCCTGCTCAGCAGGGTCACCTAGAGCATGTTAGACAGGGTTGCAACCAGGAGGGCCTTGAAGATCTCCAGAGAAGGAGACTCCACAACCTCTCTGAGCAACCTGTGCCAGGGCTCTGTCACTCTCACAGGGAAGAAATTCCTCCTCACGGTCAGGCAGAGCTTCCTGTGCTTCAGTTTCTGCCCATTGCCTCTTGTCCTGTCACATGGGACAACTGAAAAGAGTTTGTCCCCATCCCCTTGACACCCTCCCTTCAGGTACTTGTACACATTGATCAGATCCCCCCTCAGTCTTCTCTTCCCCAGGCTGAAGAGGCCCAGCTCTCGCAGCCGTTCCTCACAGGGCAGGTGCTCCAGCCCTCTGATCATCTGCGTAGCCCTGCGCTCCAGTAGCTCCACGTCTCTCCTGTACTGGGGAGCCCAAAATAATATAGCATACCTTGAATCTTGTTTAGAAATATTTTAGGATCAGAAGATAGTGGTCATCCTAACAGCCATATGGTGAGTATCTAGCAACTTTGTATCCTGGTAATATTTCCCAGTGTGTACAAATCTGAAAGTGTGCATTTATTCTCTCTCTCTCTCTCTCTCTTTCTCTATGTATTTATATATATAGAGAAAGAAGTGTATATATATATGTATACATATATGTATATATGTATAGATGTATACATTTTCATATTGACTAAAAGTATAACTTCAATCCAAATAAAACAAATATTTCGGTAACCTGAAGTTCTCTACCATCCTTTTTTCCTTTTGCAAAAACATCTTTGCCTGCCTCACAGTTTATTTTCTTTTATTCTTTCATTTTTTATTTGTATTACTTTCATGAGCTTTAATCACCAGTAAAGCAAAAACTAGAAGCTTCAATTCTCCTCAGATGTATTACAGTCTGCAGCTCTGGACTGTCCCTTTATATTATAATCCTTCACAGTTATATCCATAGATAGACTTTACTTTGGTTTCATTCTAGTCTTTGTTGTTATCCTTTCTTGAAATTTCTACATTTCAGTGTGCTGGGGAGGAGGCCTTTTCTTTTCAGACTGAGATAATGCGATTTCAGAAATCTATTTCATTCCTTCACATCAAAGGAATCTCCATTTCATTCAGCATATTTTGTACTTAACGATTCCTACTTCCTTTTGTTGGCATTATATCTGCTTTATTTGTTAAAAGGGATATTTAATTGTACATTAAATGGATCTTCAGGTCTTCCAGTAACCTGACTTTTCATAACTAATTTGCTGGCCTATAGAATTAACAACTCCCTCACTATTCCTTCTTTCTCCCTTTCCATCTTCCATTGTCAGGAGATAAATTCAAAACAAATGGCTTTACAGAACAGTCACTCTGTAAAGATCTTAAACTGTCTTGACACCCATAAGGTGTTTTTAAAGCTCATGTTTCAGATCACAGGGGACTGTGATTATGTTTATTTTAAACTCACTATTTTTGTCCCCAGTTTCAGTCGGTCTTCGCATGTGAGGATATTAAGCTAAAACCACTAGTTTGGAAACTTACTGTGCTGCACTAGGATAATGATCACATCTGGGAGCATATGAACAATTAGTATTTTTGCTGGTGATAAACGCTGGGTAATGCTTAGGCCTTTAATAAAATGCAAGCATTGTGCTACTATACATGACCTGATGTCATGAATGTTTAAACATTTTATTATTTTAATAAGGTCATACAAAGTTCACAGGGGAAGAGGTATATTGGAACAACATAGAGATGAAGCATTTTGGCCAATGCTTAGAGCTAACATTACCTAACATTTAAGGTGTTTTTTACAGTGCAGCTGCGTAGCAGTTAGCACAGTTGTATTCTGGCCCGTGATTCTTCTGGGAACAATGACAATATACAGAATAACAATAACAAAAATGGTGAAACAATCATATCATTTAATGTCTCAGTCTTAGTTTACACAGATTCTTTCCAGATATTTTCTACATAGTATCATAATACTAGTAAAAGGTGAACCTCAGAAGTCTGAAATTTCTGTCTTGAACTGGAGTCATTAATTGGCATATTGGTAGAAGACAATTTCATATTGAAAATTGTTTATTTTCATCCTAAGTTCATCTTCTCTGACATATATTAATCTTACTGTTCTGTATTCCTCTGTTTTTAGATTTCTTTTCCTGGAATACTTATTCACTAGTATTCTTGTTCTTGTTTCAGCACTAAAGAAACCTGTCTTTTTTTTTAAAAAATAGGGCTTTTTTAAAACATTTTTTTGCAGTGTTCCTTCAAAATATATAGGATGAGATTAGCTCAAATGCTTGAGCTAATCCTCAAAGAAGCCAACCTTCACTAAAGAATTAGAGGCATAGGATTCGTTAATTTTTCCACAGAATTATGAACAACTATCTATTGTCAGATTGCCCTACTTTTTTTTTTTTTTTTTTTTTTTTTCTATCAATCTCTTTCACTTTGGAGAACACTTTAAAATGATTACACATGACCACCGTACTACTAAGCATGAAGATGGATATTCCTATGGCAAGGGAGAAAACTGGGGTTTGGAAAGCTGAATGAGGTTGAAAGGTCTTCTGATCTATTCCACATAAAAATCACCAGGTAATTTATATGAGTTAGGATAACTACCTATTTCATTCATTAAATTTTATTTAACATTGGAAAGAAGTAACCGGGAAGAAGGGATTATGTAGTTGCCTATCCTCCATCCTTATCTGCATGGGTTAGCATCATGCTCTGTTACAATGAATGTCTTCTTTCAAAATCATGAGGTCTATCTTTGGCATCAAGGTGAGGGCTAGTGACAGAAATTCAGCAAGATATTTGCATAGATTTATTTCCATCAGAGAGGCCTAGGGGGATCAAACCCTGAATTAAAGAACCTGAATTTTCTATTTAAATTGGTGTTCTGCATCATCCAGCTGGTCTCCAAACAGTTTTACAGCACAGGCCTTGGCCATATCTGAAACCCCCTTGCTGAGCCTTGTCATGATAGTTAACTACACTCAGACACTCACTGTCATCTACAGATTCATGGGCGACTGTCATCGTAGGTTGACAGTCCTGCTGTTTCCTGTGTTCAGTGTCGCTTACTCTCTCATGTTAGCTATCTCTTTCCATCCCTGTCTTCTTTTTTACTGTATTAAAACATTTTCCTGCACATAGGAGGACTTCTTTAAATCCTTGGAAAAGCTACTTAATTGCTAAAATCTCCTCTCTTACATAAAAATCTGTTCTCCTTCAATCAGTTTGTGCTCTTTATGAATGATTACTTTGCTTTGCCGGTTTTATTGTGTCTGCAGCATTGAGTCACTATGAGATACCTGTACACTTTCTCCAGCGCTTTGATACAAGGGTGTTAGTTTTCTAAGCAACACTCTTGCTAAATTAATATTCAAGGTACTGTGTAGCCAAAGTCAGAGTACTATTACATACCCACAATTATATAAGCAATAAGAGCAGAAGAAATCACGCTACTTTGGGGGCAGGCCTTCAGTTTACTAAATTGAATTGTTGTTAAAAGTTGCTCTTAATGTTGGTGACAACAGAAAGTGAGATTTTCCTTCTTTTGTTTTTATTGATTCATTAGTCAATGTGCAGCAGTGTGAGTGTAACCTGATATGTAAGTGCTAAATGGCATTGTTCTTACTGTGTTAAGCAATCACGTTAGAAGTATGTTTTATTGATCAGTTTTCTTCCACGAGGCAGAACTGATAATACACTTTATTGGTGGGGTTATGATGTTGGAAGACTCTTAGGAGATGGGCTGCTGTTTGCTTCCACTGTTTCATATTCTGCTCATAGTGGCAACGATAAGATGCAACTGAAGAGTCATTCCTGTGCTGTAGTTGTTCTCTCTTGCTGGAGTCATTTCTCTGACTGGGAATCTTATAGCAGTTTTTGTCTCAGGCCCCACAGCTACAGCTGTCCTGAGTCAGTGACTTGTGACAGCTGAGAATCTTCACATTTATTTCTCTCCTTGTTGCTAAAAGTGTGACATCATCCATCTCAAACATAGTAGTTTCCCTGTCTCACTGCACTGTCCCCTCTCAGAAGTACTGTTGCTACAGTCATCCTCCCCTCCCAATATTCTGAACAAACACTTTTTTATTTCCAATTTCTATTCCTTTTTTTCATTACTCCCTTTGGTAAATTCCTTTGCCTGTCTCTACTTTCCCTCAGTCCACAGTTGAAGTTTCTCTAATCCTTGCTTGGAAGTCTTGCACAATGGCCACTTGTCTACATCTAAGTCCTCTTTTCCTTCCAGTCCCACCCTGCTGCATTGCTGTGCTCAGGGCAACTAGTTAAATCCCACAGTGCCATGCACAGATAACCAAACTAATTTTGAACTCATACTTCAGCAGGGTAAAGTGGCTCACTGTGAGCTTGGTGGAGCTGTAGATTACTCTGGAACCCAAGCTCATGCACACCCAGCTTTGGATTTTGCCCTCATTGTCAAAGATGTCTTGGCATCATAGTTCTGTCTGAAAAACAAAACAAAACAAAACAAAACAAAACTGATTGGTCTGCCTACCTGTCAGGTAGGGGGAGAAGCTCGGAGATTTTCAGGCATACATCCTTCATGACACAATGACACTCAGGGAAACACATATATCAGAATAGGGGATACTATGCAAATGGGCAGACAGGAAAAACTATGGATAAGTGTGTATGGCTCTCTGTGTCCCTGTCTCTACTCTTAGCTCTAATCTCCTGTGTATCTCCTCCATGCTATAAGTGTGCACGAATTTCATCCTTAAAGGAGGATTAGATTTTTACTTATAGGTCTGTAAGTACACACGTACTTTCTTCTAGCTGCTTTGATATAATGGTTGGACACAAAGGCACCAAAAAAAGAAAAAAAAAGTTTGACATCTGACAAATATAGGATTCCAACCATAGCATTACAGGAAAAATGGAAGAAGAAAATCTGAAATTCTTCCCCTTTTTAGAAAAAGTTTGGGAGAAAATGTACTGTTTTTCAAAAGTATGAGAAATACCATTTTCTGTTTAATGGCGTTCAAGAAACTCTTTCTCCGTGCTAGTTCCACCAGTAAAGGTGCATATTTTCCCTATACTGTCAGTTTCTCCCTTTTCCCACTATCTAGAAAAACTTAGAAGTGAAATATTTTCCCCTCAATAAAGTAAATATTTTTTTCTAGGAAAATTTTCAGTGAAAACCTAAATGTTTATTGAAAAATTATCATACAAGGGAAACATTTTCTTCCTTTCATATAAAGAAAAAAAAAGGAAAAACCTTCTCTTTAGAGCATTGAGGAACTGAATTAGCTGTATTTCTGGCTGCTAAAAGAACAGTCCTGTATTAATTTTTTGCTGTTTTTCATCCTCTCCTTTTTGAGGATAGTTTTTCAAACTTCATATAATTTCCTATTTTGGTGCAGTTTGGTTCACTCAGATAAAACAGCTGGTTACAAAGCAACATGCAGCTGTCTCCCACAAGTTATGACCTATAATATTTAATTAAATAACAGTGCTATTTGCTATTTTCAATTTTTTGTTGGCTTTGCTCCGTGTCAAAAGCCTGCATTCTCCCTAGTTGCTTTGAAGCACTGGTTTCAGCCTTCTGCTATATTCCACTACTAAAAATGAAGGCAATTACCTTGCTGTTTTGTGATTGTACTTATATATTCCATAGATTTTAATATTCATGGGACTAATGTGCTAGATTGCTATTCAAATTTCCTGATAGATTATATTTAAACAGCTGTTTGCCAAAATTAACAGGCATCTGGAACAATATATTTGTATGTGGTTCTTTTTAATTATCAGGTAAACTGAAAAATAAATAAAAGCAGAGTATGGTAATATTAATTCTGTCCCATCAGGAATGTTTAAACCCCAGTGAAATACATTTAAAAACAATATAACTGATAACTGTAAGGATTCATTTAATGACTTATTACTACAGATACCACTTATCTTGAAACTGTCATTTATATTTTCTAAGCATTCAGGGAAATTATATTATATAACTGGAGTTAATGTGATATCACAATAAATTTTTCACATTCTGTTTGAAAAGCAATTAAAACTGAAGGTTTAATTACTGAATATTTGGTTTCCTCTAAGATATTCCCTGTTAATTGTCAATTATATTCACAAACTAAATAAAACCTTACCAAAAAATACATTTCAGAGATATCAATGGGAATAGGCATGCTTTTCTTTTAAAATATAGATATTCATGTGAGTATGTTCAGTTTATGTCTTGAGAATTCTTGTTCTATTCAGCTACCATATCAGAAATACTATAGTTGTAAATGAAGAATTACATATGTCCACAGATGTATTTATTGTAGCTTTTGATGCAGTAGCAATAAGATGGTGGGAAAGCTCCTGCTTCACCATGTTTGACTTTGAATCAGTATGATTAATGATAGTTGCTGCTTTTTATCAGCCAGGCCTGAAAGCCTGAAGGACCAATACCTGTAGGTTGCTTGGGAAAAGAGAGACGCGAGAAGTGAGCTGAGATATTTTTGCTGTCACACTCCAAACTACAGTTTGTCCTAGTCAGTCTTTCGGTGTCCTTACTTCATCCTTGATGCCTTCCATCCTCAAATATTTTCTATTTCCTCTTCATTCTTCTGATAATTGCCCAGTCCTTGCAGCGGTTTATACTGTCTCTCGAGACATGTGAATAGCCTGCAGAGACCTGGTTTAGGAAGGCGTACAAAAATGATTCTACCTCAGCCCTTTTGCTTTGAAAAAAGTCCATACATCTGTTAAAAGAGGTGAATTGCAGGAATTTTTCATCTTAGTTGGCAGTAAAAAATGTAGCAATATTAAAATAATGTATGCAAAAATAAAGTCCAAATTATTACAGGGTGGAGAAAGGTTAGGATCCCATAGTTATTCCATATTAACCTGTTCGCTTGCCTCTAAATACGGATGCACCAGTCAGGATATGAGGATTTTTTCCTGAGGAAGAACTGTAAATGTTAAAAGGAAAATACAATATTGAAGCAATAAATCAAAGAGAGATCCCCAAAAATTTATTCTGCAACAGCCATCAATGTCAGAAGACATCAGAATTCTAATGGAAAAAGGAAGGCATCACTGGATGGACTATTTTGAGAAAATTAAGCCGGGTGCCAAGGGAAATTATAGACTTTTCCAAGAATGTCACCCTCACAGCCATGAAGCTTTAGCCCTTCTGAAAGAAACCCAAAGTTGAAGTAATATAGACTTAAAGTACTTTAACCGAAGTATATCAGATTTTCAACACTGTCATCTTTGAAATACCCAAAATAAAGAGCTTTTCTACATAAGTAATTAATTTTGTTTATAAAAGAAGAGTAAACACCATAGGGGGAAAGAAAAAAAAAAGAAATAGTTCATAAGTTTTAGCAAATGCTACATTATTTCCTAAAGACAGACACAGTCAAGAAGGATCATTACTTAAACCTATTTGCATTCAAGGGTACTATTCACACTTATCAAATTCAAAACAGAGTTAAACAGAGAGGGTCAGATTTAGACTGGTGCAATAAGGAGTAATTTATCTGATAACAGGACTTCTTCATAAGTTAAGGAAAGACAGACTTTCCTTAGACAGAGCAGTCTGAAAATGCTTTACAAAATTTTGGGCTGTTTTTGTTGTTATTTTTAATTAGAAAATACCAGTCTATCTGAAAACTGTGAGAAAGAATTGATGTTAAGTGGCCTATTTCAAGAAATGTATACATATATTAAGTTTTAAAGATTTCAGCTTAAATTTTATGGCTAGGGGAGTTGCCTTTTTTCATCTGAAATGCATTAAAGGTTTTTTCTATTTCACAAAATATGTTTTGAGATACCTAATTTTCAGCAGTGCTTAGGGTAGGGACATATTCCTTTTTCAAAACTTGGTTTCTGCTGAGACAGAAATTTTCATATAGTCCACACTGAACACATCAAGGACATTCCCTGTCCTAAGGAATGATAGTATACGAGAGGGAAAAAAAAAAAAAAAAAAAAAAAAAAAAAGACAAATAGTTTTAGGAATAAATGCAATAAAATGTAAGAAAAAAGTAGCAGAGCATATAAGTAATATCTTGGCTGTCTAGAGATGGCAGAATTTCTTTTAATTGCTTTTCAGCAATCCTTTAATTTTTTTTGTCCTTAAAGTGGTAGCCTCATCCAAATATTTAAATGTTAGATGTTTCAGTGATAATTCCCAGAGAGAATAAAACAAAAGCAAAAACAAGCAATCCTTTGGAATTCTGAAGCTACATAGTTTCATGCTAAATAATTTAATTTCAATTAACTTGGCAATGCATCATGACATATCTGACTGTAGGATACAGAAAGAGAAAGCCCCAAGCCCTCCACTAAATACAATTCTAAATATCTTGAGTTCTGAATTCTTAATTTAACTTTAGAGCTTTCTGTTGAAAAATGTTCACTTGAGAGAAAAAATGTTGAAAGACTTTTGGCTTTGTTCCAAATCAGAATAAAAGCATTGTTTTGGAAAGAAGAAATTCTGAAATTTGAACAGGTCTGATTGCAGAGTTTAATATAAAAGTTTAATCAGAGCAAGATGGTATTGTATGACTTTCATGTGACTCCACCTACACTTTCTGCTCCATGTATATCACTCTCATGGCCTACAATGTTCAGGCACATTCACCATTAACTTACATAATCATAGATTCGTTTGACAGTGTCATCTATTCTTACCATCTACTTATAGCAGTATATACAAACCATTTAAATCTTTATTTTTCTATTCAAACACTAATCCTTACAAAATGCCACGCTTTGCATGTAGTTGTATTGCTTCTGCTTCTATGCAGAGAAGAAACACAGAAAAATGAAGTAACTTGTAATGGTTGCAAAGAAAAGGCAGAAGCGGAGGCAGAAGCAAGCACTTTTCCCTGTACTAATCTGCATAAACTGCAGTGAGAGCAGTTTGCATGAGCCACAGAATGAGCTTCACACTACCAGCTATTAATAACCTACCTGAATATTTTTATCTGTGCTTCAGGTGGTTTGTGTTTCTTACACTATTTCCTCCAGTGTGGCAACCTGCAGAAACTTTCAGCACAAGGAGAATGATCACTAAACACTGGATCAGTATTACAAAATGTACTTTTTCATAAGGTTAAATGAAAAGAGAATCAGACCAAATGCATTACTCTGGCACTCCATCAGCCATCAGTACTGAGAATTTACGTAGTGACTAGCTTGAAACTCAATTTGGATTACCAGAAAATACCAGTGTGCCCACTGAAGAATTTTGTCCTCAGTGAATGATCAAGGAGATTTTTTCAGGGACAAAAATCTTTCTTTAAATCTTAACAATTAAAGGTATCTTTGTTGGATTTTACATCATACTTCTCCTGAGGTGGGAAGGTATCTGAACTTTGTCACTGCCTTTTGATTCACCTTCAGTATTACCTGCCTGATCCTTTGTGTTTTTATGATCCTATCTTGATGATGAATTTTTTTATTATATCACATGGAGGACCTAGTAGAGAATTAGTGTCAGCTTTCCATCTAACCTCTTCCTGTCATTCACACACATTGCCATTTCTTTCTAGATTGATATTTATCACTGTGATATTTCATTTTGACCTCTAAACTTTAACCACGTATGTATAATCAAACACTAAATGCTATTTTCTTTAACTAAAGAAACTCCCAGGTTAACCTCTAAGACAGGCAGGATGTGCGTGTCAATTCCTGAACTCAATTTTGTACATAGAAATTGTCAGGAATCCTTTTATGAAGGATTTTTTTTCAGCAGACAATGTCAATTGTTTGAAATTTAAGGTTTCCAAGGCTCAAGTTTCAGTGAAAATAGAATCAAAGGGGGTTTCTTAAGTATAGATGGGAAATTCCAGCTATAATCTGAAAAAGAGATGGAGAGGGAGGCCAGACTGACAAAAGTTATGGCACACTGCAGAACTGTGGGAAGCCAAGGTTCAAGTTTCCTCTTCAATGATTGCTTAATTATTATACATAAGTGGATCCATTTCAAATAATGAACAGAAAGTTATGAACAACATAGAAGTTATGAACAACCAGACTGAAATTTCCATTTGATTTTCAACACGATTCCCAACTCCCTGTAGCCTGCGCTACCAAGCAGTCCTGCTGAGCTTCTCCTCAGTTGTCTCACTTAAATATCCACAGAATACAGAATGTGCAAGAGCATGTCATCCACTTACTTGAAAAGAGACCTGGATTATAACACATTTCAGTCACAATTTCCAGATATTTCTTAACACACAAATGACTCTGTAAAGTGACAATCCAAACTGCGTTCTTTAAATTGATAGCACTTGAACATGGGTACACAAGTGGGTTTCTGTGAGAGAAGAACGTGGATTTTTAGTGCAATGGGTATTCTGTGGAAATTCTTTGCTCACACTTATTTTATAGTGTATGTGAAATACTTTACACCTTTTGTGGCATAAGAAGCCTCGTAATTATGATTTCTTCAGACTAGCTGAGATCTAAATCTGCTCTCCATTTTGTTTCAGTGTTTGTGTATATTTAGATGTATGCATGCATAAATATATGTATATGTTTGTGTATATGTGCATTTGTATACTCTTTATC
Source organism: Rhea pennata (assembly GCF_028389875.1). Classification (NCBI taxonomy): domain Eukaryota; kingdom Metazoa; phylum Chordata; class Aves; order Rheiformes; family Rheidae; genus Rhea; species Rhea pennata. The sequence goes on from NC_084664.1 coordinate 13,202,470, forward strand.
AAAGATGATGGTTAACGTTAAAGTCTTCCTACTCTGTAGTGATTCATTTTATCATCTCTCTTCTTTTTTACTTACCCAAAGATGCAGTGATTATGGAAGTGTGAGCAGTAACAGGAGATGTTGAATAGGATATTTCTTCTTATAAAGAAAGCTTTTCCATTTCACCTTGAACCACTAACAGGGTTTCTGTAGTGCAAGGGTGTGTAGTCTAACATCAGCTTTCAGCTCGAATGTGTCTTCTTTACTAATCTCAACTCCCTCACTCTCATTCAGTAAAGCAGATAGTGACTCAAAACTGAAAATCGGTAAAGAACATCTCTGAATGTGGTAAACTCCTGAAAGATCCATATCTTAGTAGGGAAGGAATATGATCAAGAATTCAATGACCAAGAATTTCAAATGTCATAGGAGATGGAGGATGTCGTTTCCAGAACAGAGACCAGAGCAGAGACTACATCAAGAGAGCACCCACCTAAGCTAGAAATCCATGCTCATCATTATGATTTCTAACCTGATTAGACTTTGATTTTTGGTTTCCAGACAAAAATTCAAGATAAAGTACAAAGAATCTGTTCCATCCCCAGATCCAGTAGCCTGAGGGACATGGAACTCCTTATAAGGTGGAGTCAAGTAGAGACTCATTAGACATCAGAAGGAAATAAACCCTGGTCTCCCACATCTAAGGTAAATTGTCTTATCATTGAAGAGCTAAGCAGGATGAAGGACAACTGGCGGTCACAACTAGCCAATGCTATCACCAGCTGTGTTTTCATAGAGCCCTCTGCATTAGAGCATGTTCAGAGGATCACATCTGAGGTCTTTACATTCCTCACGGTCTATATGCACTCTATACTTGTTTTGGATTAAAAAGCAATCTAGGAGTAACAGGGCTTTCATAAAGAAGAAGAGAGGTCATGATTTAGAGGAGACTGTGTACCTCTACAGAGATCGTGCTATTTGCTTAGACAGACTTCTTTGTGAGATGATGGATCACATCCCCTCTTTAACCAAATCCCTGTAGATGGAGCACAATTTAGAGGTAGGATATGCCAAGTGATAAACTAGGAATATGTTCAGCTTTTGCAGAACATTTCATAGATATTCTGTAGATACAGAACCAAGTTCCTAATACAGCTAGTAATACTTAATTTAGAGAAAATTTAATTTCTTATAGCGAAGTGCTATCACCTAAATTGCTAACATTTGAGGATCATAAAAACAATAAGAGAACATCTATGCCTTTTATAACACAGTGATTCTGTCCTGCTTTGAAAATTTGGGCCAGTTCATCTGGTACGAATCAACGAATCTCTCTCTAGAAATATGACGCAGAATGCCTCTGACAGAAGCAGGTGAAATGCTACATATGAAATATACCTCTCATGTTATTTCTAGACTTTTCTACTCCCCTTCAAACCAGCTGCAAAGATATTTTCAAAGCCTATTTTCCCCTAAGTGCACATTTACTTTCAAAGTATCTACATCAAACACAGTCTTCATAAGCATTTTCAAATGTGTTCAGCCAGCACATGAAAGAAGCAGAGAATCTCTTAAAAAATAAACCTCAGAAATCACCACATGCATCTCAGGTATGTTCTTTAAAGGGAGAAAAAGAACTAGAAGTTTCAGGCCTGCTTGAGTCTTCAGAGCAGATACACACAGCAGTTTTGTTCGGTTCTAAAATAGTAAGTGAAGACAGTAAGTAAAGTTTAAATGAAGCTTGTTCATTGATCCTAAATATTTTAGGAATAGTCAGCAAACCCATATTGTATGAGTATTAGCAGATCAGCTTGACTGGAGAGTTTCCTGCAGACAACAGCTGAACAACCTTCTCTGGGTCTCCGTGAGTTCCATCAGCTCTCACTCACCCTTCTCTTCATTAAGAAATTGGGTAGGTTGTTGCAGTCCTCGGTTTATTCAGTCAAAGTAAAAGCCTTCTCTGTTTTAATAATTTAATATTTATATCCCACTATATTCTCTCAATACATAAGCTCCAAAGCACACAGAATTTTTTGTTCCTCTTATCTAAAAGATTACTGGATGAGAATATAGTAATGATCACTCTATAAAGTCAGTTGAGGTATAAAAAGATCTGTAAGTATATACAGTAGCATTTCAAACAGGCATCTCTGCCTTAAAATTATCTGGATAAATTTGACAATGTTAAAGCTCTCTCTCTTTTTTTTTTTTTTTTTTTTTTTTGGGGGGGGGGGACTATGTGAGTATGCATCCAAAGAGAAAATTTCCATTTAAAACAATAAATTGATGAAACAAGGTATAAGCAAAAAAGATTGAACAGTTTTATGCTTAAAAAAATAAAGCTACAGAATTTCAATCCTTTCATTGTGAATTGTTACCATTCTAGTGCTGTTTAATGAATCTCTCAATGTTTGCAACAATTTGAGATTGAGAAGTTTGATAAAAGCTTATGTGAGGATTAATGATAAAATGTAGCCTTCTGTCCATCATGTTTGTTTTTTATCATTCATCATCTTACAATGGAAGCCAAGTAAAGATCTCCAAAGCTAGGGATTATATGAGTGCAAAAATTGCCTGGGACCTATGGAATGACCAGGTTGTTATCGTTTCGCAAGATTTGGGGATTTGTGCCAAGAGAAGGAATTTCAGCATTTTTTGCAAAGCCAACATTTATTAACCACTTCATCAGAAGGAACTGATGATGTCCTACTGTCAAAAGCAAGGCTGGGTTAAAAAGCTATATTATTCAGATGATCTTGTTCATTGTGCTTGAACATTTGGGGAAGGGAAAGATGAAAGGGCATAGTAAAGTAATTTGAAAAATACTTTCTTCAGCATGCACACTCATTTTTCAAATGAATGTTTTAGCTGACCTGATGACAGATTAATATTGATGATCAGTTTTTTATCCATTTATTATTTCAAAAAAAATAGAGAGTAAAACATTTCCTGATGGACTCTCATTAGGTGTTTGATCCAGGTAAGGTGGCATTTATGAGCCTTCAGGGTCCACAGCAAGGCCTCCTTATTTCCCTATGCTCTTTTAAAATCTGTACTACACATATCCTAGCAGAGAAATGACTCCATTATTTCATTAAAATAAACCCAAACAAAAACAAATTAAATATGTAAGACAATTTTCTGTAGAGATAAATGCAAGTGCTATAACCAGGAAAGACCATTAATAAGAGAAAAGGTTCAAGATAGTTCATCTTAGTGTTATGGAGATTAAATCTTTTCAGACACACTAAGATGAGACAGGAGACAATCCACTCTTTCAAGTCCTCAGAAACATCTCTTTTAATTTTTTTTTTTTTTTTTTTTTTACAAAGGTGATGAAGTAGACACCCCACTACCTGAGAGATGAAGTGGTTAAGAAGCTCCCAGGCTGATGTGGAGCTGTAAATTTCCATACTCAAGGTGGCCTGATGATGCTGAGACAAAATATTACATTCAGCTTTGGGGACAGGTAGAATTTTTTGAAGTCTTTAATGAAAGGTGAATCTTTTCTTTCCTAGCTCTTTTTTTTTAGTGAATACTCTTTTCTGCTAGAAACTAATGGGGCCTACTATTAAGAGGGAAGTTTGGGTAGCAGACCGGATGATGATCATCACAGTGAGGACTAGCTAAAGAAGAAGTAAACAAAAAATAGGTGTTAGTGTGTTTGTCTCCCCGTGTTCCTGGTGTGTGTGCTTCCTCTTCCAGTTCATTGTTGTGCCAGGTGTTATGGCAGCGTGGATGTGGCTTGCTTACTGCAGGAAAGAAATGACTCAGAAAGATTTTTCTAAAGGATATAAGGTTTTGGAGCCCATTATCCCTAAGGTAAAATCCACCTCTGATGGCTTTCTCTTGTTTTGTTTAATTGAAACCTGTATTAAATTTGTTTATGTTTAGTACATATTCCAATCTTTTCTTATTTTTGCCTTAAACTCAAAACACACTGCAGTAAATCTAGAAACAATACACCTGCAGTGCCAGCTATCACCCTGCAAAAATGAGAATTTTCACTAATCTGAATAATGTCTGATCCCAAAATGTTCTGGATTAGCAATATTTCCCCATGACTGTTTTTCGTGTGAGCTCCTTTAATACTAAACCAATTTTCTCTCAATTCAACTGAGCATTTCAATTTAGATTTTAAAGTAATTTATTGCCTCTTTCCTGGAGTGAATTTTAACATGTTTAGAGGTCATATCATTAGAGGACATCCATATATTTTCTAGATCTACATTTTTTACTTGTCACAATGCCATAACAAAATGTTTAAGAATTACACTGTGGCATAGGAATACTATTCTTATTCTGTGTGCTTGGAACAGCATTGTTAGAAAGTACAATTATTGTCCCAGGATAACCTTTATAAATCTTTCTGTATCTGCAGAAAATAAAACCCCTAAACATTCCGCTGTATTTTTGATAACTTGCAAAATTTCTGCCTTCTTGCACATAGAAAGTGCAGACAAGTCACAGGGCATGTTGGTATCTCAGAAGACAGCAATGTGCTGCCTGAGCACAAAATGTATCTGCTGGTAAGCAAAGTGACAGTTTTTTCTCAGCACAGCTATAATGTGACTTGAAATTCGCAAAATCTGTTTGTGATTCAAAGCTCTGAGGTCAGCTGGTCCTTACGCTGCCTCAGAATTGTACTCAGTCTGCCTCTCCTGCTGCGGTCCTTTGAAATATTGCAAGCATTAATCAAAAGTCAATTGTGTGTTTTAATCAGATTTCATGGAGAGTACATTGTAGGTGCAAGGGTTGTGAATTACTTTGCAAAATGGAAATGCTAGGTGTAATTTGATCACTATAAATGAGAAAACAGTAATTATTAAAAATGAATACAACTTTACTGTGGTAAATCAAGAATGAGTTGAAAGGTCAGTACAATGACTATTGTAACTGAACCTGGTAAGTAGTGATATAACACCACTTTATTTCAAATGAAAAACACGGTTGATAAAAAGTGAAAATATAATGTATCAAACCTACTGCTACTGCTGAAATGAATAGGAAAACATCTACTGATTTCAGTGGAGCCAGAAATTTCATTTATGAATCAGCTATTTCTTCACTGCTATTTGCAAAATTGCAGATCTAATCTTAAATAAGATTGATCCATAAAGTGTAGACTTTCTTCTGAATCAAGCCTACAGTAAGCTACTTCCTATCTCAATAGATAAGAACACAAATTCAGAATTAATTACTAATTAGTTAGTGACAGAGAGGCAGACAAGACAGATTTTGTTCTTAGAGTAAAAATTTAAAATGTAAGCAATTGCCTAAGTAAATATTTTTATTTGAATCTAGAGTTTTTCCTTATTTAAGGTAAAACATTAAATACTTCTTAATATTTAAAAATAGTCACATCTTGTACTGAAAAGGTTTTCATTTGGCTCATTTTCACTGTTATCCTTATGCATAACCCAGCTATTGTCCCTGTCCCAGCTTCCAAGATGTCATGTTCTTATTCTCTCTCTTTTAAAGTCACACATCTACTGCCTGTGGGAAAGGGCAGTGTTCTCCCATAAATCTGTTTGCAGCTACTAAACTGGGTTGCATTTTTGCATTGCAAGCAAAAAGCATTTTTCTGTTCCTTCTTCCCCTCACCTCGTCTGGAGTTACTAGAGCTTCTGGCTAACTGAGTTGCAACAAATTTTAGCAAAAAGAAAAAAATACATATTTCTTCTTAACTACTTCAAAGGGGCTTTCTAAATAGGTTTTCTCCTACAACTTCCAACAGTAAAAAAAGAAAAAAAAATCTTTATTAAAGCTGTTTGAAGCAAGCAATTTCTGAACTTAAGAAAAAGAAAAGAGACTGATCAAAGCCCGCTCTAATGGTGACCTCTACAGTTTTTACTAATAATTTTCACAGTTCCTCATTAACCCCAGTTACTGTAGAGTTGGAGGAAGAATAAGAAACTAGGTTTGAACTCAGCTGTATATGGACAATGATATCCAATCTAAGCGACGATTAGGGTCAGAATTCGACAATGTATTTGAACTGGCCTGACCAACACTTACTGAGTTCAGAGGCCCATTCAGAAAAGGAAGAATACAAATATTTTTGAGAGAGACAGAACAATGAACCTGTAAAGATCTGTGCCCAGACTATTTTAACACTCTGTCTCAGAGACTGCACTTATTATTTCTAATTGGTCTATTTGAACTGTGGAACTGATTTAAGTGCACTGTAGAGGCTGAAAATGCAAACCATACCTGGTTGTGCAAATAATGGAAATGGAAATTACTTCCCCTTCTGCATCCACTTCTAAAGAATATCCTTTCAAATTACTTATTGAAAAAATATGGTTCTTTAAGATATCAAGAAGTGTTAATTTTAATGAGTTGTGAATTATTTTTCAATAACTTAAGCTAAAAAAAGCTTACCAATTAAGAAAAAAAGAGAGAGAAAGCGATTTGGTTACTTGTAGTGCTGCTGAGGGCCAAAAGACATAGGATGATAATCCTGCTCTGCAGAAGCTGGTGACAAAACTCAGAATCACGGAATCATGGAACCATTGGTGTTGGAGGGGACCTCTGGAGATCATCTTGTCCAATCTCCCCTGTTTAAAGCAGGGTTACCTAGAGCAAGTTGCAGTTGGGTTTTGAATATCTCCAAGGATCGACACTCCATAATCTCTCTCTGAGCAGCCTGCTTCAATGTTCAACCACCTTCACGGTGAACCAGTGTTTCCTTATGTTCAGATGGAATTTCCTGTGTTTTGGTTTGTGCCCATTGCTTCTAATCCTGTCACTGGGCACCACTGAGAACAGTCTGGGTCTGTCCTTTTTATACACTCCCACCGGATAGTTCTACACAATGATCAGATCCCCTCTGAGTCTTCTCTTCTCCAGGCTAAATGGTCTCAGTTCTATACAACTGTTAATAGCTATACTTTCATAGAATTAACAAGTTTCTAAAAACCTTTTCTTTGTTAAGTAAAAGAAAGGCTAGTGCAAAACCTTACCAGTGAATTAATTTTGATGGTTCTTGCAGTATAAACTCAACTCCTAAATGCACTAAGTCCACTACATATGCTGATCTATTGATATTATTTATATAGGAGTTTATAAAGTCACATACTCCTTTTCAACATCTGTTGGATTTAAGAAAGTCTTAGGAAATATGAACACATGTTATCCATCTACTTTATGGACTAGCTGGACACTTGGCCCATAGCCTACGTGAAGGTGCAAAGGAATATGTGTGCTTTTTCTTCTTCATTTTTCACGTTTCACCTTTGAAGTTTGTAAGTGGATGAATGTGTATGTTCTGCTGCAGACTTTATGGAGTTTACTGTGATAGGAATGCAATCCAATTGTCAACTACGCATTTCAGGTTTCATAATTAAACAGACAAGGCATGGAAGCGTTTAGCCACCGCAGCGAAAAAGGGGTCTAAAAGAATGGCATGTGCCTGTTTTTCCCACTACACTAGGGCTAAGGAGGGGCTCATGCTGGGTTGTTCCTCCTTTCTGCCTTTTCCATTAAAATTTGGACAGAGTGAGTTAGCTGGACATATTCTGTTTCTCATTTTCTGAGTTAGGGTTTTTTTCACTTATAATGGAAAAACAATTTCTTCAGTTAACTGATAAAATGACTATGGCAAACTTGATTTCCAACCTTCCTGTAGTGAACAACCATTTTTGTATTAATCAGAAAAGATTTCACTCCTTTCAGCATTACTCTTAGTAATATGCAAATATAATCTCACATAGGTACTCACGATTAAGAAATAATTATTTGTGTAAAGGAATATTTTTATGTATATCTCTACTGCCCTAAACTAACAGAAAATCTTTGCAGACAAGAGAATTTGCTTGAAATCAAGTTTATGTTCAACTTAGCAGCATCTCTGTGTACTTTAATGCATTAGTTACATGCCCACAGCAGCAAATTAGACATGTAATACCTCTCTAAATTCTTTACTTCTTAGACGCTAATCTATTATTGGAAACATTACAAGGGCAAAATACCCTTAGCATTTCTAACAGCTTACCTCTGATAAGGCAATCTTAGTTTTTTAATGTTATCTTAAAATGCTTTAGTCCTAAGACCCTTTACGAACACTTCCAAATGCCAAGTGCTACAAAACAATTTTTATTAGTATATGTGGCACTTCTTTGCACTATCTGGACAGTTTTCAAAGGGAGAAAATGGAAGAAGAGGGGAAGGAGAGGAAAAAGTGAGGAAAAGAATACTCTGTAATTAAATTTAGTTTAAAATGCAGATTAGACCATATTTCTGCATTTCAGCAAGTTTAATAGTTGTAAAGGTCACACTGTTATTTTCTGTTGCTCTGTGTTAAATGAGAAGTGCACCTTAAAGATTAGCTTTTAAAATAACAGGACAGTAGAACTATAAGGCCAGCTTGGTTCTACAGAACAATACTGGTGACATACAGCCACTATGATTCTACAAGTATTCTTTCTTGCACGTCTGATGGTATTTAAATACAAAACTGTGTCCATAAGCAAATACGATCTCCAGTCCCTCAGAAAGGTTCAGCTTCTCTCCCAGCAATGCTTTTAGTCTGATACTCTCTGTAACACAAATGTAGGATGAGTTTAGATCTCTGCAAGCAGAGACGGCCAGATGGAGAAGTCTATCAATCAGCTTTGGTGCAGAAGCCATTTGGACACATCTGTGTTCGAGGTTACTCAGCTGTCTGATTAGCTTGCACCTCACCAGTTCAGAGAGTGGGTCTTCCTAAGCATGTGTATGTATGCACACATGAATTTCACTTCTCTCAGCATTATCTTCTAAAACTTGAGCTGAATTAGTGCCCCTCTTTTAGAAAGAGACCTAATATTGGTGAAGGCATGGTGAACCTTTTTCATCTTTTTTACACTTTGATGCTCTGATGCTTTGATTTGAGTAGAAGGCCAAAAGTATAAATGGAGTGAAAAAACACTATTAAAGAAATTCACAGAGCAAAACCCTACTGTTGGCTATTAAATAAAAACACAACTTGTAGCTCCGATGGTCCATTTGCTCTGATCCCTTATGGCCTTTCTAATGTTCCTACAAGGTAAGAAAAAATTCTGTCCTAAACTGAGAGAGGCACAAGGAAGACATTTTTAGGAAACATCAGAAAGAGAGTGAAGGAATTCTGACGTCTTTAAATAATTTTAAGGCGGTATAGTGGGAGAGGTAGAATCAAGCTATCTAATATAAACTGACAGTGTCACACTGACATTGCATCATTTTTTTCACGTAACACTGTGAGCTTTGGTGTTTGTGTGTGTTTTATGTACAGGTTTTCTGGTGCCTGGTTTGATCTGGCTCTGTTTTGTTATCCATTAACTAGATCTGGTTTGTTGCATTACTTGGATCCTGATGCCACCACTAACAGAGACTCCAGTTTCTTTTAGTGTCATCCAACATCTGCTGAAAGACATTGCTGTTAGATGTATCCATTTTAAAGATCTTTTAAACCACGGGCAGCTGCATTACTATTTCTTCTAATGAAACTATAAAAAAATGTTAATACGAAAAAGGAGTTGAAATTATAAAACACGTAGAAAGATTTTAGCCATGTTGATAACTTTTTTTATTTGGAAGTTCTTCAGCTTATTAAAAATGCTGTGATCCAAATTATAATGAATGGAAATACATTCATATCAACAAAAATAAGGTGAAAAAATTAAAGAAAAAAATGCATAGGAAGCAAACTTTTTAGCTGGGGAGGGAGGAAAGATGGGAGATCAAATAGCTACAGCCCAGTTGACTGAGAAAGTGACCTTCAACAGCCAATAATGTACTTTGGTTTCTCACCAGTACCCTTGATTTCATTCAATATGTATTATATATGCACACAAACAGAATCAGTAATTACTTGAACCAAGTTTACTGAAAGTGTTGCTATCTTTGTCATTTGTATAGGAAATCTATATTATTGTCCTGACAGTGTCAGGCACAGACTGATTATTGTTGTATTTTTAGGCAGACCTACAACATTTCTTTCAGTATCATATACAGAAGAATAATTTTAGTATGTTCTGTATTCACTTAGATCATTATGGATAAAATCTACTAAACAAAATGTTTTCTTGATTTTCATTTTTAGTATTTACTGCAAGCACACAATTAATTGAGAATTTTAAATTCTTATAAATCTTTATGTATCCCTAAATTCAGTAGCATCTCATAAGAAAACTAAATTTCATGTAACCATGTGGGAAAAAACCTGTTCCCAGGAAAGTCTTCCTGATTCCAGTAGAACATAATATATATGTATAAATTTGCTTCTGTGGATCCAATTGCATGATTGGTACCAGTTTCATATAAAAATATTGCAAGCATGTTATATGTCTGCATTATTTTTCATTCTCTAGCATTACATGCAAAACTGGGTTGTGAACATATATTAAGCAACTTCTCACACACCTCATTGTGCAAGTGATGGGTTCAGGAGACAGCATTAAATGCCTAAGCAAACTTCTGCTTGCTGGAAACCATGAAGGTCGTTCACTGGCAGAAGGTTCTGTCTTTCCAGGTAAAGGAGACCCTGGCTGTGAGAGGATATGACAGAAAGGGAGATGTGACCACCTGTCTTCGTGTAAGTTACATGTGCATGAGTGTGAAAGTCCAGACAAATTCTTATCTGTCATTTGAGTGTTTATTTTATATCTGAAAAACAGATTCAGGGAACTTTACTTTCAATGGTATCTTCTAAGCACAAAATAAATAAATAATAAATTGAAATTACTCATTTTCTTAGGAAAAGATAAGTTCCAAGACCTTCAAATCAGTTTTGGTTTTGTTTGTTGTCTATTTGCTTGTTTGCTTGTTTTCTACATAGAAAATAGACAAGTTCCAGTAGTCTACAGGAATTTTAAATCATGAAAATGTTACTGGCACAAATATTTCCATAGGAAATACTTTTATAGAGAAAATGCACTTTTTACGACCAGCCATGACAGGCTCCCGTTATACTAGGCTTTGTGCAATGCCAGAGGCATTAAAATGAACCCTGTTCTAAAATCCCTATAACCTTCCTTACTTTATCTGAATTAACCTCTCAGCTTTATTAACCAAAATATCCTTTGTATATATTATTTTCATTGGTATACTAGTTACATGAGCATGTTGAAGTTAATAATGACTTGCCTGGCTCGAGGTTTATGCAGGAAAGAAGCACTGAAAGTAATGACAGACTTTCATTCTTTAAACACTGCTAGGTAAAATATAACTTTTCCTTTGCTTTGATCTTGTTTAGTCTGTTTCCTAAATCCCAAGGCAAGACCTCTGAAATAGAAAAAGAAAGGAAGTCTAAATCACTTAATGTAGCTGTTTTCCTGTGTTCCTTTATTGGCAGCTTCTTCCACTTTGTAAAGGCTATGCACTAAAATTCTCTTTTTAAAATCAGCTGGTGTGGTAAAGAGTTGAGATAAATTACTTAAAGTTTAGTGAGTACTGAAAAGATGTTTGTAGGGCCCTGATAATCTTGCTTTAATAAAATAGTGCCTTTTATAATAATCACACAGGTTCTTCTACCATCTATTACTTCTCAATATTTTTCTTTTTTCACTGTAGGAAAATAGAGGAACTAAATGGTAAGTTAGTTATTTTTTGCTGCCGTATTTCTCTCTAGTTTAGTATGTTGCTGTTAACGCCAATATGATAGGAGAGGCATATGATGGTAGATACTAGCTACACAGTGCTGGTTTGAAATATGTATATTTAAGTTCTCATTTATTGAAAAAAGGAAAAAACACTGTTTTTTTTTTTTCCTCCAATATATTCATTGAGTACCTCTGGTGATCAAAAAGTTATTTAAAGGTCAGATTTGGCAGAACTGCAGCTTTTTCAAATTAACTATTTGAACACAGCTCCAGAGGGAGGAAAAATAAAAAAAATTCTAAGTAAAACTGAAGTTCATTTCTCCCCTGCAGCTTAGGCATCAGACCTAGAAGAAATGCCTCCGCTGCAGCACCATTCCCTCTGTCCTTTGCATTAATCTTGTTCAGTCCTTTGCACAAAAGCTAGACTGTGCCATGGGAGAGAGGGGGAAATTTGGCATAGACAATGTCTCTGCCGAATTCAGTTTCCATAGAGAGACCCATAGAGTCAGTTTGCTCATCTTTTTCACGTAAAAAATCTAATCCTTATTTTCTCTTTTAGAAAAAACACAAATTACTTTAATCTGGAAATGGCGGGGTACTGCAAGCTTGTGTAACTCAGTTGTCTCATGTCTGCACTCTTCTCAGCTTATTAGCCTCTTATGCAAAATTAATCAATTATACCAGTCTTATCATAAGAGTTTCTGGCTATGGATCACTGTGAGAGATAATGAGCCAAATCTCCATTTGCAATAAAAAATGATGGTTGCACTGCAGGACTACCTATCCGTGGTCCACACAAGGAGATACAGAGCCCGTCTGGAGCCTGGCGATACGGACGAGAGGGACAAGACACAGGTGAGGTAAAACTCTCCTGTCGCATCATCACATTTCCCATGTCGAAATATTTCAGATTTTGGATTCCCTACTTAACCTTATTTAAAAATTAAAAAGGACATTTTTATTGACAAAAAAACATTTTTTTAATGTGAAAAAAATCATTTTACCTAGATTAAAACAAAAGAAAAAGCTTTCTGAAAGCCTGAAAATCTAATGCATTTGTCTTATGAGGAGGGAAGAGGTCAAAATGCAGTGACCAGAGTGCCTGAGGAATCACACATTCCCCACAGGTATCCTCGGGAACCAGTGGTGGCAAGGCAACATGACCGGGGGCAGGGTGACAAGGAAACAGGTACACTTGGATCCCTCACGGATAATGAAAGAGAATGATACCAAAGAGCCTAGAAAATCAGACTAGCGCTTTAGTGATGTTTTCATGATGTAGAAATTAAAGTGACTCTGACAAACTAAGGAAAAATAGATTCACAGTCCAGGATTACAAATATCCATTTCACAATATGTGCACGTTTATGTTTTCAGGTGTTTGTAAAGGGAAACCTGAAAGTTTATGCCTGACCGCTAGAAAAACAAAACAAATAAAAACAAAACAAAAAAAAAAAAAATGCACACAGGCAGAAAAGAATTCAGTGCAGAATTTTCCTGATTTTGGTTATTCTTCTCAGTGAGCGAATCTGTGGCAGCAGGTTATTGGACAAGATGATTGTAAGTTTGTTCTCCGACACTTTGCACACGTAATCGTCACGCTCGCAGTAGGCTCAGCAGGGAGAACGGCTTCTAAAAGGAGTGTCAGAAAGACGCTGCCGTAAAGGGCAGCACTCGTCTATGCGTGTGCAGTATTGTTCTCTGGATCGGATTTGAGCTGTTCCAGTTGTAGGGATCTCGTTGCCCCTTCACGGCTGCCCTCCCAGGGATGCTGCAGGCCTTAACAGCACGAGCACGCAGCTGTTTCTCCCAGCACAGGCTTTATACCTCAGACAATTTTTAACCTGCTTTTCAGAAAATGTAACAAAGAAATTACTATTTCACGGAAGCAGTCAGATAAAAAAAAAAAAAATAACCCCCGAAATAAAAACACAGTGAAGTGATTTACATATCTTTAAATAAGCCTTTCATTTCCATTTCTAAAATAAAAAAACCAATTAAAATGATTATTCAAAACCAAAATAATAATAATAAAAAAATTTCTTTGTTCCAAAATCTTTTGTTTTATAAATGAAATTACCTCTGGAAAATTCTGCAAGAAATCTTTTCAATCAATTTTATAATGAAAATAAAATTTCATTATTATACTACATCTAATATTTGCTGGTAGTTACCATAGCAACGAAATAACAATCAGTGCTAGTGTAAGATTAGACCTATGTTATTCTGTATGATTAGATCTCAGTTTGAAAGCAACTAGACAGCATCATACTAATGCCCCTTAAGTATTAAGCATTTTACTTGAATTTGGAAAATAAAAAATCATAGATTTTTAATTCCAGAACACAATTACAGCTGTCTGGGTCAATTGTGCCTTCATTTCATAATGACAAAATGAACACATGATCAAAAGAGTTCAATGCAATAAAAGGAGGAATCATAAGTAAAATGACCCAGGAAAATGTTTCCAGGGAGTCATAACAATGAATGTGTTTTGTTTTAATTCATTTGAAAGAACAGAGACTACAGCCTGAAAATTGGGACAATTCAGTTTCCTTCTCAGGTAACTAGTGCTAACTGCATTGTAGACAAGTGATATGAAAACAGTTCCTTCCTCCTTCCTCCTAGGCTTTTGGACATGTGTATTTAAGCATGTTTGTTGAAAGAAGTTCGATAATGAATTTCTTCTCCATTTACATGAAATGAGACTGACTTCCAGCAACATCAGATCAAGAATTTTTTAAACAAGTTGTAGGTCAAAGTACATCAAAGACAAGATGATTTTCCATGCTGTTCTCCCTAGTAGGAAAGCATAATTCAGTAACTTCTATGCAGCACATCAAGTTATTGTTTTGTTGAGCAATTTTTTTAGGCAGAAATCTATATTACTGTGCCCAATGTAGCCAACACCATGCTAAGCTTGAAACAGACTCTGAAAAATATGTTTATAATAAAAACAAATAAGACATAGAGATAGAAGTACACGATTATTTTAAGACTGCCTGTTTTATATGACTCCAAAAGGGCAGCTTTATTGCCACTAGGTTGTCTTTTGTAAATTGTTCAGTTGTTATTCTGTCTTCTGAATAACTACATCTGCGTCCTGTGAATTGGTTGACTGACCTTCTGTTTTAGTTATATTGCAGGCAAACAAGGCAATGATGCAGGATAAAGGTAGCTGCTTGGGTTTCTGAAATAGATGTTCAGCACAAAATGTGGCCTGCAGGTATGACAGATGGTCAAGAGTTGTGTCTACTATGTCTTTCATGAGTGACCCAAAGAATTCAAAGCCTAAGATGTCGATCATTTCTTCAGAAATTCACTCAGGGTCAGAGATGATGCTTGCCATCATGTACCCTATCAGCCATTGCAAAGATGATGGGGCTAATGTTAGGCAAGAAGAGGTATGGAGTCCGCTCACACACACCATAAAGAGAGGGAATATTCACAGTCATATGTGACCCTGGGCCAGAAAGCTCTGCTTCACCTAAGTGTGTGACTGACAAACAGAAATAACTGTGGCGTAGATATCCACACTGAACTAGTTACCCCAAGCTCTCACTGTAGTAGAAGAGATGTCTGTAGAAAGACAAATACGTATCTGATGCCTAGAGGTCTACCTTGTGAGAGGATGAATGTTGTCTGAAGTGAACATACGTCTCTACTATAAAGACAGTTTAGGCAATTAGTAACATCTAGATAGCCAGACTGCAAAGGTGGTAGTCAGTTTTCAAATTAAGACATCAAAACATAGGTGTTTACCTCTAAGTATCCTCATCTGAGTTCAGTCTCTAAGCTCCTCTTTTAGTGAATTAGGAAGTAATTTATCTTATCATAAAGCAGACAGAATATTTGGTACATGGAATATCTCTTTAGTCCACATTGGCCAAAGTAATTAGAATTCTGTGATGGGAGCTTAATAGCCTAGATACCTATGTTTGTGTGCCCTAATCTGGGAAATAAAGGATTCAGCTACTTAAACATCGGCATCTGCTGCCATTTGAGATGCTTGAGGTTATTCCATTTTATCTTCATATGCTGTATCTCATAAACCCTGTGTCATACCTACCTGCCCTTGACAGCCTTCTTAGTGTGTTTGGGCTACTGAGGTCTGTCCTGGATGTCCATACTTGTTCACATTGATTTTATTCTGAATTCCATTGTCATGGTTCCTTTTAGGATTTGCCTTGCTGAACTTTGGACAAATCATATTTAGAAGCCATGATCCAAACTCCTGTGATTCTCTCCAGCCCCCTTAATAATCGATGGACAGAAAGAGGCAATTTCAGGGTGCGATTCACCTGACTTGTTTTAGATATCTATACTACAAGGAGATGAATTGCTCCCTAGACTTAGCTACACTGACTAGCTCTTCACTTCACAAAGAAGGGAGTCTGGAGCGACTCACGCAGTTCATCCCATCTCTGCTGTCTGAACCGCATTTCTGGCTTGGAGTGTCTATGTTCAGAAAAAAAAAATCAAATAGGGAGTAAAAATGCCTTTATAGTATCCACAAGCACCTAACACATAAGTAAACATCAATTCCTTTTTTTTTTTTTTTGATATTTGACTAATCAAAGGAGTAGCAAACACTGCAACCAGCAAATTTTTTGGACATCAAAATAAACAGCAAACTATTAATTTTCAAAATCTCTGTGCATTGGCACATGAAGGCACATTACTTCTAATTTTAACTTACACTGAAATATAGCACTTTTTTAAGGCAAGAAGAGCCTTGTAAGTGATATCTTTTATAGACCAAGGAATACAGCTGGAAAGAAAACAGACAAGCTTCTGCATACACAAGCCTTCTTTAAGTCTGAAATAGAAACAGCAAATTTCAAGCAAAATACTTTTGAGTTTTAGAGCTTTAACAGTAATAGTGGCAACATTTGCAGTGACAGGTAAAGTACTGATAAGGTTGAGAAATAGGTGCTGATGTGCAAATGTACTCAGCCAGGAAGTGAAAACATTTGCAGCAAACACAACCTGCGATGACCTAAAAATGATGGTACCTGAATTAAGTACATTAAAGCATGGAAACAACAGCAGTTTAAGCCAAGATGCGGCCAACAAGCATGGTCTTATCTTTCTCCTCTACTCTTGCCATCTCTCCTCTATGGCTCATTCCTAGCACCGATGTTGTCACTAATGTGAACTCATGGTGGGCGAGAGCTGGCTCCCGAGTAACTCTGCAAAGCTCGTTATTAGGCATTTATTGAATTCACTGCACTGTTGCGCAAAAACTGCTGCTGGCAGAACAGAGGGGGGCAAGAATTTGCTGACAGAGGGAGAGCGAACATAGTCATGGAAAGCTGATAGCTTAAATAGCGCTTGTCCAGCCACTCACGTACATCCATGTGGACACAGAAGTGGGGAAGAGCTCGTCAGGGTCCCACCTGGGAAACGTGCAAGCACCGTCTCCGGATCAGATATAACCGCAGCCAGAACAGATGGACTTCCCTGCCTGTGGGCCCCTGCAGGCTCTGCCGTGGTGTACTGAGCTGCAGACTGCTCTGCTTTGTCCTTTTGTGGCATTAGCAGGAAGAATCTTTACTAGGAAACAATTTGGATGTTCTCATATTTTGCCTAGACTTCTGGAAGTAACCTGACCCTTGAGTTTATCTTTTTTCCCTAACACAAAAAATTACCCTCTTTAAAGAAAACATCAAACTGATAACTACTGTGAGTGGTATTGATGAAGCAGTTATACTCTTTTCTGCTTCACAAAATACATTCATTAATTCATCTCTTGCTCCAAGAACTGTGCTGATGAAAAATTTAGCTAAAATTTTATTCAGAGGCTTTTATTACTGATAAAATATGTATTTGATAGAGTCAGGATGTTTCTGTCACAAAGCCTGAATGTTTTACTGGCAATATTCAATCTTTTAGATAAATTAGCTCCATAAAAGCAGTCATAAAACAATAGTAAAAGGGATTTGTCATTATATGAAAATATATGTCTCAAAACAAACAGTTTTAAGCAAGGAAGAAGAGATTTACAAAAGTATTGATTCACTCAGTGGAGGATTTCTTCTTTTTAATTATATCTGTCAGACTCAGTCTAAGAACATAAGAATTCAATTTGCTTAAATACAAATTTTATAAGTATGAGAATGGATTAAGAAAAAAATACAGACAGTTCATCCTGTTTAAAACTAGACTTTTTTTTTTAACTGATAATCTTGGTGACTAATGAACTGAACAACTACATTTTGCTTCCTATTTTTTTACATACTAACAACTGTTAGTTGTCACTTTGAGCCGGTGCAAAATTACATATGGCAGCTGTTCATTTAAGAAGCTGATTAGTGCCAAAAGCAATTAGCAGAACATTTTTTTTTAATGTATCATCATTTAAGGTTCTATCTGGTGATGTTGAGCTACCTGGTAAAAGAAATAGTGATAGGTGATGTAGCTTATTATAAAGAAATATTTTGCTTCTCAAAATTAGTGAGTGAAAGAGTACAACATGATGCCAG
The DNA here is from genome assembly GCF_028389875.1 of Rhea pennata. Lineage (NCBI taxonomy): Eukaryota > Metazoa > Chordata > Aves > Rheiformes > Rheidae > Rhea > Rhea pennata. Next base: position 13,220,498 of record NC_084664.1, read on the forward strand.
AAAATCCTAGGAAAATAAAACTCCCACAGTTTTTCAAGTAGTACTAGTCTATAGCACACTAAACTTTACACACCGTTACACACCAAACACACTATTATACAATAAACTTAATGTTCTGTTATACACTAAATTTTAGTTTTATATAACTAGAAAATGTACGATACATAAACTCAAAATTTTTTCTTGATACTTGATTAGTTTTGTCCTGTAAAAGTGACATTTTGATGAAGAAAGCTTAACTCAGTTGGTAACTGAGCAGATGAAGGTGTCAGTCACAGTGAAAGTTTCTTCATTCATGTCTTAGCAGAGATGTGCAGCACAGAAGGATTCAGATATTCCAGCCACCCATACGAGCACCCAGGTAAGTGCAGGAAGTAAGTGACCATCAAACTGAGAGACAACAAAAATATTGATAGCTGTTCTGCAATATATTACCATCTCTAAGCACCATAAGCAACAGGACTTATGCACTATCTTGGTCCATAATCAGTTTTTTTACTTTAGGGTAACTTTCACGAAGAATAACTAAATGTTCAGGAATCAGCAGTTCATCATGCTGTTTAAACTGGTAGTACACACAGATCCATTCACCCATAAAGCCAGGACTCATCACAGTCCACAGATAGAGCAAGGGAATCATATTTCCAAGGTAAATGCACTTTTTGTATTACAAATTCCAAAGCCTAAGGAAAAATCTCTGAAATGCATGAGAGAAATACTTTATAGCTTTTTAAAAAATAGATAGTGTAACAAATAACAAACATGGTTTTCTCCCTTCAACATTTACAACATTTAGGAGGGAGCTGACTGTCCCTTTTCTTCACACATACACATATTTAGTTTCAATATGGCTTACAAAATTTAATTGTAAAGCTCTAATTCCGTGTATGGATCATGCTCATTCTTGCATGTTCTCTTTACCATCAAGTGAATTTTGAATTCTCTAGTCATAGAGAAACAATGAGAGGACTCCAAAGTGCCCCTTCTTTCTCTTTCTTCTCTCCTACTAAGAAAACAATAAATTATGAGTAGGATATACTTCTGGGAAGTCAGAGGTATTGATTTGAATTCCTTCAGTAAGAGATGAGATGTGAGAGTAGAAGAGCTCAGAGCTGTAAACTCCGAAGGAACAAACGCTTTCGTGTATGGTTGAGTGAGGAATTCATTCTTGTTCTAGATTCTGAGGCACAATAAAGTAAAATGCAAAGCTCTGAAAATTCTCATCCGTCTGTTAATAAGGAGGGCGCTCAATATGGTTCCTGCTGCTCTGTTTGCTTTTTGTGCAACAACTGGAACCAGCCCTGCTGTCTTATCAAAACTTGTGATTCCTATACTGTATTGAATTCTTTGCTGCGGTAGAACCAGACAGGACTTGAAACTGTCAATTGCAAATTTATGCGTCACAAGTGAAACCTTGAAGATAGGATTTCTTATGAAAACAGGGTTGTTTGCTTTTCCTCTGCGAGTGAGTGGAAACAGTTGACTTCATGACCCCTTTAAGATGGCTGACAATTGAACAGGAAAACCTGCCAAGCTCTTGGGAAAACAGTTCCTTTGTAGGTGCTCTCTTAAATGTGCTGTCACCAACCACTTCTGAAAGCAGAGCAAACTGACAGAGTTATTGGGAGTGCCTACATACTCACTGTATGGTCTGTGTGACCTTCTAGGATCAATTAGAAAAATGAAGAGAGCAGTTCCCTCTCCCACCGTAGGCAGTAATAGCAAAAGTGTCACAACTTGCAGTGCTAGACCTCATAGGAAGGCAAAAACTGATTTCACTCATTTGTACTTACACTCTGATGCCTCCACACCCACAAGCACAGGTGCACATGAGTCCTTGAAGCATGTCCAGCATTCAGTCAGCAGGACATTCACCCCAGTGTTGTGCTCACATTCCCTGTGGTGACACAGGGGACAAGAGCCTCCAGCAAACAGGGCTTCGTTGTGGTTTTTTTCCTCTTTGTGGAGTGACGATGTGTAGTTTTGGACATGCCTTTCCTGTACCCTGTAGGAGCTGACAGCGATCAGTCTCTCCATCCTATTCCACCTCTTTGGGTTGTTAGGATTTATTCATTGCCTTTTGTCTCCAGATCTGGGTGTCCAGAGATCCTATGCAGGGGTCCAGATAACCTTGACCTAGGAGCCCTCTATACTTGCCATTTTTGTAGCTCTTGTTCTGAAAGCTTCTTGTCCTTCTCTTCCCACATGCTCCCATTTATTTTCCACCTGTACTGACATTACCATTTTGTGTAGTTTTCTACACCACTACTCTCAATGCTCCACTACTGGAGTCAGAGAACAGTCTTCTCACTCCTACAAGCCTGGATGAAATTCATATGAAAAGGAAACCTTGTATTCCTTGGGCATAGGTTTAGGGTCAGTCTTTTCGATATATTTAAATGTCAAAGTACATAAATTACAGCCCACTTTCAGAAGCAGTACCTAATATCCATTGCTTTTCTCTAAGAAAAACTTCTAAAAGTTTGGACCTTACTTTTGCTCTGCTCAAGAAAGTCTCTCTCTAGGCGCTACCTATTTTGAAGACAACAAGGAGTGAAAAGGGAAATATTCAGATACTTTAAGGGGCTGAGACAACACAGTTAAATCAGCTAGACAGACTGAGATAGTCATTAGACATCACCAAATGGAAGTGCACCTTTCAGCTATATATAACTTTCAAAGATGATCTCTGCTGTTCTCATCCTGTCTTTGTATTTCTTTATAAGGTATAATGGTAAAGTGAAATACAGTTAAAAACTCATCATGATGATGAACAAATAAAAAATTTTATTTTGCTTCTGTTGCATTGCATATTAACTTCATTCAGTTAACTCTGCTAGAAATTGTCTCAATAGATTCAAAATAAGCAATTTTTATTAATAACTTTAATAAGCTAAATTATTATTACAAGATAATCATTAATAATCACACAACTTGTGCAATTCATAGAGCATACTTGTAAACAATGTTGTTAAATAATTTTTTTTTTTTATATAAAACCAAGATAACAACTGCTCCATTCCAATGGAACCTATCCTTGACATGCCTAAACAAGTCTAAACCTTTTTAACTGAGGAAGTTGTTCTCCACAATTAACTTTAGCTGTTTAGCTTGGTAATTAGTAGGAGAAATGAATCAAAGCACAATATATTCTCAGAGTAGAATTTAAAGAGAACATAAATAATAAACTTCATTTTTCCCAATAATAAAAAGCAGTCAACTTCTAAAGCAGAGTATGGAGGTCTGATGCTAAATTATCAGTAAAATGATGACAGGTAAAATGTAGGTTCATTACTCAGTAGGTCTGAACAGTTATTGACAGATGACATGAAAAAGGCCAAAGTATTTATTACTTTTTTCTGTCACTTCTAACCAAAGATCTCCTGCAGATATGGATCTGGTACAATTAGGATCAGCAAAAAGAGAATGAAATCTCAGTCAGGAAAAGGGAAGAAGTCATGCACATTTCTGTTTCTTCCAAATTGTTAGATTGTTGTGATACAAAAATTAGTTTTATGTTTAATGCATGGCTCATAAACAATATCTGATGGAGATATATTCCCTTTTGGTTTCCTAATCCCATAATCTGGTTCTCATTTTTGAACACACAGACACATCACGCAAAGCTTGCCTTCATAAGTAGGAGCAGAGCTCAGGAGGGGGACTTGGCAGTCTGCACTTTCTCAGGCTTAGGAATGCGAGCTAATACTCCCTGGGGGTCAGCTACTCGCACTAGCTATGGCTATGACATAGTACGGCTATCAGCGGTACTATGTTTTATATGAATGCTTCATATAAAGATAAATATTACCAAGTTTTTTTTTGTTTTTGTTTTTTGAGGAGGTCTTATCACTTTTTGGAAAGGAAAAAGAAATGTAGTCTTCACTCAGGTAGAAGATGTGAAGACGTAGTCCTGCACTTCATGTTCCTTGTTGGCCATGTTCCCCGTTCAGCATCTGCTTTCTGGAACGCCGTTTGCTTTTGTCTGATGAATTTATAGCCTAACTCTTCAACTCACCTTTGTGCCCCCCACCTAATGCAAAGATATGGCCATCCCTGACTTAGAGCTACCTCAGAGGGGAGTGGAGACCCCTCCGACTCCAGTATCTAAAGTGTTTAGCACCTATTCATTTCATTGTCTGTTTGACACTTAAATATCTTTAAAACTCTGGTCTGACTTTACTGAGTTAAAACAAACAAACAAAAAAAAACTACATTGAATTTTGTTTTCTCTTCATAACCTTTCATTATAGTATTTTAGTTTTACATCCAGTGTCAATTTTATATCACTGGTGAAAGTTTTAAGACCTTCTGTAGTATGGGCTATATACCTTTTAATACAACAAAGAAACTAAGCATTTAGAGCCTTAGAGGTGGTGATTGTCAATTTTGTAACCTGTCAGGTCACACAGTCCATACTGTTGCCACCTGCTTGCTATCAAATTACCGTGCTACCAAAGAAAATGTGCATACATTAAATTAATCTCTTTCATTTTAAGCTCATTCAAGGTAGTTCAAAGTTTAATGTCTATATGTGGGTATAGTTATTTGAAGTATAATCAAAGTTTTGCTGTTGCTGTTTTTTAAATAACTTCACAAATTGAAGGAAACATTTCAAAAAGAAGGCCATAATGTTACTCTATTCTTGCTTCAGGCACATAAATGTTATTTCCTCCGTGATGTCATATATTGACCAACTGAAACTTGATAAATCAGAAGATAGATTGCAGTGGAGCTCTATGTATTTAAGTATCAAGCTGATCCATAACTTTCACACCAACCAAAAGCCATTTCTTGTCAGTGCTGTCCAGAATATATCCTGACAGTTCAGTAGGAGTTTCAGTGCCATTTATTTTCAAATCAATACTCAATTACTAAGAGGAAGATTCACTCCCTTGCCCATTTTCAAGATGAAATTATGGACTAGAGCAATAACACTTAGTCAAGGCAAGCCACTGTCCATTAACTCATGATGCTACCAAAAGCCCATCCAAATACTTTATTAAAGCTCAGTCTTTTCTCAGCTTTTAATTAATCATTGTGAAAAAGGCCTTTCACATTGTGACTGATGACCAGAGAAAACAATTTTCTCCTAACTGCCTTTTAATTTCAACTCTGGGAGTGCTCATTGACTGAATCTCACAACAACCCATCAATGCTAGTTTTTAATGTGTTTTCTCCTTTGTTATTGAGAAGAATGGAGTGGCAATGAAGCTTTGTGCTCCTCTTCATAACTCAAGTAATTGATTCAGTAAATGCCGCACATTTGCTAGTGGATAAAAAGTGCTGTCAATGTAGATAGTAGGTACTATATAAATTACTCCATTAACAGGAAATAAAGCTATTTACAATTTTTAAAGTGTAAAGTGTAAGTGGCTTTAAAAAAAAGAAAGAAATACTAGTTCTTACATGTCTCTACAGGCTTTTTTGCTGTAAAGGCTGGTAATAGGATACAAAGGATCAAAAAAAGATTAGCAAACTAAAGCTGAAATCCTGCAGAGACATGCTCATACGAGTAGCCTATTGCAAATCATTCTCCTTCCTGAAGAAACTCAGTGCTAAAAAGTGACTCTTGTGGAAACACACAAAAGACTCTTTATTAGTGGTCATCTCATAGCATAAATCTGTTTTATGTTACTGTTTTTTGGTTCCTGGTGGATGACAGATAAGAAAGACCTCATCAAGAGGGGAAAAAAAAAGTGAGTTTTAAGCAAAAAAAGTGTGAGTTTACAGAAGCTAAGCATTCACAGAAACTATTTTGCATCTTCCAAAAATAGATTTTCCTCTATGGCTGGCCGTGAAATCCAGGCAGTTCATACCTTCTAAAGCAATGCTGCCATCAAAGTATGTTGTATGGAGAATAACACCTCAAGATGATATACTAACCCTGTATACAATTTCTGTCTTACAACAATAAAAGATAATTTGAGAGAGTTTTATTTTTAAATATATGTGTATATTTGTATGTGCAAACCTATATGTTTGTACTCACATACAAATGCACTCTCATACTCACTGAGTTTTAAAAATGGGTTCCAAATCACCATAAGTTCACACATAATAATATAATAAAATATAATTATTTCATATAATAATTAATATATTAATGCAATAGGTAACTACAGCAGTTGAAATAACTGTTCTGAAAGCCTGACATGAGCAACTGTATTAGGGAGCTTCTTAACTTTTAGATATCCCTTCAGAAAAGCTGAAACTTTCAGAAAAGCTGAAAGTATGAAAGCAGGCCTATTCAGTGAGGTCTAATTGCTCTGTGAAATATGAAACACACACTGAAATAAGGTATTCTCTCAAAACAGTCCAGATTGTTGAACCTTGATATACACGTTGATCTCCACAGGAAAAGAATTATAAACATACGACAACAATATAACGGCCTTGTTCTGATCTAGAAGGGATTCCCTAGAGCCTTCTGGAACAGGCCTCATGAAAGTGAAAGGAGAATTTAGCTATTTTACCAGTGTTCAAGAGAAAATTAACTGGAAATACAGAAGAGATTTGCAGTGTCTAAAACAAGGACAGTCCATTAAATGTGCCAGATTGGATTCGTGCATGCCATAGGATATTTTATTTTGCTGTTAACTCCTTCATTCCGACTGGTAACTTCTGTTTGGCTTCATATGCAAGACAGAGAACTTTTCACTTTCTTTGAAGTTTATACTAAAAGCAAATTACACACAATGTCTTATTCTAGTTTGTGTGTGTCTGACTGCACTTACCATTTGCCACTTATAGATCAAGGATTACAACGACCTCTCACATTCACCATCACACTTTGGTCCCTTAAAAAATACCTCTTTTCCCGAATGATTTTTTTTTGAAAAACACAGTTTTAGTACATATTGCCTGCACATTTTCAACTGAAATGAGAAACAATGTTCTCAAATTTATCTTTGCATTTTTAAAGCACTGACATCAACAGATTCTCTTTTGAGTTCTCCAGATTTTTTAATCAATTTTAATTACCTCATAACTTTTAATTTGTATTGATTGCTAATGATTTCCTGCTTTTTTACTTTTGACATATCCTCTTTCATCTCTATTTTAACTCTTGGCCTTGCCGCTGAAATAAATATGTTTTAACTAGAGTTATGTTCTTTCTGGATTGAGAGATAATCTTATCTTGGCCATCTTTACGGCTATCTTGGACATTCTTTATAAGATTTTCAGTTTTTGTTCTATTTTTCTTTTTTGTTTAACTGTTTCTTCCCAGGAAATCTGTCATCACTCATAATTTACCTTGTTTTGAAAAATTAACTCTTCTAAAGCACTAATATAATCCAAAAAAGGTGCTTTTTTTGTTTGTTTTTCTATTGAATGTATGTAGCGTCAACTCTCAGATCAATGTACATTTTTTGTAAAGAAGAACAATAGAATTAGCTACTATTCAAACAATGTTTTTAATTAGAAAAAATATGAGTAAAATATGAGAATATGAGAAACTCTTCATGATATTTTACTACTGGATGCGCCAGGTCCCAGTATTACTTCCTCCAACAGCTTATTTGTCACGTCATGGATTTTCTGTCAATATTCCTCCTTCCTGCCCCCAATTTAGCTCTGTTTGTAGTGGCTCTTTGTAAAAGCACTGTTTATCATATCTACCTAGTTGAAAACATTAAATAATTGAGTCTTTTGTCCCCTCCATGTGGGAAATTTGCACATCAGACTTGCTTCATAGACCTTTAGAGTTCCCTTGTTTAGTCCTTGAATATTATCTTCTGTCCACAAAGATAATATTTTATCTTTCTTCTTATTTGTCAAAGAAAGCAAAATCATTCCCTTGTCTTTATGTTACATGTAGAACCGTTCAATATATTGAGTGCAATCACATTTAACGTTCGTTCTCCCAGAGCTATAAGTATGATATAAAACAACTGAATGAGATCTTCCCTGATGTGTTTAATTATATGAAGCCACATAACAGAGATCTGGGATGAGTCTGTCACCAAAGAAGGGTCAGCTTTTGTGATTTATGACAGTGGGAGTCTCGCCCGGCTCCCTTGGGGAAGCAACCGTGCATTCTGCTTTCTGTGAGATCATGAGTATTCACCGTGCATCAATGCCCTTAGAAACATCTGTGAGGAATCCGCCTGAAGTTACATTCACACAACTATTCCCATGTTACCATGGCAATTCTCTAGAGCGTCTCTGAAAAGGATAGCATCACTGAAGTGAACTTGGACACCTTATCCTGAATTGCTGAGTTTAAAGGTCAGAAGCTCACCACCAAGCAGCGTGTTTAAAAAGCCTTCTCCGAACAAGAAAATCAACGTTACTCACAGTACCAAATAATGTTAGAAGCTAAAGTATTTTGTCCATCCCTGTTAACAAGAACCTTCACCATTCACTCTCCTCCCTGCTTCACGGATAACTACTTTTAAGTAGAGAAAGTGGAACTCCAGAAGTTGTATTTTAGAGTTAAATTCTTTGAATAAAGTAGACAGAATGGATCCTCCATATTATGTGACATTGCTGATATATTGCCCCAAATTATTAGCTGTCAAAGTACTGATTATATGTTCCTTTTCACTGTGTGTTATTCTATAATACCACTTATTTAAGTATCACATAATCAATGTTTTTGGACCATTTCACAGAATCACAGAATCTGATTCTACTCAGAGCAGGGTCAACTACTGCAGGTTTTCCAGGACTATATCCAGTCAGGTTTTGAATATCTCCAAGGATGGACACTCCATAATCTCTCTCTGAGCAGCCTGCTCCGATGTTCAAGCATCCTCACAGTGAACAAATGTTTTCTTATGTTCAGATGGAATTTCCTGTGTTTCGGTTTGTACTCGTTGCTTCTGTCCTGTCACTGGGCACCACCGAGAACAGTCTGGGTCTGTCCTCTTTGTACACTCCTATCAGACAGTTCTACACATCGATCAGCTTCTTCAGGCTAAATGGTCTCAGTTCTCTCAGCTTCCCCTCGTATGAGAGATGATCCAATCCCTTAACCACATTTGTCCATCTTTCTGCTAGACTCACTCCAGTTTGTCCACGTCTTTCTTGAACAAGGCAGCCCCAAACTGAACACAACACTCCAGATGTGCCTCACCAGGGCTGAGTAGAGGGGAAGGATTCCCTCAATCTGCTGGCAGCACTTTTTCTAATGTAACCTAGGGTGATATTAGCTTCCCCCCACACACACCCCAAACACACCTACAAGGGTACATTGCTGGCTTGTATTCAACTTGCTGTCCAGCAGGACTCCCTGATCATTTTCTGCAAAGTGCCTCTGCAGCTGGTCAGCCCTCAGCCTATACTCACGGGCTTATTCCTCCCCAGGTGCAGGACTTCACATTTCCCTCTGTTGGACTTCATGTGGTTACTGTTAGCTTGTTTCTCCAGCAGATCCCTCTGAATGGCAGCACAGCCCTCTGGTATATCAACCATACCTCCCGTTTTGCATCATCAGCAACCTTGCTGAGGGTGCACTCAGTCCCATCATCTGGGTCATTAATGAGGATGTTAAACAGTATTGGCCCCAGTACAGACCTCTGGGGTACACCACTAGCTACTGGTTTCTATCCAGACTTTATTCCCAAAAACAAGGGTTTACAGTCCTGTGAGTCCAGCAGTTCTGCCACTGAGTCCACCTCACTCTTCACCTTGCCTTTGAGGATGTTATGGGAGACACTGTTGAAAGTCTATCTCAGGCTGAGAAATAAACAGTATCTGCTGCTCTCCCCTTGTACACCAGCTAGTCATCTCATGATAGAAAGCTAACAGGTTTAGCATGGTTTTGCCTTTGTGATGTTATACTGACTACCGATCATGTTCCGGTCCTTCACTCGTCTGGAAATAGTATCCACTATCACTATCTGAATTCCATTAACTGCGATCAAAAACTACATTTTTAAAATAAAGCTTATTGAATCTGTAATAGAGAGGTGAGTTTGAGAAAATTGTAGCTCATGGGTAACGTCACTGTGTTGCCATTTTAAACATAATGGAGATCCATAAATTGATATATTTTTGTTACATGAAATATTTGTTAAAGGAAGTTAATAGTTTTCAAAAGGAAAACAATGGGAAATGAACCTTGTTATAAAATGCAAAGCACTATGAAATGCAAAAATGTCAACTTGAAGAAGTCTTTTGCGTATGAAGTGTTCTGTAATCTTCACAGTGAAGTATAAGAAATAATCAAAATTGATATAGAAGTATGCAAAACTATTTTAAAATATTCTACAGAGTATCTTGGAGCTGAATTAAACAAATCATATTTGTTTTGCACCATATAAGTTATCAAAAACAGGCAGAACTTTTTATGTCTGTTTCTCATTTTCCCTTCATGATATTCAGGGATTCTGTAATGAATCTCAAGAACAAAAAACTCTCCTGGGAAAACTCTTGTACAGATCTACCATTTAGTAAAATTACTTCTATGCATATATTGTTAACTTCAGTAATAGCTTGATAGTATTAAGCTAAGTGTTTCTTTATTAATTACCCAAAGTAAAGACATCTAAATAACTAAAACATGTTGCATATTGTACAATATATTGAATGAACAGATTTGCAGTACTTTTAAAATTGAATGTCAGCATCAAGCTTGGGAAAACTAATCACATCATTGGGTAACTTCAGTATTATGTAACAGGAAATACATTGCTGTTTTTTTCAGAATCTTGAGTATTTTTAAACATTTACACTACAATATCAAAAGTTCTGGAAATAAAAGAATCTCAAGTAAAGAAATTTAGAATTAGTTTGTAAGGTAAAGATTTTACTTTTGAGTCTTAGGCTGAAGCGATATAAAATATACAGTAATGGCAAAATCCTGGATAAAATAGAAATGCTTCAAAATCATTACTTTATAAACTGCCTTTAGTTAACATCATGAAAGTTTTGAATATCTATTTAGAAATTGAACTATATATATTTAGAAATATTTATAAAATGTTATTTTAAAATTAACTGACATTTAATGTAATAGACTATCTTTCTAAATTCTTTTAAGAAATGCTTGGTTGAACTGATAATAACTGACAATGAACATAGCATATATGATTTCTTGGATTTTAATCAATCAAAAAATTATAAATTATTTTAATTTGTATAGCACCACAGTGACATTAAAAAACACAAGCTTAAGTAAAACCTTTATAGATGATTCATGAGAACACCTACATTGCTGACACTGTGAATTTACCATCTTATATCATTTTCAAAAATTTGTCTGCTTTCAAGGCTCTATTTTCTAGTAAAACCTCCATATCAGTAAGTGGTCCTCCTAAGGAGCACATATCCAAAGAACAATGAGAAACCTAACATAGATTATATGATGATTAGATTATATATTCTCTCAACTCTAAATCTCTTGTTCTTAGGTAATAAGAGGCAAGATACTGCTATTTTAAACAAACCTTTCTAGAATCCCACAGTAGCAGATTAACAATAAAATGCAAAATAATCTGTTTTGGTTAAACAAGGAAGACCACTTGCTAAGATAATTGATGATCCAGCCAGAACCCAGCCTGTATGACCCAAGGTGTTTGTTTACCTGGTGCTATTTCCCCATATTATCTCACAGAATTGTGCTTAGGTGCTAATTTTGAAAACTAGAATGCAAAGAAAAACTAATGAAAAGGATTTTGGGGTTGGATGTCTAGCTGACAGAAATAGAGAATAGCAGAGGTCACTGGTAACCAGTTGAACTCTGCTTCTATGAGGAAAGAACGAAAATAAACACATAGTGCTGATGCTACTGAATGAACTGGTTGGAAATAATGGTGTAGTTGATGTCAAGATGTTATTTTAAATATCAAACAGACTTTGCAATCTCTGAGGTGTGAAGGTCAGGAAATGTGTTCTCACAACTTTAGCATAAGATGTAAAAATAATTCTGCAGAAAATCACCATAAGCAGGGTGAAAAAGGAAACTAGATCTGCACTGTGGCATCTTGTATCAATTGTACACATTCCTTGTACTTTTATGAAGCTTAGTGCATTTACAAAGATTGCATTAATGTAGGAAACATTGCTGGTGCAGAAAGGGCAAAAGATAACTTTAATAAATATTTTAAATTGGCAAGTAGAATGAGATAAAAGTGATTGATCTCCCACTTTTGCTTTGAGTTTATCCAACTTGCCTTAACACATCACCACCCCTATTAATATATACATGTGAGTGTTTGTTTTCATCCAGGATTAAGATTCCAGATTCAGGAAAGGAATAAACTTCTTCCCATTGACACAGCAGATAGGCTGAGATAGCTTAGGATAAGGAGCCAGTGCCCAACAGCAGGAGCCAAGAGCACAGCTCATAACTATGGGGAGAATAACGACATCAGAGCCTATTTCCTCCCACTCTCTCCCTGATACCTCTGTTTGCCAGGATAAGTATTGGACAGTGCTAGAGGCATGCTTGAAAAGACTTTTCACACTTCAGGTCTTCTTTATATAAGTGACAAATGGGAAATATTTTTTAAAATTCAGGGCAGCGTTTTCTATTTCCAGCAATGAATGATCAACGGTCAGTGCAGGACACTCTCATTCACACGTTGGTTTGTACAACAGGTTTGCAGGCTTCACTCAGCTTCCATCTACAGCCATTTCTCCTGACTGATAGGCCAAGCATAATTGACATAGAGTCTGTTTATAAAGAGGTATTTTGAGACAGGGAGCAACATGTTTTTATATGAAGTCGTTACCTTCCAGAGGATCAGGGTGATGAGGCATTCTCTGAAATGCTCAAAGGACTCCAGGACTCCTGGACTCCTAGTCATGATTCCGTCTCGCTAAATGTTTTGTTAAATAGAAGTGGGATTGTTCTTAAGGAAGAAACACTTTGTAAAACTTTTGACAAAACTCCAACCAAAGAAGAAAGTACACAGAATGTACTGTTAAGGGGACAGGCTGCTTGGGAGGGTTATAGGAATGCCATCAGAGTATGTAGAGATGCAACAAGGAAGGTTAAGGCCGTGTTGGAATTGAGTCTGGCAAGGGATGTCAAGGACAACAGGAAGGGTTTCTTCAAATACATCAGCAGCAAGAGCAGGATTGGGAAAATGTGGGCCTGCTACTGAATGAGGCGGGGGCCCTGGTGACGAGGGATACAGAGAAGGCAGAATTACTGAACGCCTTCTTTGCTTCAGTCTTCACTGCTAAGGACAGCCCTCAGGAATCCCAGAACCTGGACATGAGATTCCTATGATGGAATGACTGTCTGGGTAGATGAGGGGAGAGCAGTGGACATCGTGTACCTTGACTTCAGCAAGGTTTTTGACACTGTTTCTCATATATCCTCCTAGATAAGCTCAGGAAGTGTGGGTTAGATGAGTGGACAGTGAGGTGGATTGAGAACTGGCTGAAAGACAGAGCTCAGAGGATCATCATCAGTGGAGTGGAGTCTAGTTGGAGGCCTGTGGCTAGTGATGTCCCCCAGGGCTCAGTACTGGGTCCCATCCTGTCCAACTTCTTCATCAATGACCTGGATGAGGGGACAGAGTGCCTCCTCAGCAAGTTTGCTGATGATACCAAGCTGGGAGGAGTGGCTGACACACCTGAGGGCTGTGCTGCCATTCAGAGAGACCTGGACAGGCTGGAGAGTTGGGCGGAGAGGAACCTCATGAGGTTCAACAAGGGCAAGTGCACCTAGGGAGAAATAATCCTAGGCACCAGTACAAGCTGGGGGCTGACCTTCTGGAGAGCAGCTCTGCAGAGAAGGACCTGGGAGTGCTGGTTGATGACAAGTTGACCATGAGCCGGCAATGTGCCCTTGTGGCCAGGAAGGCCAATGGTCTCCTGGGCTGCATTGGAAAGAGTGTTACCAGCAGGTCAAGGGAGGTGACCCTGCCCCTCTCCTCAGCGCTGGGGAGGCCTCATCTCGAGTACTGTGTCCAGTTCTGGGCTCCCCTGTACAGGAGAGACATGGAGCTATTGGAGAGAGTCCAGTGCAGGGCTATGAAGATGCTCAGAGGGCTGGAGCACCTGCCCTCTGCAGAACGGCTGCGAGAGCTGGGCCTGTTCAGCCTGGGGAAGAGAAGCCTGAGAGGGGATCTTATCAATGTGCATAAGTACCTGAAGGGAGGGTGTCAAGGGGACGAGGACAAACTCTTTTCAGTTGTCCCATGTGACAGGACAAGAGGCAATGGGCAGAAATTGAAGCACAGGAAGTTCTGCCTGACCGTGAGGAGGAATTTCTTCCCTGTGAGGGTGACGGAGCACTGGGACAGGTTGCCCAGAGAGGTTGTGGAGTCTCCTTCTCTGGAGATCTTCAAGGCCCACCTGGATGCAACCCTGTCTAACATGCTCTAGGTGACCCTGCTGAGCAGGGAGTTTGGACTAGGTGATCTCCAGAGGTCCCTTCCGACCTTACCGATTCTGTGATCCTATGATTCTGTGAAATGCGAAAATATCAAAATCCTAGACAAAAATACTAGACATTCAAATAAAACAGCAGTGATTTTCAGATACTTGACCAAAGGAGCTAATAATTGAATATGGTCAGCTGAATGTTTTGGATGAAAAAGTCTCGTAAGGATCAACCAGTTATTCAGCAGAACTGTGACAATTTTTGCACAGAGTTTGTGGACAGAAACTTTTTATTTAAATCTACCCCTAAACCAATTCAAAGTATTTATTATTTCACAAAAATAATTCAAATATTTCAACTCAAAAAGATAGAAAAGATATTATGAAAATATAAGCATTTATAAAGCCAAAAATATTCATTTTACACAATTTGAAATAATTTTGAAATTTTTCAAAGAAATATTTTTGGTCTACTTAAAGTATATGTTTATTTCTCTACGTGAGTTTGAAAAAAGTTAGTACAACACCAAAAATCAACTACTCATAAAGCTGAATTTGTACCTTAGAATGAAAAATTGATTATAGTAAGACACAACTTTTAAAATCAGTTGTCTGATCATTTACATTACCAATTAGAAGAAGATTACTGGGTAAAAATCCTTGCTTCATTGCCATAACAAGAAACAGACAGGTCAAGCTCTGATTTTAGAACCAAGAAGTGAATCTCAGTTAACTAAAAATATTAAGACAAAAGATATCTGATTCTCAATATGTGAGAGAATTTAAATATGGGAAAAGTGATGGGCACATTAGTAGAAAAACAAGATTTTTTTTTAGGATAAAGATGTGGTGACGAATGACTTAATGGTTTTGTATCTTTCTGGAAAAGAACATATCAATAACAATTCAATAAGTTATTTGGCTTTAATTGTGATGGCTGAGGAAAAAAGTGGTACGAGGTTTGCAAAGTTTTATGCTCAAAATCTTGTTTGTTTTTCCCTTTTTTATCAAATGGTCTAACAAAAGGTTATTTCTTTACAAATCTTATATTCAAAGGACAATCTGTGTGTGGACGTTAAAAGCAGTACGGTCAAAATGTATGAGATCATTGTGAACAGAATACGGAAAGAAAAATATTTGTAAACGTTTAAAGAAAAAATCTGTAATGCTTGGCCACATTTGCAGGTAAAATACAAGATTAAACTGCTGAATCACTAACATTTTCAGGAGTGTTTGACACTTTAGAGACAGAAAATGTCAAGAAAATTAATATTAAGATCCATTTTCTAAGAAGTTTCTAGAAAAGATATTTAAATATAGTGATCTAGAAGACATGTATGGTTGTATGTGAGACTGTGTGTATGTGCGTGCGTGAGTGTAGATATAGGGACTTATGTCAACATATTGCATAATGAGAATTATAGGATATGGATTTGAAGAAAAAAAAGATATGTAGGGTCATGTATTTGGATGACAGAAAGGAAAGAGCAAATTCTAGGGTTCAGATTTTTTTTGGAAGAGGTTAAAACTTAGCTTTTACGAGTCTTTTAAAGACCAGAGTGATAATTTGAATTATCTTTTCTCTCTCTCTCTCTTTTTTTTTTTTTTTTAATTCTTTTTTGCATTGGGAGGTTTAGTTTTATGTCTCTTTAATCTTGTCAGAGAGACACACTTATTTATGAAATCAAAGAAAGTAATTTTTCTTATGATGACTTTTCTATGCAATGTGAAGATCATCCAAGCCTTGCCACTCATGTCAGTACATATCCTTTGCTTGTAAATACAGAACACGGTGATCAAGTGCATCAAATCTTTGAAAAAGACTGTACTAATTTCATCTGAATTCACACCAAATGTATGTTGTTTATTTTTGCTGAAAAGGATCCCATAAAGGGAATAGATGAAGACATTTCCTTATAGTCCTTTGTGCAGGTCTCTAACAGGAGCAGGAGGCCATTTATGCTGCTACTGTACTTTGTATCTCCTACTCTAGAGAGATCCTTTTTAGTTTGGGTCAATTGGGTCAAATTTTGGATTGCCAGCTGAAGGACCACATCTTCCCATGCATTTCACAAGGAAGCTAAGCTTGGGCTTGGAGCCTGCTGTGGAAATTGATAATCTAAAACTAAAGCACCATAATGGAGTCTTTTATTTGATCTGATGTTCTATTTGCTTACAGCCTACAGAGGTAAACACATAGTGAAGGATTGTTTTAAACTAACTCTTCAGTAACTGAACCTTTGTTTTTTTTCCCTTATTTTATCTAATAAATCATTGGTTCGGGGAGGTAATATTAGAATGTTTTTTTTTTAAAAAAAAGAACTTATTTTTTTAAAAAAAAGCAAACCATTTTGTGTTTGGCTCTCTCATAAAAGAAGAAAAATTGGAGCAAACAGGTTGCTAAAAAAAATCTACAACTGAAAATCCACAAATCATAATGTATGATTAGGAATACAAGGAGACATGTTTCTTCATAGCAAAGAACTTATGACACGAGACTGATGTCCAATTAAATTTAAAAAATGGTGCACAGTTTAAAATTGCTCTGCTCAACACTTACCACCCCCTGCATAGCATATTGTTTAAGAATGTTAGAACAGAATATTTCATTAAATATTTATTAGTAAATTCAATCAAGGAAAATTATTTCCCCCTCATTCAATATATAATAGTGCAGCAATCAAGCTTCTTTTGTTTCTCAATAATCACTGCATCAGCAATCTCTAATTACACAGAGCTGCTGAAAAATTATGCAAGTGAAGAAAGAGACACCTCCTTTAGTAAGTAGTTCCCCTTCATTTCTTCTGTACAATTAAAATACATTAACAAGATGGAACATTTACTAATGAAACAGATCTCCAGTAGCAAGTATTTGAAAATTTATTATATTTGTTTGTTTTATTTTGTGGGTGGAAGTAGATTTATTATTTTTTTCTCTTTATGAATAAACTAGGAACACTGTAATGCAGGGGTTTTTTTAAAGTTGTTCGCTCTTCCTTAAAGTGAGATTGACTACAATAGTCTAGCAAAAGCTTTCAGATATCTCTAGATTTTTTTGTTCAAAAGGAGAAACCTTTTCTAAAAGTTTTTTTTTCACTTCAACAAGCTACAGCTTTCTTTGCAGGACTGATTCAGTTAACAGCAGTACAGAATTTTACTTCACATCTGGCAAATACGCAAATGCCACAGAGAGAAATTCAGGCTGGATTTTACAATTCCATTGACAAAATGGACCAGTTTCTCATCTTGAGTCAGCAAAAAGCCAGTTGTATTTTAAGCACCACGGGTGTTTTCATTCTCAGTACTGCTGCGCAGAGGCCAACAAAGGACTAAATTTGAACCTGTAAGCCAGACAATATAAAAAAACCAAAAATAATGAAATAAATAAGGTTCCAGGAACAACTAGAACATACTGAGCAATTTGAACATGTAATATACGAACCCCTTCACTCAGGGAAAAAAAAAAAAAGGAAAAAAAAAAATCAGTTAAAAAGTCTCCTTTCAAAAATGTTGACTGTGGCAGCATATATCCATTGTAAGGTAATTTACCTGGTCTTCTGGTATTTGCTTTTCAATTTCCTCCTTGATTTACTTCTTCCAGTTATGTCTTGTCAAAATTCATATTTTAAGTTCCCAAGAGCAAGGAGTATCTTTTTAGTGTCTTGTACCCAAGTGTCTAGATTGTCATTACTAGGTGCAACAGCAATTCAAATAAATAATCTTCTTTTTCAGCATTTAATTGCCAGAGTTGCTCAACATAACCTTGTTCTTTAACAAAATTTGAAGCACAGAGGATGCAGATTTTGTCATTTCATTAAGTAAGAATTAGTTTTCAGGACTAGGATTTGTGAAACATTAAGAAATCTCTATGGTCTGAGAACCAGACAGGGAAGGCAGAAGAAAAAGCAAAACAAGCTTGTGGCTGATAACTTTTTCCCAGCAGTAAAAGGAAAATGATACCTGCTAAAATGATCCCAGTTCTTACAATTCTCTTGCTTTGGCTGTGTAATTTGTCCAGATCCATTTTCGTGATGCTGCAACTACATGCAAACAAGATTAACAATCTTGCAAAAGTAACAATGAGAAGAAAAGGAAACAAAGTTCTGGGAAATCACAACCAGCATGAAGCAGTTTCAAATATTTAATGCAATTGCAGCATAAAGTGTCAACGTTTCTGGAAGCTAAAAAAAAAAAAAAAAAAAAAAAAAAAAAAAAAAAAAAAGGTCTTTGTAAATAGAATGCACTGACCCAGTTCGATGAGGTATCACAGGGTTTGCTCATAGGGTTATTCAGCTAAGAGTTGAACATATGGTAATACATGCAATGAGAAATGAAAGACATTCAATAAGAAAACTTTGACTGATTTTGCCTAAAATGAAATGTGGAATAGCTAGTTGAAAGATAATGCACTGCTTTCAAACCAGAGAATCTCAACTCCGCCTTTGGAGTAAGATCTTCCGTTATTCTCCAAGTCTCTATTTATTCCCACTTTAGGTTCTTAAATCCACAACGGTGATCTCAAAGCTCTCACTCCGGGCTTAGTCTGAGTAGTGACGGCAGAGCAGAACTCCTGCAGTCGTGAGAAAGAGCCTCTGCACAGAAGGATTCGTAACTCTCTTTGAGTTTGTTTGTTTGTTTGTTTGTTTTGCCTGACAAATTTAGCTGATGGCTTTAATTTAATATGTTTATTGCATACATACTTTGTTTACCTTTTCATGATGGTATGAAATTCTGATGATGTTTTCATTAGGAATCAATTTTTTGATGGAGAAAGAGTGAGGAAAAGTAGGTGTATATATAGCACTATCTGTTATATTTTCACAGCTCCATTGTGCTTTTATTAGAATATGCACTTAATGAAATATGTAACAAAAATAGGAAATTGGAATATTAGGAACACAGAAGGAAGATTCTTATAAATATATCTCTTAAAAAAAAAATCAAAATGCTGAATAGCTGTGCCCCACCACATTATTTACAAAGCTCCAAATCATGAAAAAATGAAACAAAGATGTCAATAAATATGGCAGAACATCTTCTCTTAGTCACTAAGAATATGAACATTTTCTCTCTCTACAAGAGATGAGGAATTGAAATTAATTATATGAGAGTGCATCTATGTCCCTCTAGGAGCTCTGTTGCCTTCAAGAACAGTAACATCCTAAGGAGCTCTGTCTGGGCAGAATTCATTCTCCAAGTTTGAGCTTGCCATGCCCCACAAGTGTAGCCTCATTGATTTAAAGAAAAATAAACACAGCAAAATGACATTTTTAACAGTAGTCTCCGGTTGAATCTGAGGTGACAAACAACAAATTGCATGTAAGTCCCCAAAGCTAAGCATAGTTTATAACACAAAGCTGTGGGGTTATTTAATAAATAAGCAATGAGAATACAAGTAAAGAAAAGATGAAAAGAGCATTTTCTTTTCAGGGGAAAACACAAAAGATTCACCCCTTGTCCTAGCCTGAAAAACCCTTCAGCTAACTTTGACCTGAAAACTGGCTTTGTAGCTTGCAGTGAGAGAAGTTTAAAGTCCAGACAGTTTGTGTTAGTTAGTCCTTCTGTCCCAATTAAACAACAGTATAGTGTTACCGAGACACAAAAGTTTATCGCCCAGACTAAGGAACCGAGTGGTATATAAGAGCAACTTGCATTGCCAAGGCTGGGACACAAAGTATAGGAAAAGATGTGGAAATCCCAGCTGTAGTTTAACCTGAAGGTAGTTCTCAGTGGCATATGGCATAACAGTTATGCAATTAAACATGCATGCCATCTTCCATGGGGGAAAAACAAACAAACAAACAAAAAACCCAAACAGTGCCATATTGTGTCAGGCCCTACATGTATGAAAAGGAGAAAATCTGGGGGAGGTTGGGGGGCAGGGTGAACCTTGTTATCCTTTTACTGTTAGCTGCTTTAGAAGAGATGGGAAAACAGAAAGAAGAAGCAGGTTAAATATCTTTGGTATCAAAATACCATAATTTTTACAGACAGTGCAAATCAAAACTCTTCAAAGTCCTTATCGTCTCTTAATCCCACTTTAACCAGCATGGGTGCAGATGCAGGACAGGCAGGTTAAGGTTTGAGATGATCAAATCAAACCTTAAGAGAGAGCAGGAGCCACAACAAGCTGTCTGAGAGGAACATTCATGATGTATATCTTCAAAACACATTAAAAAAAAAAAGTCAGAAATTCATTTCCCTATGCTCTTTTATGGAAAACTGACTATTCCTCTCATTCAAGCTTTTCTTCTCTTCCTAATTTTACTAGTCACGAAGAAGTACTTGAAATATTGGAGAAGATATTTTACATCGTGACTTTTTATGTCTTTAAATGTTTAAACCAAGATTTTAAACAAACGAATGAAAGAAGAAAAATTTATATGGGGGCTAAACAAACAAGTGATGCAAACAATCCTCACATCTATAGCTCTGGACTCTGATAATTGCTGTTAGTAGAACTTGTAGTTTTTTTTATTTCTGCAATGACATCTCCTTAAGTATGGGCCTTCTTCTATGGGTCTTTCATGCACAGCAATGCATGGAAATCAGCCATGCAAGGTGCATGAAAGTATAAATTTCATCTGACATGTTACAAGAATCTTATTTGGCATGAGTTTGGGATGGTTTTGCCATGTGCCAACCAGCACTATCACAGGCAATTCCTGGGTGTATTTCAGGAGATCCAAACATCCCAAGATATGTCCTTCATGGCAATTTTCATGCAGCATTCCTGCTGTGGTATGCGGTCTCAGGGGCACAGTGGGCTGGACCTGAGCCTTTCCAATCCACCTAACTACCCGGGAATCTTCCCAGCTGTGTTTAACTTGTTAGCATACATATTTCTGGTAGAAGATGTTTCTGACGGAGCTGAATTTCAGGTTACTTCTATGCTATAAATGCTTTCAAATCTCTTCAACACAACTGCATGATACAGCATGCCTGAAAACATGCACTTTCACTAATGTCTATGCAATCCCCCTCAAATTAACAGTCTTGGGTAACTGTGTGTTCAAGTAAGCATTTTTCCTGTTTTTTCCCAATTGATCAAAAGATGTGTGTTTAATAAATTTTGAATAAGGTTTTAGAACAGAGATAAGAAAAGAACAGAAAAATAAAATTTTATCAGGAAGTGTAGAAGCCTCCCACAAGTGATTAAATGCTTTTATCCACTGCAAGGGTGAAGTAAAAGACATTAAAACTCTGGGAGGTCAGCACTGCAGTTTTGTTCACACAGACTCATTGAGCCTCAGGCAACACATTCTGTTGTTAGAGACACTTTCAACCCTGCTCAATTTGTGTTTTGTTTAGTTAGTTAAACAGATGTGCATAGCTTGCAATCGCGGTTTTATATTTATTGCATTCTTTAATAGTCCTGAGAGAAAAATGTTCGGTCAGTTCCTCCCTAGGCAAATTAAATAAAAATTTGACTATGTGAAGAAATAGTATTGCTTTCATTAGTTACACCCGAGTTACAAATCTCCCCTCTCTCCATTTCCCTTCTGCCCCTTTCAAAACTATGTAGAGTCCTGAAAAAAAAAGGCTACTTTAAACCATATTCCTATACTTTCAGATTTTGAAACAGAAAAATCAAAACAATTTTTTTCTGAGCAGGAGATGTTAAATCTTATTAGTATTCAGGCATAGTTAAAGCACAAAGAAGGATTTCCTGCAGAAATGAATCACTGCATTTTTTTTCCTTTAGACAAGGCTAAGGCTTGTCAGTATTTGTTAGTAGTCCTCTTTGGGATACTGTGTATTTTTAGTATTGTTCTGCTATAAACCAGCACATATCTCCGAGGGGTGCTTTTCATCAGGATTTTCTGATTATAGGAACCTGACTATTGCAGTGGTCTTCTATCTTCTGGATGCAAAATATCTACATTCTAGCTGTCTGTTTCAAAACCAGCAGGACCACTATCCCCTTATTTGAAAACCTTTGACACTCAAAATATATTTGTGATTCTTCAAAGCATCAAAGTAAAAGCAAAGTGAGTTTAAAAGCCAAAAAAACAGCTCAGAAAAATTCTGCTTTGACATATACTAAGGACATCAAACATTCAAAAAGCAAGGAAGCAACAAAAATCAACATCATGATATCAAAAGATGGCTTTATGTCATTTAACAGAAACGTTGTAGCAATGCAGCATCCCTGTCAGTAATGCCATCAGTGGATAAGTACTGTGGGAAAGGAATGTGCTTCCTCAGAAACACATTTCTGTTCATTTAAATGTCAATGTGTGACAATGTGTAACTCATTTCATCCTTAAATTTTTCACTAAAACACGTGCTGTCAATTAGACACACAAGCGTACTCAGGAGCGTGTCTAAGATAAATCGATAACTAATAACTCAAACAAATGAGAATTGTGCAAGCAGAGGAGCAAAAGCCTAGCAGCACAGTATTGCCGTGGGTGGTCCTTCCTCCCTGATCTCTGTCCTCTAGACTTATCCCTTTAGCGTTTGTTCAACCTGCCAGTGAGTTGAGGGCGGGAAGAGTTTGACTCTTGAGGCTGGCCTGGGGGGACACTGCCCATCCTTCCCGCGGAGTCCTGATCTCCACGACAAGCTCCCAGCACCTCTGCTGCTCCCCACTCCCACTAGCTGTGCTCAGTGTCTCTCATTTCCCATCTTTTTAGCGTTCTTCTAGTTTCCAGCGTCCTTGTGCTTGTTCCTTGCAACTTCTTGTCCTTCTCCCAACATCTACAGTCTACTGTTTTTTTTTTTTTTTTTTTTTTTTTTTTTGGTTGGTTGGTTGGTTGGTTGGGTTTTTTTTGTCTTGCAAACAGCACAACTTAGAATGAAACAAAACTTATTTTTTTCAAAGCACATGCTTTGAAAATCTACTGCTTACATGTAGATCACAAACTAAAACTTCTTTTATTTTTCTTTTCTTTTTTTTCTTTCCAAATCTTATGCCACACTTCTACTTAGAAAGTTGTTCCCACCATGAATATTTGCATGTTTTTGTCCTTCCTGTAGGTAATTTTCTATCACTTTTCCTGATTTTCTTTTTCTCACTTATGGATGATTCTGCCAATTTATCAAGGTTATTTTTAATTACAATGTTAAGTGTTTGTATTTCTTCCAACATGATAGGATTTTAGAATCACGGAATAATTTAGGTTGGAAAATACCTCTAGTCCAACTTCCTGCTCAATCAAGGCCACATTCAAAGTTTTATCAGGTTTATCATGGTCATACACAGTCAAGTCAGGAATAAATCCAAGGACAGAGATTCCACAACCTTGGTGAGCAATGTGTTCCAATGTTTGACAGTCGGTATCATGAAAAAAATTCTCTCAGATTTAATCAGAATTTTATTCACTGCAACTTGTGTCCATTGCCTCTTGTCCTTTAATTGTGCATCTTTAGATCAATCTGACCATATCTAAATATAATCTCTAAACTATTATTTAATTTATTAATGAAAATAACCAGTGGGATATGGTTTATCGCAGACCTCTGAGACCTCTTAAAATATTTAGAGTTTGGTCTTGAGCATATAATACAGTACAGCATTTGAAAATCTTGCTCAGGTATACTTTAACCATCAGGTCATTTCAAGTCTGAGTTCAGCTAATATTGATAAATCTACATTTAATCATTTTGTTCTGGTATTCCTGAAGGCTTCAAAAAGGAATGCTGACTTATTAGGCATCAGAAGGTTTGGATAACCCCATTCGTGTTTTATTATATTTGTCTTTCTGAAGTCCACTTGGCTATCCTCTGTTATTTGTGCATTCTCAAGTTTAATAGCTCAGGGGTTATTGAATAGCTTGGGTTTCAAATTTCTTCTGGGATTGAGAGCAAATATAATCAAACTAAACTGAGTACATTTAATTTAGCTAATCATTCTCTAAACTGTTCTTTCCTTATTCCCTTTCTTAGAAATGTGCTAAGTACCAGGCTATAATCTTATATATTTATTTATTTATGAAAACTGAAGTTCTGGAAAATTATGAATGTCTTCTCTGTGAAATGCCTTATTTGCTTTCCTTCCAATTACATAATGGAAATATCTTATTTATATTTTTAGTCCTTTACAGAACTTTTTTTTCTGCTGCTTATTTTTTGTTATCTAGAATCCATTTTCCATTTTATTCATTTTATTTTATTCCTATCTGGGTTTTCTATTTCCTTATACTTGTTTTGGTTGTGAGCCTTTTCTTCTACTTTTTGTAAAATGTCTTCATTCTTTGAGATATTTAGAAAGCTTTGGGGCAGACATTAGCTTTCCTCTCTCTTTTATCCATCTGAATATATTGCTCTTGTGCTTTTAGTCCCTTTTATTAAACACGCAGAATCACCTTTTGGTCCTGAAACTCTCTTCCCACAAAAGTCTTTCTACCTGAGTATGCTGAAGTCTGCTGCTTCCTTGTCTGTCTTTCATTTCTTTCTAGGGTCACAAATACTATAACTTTATGACCACTCTCTCATTCTCATAAATTCTCTGAGATTTTGGTATTGATTAAATTTAATGTTCAGAAGTTAGCCTGTAACAAGCAGATAGAAGAATGTCATCGAGTTGAGAGCATGCCCTCATAACTTTGGCCACAATATTCAATTCCATTATTGGGTCAGGTAAATTGTCCCAGCAATACTGTTAGAAATGCACCTCTTCCCTCAACTTCATCTGACAAATAGATTGCTAAGTTTGAGTTTAAACTGTCAGAGATGCTTCTTTTACTGGAGTGTGCACTATATAATCCAGGGAACTGAAGCAGATATTCTGCATGGAACCTTCACCTGGAAAATTATGCTGTTAACTGTACATCTCTGAATAGTTCAGAGAGATGGAAAGAAGTCTGGGGAAGAATAGGAGAAAAATGTTTCATTCTCCGAATTTAGTTTCTCAGTTTTCTGTTTGGGGAAGTGCTTTAGTGCCAGATCTGACATTAATCAAGCTAGCATATCTATCTGTGCATTGCTTATATCATCATTACCATGGTATATTGCATCAGCTGCCATGAAGGTATGAAACAGATGCAAATATACAAAATATATGCGCATTTATTTGCCACTCATAAAGTACACAGTTGGGCTAGATCCAGTAAGATGCACAGCACTATTAATTCTTGCTGACATCAGATGTGGGAATAAATACTTCATAGTATTTATATGTATAGGTTGCATGGACCTGAATCTCCACTACGTTTGACTTTATCATAGTCAACAATCATGTAAAGGACAGCCTGCTGCCACAAACTGAAGCAGTAGCTTCCTCTCCCTGGGCTAGATTGGCATGAGTATAAGTGACAGCATGAATGGCTGGCAGTGCAGACTCAGTCATGTAATGGGGGTATTTCACAGGCATTATTTACATTTTCCAACTCACTGTTGAACGATTAAACAGTCTGCAAAAGTTTGCTTTGGATACCATTACAAAGCTAGATAGTGCAAATGACAAAGTCTGCTCTGAATTCAGTCAATAAGTATATTTTACTTGGATTTTGCCTGGATTCCAGACATATGACGTCTCCCATTGTCTTACTGGTTATGCTATATTTCTGACCAAGGAGCAAGAGAGCTAAAGATTTTTTTGTCCCTGTTGAGCAGATCTTGGCAATTTTGCTAAGTGAGCTCAGTAAATCTGAATTGAGTGCTCTTGTTAAAAATTGGTTTTAAGGTTTTAATAAAAAGAATCATATTTATAAGATCTATCAGATTGCCTGTCACATTCTCTGTTTCACTTCCCTTTCCAACCTCTGCAGTAGAGACTCTGTTCAAATAACTGTAGCTGCATTTACTCTAAAACCCAGAATGCAGTTTGAAGTCTATCTTTTCACAGGAAGTAACATCTCACCTTTACAGCTCCCAAATACAGTTTAATGAACCTGCATTTATTTGCCCCCATCTATGCAAATGTGTTGTTAGGTTTATGCCTTAAAACAAAGGTAATCCATCCTCCCTAATTATGAGAATGAGAAATATCAAATGCAGAGGTCGTATACCCCACCCAAGACAGATTTTTCTGATTTAAAACAACTGGTAGAAATTTAGCTTGATGACTGATAATATATTTTCAAGATAGCACTTTATCAAAGCATGACAGCAGCTGTGAAATCTCAGAGTTTCTCCTCTCTCTTCTATGACACCTTGATAAGGCAATTACAGCATAATTACCTTAACAAG
The DNA here is from genome assembly GCF_028389875.1 of Rhea pennata. Taxonomy (NCBI): domain Eukaryota; kingdom Metazoa; phylum Chordata; class Aves; order Rheiformes; family Rheidae; genus Rhea; species Rhea pennata. The sequence continues at coordinate 13,246,919 of NC_084664.1, forward strand.
TGGCATTACAGGAAATTATTGTCATTCTCCTGTTAAAATAACACATAATCATCAGCAAGTGTGTTCTAGAATCCCCAATCAGCATCTGATTACCTGGAGCTATCTCAGAAAAGAGTGTAATAGGTATGCAATAATTGACAAGTTACTAGAGAAGGGTAAAATATATAGATATAGACCAATAGAGAGGTAGATAGATAGCATCCATCCATACACATTTATGTACATAATATATACATTTATATTTAATTGGGGAGGCCACAGCACAGACTTTCAAGACACTGAATTATGAATTATACAGATCATGGAAGCATGAATTTCTTTAGATAGTTACATGATTTTCATATTTACATATGTTTCTGTTATATACACCCAGATATACACAAAAAAAGAAGTAGATAAATGCCTCCATAGGTGCCCCAAAGTCTGTTTCTTGCCTTGTGAACCTCCACAGCCCCACTCTGCATACCTCGCCTCCTGGCCTCAACAGGTTCATAGCGTAGGTGTGATCCAAGCTGCAGCGCTCATTGTGAAATCAAACCTGCAAAGTTGAGCCTTGCATAAAAATCTACCAGAGGAAGAGGTGCTGCACCTTTTTCATCCAATATCCTAGTAATGAAGCACTCATCCAGGTTAGGTAAGAGTTATCATAGTCAAACAGCAGTCAATAGGACTGCTGCAAGGACTTTTAAACTCTCTTGTTGCAACTTATCTATTTTGCCTTTAGATATCTGAGTACTCCTTGAGCTGAAGCAATCTAAATCTAAAGGCATCAACAGCTGACAGCTGATCATCATATGCTACAAGCTCTACAGGGACATTCTCAGTGTTTTTCTATTTGATAGAATAGAAAATAGGCTTCTCTATTAGTGTGCTTTTTTTTTTTTTTTTTTTTTTTTTGCAAATAATATTCTGCAACACTTACTGTTTCACAAAGGTATCTAGGTTTCACAGTAGAGTCCAAATTTAAACATCTAATTTAAGTCTCTCATCAAGACTCGTGAGGTCAATGGAGGCAGAAGGGCACCTCTCTGAGACAGTTATCTTGGGATGAACTTTTAAATGGTTAGAAATAGGTAGGAACTGGTGAGTCCTAGCCTAAATCATTTTTTGGATCTATCATTAATTTACATTATAAAAGGAAAAAGGTACTCTCTCAGGGAGAAAGTGAGATCTAGGTGATGGGCTCTTGTGTGACAGTCCAGGAAACCTATATATAAATGTTTCTATATATAAAAGTTTATTGCTGGTCCCGTTGAGCTGTTATGGCTGACTGTGGGAAAGGCCTTGCACCTTCCATGAGACTTCCTGAATATTTTTGTGAATATGGACCAATGTGTTTTCAAATGCACCAAGCAAGACCATACTTTAACTCCCCACCACAAAAAAAAGAAAAAAAAAAGAAAAAAAAAAGTATGGGTTTCTTAACCAATTTGAAATGTCACTTATTGTCATAGGTATAAATTTGAAAAAAAAAATCTAATTTTCAGTTTGAGACCTCATCTTTAAAAACCCAGCAGCAAGTAGAATTATTTTAAATGTTTCTTTAAAGTTGAACCTAAATATTTTTCTCCTTACAATACTGTTTAACTATCAGTTTAGAAAGAAATGAGTTAGACCTATATTTTCCAGGCATATGAAGAGCCTTCTCCAAATTAGTGAGTCAAGATTTCTTGTAAATCTGAATGTAGAGACTGACATTGCTGCTGAATTTGCTCTTTGAAAAGAATTTTTCTAATGGGGATTGCTTGTTTCTGTGTTCTTGTCAAAATAAACATCAAAGTGTAAAAGGACAAACTGTCATGTTTAGAATAAAGAATATAACCATCCATGTGTATGCAGTAAACTGTGCGAACAAAAGTGCAGCTGGTGAGAGAAATGATGTAAAATTGATGGTGTCTTTGGAAGCTCCAAGTGAAAAATCTATTAAATAGTTTCCAAGGTCATAGATTTCTATGTACAGAGGGAATGATACCAATACAAAAAAGAACTTCGGCTGCTGTAAAGAGCCCTGTATTTAGAATAAATGTCCCTTTAAATAAAAGCTGCAATGACTAATTGCTGGTTAGGAGCCTTTCATAGTTTCAGTTTGAATAATTTTCTGTTATATTTCTTAGTCAAATAGAAAAAAAAAATCTCAGAGCCTGAATTTTTTGCTTTCTTTCAAAACTTTCAACTCATTCATCTCTCCTAGAAAAAGACCATTAAATACTCTTAGGATGAAGTTTAGAAATTCTTCCATCCTGCAAAATCCTCAATTTATAAGACAGAGATTTTTGCTAAATTTCACAAAAGCCAACTTCCTTTTCTGCCTACTTAGCAAATATCCTCAGCTTCACAAAAGCCTGTATGTATAAGAACCCAGAAATAGACTCTTCAAATTTAAATATCTGGATAAAATGAGACCAATATCTTGTGCTTTTTTTTGGGGGGGGGGGTGTTATTTTGTTTTGAAATATGTGCAGGCTTGACAGTTGTAGGGGAAAATAATACAGGCAAGTGAGAAAAGAGGAAAAGCTGGGCTGCAACAGAGGAACAGTTTCAGGGTATGTGGAATGGGAGGATGAACACCTCAACACAGTTAAGTAATCTGGGGGCTCACTCAAAGATTAAAGCTCAGCGATTACTTCTAGAGGTTCTTTTACCAGCAAACACCGAAGGATCAACTGAATGAAAGAATGCCAAATGAGGTATACTGCTAAAAAAATAAATAAAACATAAAATAAAAAAGGTCTGTTAAACTTTACAAAAAATGTATCTACAAACGAGGGACTAAAGAAGAAAGTTTTTCAAACTTCTGTTACTCCTTTTAATACCAACTCTGTTGCGAATGAGTCATGGACACTCAAGTCAATTAAATCTTTTTGCTATGCTGAGCAATCCACCATAGACACCTACTGAAAAGCTATTTTCATTTCATCGATAGCATCAGCAATGTAATTATGGCCAGTTCCAAACACATAGCCAGATTTCTTACCCACATGGTTCACAATTGCTGTCTCAGAGGTAAATATCACCAGCATTGTTGCTATTATTTTAAAGGAATAAAAAACAGACTATCCATTGCATAAAACAGCTAAAAATCATGCATATGATAGTCTGCAATATGCCTTATATCTGTAGTATTCTCCTCTCATGGAAAAATCCAATCAAGGTAGATAAGCTGGAACCAATTTAATTAGAATTAATTAAACTTTCACAGACTTTTGCAAATAGAACCTTCAAGCTGCTTTGTATTATACATGTGACACTAATTGAGATTATTTTATTTTTAGCATTTAGGATTACCTTTCTTCTAGGGGAAAATTGTTACATAAATTTATCAAATAAACTTCTGTTTTTAGATTAAGTTGATCAAAATGAGAGTAAATATAAGAGAGTCTGAGGTATAGATTCATCTGGCACCAATCAGTATGTAACTACGGAATATAAGCTATATATCTTTATGCAGCTATATGTCTAGTTCATAGGGTATGAGAACATAATAGGAAATAAGATAAAGGAAAACAACTACTAAAAGCTGATATTTCTTTAACCAAGATTTAGTCTTGGCATAATAAATAAATCTAAATACAGATAAAATTAAAAGACTTTCTATATGGAAAATTCTGTTTTAATGTCAAGGAGAGTTTTCAGTTGACTGAACAGCATCATTTTTTTTTTCTTTTCTACATTATAGAACTTGCAATAATGTATATACTAATTTAAATAAGAATATTGTCTAAAAATCTCCCTAAAATCATCTATTTTCCATGTTATTAGCAGACAAAACATTGATTCTCTATGAAATATTTTAAAGAGTAGCAAAGTCTTAATATGTGATTTAACAGCATTGGATCTATGTTTTTAATATTGTCTTCATAATATATGCAATAAAAAGCCTTTTGAAAAGACTTATGAATCATAACAGAGTTATATTAGCCTATTGTGATCTGTGATGAGCCAATATTTTCCATATAATTATGTACACCTCTGATAATAACGTAGGAATCAATAAAAATATGATTGTGTGGGTGTGCTGACTGCAACAGGTCATGATGAAGATTATATTAGAAAATGTCCCCACATAGGTGTTCATTTCATTTGATTTTGTTTGCATGTCTGTTACATTTCAAAGAGGGTTAATTATATAGTACTGAAAAGCAACTCTAACAAAATAGTGAGAAAGCAACAACTGTCTTACAGTCTGCTGTATACTATCAACACCAAAGTATAGTTTGGGCTCTTATTTTTATAATGGTATATCTTAAAATTATTCTAGATTTTCACTAGAAAAACTTTGTGTAACTGAGAAATTCTCCTGAAAAACTGTGTTACTGTATTTGCATGTTCTTCTTCCAATTGATTATTAGATGGGATGTAACTCAGCAAAACACTTAAGCACACACCTGAAGTCAGGCAGATGAAAAGTTCATTCCATTCAAGGGATTTACTGTTAAGGGAAAAGGCTTAAGGTTTTACTAAAAGAAATGATTTGGATAAAGTCCACTTCTAGTTCAATAAACTACTTAAGCACATCCTTAGGAATAGGATATTGGAGAAAGATATTGGTTGGAAAGGACCTCTGAAGTCCACCTAATGCAAAGCCCCTGCTCAAAGCAAGGCTACCTTCCAAGTTAGATGAGGTTTCTTGGGGCTGTGTCCATCTTTTGATAAGAGATGACTACTCTCGCATTCCCCGTAGCCCTTCCTTCTCCAGGCGATGCAAGATCAGTTCCTCCAGTTCTCCTCAGGCACCATGTGCCCCACTGCCAGCTACCTCCTGTGCTCTGGGCTTTCCAACGATTAGCTCAAGCAAAAAAGAGGAGCAAAAAAGCTCCTCCGCACACAGAAAAGGAGTGTTGAGGAACAGTAGCAGATGTGGGAACCCGAATAATATTCTGCCCTGGCTACTGCCAGGGCTATCACTTATTATAGGATGTTTATGGGAGGAACCAAAGGAGGAGAATGGTGAGATCTAGGTGATTTGGGAAAAGAAAACGTGGGAAAACAGAGGAATAAGGGCATAAAAGGGGCTGGTTGTGTGTAAAGTGGTTAGTATGTTTGTCTGGTCATGCCCTGCGCCTGTCCTCTCTTCTCATTAAACTCCTTTCTAACTGTTCTCCAGGGCAAGGTGACCTCTTGCACATGCCTGTGTGTGTAGAGGTCTAAGCAACCAGCGGCCAGGGTGGTACCATGGGCAGAGTCTGCAGTGCAGCCGCTGGAGCGAGCGAGGATGCATATGTCAGCATGTGGTCACTAGCAAATATCCAGCCAGTCTAGCTGGCAAGTAGGTTAAGCGGCCTGCGAACTAGGTTCATGTGCATGGCCTACAGGCTAGACCGTAGGGCATCTGGCTGCCAGAGGGACCAAGGAGCCCCAGCCCACCCTCTGTGTGTGTACGTGTCTCTGTGCAGGAAGCATGTCCAGGGCCAGCTACTGGATGGACTGGGTGCCTAAGACCAGCTACTGGAGGCATCCAATATGTCTATATTCCCTCTAACAGATCTTCATCCTGATCAGCCAGAGTGGGCCAGGATGAGGCCACTGGTGCTGTTTGTGCTTGTGTGAGATGTTCTGTCTGTGTTGACCTGCCTGGCAGGCCATGTAGGTGTCTACATGGGTGTTTGAGTATGTGCCTGCCAGGAACACACGCTCAGCACCGCTGCTCTCTGGCCCTGGGGTCATGGAGCTGCGGCATCCTTGCCTCTGTCAGGCTCTCAGACTCAGTATCTCCCTAACAGTTGATGTCTCTCCTGTGCCAAAGGCACAAGGTAAAACTGGACATCAGACTTCAGATGAGGACTCCCAAGTGTAGCAAAGAGGGAATAACCACTTCTCTTGAGCTGCTGGATGCTCTTTCGTTAATGTTATCCAGGATGCAGACAGCCGTCACACAGTGTCCACCTAGAGCTCCCCACAGAGCTACCTCCGAGGCCACTGCCCCAGACTGGACTCATGTGCAGGTTGTGCTTTCCCAGGACACGACTCAGCATTTAGCTCTGTTGAACCCATGAGGTGTCCTTCGGCCAGTCCCTCCAGCTTACCCAGGGACGTGTGAACAGCAGCACTGCCCACTGGCTCATCAATCCCTTTCCTGCAGGCTGGAGATGACAGCTTCCTCGTCAGGAGTCCAGGTCCTCTAACCTCTTTCAGCACCTTCTTTGAGGAAACAGTACAGAAATCCAATTGATTTTAATTACATTTGCAGACCTCCCTGTTATGATATGGGCACTTAACTCCTGAAAGAAGGTTTTTCTCTCCACTGGGCATATACAGCTATGCACATCTGCAAATCAGGATCCAGTTACAGGTCATTTCTCTCTTTGGTGAACTCCCAAGAACATGAAGGAACAAGAAAAGTTCTTTTCTCTGAAGGAACAACACATGTTGTTAACATCTTGTCTGAAGCTATGTGAGCAACAAACTTGTTATGTTCACATTTTTGGTGAACAGTTTCCTCCTGTACTCTTCTTTGTAAATTTGGCCCTGTATTTTTAAGTGATTTTTGGATATTTTCAAAGGAAAAGTAGGACACAAAACAAGCACTAGATGTGAGTAGGATTTATTCAGAAGAAAATAAATACTACACACAGAGACAGACAGAAATCTTTCCTTGATATATTTCAGTTTCCATTTCTCATTGTTATGATACTGGATATCTCTCTTGCTAGTGATGGAGGAGAGGCTTCTCATTCCTAAAGCTGATTTGATTTTTTTTTTTTAAGTGTTTGAGCCATATGGCTGGAATGTGTTATGTTTTTCTATTATAGTGAGGTATGGGAAATACAAAATAATATCTACTCTTAGTTAACTTGTAAATTTTGTCTTTCATACTTGAAATCAACATTTCCATCTAAAATTACAGCTAGATTCACAGCAGTGAGTAATGAAATGAATCAGTTTGATTTTTATCTATGGAAACATTTTCCTCTCTTTTCTCTTACTAGTATACGCATCAAAAATGAGGATTTCAAACTTCTGCTTGTACCCACACATAGATAAATATGGTCTTAATTCCTTTTGAGTATCAATGACTGGAACTTTAGATAAGAAATTCAAAGAGTTAATATGTATATAACATATTCTGGTTTGCTATAATATAGAGAAGCATCATATGGTGCTTCCTAATCAATTCTTCAGTTATATTTAATAGGAAATTGTGTCCTTTCTGTAGATTTCTATTGGCTGCTATACAAAAATCCTTAATCAGTTATAATTTTGTATTAGCAAGTCGGCCATTTTAATAATTTGGAATTCATAAGGTTACTCCCACTTCAGTGTGTATGAGTCTGCATGAACTCCTAAACAGCTATTTTCATTCTGTTTCAAATATTGTTTTTCTACATGCTTTTTTTTCTTAACTTTTTATGTCCATTTAAAAGTAATATATATATAATAATGGCATGCAGCAAACAATGTCAGATTTGACCTATACTTGCCCTATATGCAAAGATAGGCAAGGAAGATGAAATATTTTTGGTTGGTTTTATTCATCGTAAAGTGCATTTTCATAGGCACAAAGTGATCTTTACATTCATTTCTCTGACAATATAAAACATCTTAAAACCTGCATTAGTAGCATTATATCGTGCCCTACTTCAAAACACTGAATAAAGGACCTTCAAGAAAGGCTTTTGTTATCCTGTTGCAATTTTGTAGTGCTAAAACAAAAATACATTGTGTATTTCAATATGTCTGTTACTATTGCAGGACAAATTATGAAAAATAACATCCTCAAGTTCTTGTTTTAGTACTCCCAAATATGCTCATTAAAATAAGGTCTAAAATACCTAGCTGTGTAGCTCTGAATGAGATTCAATCACTGTGTAATTCAAAGAAGCACCAAAGTAGCATTTTAATCACAAAATAATAATAATAATAATTGACTAAGTAGTAATAATGAAATGATTAAAAGTAGGGGCTTCCCTCCTGCTTACCTTTTCCTACTCCTTCTCCCTGAACAAATGAAAAAATAAACTCAAAAAGAATTTTAGCTAGAAGAAAGCAGGACATTTATAGTCTTAACTGCTGTTTATGTCAAGATGAACTGGAAAGGCAGAAAGGATAATGCAAAAAGGCACCTCTGTGGAGCCAGAACACGACGAACAGGATAAAGTTTTGCTCACTGCACAAGGCAGTGAATATTTAATCAGGGTGCTTCTGTATCCTGCAGTCTGTCTCTAGATAAGTGTATGTTATCCATACTGTTCTCTAACATCAGTAGTATTTCTCTTCTCAGAAATTTTTGAAGAGCCTCTGATGCTTTAAACCTGGCATCAATGTGAATTGTGTACCAGGTGAATTGCTCTCATCTAGCCAGTTCTTTCTTCTATTTTTAAGATAAAGTTTACATTTTCAAAATTAATATATACCAGTTCTGGGTCCCTCGTGTCACCAGCTTCCATCTCCAATCTAGGCAACCTTTTATATATATATGCCATTGCTCTGATGTATAGTTCTGGTTGAAATAGACTTCATGGAAATACAGGTTAATAGTAGAGACCATGGTGAAGGATTTTCACTGAATCAAAGAAAAATGCTCACTGCTTTGACAGACTGTATTTATGTCATGTCTAGATTTGTGGCCTTATTTTAAGGACTCTCTTTTTTGTTTTACACCTTAACTCCAGGCGAGCCAAGTTGTTGGCTTTAACAACTATCTTTGTCCAAATGACAACAGAAGCCCATGGCTCCTAGGGCTTTTCATTCAGCCTGCATTTCACAGACTCACATAGAATCACAGAATGCTTGAGGTTTGAAGGGACCTCTGGAGATCATCTAATCCAATCCCCCTGCTCAAGCAGGGTCACCTAGAGCATGTTAGACAGGGTTGCATCCAGGCAGGTTTTGAATATTTCCAGAGAAGGAGACTCCACAACCTCTGGGCATCCTGTTCCAGTGCTCTGTCACTCTCACAGGAAAGAAGTTCTGCCTCATATTCAGGTGGAACTTCCAGTGTTTCAGTTTTTGCCCATTGCCTCTTGCCCTGTTCCTTGGAACCAATGAAAAGAGTTTGTCCCCATCCTCTTGACACCTTCCCTTAAGGTATTTTTAGACATTAATAAGATCTCCTCTCAGTCTTTTCTTTTCCAGGCTAAACAGGCCCAGCTCTTGCAGTCTCTTCATCAGAGAGATGCACTGGATTCTTTTCAGTAGTTCCATGACTCTCTCGTACTGGGGAGACCAGAACTGGACACAGTATTCCATTTGCTATTCTCCTCTTAAATTTTCACCTCAGCATCCCACTTTCAGCTTAATATGAACATAATTGAACTCCTCAATTCAGATCCTTGCAATATTAGATGTATCTGATGATAGACAAAGATCCTTTCCTTAGGTTTATGCTGAATCTCTGACTGTATCAGTTAAAAATAGCTACAATGAGTTATGTCTGCACCTACGTAGCTCATAAAATCATACTTGTGCTCGAATATAGAACTACTGATATTATATATAAAGAAAAAGATAATTGTCCTGTCGAACATCTTATCCATAAGTATCATTTGAAACTAATAAAGTTTGGTCTATGACTGAAGGGTCATAACCCTTCTTTTTCACTGATGACCAGTTTGCCTTTTATGTGCTTGCTCGAGTGCCATTGCATGACTATGGCAAAGCTCTGTTTAATATTATTGTTGCAAGATCAGAACTCAAACCTCTAGAACAAATTTTCTTCTCATATATTGGAGTGTATGAAAGAGTTTTAAGGACCAGATTATACTTTAGGAAGCTTTTATTTCCATCATCAAACAAACCAAGAGGCAAAGTCATTTAATATCTCAGTTCAGCAGTTTTAAAAAAGGGTTGATAATACGGATTCCAACCTTTAGAGTTAGATTTTATAAAACTAGATTTAAATCTTCAACAAAAATTTAATTTTATACATGCTGAAATCTTAGATAAAGGGAGGAGACTTTGATCACTACAAAATCTGGGTGTAACGTTACAGTGGAGGCCTTAATCTGACTAATATTTATGTCAAGTAGGATGCAAGAGCTTCAGCTGAGACTGGGATACATAATGCCTATCACTGCACAACAGACAGAGACAATGAAAGATGCTGAGAGGTAGTAAGTATTGTTTTCCAGATAAGTTGATTTTCACTATATATGGAACTTAGGTTATCTTAGATGTTTATTGCCAAATAAAATTAATCTAGCCCTAAATTCACAGAGCTTATAAAATTTATTTTTAACTATTTTAAACAAAATGTGAGCACTCTCTAAAAGTCAGCATCCTTAGTCAAAGCACTATATTAGCTGAAATTACAAACAGGTGATGATAATTATCGATTATCATCTGTAAAGAATTGTCTGGGATATTCACATTGCAGAGCCCAATTCTGCTTGATTGCAAGCTGCTAAAAATTTTTATTTTTTAAAATTCTTTTTAGTAACAGTTTTTCCCACCATAATAGAATGAAGGACCCTCAGATCTTCACTAACCAAGGCCAGATTTTTGTAGTTTCTATGAAAGACACAGACTTCTGATAATGCTTAGAATCTACTTATAAATGTCAACTCCTTTTTCTTTTTAGTAGAAACTGAACACCTCTGAAAGTTTCTGTGTTTTGATGTAATGATCAATAAATTACTGCTTTACAAAATAGAAGTTGCTGCCGAGTAGTATTTTTAGTTTAGTTTGGTTTGGGTTTATAAAAAATTCCCATTGGTATCTGCACTTTGGATAGGCCTCTAGCATTTTGGCACATTCTGAATAAATGTATGAGCAAGTTAAAAGGGTAACCATAACTCTTAAAAGGATGATGTTTCAAAGTATCTGAGGCATAGCAGGAAAATAGAAAATATTTAGTAGAAAATACTTACATTCTTATTTGGAAACAATGCTGAAGGGATAACCAATGAAAATAACTGATGTTGCCCAGACAGTGATAGAAAAGACCTAGAGAAGGATGTATGGGTGTCCTTTTGTCTCTTGAGTTATAAGTTTTTTGGAGAAATTATCCTTTATTGGATGTCTATATAGCACATAGTATAATATATTCACCATATCAGCCAGGGCATTGAATACCACAGCAATACAAACTATCTTGAAGAGTATAAAAATATACAGGAAATTAAGCTTTTAGGCCAATTTTTTAGCAGTTATAAACCTTTATATATCTCAAATTGACCACTCAGCCATACACAAAGTGAAATCCTGCTGAATAGTTTGAAAGCAAAGAACTATCTAAACAAAGAACTACCTAAATTTTAATATTCTACAATAATCAAAATGCAATGAACACATATATTAGAGATTTGAGATTGGACTTGTTCGCTATAAGGTTATCTGTGGAAAGTGGAAGTTGAAGGGAATTCAAAATTTTAAAAGGTCTGAGTATGTATTTAACCTTCTTTGTTCAAAAAGAAAATGAAATGTTGGTTCATTACCTTGAATCTGGTATGTAGCTCTGGTTTCGCTAAAGACAAGAAATACTTCTATAAAGATTTATGTGTAAGAAATGTGATTTATGTATAATGTTTTTTTTCCACATTTCCATGAACACACTTTTGTTGAAATGATCCTGGAATGACAATAGGGTGATGCTACCCTAATTTGAAATTTATTCAATCAGATGACTGATTTCTGCAACAATGCATAGCTTGGATTACTTGCAGAAATTTTGTACACAAGCTGTCCGAAAACCTGGACAACTTTGCTTATATAAAGCAGATTTGTTCATCATACTCTCTTACAAAATGCTCAGCTTTCACTAGGATACTCTATAAAGCAATAAAGAAGAAATTATAGGAAAAATTAGTGGCACACAAACCACAACCTATTACTGAACAATTAGAGGGAAAGAAGAATGTACTGAGATTTGGTAGCTGGGCTCTGTTTTCTCTTCTCACTCATATTATTTTCACTGTAATTGTCCTATCTCCTGATCAAAGTACAGCATACAAGCTTCATGGGTGGTGCTGAAGTTCAGAGAAAAGAACTGTTTTACGAATTAAAGTTCATCTAGGAAAAGACAACCCAAGAAGTTTCTTCTAAAGTGTAAGGCCATCCAATATGGTAACATTATGGACTGCAAGTGGCATCAAGCTTTTGAAAATATACAAAAAAGTTCAATTTTATATAATTAAGATAAAATAACGATGTTTACTATTAACCTTTAAAATCTATAGTTCTGAGTTTTGGCTTAGATTTGCTATAAAACTGGTATCTACACATATTTGCAAGATGCCAAGAATTTAGAATATGTTACTGGGTCCTGCAGACTCTATCCAACAGAGTCGATCAGAGGATGTCAACAAGAAACATATTAGAAATAAGGCTGACGTAGAGTGATTCTTTGGTATACCTGTTCAACTTTGAACATTGTACATTACAATTTTTATGAGCAGAATGTGGCACAAAGGTCATTATATGTAATAGTAGTCAATGGAGCTATCCTTGAATTTGTACAATTCCTTTTTGAATACATAAATGCACTTGCTGTTTATAATCCTCCGTAAGAATGGATCCTAAAAACTATCTGCATTCTTTGAAAAAATATTTTCACTTTTAGCCTACTATTGCTGTACTGTGATGTATTCTGTACAAGCAATACATTTATTTATACAAAAATAAAAGAAATGCTCTTACAAAAGCATCAGAGTATTTTTTTTTATTATTATTTGACAGTGAACACTATTTATCGCAATCTTCATTATCTTCCCTCAGAAGAGTTTGTTTGTGGAGCCCGGGTACTCTGCACTTGATTTTCAAACAATTTAAAATGATGAGTAGTCCTGATGTTGTAGGTGATGCAACTGTTGTATTTATTTATAAGTTTCAATACAATGTTTTGTATAGGCAAACACTTCAAGCACTAATACAAACATAAAGATTCCTGAATATTAGTGGAATAGATTCCAACTGCATAAAATTCTATTTCTGCATAGAATTTCAAGGGACTTAAATATGAATGTAAACACATTTGCTTATGGAAGTTCAAATGCACTCTTTTAGTGGCCATATAGGCTATTTTGTAGCACCATGACCACTGTCTCTGATTCTGAGATGGCTACAAGAAACCATGCAGTAAGAGCAAAAGGAATAATTTCAGCACAAGATTATCTTCTCATTTCTTATTCTTTAAATAAGCTTTGATTCTGAAAGTTAGTGATTTAAAAAACAAAATAAATAAAAAGATAACCAAGAACACAAATAACAAATATTGTTGAATTCTTAGCACCAGGAACTTATTCAACAAAATAATTTCAGATAATATAAAAACGGAATGAGTAAACTTTGCACAAAACATCATCCATGTTGTGTGTTAGACATGTGTTAGACAACCAGTTCCTGTATAGACCAGATTATTTTCTTCCAAGAAAGACCATGCGTATGGTCTGCTTCAGAAACTGTTAGAGTTAATGGAAAGGCTCCCATTGCCTTCTGAATTGTGCTTGTATATTTTCAGTGTAAAAAATAGATTTTTTTTTTATGAATTTGGTTTCTGTATCTGAACAATATTTCAAATAGCAGGTAAGATGTTTTGTTTACACTGCTCTTCTGAGGACAGATCTAGCTGCTCTCTTATGAAAACAAGTCGCACTCATTCTAAAGCACTGTGTGGTATCTACAGTAATATCTCCCAGATTTTACTCTCCAAGGAGACAATAAATCAGATAAAAGTAGTTGATGAAGAAAATTAGGCAACTACACAGTTTTTATAGTATATTTGAATTTCAAAGTGTGATGTTGCTATTGAGGCAAGACTTTCAAAAGCACTTTAAATGTACAACTACTTGATGCAAAACACATGTTAAAGATAATTCAGCTAGCTTTAAACAAGCTCTTCTATTGATAAAACACAGTGCAGTGCTGAGGTGCCCCATTTTGGAAACTGATTATTCCTCATAACTAAGACTCTTATCTTTGACTTTGGCATTGCAAGACCTAGTGTTTTGGGTAGGTACTGTTTTATTCTCAAAATTGTATGATGTTATCCCTTAAGGTAATTTTTGTTTACTCTTTCATTTCTAACAGGCATCATAGAAGAAAAGATAATTAAAGAGATAACTTAGAATAAGAATTAGGAGTTATGATCCAAGTGGAGAGCATGTGAAGATGATATGGCAGCAGACAAAATGAGAGGTAGACATTCAGCACATAAAGGTAGGTATTATTGGCAAATCAAAGAATAGATAGTTACATATAGTGTATTTGCCCACCAGAGAGGCATTTTGTCTGCTTCAGTAGAGACATGTGCAGTCTGGATGTATATCTGTAGATCTCTCAGCTACTCACACTAGACTCCCTTTATAGTCACTACTATTATTGTAGCAGTGTTCAGCTTGTAGATTAGATTACCTCACTTTAGGTGTCTACATGTTGATGTCTGCATGTGTGCTGGGGATGCCATTCAATCAACAGTATCTAGAATGTATCTAGACCAGATATAATTGTCAGCTTAAGAGTCAGAATGGCTCATTAGAACCATAGACTCCATTGACTGCATTGACTAACTCTCCAGTAACTGTAATGGGAGTTTGGACAACTCTCACTGACAGAGAGCCCTGAAATCATATGTATTAAGGGAAAAGAATACCAAATAAAAAATCCAGGACACAACTCATCTCATCCTAAAGAAAACATCAAAATAGGTCTACTAAGCCATGCTCTGAAGTGCTTGATTTTCTATTGTGAAGTGAGTCTAGGTGGTGATTAACTGAGATGAGTACAGCTGTCAGACAAATTCTACCATAACTGATTAGCTTAACCACTAAATAAAGATTTTTAAACCAATTATCCATCTTCAACTTCTAACTCCCTTCTTAATATGAGTGGGGGCTGTTCAAGTTCTGATTCATACACTCTGCAGAGGTTGAAATTGTCCAGACGAAGTCTACTTTTGGTCTCCAGGGTAACAGCAGTTTCCCAAAATGGCTATGTGACATTCTTAACAAGTATATCAAACCATTGGTCATGTTTCTTATTATGTAGAGTATGCCTCCAAGCATAGCGGGGGGGGGGAAAGGCAATCTGAAAAAAAAGATTCTCTTTCTTTAGGTAGATTTTAACTCTAAACAAAATACAAAACTCTACTTTAAAATTTTCATATTGTTACACTTAGCTTGACCTGTTCAAAAAGAAAGATAAAACTATATGTAACGCTTTTATAATAGAGAATATTTTCATTGGATATAAAATTGTGAAACAACACTTCCCTCTCAATTCTCTCCCATATCAGTTGTCCAATATGTCTGATTATTTTGATAACATTTTAATTAATACACTGTGATTTTCACTCAGCTTTTGTGAATTAAAATAGTCCAAGTACATTGACTGCACTTAGACCTTCAGCAAAAATACTGCTTCTTTAGCAGAAATCCTCTGACTAGATCCTTAGTCTTGGTTAGGAACACAAACCAAAGAGTTACTACTGCTCAACATTATAGCAAAGTAATTCCCACGATGAACTAACAAGATTTATCTTTGCGGTGATATCATGGAAGATATATTCTAGAGATGCAAGGCCAGCTATTTAAAACTGAAGCAGCAGAGCTGCAGCTCCACACAACATTGATAGCTTTAGATTACAGTCATGAGGATTAGTATGACCAGCATTTAGCCCAATTGACTCTGAAAGGAAATGTTTTATTTCTGTACTCTTTTGGAAATTGCTTTATAGTAGGGGTGGGAACACACACACACACACACACACTCACACACACACACACACACAGGCACATACACCATCTAGCAGTGGAAAAAGTTAACCAGCCATCATACAGTCACAATGAATAATAATGCAGCATACAGAAGGCAGAGTCAGGTGTAGTTTCATGTCAATATTATTAAGGCCATTGGGATTTTAATTGCTTACACTCTTTAAAACATGAATTTAAACACATTATAATCGCTTTTCTACCAGAAAGTGATATTAGTATTGCATTGTTAATTCTATTATACACATGGAAAATTTTTCTTCAAAAAGTTCTCTCACTCATTCTTTATTTTTTTCAATTTAATTTCTTAAAATTTTACTATTCCATAATTTCAAGGATAATATGGAAAAGTAAATGTAAATATATCTACAAAATACATACATTAAGGTATATCTACTCACAAATAGGGAAAGTCCGATATATAATTCTGTTTCTTGTTGACCTCAATGAAGTTTATAGTAGTTACATTTCAAATACAAGAGTTTACAGGAAATAAAAACTCCTTCCAGACTGGAGTGACACTTTCAGTGCTTCCAGAAGGCCAGATAACAGCTGACTGCAGAGGAGGGGACTCACATTAGGTAAAAACATGTGGATGGCATATAGTCATGACATACGTATGAAAACAGAAGGAACAGACAGATCCACAAACAGAGCTACTGAGCATGCATTTACCATCACATGCAACCTCTGTTGATACAGAGAAAATTCACAAATGTATCTTGTTTTTGCAAGAAGAATGATACTTGCAATTCATAGATTACATTCCTCTCAGGTGCAAATCTGCTGAAAACAGCGGAATTATGCCTACATTTAACTTGGCTCTTTAA
Organism: Rhea pennata; assembly: GCF_028389875.1. Classification (NCBI taxonomy): domain Eukaryota; kingdom Metazoa; phylum Chordata; class Aves; order Rheiformes; family Rheidae; genus Rhea; species Rhea pennata. Next base: position 13,263,393 of record NC_084664.1, read on the forward strand.
ATTAATTATGAGCTAACTAGTGAACTCTGATTTTTAATAAACTATATTGCAGTATGTTATCAAATGAAAACACAGAACTTAGATTTTCTGTAATGCTTACTTATATACAGAGAAAGTATCATGTTTGTTTAATTTCTGATCTAGAAACAAAGCTTCTTTGAGAAACTCTGTGTAGTACTATTATGTTATTTTAAATTATTCAAAGGCTACAACAGATTTTTAGTACAGTTCATTAATTTTCAAAGTTTGCAGGTTAGAAATGAGCAAATTTCTATAATCATGTATGTAACATTATTAGAAATTTTTTACTTTTGCTGATTTCAGCATGCTTGAAGCCACACAACACAACCCTAAGCAAAATGCATACAATATAGCAGAAAAAGGACAAATGATTATTTTTTCCAATAATAAATTTTCTATTTCAGTAGTTAGAGCTGAAATGATTAATGTTAACACATTTTTGTCTTGTTATATCTTTAACATAAAGTCAGAATTAACAATTTATGTGTAACTCAGGACTGATCTAAGGAATTTTTCAGTTTCTAAGGATGAAGCAATTAATTCACACAACACTGAAGTCATTATTTCACAGGTAACATTATTATACTTATGGGGATTTTATTTTAAATTAAGTATCAGCACTATATTTCAAAGCACAGCATATCAACCACTTCCATAACTGCTTTAATGAGCTTTAGAAAGCTCATTGACACATATTCCAGAATCAATGTGTTTTTAAGGTACCTATGCCACCATGGTTTCTGGAAAAACTCAGATATTCTAAGACTAAAAGTCTCAATTTGGTTACATCCTTCTCAGGGTGAACATGCTGAAAGATAATGTCTGAAAGTCAGAATATTTTAATTCTTGCAGCATATAAGGGCCAATAACGCTGAGCTTTCCATACTAGTACGTAGGAGAATTTAGGGA